>NC_091445.1:82415859-83047742 GCF_964237555.1 Oryctolagus cuniculus | reverse complement strand
GCATTTTTTTTAAGATTTATTTTATTTATTTGAAAGAGTTACACACAGAGAGAGGAGAGGCAGAGAGAGAGAGAGAGGTCCTCCATCCTGTGGTTCACTCCCCAGTTGGCTAATCTGAAGCCCGGAGCCAGGAGTCTCCTCCAGGTCTTCCCACCTGGGTGCAGGGGCCCAAGGACTTGGGCCATCCTGCAGTGCCTTCCCAGGCCACAGCAGAGAACTGGAGTGGAAGTGGAGCAGCAGGAACCGGCGTCCATGGGAGGCTGGCACCACAGGCGCGACTTCATTGGCTATGCTACAGCGCTGGCCTCATGCGGTTTTTTTTAAATGCACTGTTGAACAATAAGACAACTCCCTCTTTGTTCTGTTAATCTGATGCTACTTTATACAGACACATAAGCAAACACCCCATCTCCTTTCTCTCTCATTCATGAGCTATGGGTGGGACTGGACAACTGAGTTAGCTTTGACCCTCCTGGGTAAGTGGAAAGGTCATCTCCTCTGCCCGCAGGTTTCTGGCCCTGTGAACTTTAGAAACTGGGTCATTACATACTCAGCAGTGTACTAATCAAAAATTACATTTCTTGGTCAGAGATATTTGGCCAAATACCCAACAATGTAATTACAAGATATGACAATGTAAGTTTCTAAGTTATTTTAAAAAGCACTAAGAGGTACTTAGTAGCTTCTAGAGAAGGGACCTACTCCCTTGCTCCTTTGGTTACAGCAGGGACCCTAGTGATTGCTAAAATGTACTGGCAGTATTACATGAAAATGCAACTCCACTGTGGTGTAAATTCACTCTAAAACTAATGTATTGGTGATAAGAAACATTCGGCATTTAACTAACAACAATTTTGCTTCTTCCTCAGAATTTAGAAAAGCTTTTTGTAGCATTTTGGAAGGCTTAGATTTCTTTAAAACATCTGTCTAGGGAAATTCGAACTAATTTCCCCTTTATTTCCCTCTTGTAAAAATTCCCATTAGCAAGCAAATGCGTTCAAAACCATTGCGCTGATCTTTTAGCTGTGTTTTATAAAACTGTTCTTGTGTGTTGCCAGGGAGCAGCTGAATGGCCCAGAGCAACCAAGGGAACTGGGCAACAGGGGACAGCCATGCTTGGAGAGGGACCCTGGTCTGTGTTTCCCGTAGCCCAGCAGACGTACGGAGAGAGCTGGGCTTCATGCCTTTGATTTTCTGACCCTGTGTCTAGGAACGCATTGGAAGACACGGAGACTACCAGGAACTTACTTAAAGTTATAATGCGAGTCAAAGAATGATCATAAAATGCTAGCTTCATGACAAAAACAACAGTGTGACACTGAGCAAAAACTGGTCTATTTCTGCAAGGCAAACCACCTCTCCACAATTCTGTCACCTCCCATCCTTACCTTTCCCCTGGCACCTTCTGGGCATAGCAGTTCAATGTCATGCTGAAGGCATAAACACCCCTTCATAAATATGGGTGGACGACCAGCTCAGTGGACCCAGTGCAACCCTGCTGAGATGGTCTCCTTCCACACTGGGTCAGGCCAGAGGAGATTTTCACTTGCTTTCTTTCCTCCACACTTCTACCTGCTTGTCTACTCTCCCAATATCTCCTAACTCAATCCTGGAGGGAAATTCGATTCTTACACTGACTATAACATATGGGGCAGTTCATTGTGCACCAGGCTCAGTGTTGGTTTTATTTTATGTATTATTGTATTTAATCCCCATATGAATAAGATGTGTTTTTTAAGGGATTTATTTTATTATTTTTGAAAGTCAGAGTGACAGAGAGAGGGCGAGAGAAAGGTCTTCTATCTGCTGGTTTACTCCCCAGTGGCCATAACAATCAGGACTGGGCCAGGCCAAAGCCAGGAGCCAGGAGTTTCATCAGGGTCTCTCATGTGGGTGCAGGGGTCCAAGGACCTGGGCCATCTTCCACTGCTTTCCCGGGTGTATTAGCAGGAAGCTGGATTGGAAGTGTAGCAGCCAGAACTTGAACTGGCACCCATATGGGATGCTGGCATCGCAGGCAGCAGCTTTACTTATGAGGCCACAACTCTGGCCCCGAATTAGAGGTTCTTGGTCTCACATTATAGTTAAGGAAACTGGGGCTCAGCAAGGTTCAGGAACTCGCTCTAGGTCGCACAGCCAAGAGTGAGGCTAGACTCTAACTTGTCTATCTTATGCAAAGCCAATGCTCATCACCACTACTCAGTGTGGTCTTTGTATTTGGACCTTGGCCTTGTTGGGGTGCCTTAATGTTCTCTGGAGGCACCTCCGGCTTCTGAGGTGCCTCTCCCTCCTGGGGCCACTTACACTTGAGTCCTAGCTTATTGTTCTCTGCATTCAGACTCAGCACTTACACAACCAGCTTTATTGAATGCCTTTGTGTGCAAGAAAGTCAGAGTTCTCCAGGGAGACGAAGCCTCCTTAGAAACAATTGTTCGAATTGGAATTGCTTACAAAGCCCCTGTCCCTTCCACTTCTATTCTCGGATAGGTTTTGGCCTCTGGCTTGTGCAGAAATTCTTCATCCTCATTTAGACTCTCGGAGGGAGTGGCTCATTCCAGGCAGCCCAGCCTCATTCTGCCCATAGCAGGCCTTCCTCCTGGCTCTGCTCCCCTACAGGGCCAGCACCAAGAGTGGACAGGTGCAGGGCCCACTCTGCGTGGGGGCGTGCATGTCCCAAGACAGGACATGCTCTCATGCTCTGTGGGAAACCTAGTGGTTGTTTTAGTCACATTCCCTAGCTAAGCCCACTGGGTGTGACTAAGACCTACTGTGCCCTAAAACCGGGAGTAGTTTTGAAAAATGACCTCAACTATTAGATTCCAAAGAGCCAAGCTTCCCTGCTCATTTGGAGTTCTATGAAGCGAAGAAATGTTTCTCATGGTCTGTTTCACCCTCCTTTTATGTGCAAATGCTGTCTATTCTATTAGTATTCAAACTGGCTTAAATTCCAAGTACCATAATTAGGGATGTTGGTCCCCAAATACACAGATGCTTCTGTCTACAAATTCAGGTAGTGAGTGGGAGGGAGGCAAGGATGTCAAATTCACAGCTTGTTTTTCTTCATTTCCTTAAACCACTCTGTTCTTTGTTCTGATTCTCTTTTCTGACATCTGTTTCTCCTTATTTCCAGTTTATAATAGTACTGTCTAAGAATCTAGAGCTGGGGCTGGCGCTGTGGCGTAGCAGGTAAAGCTGCCACCTGCAGTGCCGGCAGGGCACCAGTTCAAGACCCGACTGCTTCACTTCCTATCCAGCTCTCTGCTTTGGCCTGGGAAAGCAGCAGAAGATGGCCCAAGTCCTTGGGCCCCTGCACCCATGTGGGAGACCCGGAAGAAGCTCCTGGCTCCTGGCTTCGGGTTGGCGCAGCTCTGGCCGTTGCGGCCATTTGAGGAATGAACCAGCAGATGGAAGACTTCTCTCTCTCTGCCTTTGCCTCTGCCTATCTGTAACTCCTCCTTTCAGACAAATAAATACATCTTAAAAAAAAAAAAAAAAACCCTAAAGCTAACCCCTGCATACTCCTTGGCTGGGAATCCTTTTAATACCTAACCAGTGATACCAACACCCATCAAATTGGATGTGAACCGTGGACACAGGGTGTGGACAATCACATGTATTGTCACCCCATGGAGAGGGCACTGTACACACCTCTGGACAGGTAGGGCAACTGCTGACATGAGGTCATCTGCCCAGAATGGCTCTTTCACAATCATCACAATCAGGTCAGGGCGGCTGTGACTTCCGCCATTACTTCCGTTTTCAGAATCAGCTTGTTCTTTGCTGATACTCAAGGAAAGGCCGCTAAGCCTTCTGTGAAAGTGCCCAGTGCCCAAAGGCATCTGGGAGATGCTGGGGTTAAGCGAAGCTGGATGATTCCTTCCTGCTGCCGCCTGCCCCAGCCTTCACTTTGAATGTGCTTCGTAACTTCACAAAGGGGCCCATCCTAGGCTGCACTTCCTCCTTCTCCCACCAGGGAACTTCCCTCTTCAGAGCAAGCCTATTAATAGCTCCCAGAACAGAGTTCAACAATCTTTGTGCAGTGAACACTGAGGGTCTTTGTGACCAGCTTTGAAGATTCTTGTCAAAAGTGCATGCAGGATGCAGGTGAGGGAAGGCAGCCGACCACCATCACCCAGGAAGAAATTGGCTGGAATTAGCTCATCTCACTTGAGGACCAGCTTCCCCCCGCTCGGGTGGGGACCCCTGCTCTGTGGTTATTTGCAACTCCCTGTTTCTGACCCCACTGATCCTCTCCCCGCCTCTGTTATTTTACAATGCCCACTTTCCAGGGTATGGGAGCCTTAGCAATCTTTGGAAGGCCCCAGCACAGCCACCTTCACAGCCCCCAGGCCTGCTAACAAATCTACTTCATTCTCTGGCTTCAAAGAAGGAATTGGTTTCCTTCCCAGACGACCTGAACTTGACCCTGACCTAAATCTTCTCATAGATTTTCACCTCCAAAATAATGTGACCATAATGAAACAGAAGCAGTGAACATTGGGCAGAGAGAGGTTGGGCTGGCCGACAATCACAGGGAACAGTGTGAAAGGATATGGTGTAGCCCACCTTCCTGGGCAATTTTGAAGAGGGAGTAGTGGTGCAACAGCCCTGGCTGTTGTGGGCATTTGGGGAGTGAATCAGCAGATGGAAGATCTCTCTCTGTCTCTTCTACTTAAAATGAAATAAATAAATAATAAATAATAAAAAGAAACCGCAGCCTCCCTTCTGTGTTGGCTGTGTTGGAGGGCCTGAGATCCATCCCTTCATTTCCCCAGTTCCTTCTATTAATGTCTCCTATTAGTGTGGTGTATTTGTTATGATTGATGGATCAGCATGGGTACATTAGTGTTCAGTTCCATCCCTGGTTTACACTGCTGTCTTTCTTTGTGTTGCAGAGTTCTGTATATTGACCAATACAATTCCACAGAGTTAGCTGCACTGCCTTTAGAATGCCCTGTGGGGCCAGTGCTGTAGCATAGGAGGCTAAACATCTGCTTGCAGCACCAGCATCCCATATGGGCTTTGGTTCGAGTCCTGGCTACTCTACTTCCTGTCCAGCTCTCTGTTAATGGCCTAGGAAAGCAGTGGAAGAAGGCCCCAGTACTTGGGCCCCTGCACCCATGTGGAAGACCCGTAAGAAGCTCTTGGCTCCTGGCTCCGGATTGGTTCAGCTCTGGTCATTGCAGCCATTTGGGGAGTGAACCAGCAGATGGAAGACCTCTTTCTGTCTCTCCCTCTCACTGTCTGTAATTCTGTCTCTCAAATAAATTATTTTTTATTTTTTATTTTTTTTGACAGGCAGAGTGGACAGTGAGAGAGAGAGAGACAGAGAGAAAGGTCTTCCTTTGCCGTTGGTTCACCCTCCAATGGCTGTGGCCGGCGCGCTGCGGCCGGCTCACCACGCTGATCCGATGGCAGGAGCCAGGAGCCAGGTGCTTTTCCTGGTCTCCCATGGGGTGCAGGGCCCAAGCACTTGGGCCATCCTCCACTGCACTCCCTGGCCACAGCAGAGAGCTGGCCTGGAAGAGGGGCAACCGGGACAGAATCCGGCGCCCCGACCGGGACTAGAACCCGGTGTGCCGGCGCCGCTAGTCGGAGGATTAGCCTAGTGAGCCGCGGCGCCGGCCTTCAAATAAATAATTTTTAAAAATGCCCTGTGCTCCACCGATTCATCCCTGAACTCCTGGAAGCCACTGGCCTTTCTTCTGTGACTATACTTTGCCTTTCTCAGTGCGTCCTGTAGTTGCCCAGATGGACTTTACCCTGGTGACAGCCTGGAAGCTAGGCAAGGTTTACTGGTCATTAGAGAGGATGAAAAGCCAGTGCGGCGAAGGGATATTATCTGAGGGCCTGCAAGCTGAGGCTGTCGACCAGGACTTGAACCAGAAAACAGCCTGAGCACTGGCCAGCCTCAGAAAGGGGTTCATTGCTGAGCACAAGGCTAACAGGAGAGTTCTCGGCCTAGACACTGTGCTTCTTTTTAAAAATTTCCGACATTTATGTAAAAGGTAGAGAGAGAGAGAGAGAGAGAGAGAGGGAGAGAGAGAAGCTTCCACGTGCTGGTTTACTCCCCCAAAGGCCCACAACAGCTAGGGCTGGGTCGGACTGAAGCCAGGCACCTGAAACTCAATCCTGATCCCCGACACGGGTGGCAGGAACCCACGTACTGGAGGCTGTCGCCTTGCAGGGTGCACACGTGCAGGAAGCTGGCCTGGGATACAGGCAACCTAAGCAGCGACGTAGTGGCGCCACCGAACGCCCGAGGCACTTTAACTTCTAATGGTAGCTAGGAGGAGGAAGAGAGCGCCCTCTCCAAGGAAACCAGCCATATGGTATTGGTTAGGTGACGCCCAGGGGTGACCTCAGAGATGACGGTGTAGTGTCCCGTAATTAAGGAGGGCCGGTCCTGGGCAGGGCGGCTCCGGCCGGCCGACTGAGTCATCCTCTCTCCTCGCTGTGGCTATTTCTGGACTTCGCAGTTGCTGATATTTGTTGGTTAAATGCTCACACAACCTGTCTTGCCTAAAGTAGTGTCGCTTATGGGGTGCTGAGAATAAACGGGGTGACAGGTGTTGTGGTTGTGGGAGAGTCGTTTTAAAGAATAGTTAGTAGCCGATTCTTTTTTAAACTCCCCGTGCTTAAAAGACAAGTATTCTGAGAGGCACTCAAAGCCACCGCCCCTTTTCTGTGGGGCGCTGCAGAAGACGGAGACTTCCTGGAGTGCTGCCTTTAGCAGAGGGTCAGGTCAGCACGCCTGAAGTTGTGGTTGAGAAGAGCTCGGGAAGAGGGGAAGGAAAGCAGAGACAGGAGGAAAAGGCTCAGAGAGAGTCGCTGGAATAGCTTAGGTTTATCAGTGACACGCCCCTCATTAGACAGACTGCTCCGAGAGCAGGTGGCAGGCAAATTGCTCACCTAAAAGGAGTGATGTGGGGGGTAGGTGTTTGGCCTGATGGTTTAGATGTCCACTTCCCGTATTGAGGAGCCTCTGTTCGATCCCTGGCTCCGGCTTCTGATTCCAGCTGCCTACTAATGTGCAGCCTGGCAGACAGCGGGTGATGGCTCAAGGAACCCGGCCACCCAGGTGGGAAACGGGAATAGAGCTCGTGTCTTTCGGCTTCAGCCCAGGGCCACTGCAGGCAATGGGAAGTGAACCAGCTGACAAGGGCTCTCTCTCTCTCTCTCTCTCTGTCTCTCTCTCTCTATCTCAAATAAGAAAATAAACATGGAAACATTCTTTTAGAAGGAGTGACGGAAGAGGGACTAACAAAGAGTGTGGGCAGGGTTAAGGGAACCTGCAGAGGGGAGGTGGAGAGGACTAGGGGAGCGCCAGGCTGCCCACCTCAGCTACGCCCTCTGCTGGAGGAAGCAGCCACTGCCAACCTCAGGGAGGGGGCGGAGGGGATGGACGACCCACGCTCTCTGTCTCTTCTCTGCCCCGCAATGCTGCAATGCCTGACGGGCAGCTTCGTGGCCACGATAGGGCCACCCACCGAACACTTGGGCTCCAGGAAGCAGCCGTGTTACCGCTCCAGGAGAGACAGTGCCAGATCTGCTCGTTTAAGTCTGTACCCACATGCAAGGTACAATGGGAAGATGAAGATGAACTATAAGAAGTCTGTAGTTCATCCCTTGGTCGCTAAGAATTCTGGAGGCCTTTCCAGAAGGGTGTGGCCCTTCCCATCCCCTGTTGGAAATCATTCCTTTGAGACAAGACAAGGGTAGGTTGTGTGAAATTTGAGTGTATATGGAAAGCTCCCGTAAAAGCCAAAGACATAATAAAGAGAGGGGTTTAGTCTGCACCTAGATCCATGTGAAATTTTTCTATTATTTATTCAACCCGCAGGTTCTGTGCTCTGTTTTGGGAAGGGTTCTTTCTGATCTCTCAGATCCTCGCTGGGTCCCCGTGGGTAAGGAAAAGCCTCTCCGAGGAGGCAGTATGTGAGCAGACAGCTAAAAGAAGTGAAGAGGAGCCAGCCATGAAGGCTTGGGGGAAGAGCTGGGGAACAGCTTGTTCAAAGGCCCTGAGGTTTGCTTGAAGAACAGCAAAGGAGGAGAGCTAAAGATGCTAGGAGAACAGGTTGAAGCCTGTTTATGTAGGACTTTGTAAGCCATGGACTTTTTAAAAAAGATTTTATTTATTCATTTGATAGGTAGAGTTACAGACAGAGAGAAGGAGAGAAAGAGAGAGGCCTTCCATCCGCTGGTTCACTCCCCAGTAGGCTGCAACGGACAGAGCTGAGCTAATCTGAAGCCAGAAGCCAGAAGCTTCTTCCAGGTCTCCCATGTATGTGCAGGGGCCCAAGGACTTGGGCCATCTTCTACTGCTTTCCCAGGCCACAGAAGAGCGATAGATCGGAAGTGGAGCAGCCAGGTCTTGAACTAACACCCATATGGGATGCTGGCGTTTCAGGCCAGGGCGTTAACCCACTGCACCACAGCGCCAGCCCCCAAGAACTTATCCTTTTTTAAAAAGATTCATGAATTTATTTGAAAGGCTAAGTTACAGAGAGAGAGGGCTTGTCCATCTGCTGAGTCACTCCCCAAATGACTGCGACAGCCATAGCCGGGCCAGGCAAAAGCCAGGAGCCAGGATTCCATCTGGGTGGCAGGGGCCTAAGGACTTGGGTCATCCT
Source organism: Oryctolagus cuniculus (assembly GCF_964237555.1). Taxonomy (NCBI): domain Eukaryota; kingdom Metazoa; phylum Chordata; class Mammalia; order Lagomorpha; family Leporidae; genus Oryctolagus; species Oryctolagus cuniculus. Next base: position 83,039,109 of record NC_091445.1, on the reverse strand, counting down.
CTGTTGATTCTCTAAGCACATTAGCAGGGAGCTGGATGGGAAGTGCAGCAGCCGAGACTCATATGCCATGTGGTGTCCAGGTAGCAGGTTAACCTACTGCACCACAACTCTGGCCCCAGAATTTACCTCCTTACAAGGTTACTCTGGCGCCGGCCCCGTGGCTCAATAGGTTAATCCTCCGCCTTGCGGCACCGGCACACCAGGTTCTAGTCCCAGTCGGGGCACCGGATTCTGTCCCGGTTGCCTCTCTTCCAGGCCAGCTCTCTGCTGTGGCCTGGGAGTGCAGTGGAGGATAGCCCAAGTGCTTGGGCCCTGCACCCCATGGGAGACCAGGAGAAGCACCTGGTTCCTGGCTTCGGATCAGTGTGGTGTCCGGCCGCAGCACGGCGCCAGGGTGGCCATTGGAGGGTGAACCAACGGCAAAGGAAGACCTTTCTCTCTGTCTCTCTCTCTCTCTCTCTCACTGTCCACTCTGCCTGTCAAAAAAAAAAAAAAGTTACTCTAGCTGCTGTGTGGGGAACTGAGTCCAGGGAAATGGAACAAGGGGACTGGTTCGGAGTCTATGGCAATGGCCTAGCCAAGGGATGGTAGTGATTGGTGGAGGCGCCGGGAAGTTATTGGATGTAGACATGTTTTATAGAGATAGTCACCCTCTGCTTTTGATCGAATACGATTTCATTTTCTAAAAGATTTTCTTTTGTAGACGGAGTTCAGGGAACTTATTATCCATCAAAAAAGAATCATATTGACGTTGTCTAACTTAGCTTGTCTCAGATTCATGCATAATTTACAAAAGCAGATGGTGGGGGTGGGGGTCATGTTTGGCCTGGCAGTTAGGATGCCAGTCTCATTTCAGAGGGCATGGATTTGATACCCGGGTCCGGCTCCTGACTCCAGCTCCCTGCTAGTGGACATTCTGGGAGGCAGCAATGATGGTCCAAGAGATTGTGTTTCTTTCTTTCTTTTTTTAATTTAAAGAATTATTTATTAATTTGAAAGGCAGAGTTACAGAGGCATGGGCAGAGAGAGAGAGAGAGAGAGAGAGGTCTTCCATCCACTGGTTCACTCCCCACATGGCTGCAATGGCCAGAGCTGGACTGGTGCAGGGGCCCAAGGACTTGGACCATCATCTACTGCTTTCCCAGGCCACAGCAGAAAGCTGGATTGGGAATGGAGCAGCCAGGTTTTGAACAGGAGCCCATATGGTTGCTGGCACCGCAGACGGTGGCTTTACCTGCTACGCCACAGTGCCAGCCCTCTATTGTTTTTCTGTTACCTGTATAGGAGACTTGGGTTGAGTTCCTGGCTGTAGGCTTTGGCCTTGGCACAGCCCTGGCTATTGTGGGTGTTTGGACGAATGAACCAGCAGATGGCAGCTCTCTCTCTGTCTCTCTGTCTCTGTCTCTGTCTCTCTCTCTCTCACACACACACACAATAAAAAAATTTTAAAGGCATAATTCCAATCTCGGAAGATTCAGATTCTTAAGGCCTAGAAATCTGGATTTTGGAACTCAGTCTCAGAATTACCGCCCAAGTACAGTATTTAGTTCCCTGGTGGTCCCCTGTGGAACTGCAGATGCAACAAATTTAAAGTACAGTTTTGTGAATGCTTATGTATTTGTTACATGCAAATCAGCAGTCGTCAGCAACTATAATCAAGCTAGTTAACTAGAGCTGGCTTTACGGGAAGAGCCAAATAGGGTGGAAACTCCTTCTTTAGTGATTATCTGGAGAGAACTGTCAGAAGTATTTAAGATAAAAAGTAATTGAAACCTTGTAAGTAATAATTAATTGGCTATTACCATGTCAGAGAGCAGTAACGGCTCCGAACCCTCAGCGCAGCTGGTTATTAGGGTGCTGTGAGATGGGACTAATTGCAACTGTGGAGGTGAAATAGAGTGGCCTTTTCCAAAAGTCATAACAAGCCAACGCAAACTTAGGCGGCAGAGCTTGCTTCCACCTGCTATGGAAGAGCAGAATTGCGATCCCAGGGGTAGGTAGTTCTCGTTGCTCAGACAGCTCGAGTCAGCTGCTCTTGAGCGTGCTGTGAGCACGGCATTTTGGGTTGGAGATGTCTTCTTCAGAACCCGTACCCTGATTGCCCACAACTGATCCAGCCCTTTCGACTCTATCTCTTGTTGACTGCTGAGACGCCTTCTTCCCCTGCACTTGTCAGGCAGTAGAGCAGAGGGCAGAGCAGTATCCGAGAGCCCTGGCCATGTGAAAAGGGAATGTTCCAGAGGGGAGGCTCTGGGAGTGCTGTTTCCACACTCAGGTTGGTAAAGAATCTTCCGATGTCATAGCTGATGTGTTGGTTTGCTTGCTCGCTCTCTTTCTTTCTTTCTTGTATTTGAAACACACACATGCACGCACACACATACACACACGGGATTTGGTGGGGAGAGAGAGAAAGGGAAAGAGAGAGAGAGGGAGAGAAAGATCTTTCATCTACTGGTTCCCTCCCCAAATGCAGGCCAGGTGGAAGCCAGCAGCCAGGAGCTTCATCCGGGTCTCCCACGTGGGTGCAGAGGCTCAAACGCTGGGGCCATCTTCCACTGCTTTCCCAGGCCCATTAGCAAGGGAGTTGGATGGGAAGTGGCCCAGCTGGGACTGGCCCAGCGCTTAGATATTGATGCGTCACCTGCTGTGCTGCAGCGGGGCGGGGGGGGGGGGGGGGGGGTTGGGGGGGGCGGGGTGGGGCCCGCTCTCTCCTCTCAGTCTTTCCTCAGATTCACCGTCAACATGCATCCTGCATTCCTAACCCCCCCCACCCCCGTGTTCTCTCACTCAGTAAGGCTCCCAGTCAAGGAGAGCACCACCCAGGGCCCCCTTCTTTCCTGTGAAAGGAGGAAAGGGAAGTGTGCGAGGAGTGGCTGTGCTGCTGGGGCTGGAGCCCCGGACCACGCCTGGGGGCCCAGGGCTCCCCCTGCACAACCCAACCCCTCGGCATCCGCCTGTCCTCCCCCCCCCCACTCAGTCTTTGTTTTTGTTTTTGTTTTTGTTTTTGTTTCTGCAGACTCCTGTCCCCTTCCCCATCTTTACAAGTGGCCAAATATGAAAAATCAGGCTCATGGAGCCTCCCCCACCTCCCCATTTTTTTAAAAACAAATTTCATTTTAAAATAAACTCAGGTGCAACCTCGGCTGCCCCACCTTCACCAACGAAATCCTGCGGTCTTTACTGTGTGACCTCATCTCTATTTGTTTTTGTGGGTTAAGCCTCCGAGAGGAAAAAAAGGCTTATTTGTTAACGAGGCAAAGGCGAAAGAGGAAATAGCAAACAAAAGGAAAGGTGAGCTGACCGATCGCATGACTAATGAAGGGAATGCGAAATGCAGATCTGGACATGCCCACATGTATTTTTCCATTTAGAGACAAGTGGAAGAAGCAGGTGGCATGTTGGCTTTTTCTTCCACTCCCTTGCCCTCTTGGAGTGCCCCGAAGGAAACGCTGGCGCGCCCTCTAGTGGTGTCCGAGAGCACGGCCGCGTATCGCGGCGCCCAATCGCAGAGAGCTCCGGTTGCCCAGCGACAGAAGCTGGGACCACGCGCTGGCAGCAAGAATGCTTCAGCTGCGGTCCAGTCAATACAGCAGGTGGAGACACACACTGAAAAACGAACGGCACCCGGTTCTCGCTCGGCTCTGACGATTGCTAGGGACACAGATACCGAAGCTGAGTTGACCGTATTTTACGTGTGATGCTTTATATTCCCTACTTGTCTGTAATTCTTGAATACTGTTAAGCTACAGGAATCTCTCCTGGGAATTTACCCAAGCCAAAATAAATCAACGTATGAAAGAATTATCTGTACTCCCATGTTCATTGCAGCACAATTCACAACAGCTAAGATATGGAATCAGCTCAGATGTCTGTCAATTGTTGACTGCATAAAGAAATTATGGGATACAGACACCATGGAGTACTACTCAGCTGTTAAAAAAAAAAAAGAAATCCTGTCTTTTGCAACAAGATGGCAGCAACTGGAAACCATTATACTTAGTGAAATGAGCCAGTCCTGGAAGACAGATACCATATGTTTTCCCTGATTGGAGGTAACCGAGTACCTGAAATGTAGTGTATAGGAGTGAAATAGACATTTTGAGGACCAATGATTGTTTCCAGCCCTTGTCTCTTCTGTTGAGGAACAGTGTTTGGTTTTGTTTCTTTCTCTTCATACTATTTGTTGAACTCTTTTACTTAGAGTAGGGTTAACTATACGACCATTAAGTATACTGGAAATAGGTCGTTGTAAAAATTATGAGTGGGAATCTGAGAGGGAGGGGGAGGAAGGGTTGGAGCGTGGGCGGGAGGGAGGGTGGAGGGGAAGTGCCATTGTGTTCCCAGATCTGTATATATGAAATATGAAACTTGTATAACAGATACAATTTTAAAAAGATGAAGGGACTTTTTTTTTTTTTTTTTTTTTTTTTTTTTTGACAGGCAGAGTGGACAGTGAGAGAGAGAGACAGAGAGAAAGGTCTTCCTTTGCCGTTGGTTCACCCTCCAATGGCTGCCGCGGCCCGTGCGCTGCGGCCGGTGCACCGTGCTGATCCGATGGCAGGAGCCAGGTGCTTCTCCTGGTCTCCCATGGGGTGCAGGGCCCAAGGACTTGGGCCATCCTCCACTGCACTCCCTGGCCACAGCAGAGAGGTGGCCTGGAAGAGGGGCAACAGGGACAGGATCTGGCGCCCCGACCGGGACTAGAACCCGGTGTGCTGGCGCCGCAAGGCGGAGGATTAGCCTAGTGAGCCGTGGCGCCAGCAGATGCAGGGACTTTTAAAAAATATTTATTTATTTGAAAGTCAGAGTTGGGGGCCGGCGCTGTGGCTCAGCGGGTTAACGCCCTGGCCTGAAGCGCTGGCATCCCATATGGGTGCCGGTTCTAGTCCCAGCTACTCCTCTTCCGGTCCAGCTCTCTGCTGTGGCCTGGGAGAGCAGTGGAAGATGGCCCAAGTTCTTGGGCTCCTGCACCCACGTGGGAGACCCGGAAGAAGCTCTTGGCTCCTGGCTTTGGATTGGCGCAGTTCCGGCCGTTGTGGCCAATTGGGGAGTGAACCAGCAGATGGTAGACCTGTCTCTCTGCCTCTCCTTTCTTTGTGTAACTTTTAAATAAATAAATAAATCTTTCAAAAAAAAAAAAAAAAGAAAGAAAGAGTTACAAATGGAGAGAGAGAGAGAGAGAGAGGGAGAGACAGAGAGAGAGAGAGAGAGAGAGAGAGGTCTTCCATCTGCTGGTTCACTTCCAGATGGCCGCAGTTGCCGGGGCTGGGCCAGGCTGAAGGCATTAGCTCCACCTGGATCTCCCCACGTGGGTGCAGGGGCTGAAACACTGGGGCTTTCTTTCATTCCCAGGCCATTAGCAGGGAGCTGGATTGGAAGTGGAACAGCTGAGACATGAACTGGCACCTATATGGGATGCTGGAACTGCAGGTGGCGGCTTTACCCACTACACCACAATGCTGGTCCCAAAATACAGGGATTTTTAAACACATAGAATTTCTGAACCCATTGGCAATCCATAGCACTTATTCATGTGAAACATGCTTAGTTTGCTAAGACTTGGAGTGGAGCGCGCTGCAAAATTAATGGGACACAGATCCCGCTCTTAGAACTTGCCCTCTGATAGGGAGAGAAGGCAGACATGTTTGGACGTAACTGCAGTATGTGGCAGTGGTGTAGACGAAGAGAGCCTCTGTGCTAGGTATGTCTGCGTGTTGTTTTATATTTACCACGACCGTATGTTCTGATTCAGAAAGATGAAGTAACCAACCACTCCAAGTTCAAAGAGGGAAGAAACGGCAACACTGGTATTTGCATTCAGGTTTTCTGATTGATCTTCACGTCGAGTAACTTCGCTGGCTGACATGAACCAGGCACTAGGTGCTGGGTACTGGAGAGGCAAAGCTGGCAGATGCGGTTACTGGCCTCAGGGTTGTGGTCTTATAAAAGACTGGGCTGGGAAGAAATGCTCCAACTGTTATGGTATGTGATAAAGCAGTAACGGAAGGGTGTGGTCATCGCCTTCTGGACATAGTAGCAAAGGCCATACCTTCTGCCATGTGACCTTGCTCATGGGGTTGCATTGATGAGGACGCTGACCCTTGGCCAAAGGCAATGACCCTTGCATTTACCAATAGGCTCTGGGGATTAATCTGAGGGTTAAGCCCAGGGCGGTACCCAACAGGGGAGCTGACTCACTTCTCCAACCCATAATCTCTCATAGGTGGTCCCCAGGGCGAGGGACTCAGAAAAGCCACAGAACCAGAGCAGAATAAAAACTAGAAGTGGAGGTAACAGCTGAAGCAGGGAGGAGCAGAGGGAAGTGGAGTTGTGAGCGCCGCACAGTCACACGGGTCAGGGGCTGGGTGGGGTCGCTCTCTTGAGGGAAGCCACTCTCGTTTCTCCGCTGATGTCCCAGTGTCCCACGGAGCTGGACTGGACGACTCTGTAGACCACGGCCTGCACTTCCTCACGGCCTCCGTGTCTGCAATCACCCGCATGGCCACCCAAGACTCTCCACCCTGCAGCCTGGCTGGAAAAGATGGGCTCAGCAAAGGCGTTGTCACCAGGAGATGATGTCCAAGCAGGGTTTGGAGGTAAAAATAGGAGTTTTCCAGGAAGACTTAGTGGGGAAGGGGCTCCAGTAGTTCCGTGAGCATTTTAGTGGTGAACGGGGGGCGTGGCAAACCATTAGATCCCAAGGCTTCTGCGAGAGTAAGGACACCAGGAATTCTTTCCCAAAGAGTCCTAGCTTTAGGAAGGAAGCAGGAATCATGGGAGCTCCAAGTCCCCAAGTTTGGTGGCTCTGATCATATGGTGCAGTTTTAAGTTTTTAGTTCCTGCTGCTCTTGGGCCAGGAGATAGGGCAAAGCGGCCAGAAACACATGCTAAGTCTTTTTCTTTTTCTTTCTTTTTTTTTTTTATAGAGATGTATTTATTTATTTGAAAGTCAGAGTTACACAGGGAGAAGGAGAGGCAGAGAGAGAGAGAGAGAGAGAAAGAGAGAGAGAGAGATCTTCCATCCGTTGGTCTACTCCCCAATTGGCCGCAACGGCTGGAGCTGTGCTGATCCAAAGCCAGGAGCCAGGAGCCTCCTCTGGGCCTCTCACACTGGTACAGGGGCCCAAGGACTTGGGACATCTTCCACTGCTTTCCCAGGCCACAGCAGAGAGCTGGATTGGAAGAGGAGCAGCCAGGACTCGAACCGGCGTCCATATGGGATGCCGGCGCTTCAGGCCATGGTGTTAACCCACTGTGCCACAGCGCTGGCCCCACACATGATAAATCTTTTTGGGATGTCACTACTGCAGGTGTTTTGGGGGGAGAAAAGTTTGAAATTTTTGCAGCCTTTGAAGGTTTTGTCCTATATGAATCAGTGTAAATCTGCTTTTCCATGTTGGCTTAAATTTTCCTTCACTCACTTGTACAAAAACCAGGAACCTCTCTGATCCCAGCATGGAATGACTAAATAAACCTCAATCTAGTCTGAAATATAAAGCAACATTTGTACTTTAGAGGTAAAACAAAAACATCCGTGTTCAGAGAAATTTCGCTCCTAGCTATGGCCTCTCTACACGGCTGGATTTACTTCCCTCTGTGCAGAAGGGAACTGTAGGGAAACGCTGGAAACGTGCTGTGTGGGGCTCTTGCCTGGACTTCTTACACCGTCTGAGTTCTACCCAATAAAAACGCAGGGGTGGCTTCCTGGTGCAGACACCCCCTTCACATCCTGGAGTACCTGTGTTTGTTATCTCTGGCTCCTGACTCCAGCTTCCCAACAATTCAGACCCCAGAAGCAGCAGCGTCGGCTCGGGTAATCGAACCCCTGCCACTCGTGTGGGGTTGAGTTGGAAGCTTCCTGCTTCAGCTCCGCCAGGGGCACTTGCGGGCATTTGGGGGATGAATCATAAGATGTGCGCTCTCTCTCTCTCTCTCTCTCCCTCTCTCTCTCTCTTTCTCTCTCTCTCCCTCTCAAATAAATAAATACAATGTGAAAGATTTATGGGAGCCAGCACTGAGGCATAGTGGGTAGAGCCACTGCCTGCAGTGCCGGCATCCCATTTGGGTGCCAGTTCAAGTTCTGGCTGCTCCACTTCCGATCCAGCTCTCTGCTGTGGCCTGGGAAAGCAGTAGATGATGGCCCAAGTCCTTGGGCCCCTGCACCCACTTGTGGGAGACCCAGAGGAAGCTCCTGGCTCCTGGCTTCAGATTGGCGCAGCTCCAGCAGTTGTGGTCAGTTGGGGAGCGAACCAGTGAATGGAAGACCTCTCTCTCTCTTGGCCTCTCCTTCTCTCTTTGTGTAACTCTGACTTTCAAATAAATATATAAATAAATCTTTTTTAAAAAAAGATTTATGTGCTTTGAACTTAAAAATTCAAAATTGTGTTAAAAGGCATATAACATAAAATTTACCATCTTACTCATTTTACAATGTGAGTTCAATGATGTCTAGTATATTCATATTTTTGTGCAACAGAGTTCCAGAAATTTTCATTTTTCAAAACTGAAACTTTATGCTCATGAAAAAACTCTTCGTGCGCCTGGCACTGTGGCACAATGGGTAGAGCTGCCGCCTCAGCTCCCGCATCCCATGTGGGTGCTGGTTTGAGTCCGGATGCTCCACTTCCAGTCCAGCTCCCTGCTAAGATGTCTGGAAAAGCAGTGAGGATGGCCCAAGTGCCTGAGCCCCTGCACCCACAGGAGCTCCCGACTCCTGGTTTTGGTCTGGTCCAGCCCTGACTGTTGTGACCATTTGGGGAGTGAAGCAGCCAGTGGACGAAGACCTTTCTCTCTCTGCCTTTGCTTCGCCTTCTCTGTAACTCTGAATTTCAAACAAATAAATCAACCCTTAAACAAACAAACAAACAAACAAACATACAAAAACCTCTTCATTGCTACTCCCTGGCTTCCACTGATCTGCTTTCTCAAGAATTCGACTACTTTAGATTACTTACATACACGGCATCGTAATCATTCGTCTTTTTGCAACTATCTACACCACTTAGCATAACGTCTTTTTTGTTTTTAAGATTTATTTATTTATTTGAAAGGTAGAGCTACAGAGAGCCAGAGGCAGAGAGAGAGAGAGAGAGAGAGAGAGAGAGAGAGAGGTCTTCCAGTTTCTGGCTGACTCCCCGGATGGTCAGAGCTGAGCTGATCCAAACCCAGGAGCCAGGAGCTTCTTCTGGGTCTCCCACCCAATTGCAGGGACCCAAGGACTTGGGCCATCGTCCGCTGTCTTCCCAGGCCACAGCAGAGAGCTGGATCGGAAGTGGAGCAGCCGGGACTCAAATGGACACCCATATCAGATGCCGGCACTGCAGGCAGCGGCTTCACTCGCCATGCCACAGCACCAGCCCCGAACGTAATGTCTTCATGGTTCATCCATGTTGTAGCATGTGACAAGACTTCCTGCTGTTTATAGCTGCTATTCACTCCTGCTATTTATAGCTGAATGATATTTCATAGTATTTGTGTGCTATATTCTGTTTACAGTTCACCTGCTGGTGGATGATTGGGAGCAAGAGTATGCAAATTGCTCCTTTGAGATGTGGGTTTCCATTCTTTTCAGCTGTACCATTTTACATTCCCACCAACAGCACAAAGGTTTCAGTGTCTCCACATCTTTGCTGACACTTAGGATTTTCTGCCCCCCGCCCCTTTAAATGATGGCTAACCTACTGGTTGTGAAATGACTTGTAGGTTGATTTTAAAGAGCCAGTGCCTTTTAAAGTGGTAAGGGGAACTCTGAACTTTTTTGCCTCCTGGCAAACTTTGATTTTAGCTGTCAGCTGAGATCATTTGCTAAGTATTTATAATTTTGATGTAGGCGAATTGTTGGGACCCTAGAAAGAGTCTTGAGATTCCCTCAAAGATGACAAAACAGGAGTGGGGACTGCCTGAGCAGTCCCACAGGACATAGATCCCTGTCAGTTGTTTTGCCTGAGGACATTTTATTGAATAAAAACCAAACACTTTCATCTGAATTATTCCAACATTGCTGAGAATATCACCAAGAAATGATTTCTGGAGACAATTCTTTTTACTATTATTTGAGAGGTAGGGGTGGGGGAGGGGGAGGCTACTCTACATGACCATCACAGCCAAGGCCAGGGAACCAGGGACTCAATGCGTATCTCCCAGGTGAGTGGCAGGAACCCGGGTTCTTGAGCTACAGCTTGCTGCCTCCCAGGGTTCAAGTTAACAGAAAGCTGGAGGTGAGCATTGGAGCCAGGATTAGAACCCAGGTATGCAGCTATGAAATGCAGAAGTCTTAACTGCTAGGCTAAGCACCCATCCCCTGGAGACAAACTCTTTTGAGTTATTTCTTTCATCAGATTTCTTACTGTGTCTTTAGGTAATTTTCAGTATTTTTATTTTCCAAAATAATCTAGCTTTTATTCAATAAATACACTTTCTGTACATATTAAATTTTCTCAACTTTTAACTTCAGCAACTTTGAGTTTTCTTTTGTGGTCATTTTATTAAAAAAATCTAATTTGCATGGGACCAGTGCTGTGGCATAGTAGGTTAAGCCTCTGCCTTCAGTATCAGCATCCCATATGGGCACCAGTTCAAGTCCCAGCTGCTTCACTTCTAATTCAGCTCCCTACTGATGCACCTGAGAGAGCAGTGGAAGACGGCCCAAATGCGTGGGCCGCTGTACCCACATGGGAGACCTGGAAGAAGCTCCTGGCTCCTGGCTCCTGGCTTTAGTCCGGCCCAGCCTGGGCCACTGTGGCCATTTGGGGAGGGTACCAGTGGATAGAAGACCTCTTTTTCTCTCTCCTTCTCTTTGTATCTCTGCCTTTCAAATAAATAAACAAACCTTTAAAAAATCTAATTTTCCTGGATTAGGTTTTGCAGATATAATTTTTGAGAAAAATATTCTATTCTTCAGTCAATTTTTGTCAATAAAAATTTCTGTATGCACTTTTTGCCTATATGAGTTTTGTGTTAGTTCTACAAAGTACAAGTTTAAAAGGGCCCAATTTTGTAGGTTTTGAGACTAACACAATGAGTCTCTTGGGTCAGCTTTCTGTCAACATCAAATTTAACATGTGTAGTTTTAGCTGTTGTATGATTGTATTGATTATTTTTTTTTTTTGACAGGCAGAGTGGACAGTGAGAGAGAGAGAGAAAGGTCTTCCTTTGCCATTGGTTCACCCTCCAATGGCCGCTGCGGCTGGCGCGCTGCGGCCAGCGCACCACGCTGATCCGATGGCAGGAGCCAGGTGCTTCTCCTGGTCTCCCATGGGGTGCAGGGCCGAAGGACTTGGGCCATCCTCCACTGCACTCCCTGGCCAAGCAGAGAGCTGGCCTGGAAGAGGGGCAACCGGAACAGAATCCGGCGCCCCGACTGGGACTAGAACCTGGTGTGCTGGTGCCGCAAGGCGGAGGATTAGCCTATTGAGCCGCGGCACCAGCCTGTATTGATTATTTCTACAATGCCTATTCTCTAAATGTAATTGAAGTCAAAATATCAAGATCAAAACATCTTCCTTTCATCCAAATATGTTCAGATGGATAAAAACTTAAAAATAGCATGGGCATGTTCTAATTGAGGCCTGGTTTCAATGGTTTAAAAGCATGAAGTTTTGAGTGTTTGTTCTTGTTCTGTCACTGTCTATTGTTTAACAATCCTCATCGAAAAGTGAAGTGAATTGAACATTTGATTTCCAAATCCCCTTCTGACACTATTCTGATTTAAATTCCTCTCTGTAGGAGCCAAATGAGTCTGGTCATCGCCTTGCTTCCCATCTGATTCACCGCCCACTGCCCTTTCCTGCGTCCCCTCTCGACCAGCACCTGCTGACACCAGCCTGCCTGCCTGTCTCACGCAGCCCTGGGCAGGAGCTCTGGCCCTCCCCACACAGCTCTGCGTTTTGTGCCTTCCCAGCCTTGGCTCTTGACCTACCCCAGAGCGTCACTGTTTGTACGTGTTCTCAACTCAACCAGCTTTTGATTGAGCACCTGCCAGCGGGGGCCCAGAGCCACCGTCTGACCTCTGTCTGCCTAGACACTGCAAGGTCATCGGTGACATGCCAAGCCTTGTCTTTCCTTACCCCACTCCATCAGTCCTACTCCTGTCACCTTCTATTGAGGTCAAGCCGGGTGGGAGAATCTTGTGGTTGTGTGGTTGTGGTTTGGGGTAGACCAAGCAGAGGTGGTGGAGGTAGGATGGCACCCAAGGCCATCCTAAGCAGGAAGAGGCCAAACCATTTGGAACTCATAGTCCAGGATCCCAGCAGGGAACTGAGAGAGCATTCATAGTAGAATAATTTGAGGAGGATTTTTTTCCAATAGTAATTTAAAAATTTATTGATTTGAAAGGCAGTGTTACAGAGAGAGAGGGACACACACACACACACACACACATCTTCCATCTGCTGGTTCATTCCTCAAATGGCTGTAATAACTGGGGCCAGACCAAAGCCAGGAGCCTAGAGTTTCCTCTGGGTGTCCTAGATGGGTGCAGGGTCCAAGCACTTGGGCTGTCTTCCACTGCCTTGTCCAGGCCATAGCAGGGAACTGGATGGGAAGTGGAGCAGCCAGGACCTGAACCAGGGCCCATAAGGGATGCTGGTGCTGCAGGCAATGGCTTTACCTGCTACGCCAGAGAGCTGGCCCCAATTTGGGGAGGGCTTAAGAAAAGGATTCTTTACAGAGGTGTAGGCAGTATGTAGGAATCCAGAAGGCTAGCGCAGTACCTCCGGGTTGCAGTTAAAACTGCTAGGCTGGGAAAGATGTGAGGAGGGATCGGCTCGAGGCAGCCGGGCACAGTCATGGAGGGATGACAGCGGGCAGCCCTGCAAGGAAGGTGCAGAGGCATAATCATCTCCGTGTCCTCTCCTCCCTGCCTCTCAGCTCCTGTAAGAGACCGCAGTCGACGAAATCCGACAGGAGCTCAGAGGACCAACAAGCGCATTGATGAAATCCATCCAATCAGCGTTCGCAGGAAGAGAGTGGGGTGACAGGGTGGAGACGGACTCCAGGGGAGGCAGACGGAAGCTGACAGGTCCTGTTACCTGCTCACTGATCCCCTGAACAGTCAAGTTAAGAGAAGCATCTGTTCATTCCACCGGATGTCGGTGTCTGAGTTAACTCTTTCCCTGCCAGCTGCTTTCTGAGCCATGGCCCTGGTCCTGCAGTGGTTGTGGGATCAGCAGAAGCCTGGGTTGAGTCGCACCACTCACTTTTGCTGGGCCCCCGGGGAGCCTCTGAGGAGCTGGCCCCAGTGGGAGCTTTGGGAGGACAGGCTCCAAGTCCTCGAGTATCTGGAAGGGTAGAGGGAGTTCTGGCAGTAGAGAAAGAGAGGGGAGAGTATTGGAAGGGTTGTGGAGGCACAGCCGGCCATGGGCAGACCTGGGCTTGCTTAGGAGGGCACTCCGTTGGGGGCAGGGTTTACAGAGCGTGGAATGTGCTTTACGTGGAGTGATGCCACCAACGGAGCCACTGCTGGGACCACGATGGGGGCAGGGGGCCTGTTCCCCCTTCTGAGTTCTGTGGCACCCAGCTTAGCCGCAGAACCCCACTACACTGCTTTACACACCATTGCAAATACTCAGCTTTCACCGAAGCGCGATGTGTAGGCGAGAGAGAGAATAGGAGGGAATCTGACTAACTCCCGTGCCAGGGAGCAGTTGGTTTGGGCACTTGGCTCTGATTCAATCAGCAATTCTGTTTTGGTGGATGGGTGGGGGGGGCGGGGGGGGCACTGAAGGCTGCAGGAAAACAGGAGGTGGCTGCTGGGGTGGCTGTGCATTTGGCTCTGCTGTTCAGACCGCACTTGGGACACCCTCATCCCATATCAAAGTGATGGGTTTGAGTCCTGCCTTCCCTTCCAACTCCAGCTTCCTGTTAACGCACACCCTGGGAGGCTGTAGGTGATGGCTTCAGTATCTGAGTCCTTGCCAGCCACATGGGAGACCTGGATTGAGTTTCAAGCTCCTGGCTTCAGCCTAGCTGGCCTGACCCAAACCCTGGTGCCATGGTATACAGGGTTAAGCTTCTACTTGGGCTCCTACATCCCATATCAGAGTGCCTGACTCAAGTCCTGGCTACCTCACTTCCAATCCGGCTTCCTGCTAATGAATCTGGGAGAGCAGCAGTTGAAGGTCCCAGTGCTTGGGACCCTGTCACCTTGGCAGGAAACTTGGATTGGTGTTCCTGGCTCCTGGTTCTGGCCTAATACAGCCCCAGTTGTCATGGACAACCATGAAGATGGAAGATCTGTGTGTGTCTTTCCCCTTCTCTCTGTCACGCTGCCTTCCAACGAAATAAATAAAATTTAAAACATAACCCTCAATTTACCAGCATATCTCTAACAATCATGCTTTGCTTCTTGTCAGTGTCACAATTTGTATTTAACATCTTCTTTTGGGAATGTTAAAATCTAAACTACTCTAAGCCAGTGGCAAGTGACCATTCTTTCATTGTGTTCATTGGAGAGACCCTGAAGAAGGGAGTGGGTAGGAAGAGAGAGAGAGAGAAAGAGAGAGCAAATGAACTTCTCTCTCTCCCTTCAGGTTGTGACAGCCACCCTGATCAGTATCATAGCTTTTTTTTTTTTATTTGAGAGGCAGAGTTACAGAGAGAGGGAGAGACAGAGAGAGAGAGGTCTTCCATCTGCAGGTTCACTCCCCGAAAGGAGTGACATCTTCTACTGCCTTCCCAGGAGCATTAGCAAGAAGCTGGATCGGAAGTGGAGCAGCTGGGACTCGAACCAGCATCCACATGGGACGGCTTAGCCTACAGCACTGACCCCCCCCCCCCCCCATCTCACGGCTTTTAAGGATTTACCAGAGGGGAGCAAGAGGAAGGTGGACAGAGGAGACAAACTGGAGAGAAGAGAAACACAACAGAAGTGAGTTCTTCTGGAAAGAATTTTATTGTCAAGTAATTCCCTGAGGGAACAAAGTCTTCTGAGAAACACAATCTTCCCCTCCCGTCTGATATTTTTTTCAGTTCTTCATGAAAAGAAATCAGTTAATTCTGTATTAAAAACAAAATATAGTTTTTCTTGAGTACTCTATAATTGTGTAGGAATAATGTGTATCATTTCCTCCCCATAATTTTGAGAATATTTTTGAAGACGGTGACATATTCTGACTCTTTAAGAACAAAACAATTCAATTTAAGAATCACTGAGTGACAGCAATCAAAGTTGGGAAGTGAGGCAGTTCCCCTCAGCACTTGTTCCAAATGTCATTAGAAAACCAACATATAGCGGCGTTGTTATGGCAACCGGAACACCAGAGTTTGTAACATCAGTGTAATTAATGTTATCCAAACGTTATTAATCTTTCAACATCACTCATCCTCTCTGAAGGAACAGCAGCTCTCGTTCTCCAAGGATTTTTCAATAGTATAATCCTTCGCGGCTTTTCTCCACATTTTATTTTATATTTAAATAACTCTTACTCCAACTTGGCTTTAGCGAAATTAGTTATTGTTTCCTACTCCCTTACTCATTCTATTTTGGCTGCTTTCTTTAGATAAAACTTGAAATAAAATGAAAAAAAGGGATTACAGCTAAAAAACAGAATGAAGTCTAACGATGAAAAGATTTATATATCTAAATGTGGAGAACCTGAGAAAAATACTAAAATATTTTGCATACAGATTTGTATTTTTAATTCACATTTGCATAACACTTTATAATTTTAAAGCAGCTTTACATATATTATTATCATAATATTACTTAACAGCCACAAGAGAAGAAGTAATATTTTTGAGTGCCTACAACATAGATAATATGAGCAGCGTACACAAATTTTCTTTAAAGATTTATTGATTTATTAATCTGAAAGGCAGAGAGAGAAAAAAATCTTCCATTTGTTGATTCTCTCCCCAAATGGCTATAACAGCTGAGACTGGGTTAAGCTGAAGCCAGAAAACAAGAACTCCATCCTGGTCTTCCCAGGTGGGTGGCAGGAACTCCAGTACTTTAGCCATCATCTGCTGCTTCCCAGGTGCATCAGCAGGGAGCTGGGTCAGAAGTGGAGCACTGGGAGTCCAGTCAGCACAGTGATATGGGGTGGGGTATCCCAGTGCTGGCTTAACTCGCTGAGCCACAGTGCCCAGCGCCTCAGACACAACCTGTGTACTTCTCACAACAACCTGTACGATAAGGAGCTGGCATGGTGGCATAGTGGGTTAAACTGCCACCTGCTACACTGACATCCCAAATGGGTGCTGGATGGAGACCGGGCCACTCCACTTCTGATCCAGCTCCCCGCTAATGTGCCTGGGAAAGCAGTGGAAGGTGGCCCAAGTATGTGGGCCCTGCATCCACGTGGGAGACCAGGAAGAGGCTCCTGGCTCCTGGTTTGGGTCTGGCCCTGCCTCATTTGGGTAGTGACAAGTGGGTGGAAGATCTCTCTTATTTCTGTCTCTCAATCTCTCTCTGACTCTGGCTTTCAAATAAACAAATGAACAAACACAAACTCTGCTTCCATAGTGCAGCCACAAAACAAAACAAAAAACAAATAACCTAACTGAAAAATGAGCAAAAGACTTGGATAATTTTCCAGAGTCAATGCACAGATGACCAACAAACAGATGAGGAGATGCTCAATATCACTAATCACTGGAGAAATACAAAGCAAAAGCACAGTGAGATAGCACCTCACATTTGTTAGGACCACTCTTAAAAAAAACCTAGAAAATTCAGGTTGTAAATATATGGAGACACTGAAAACTTTGTGGGCTATTGGTGGGAATGTAAAATGGTACAGCCACTATAGAGAGCAATGTAGAAGCTTCTCAAAAAATTAAAGGAAGAGGGGCTGACCCTGTGTCATAGTGGGTAAAGCTGCCACCTTCAGTGCCAGCATCCCATAAGGGCGCAGGTTTGAGTCCTGGCTGCTCCTCTTCTGATCTAGCTCTCTGCTGTGGCCTGGGAGAGCAGTAGAAGAAGGCCCAAGACCTTGGGCCACTGTTCCCATGAGGGAGACCCAGAGGAGGCTCCTGGCTCCTGGCTCCTGGCTCCTGGCTCCTGGCTCCTGGCTTTGAATTGATGCAACTCTGGCCATTTGCCGCCATCTGGGGAGTGAACCAGTGGATGGAAGACCTCTCTCTCTCTCTCTGCCTCTGCCTCTTTGTAACTCTCCCTTTCAAATACATAAATACATCTTTTTTTTTTTTTTTTAAATTAAAGGTAGAACAACCATATGATCCAACAATGATACTTCTGGGAATGTAGCCAAAAAATCAAAAGCATTATCTTGAAAAGATAGTCGTGCACTCATGTGCATAGCAGCAAAGAGGTGGAAGCAGCCCACATATCCATCAACAGATGAATTGGAAAACAAAATATGGTATATACACATATAATGGAATACTATTCAGCCTTGAAAAGGGAAGAGAGAGGCAGGCATTTGGCCTAGCGGTCAAGATGCTGGTAGAGACGCCTGCATCTCAAATCCTAGTGCCTGGATTTGAGTCCTGGCTCTGGATCCCAATTTCAGCTTCCCAACAGTACAGATGCTGGGACAGAACCAGTGATGACTCGAGTGCTTGGGTCCCTGCCATCCTAATGGGAGACCAGGATGGGGTTCCTGGCTCTTGGCTTCAGTTTGGCTGAGCCCCAGCTGTTGCAGACATTTGGGAAGTGATCCAGCAGACAGGAACTCTATCTATCTGTCTCGTTCTTTCTACCTAGCTCTGACTGCCTCTTAAACAAACAGAGGAGGAAGATTGTGGCTATGCGCTAAGTGAAGTAAGCAATGCAGCAAAAGTCAGAGGCTGTAGGATTCCACTTCAGTGAGCAATCGGAAGTGGTCCAACTTGTAACGGCAGGAAGCAGGATGCTGGGTGCTGGGAGGTGGGAGGAATGGGGAGTTTGTAAATGGGTATAATGCTGCAGGTTTTTTTTCTTTTAAGATTTATCTTTATTTATTTGAAAGACAGAGTTACAGAGAGAGGCAGAGACAGAGAGAGAGGTCTTCCACCCACTGGTTCACTCCCCAGATGGCCGCAATGGCCGGAGCTGCGCCGATCCGAAGCCAGGAGCCAGGAGCTTCCTCTGGGTCTCCCACGCAGGTGCAGGGGCCCAAGGACTTCGGCCATCTTCCACTGATCTCTCAGACCATAGCAGAGAGCTGGGTCGGAAGAGGAGCAGCCAGGACTAGAACCGGCGCCTACATGGGATGCTGGCACTGCAGGCCGCAGCTTTAAGCCACTGTGCCACAGCGTCAGCCCCGCAGTTCTCCAAGTTGAAAACTTGGGGGAGCCTGTTGCCCATCACTGTGGATATACTTGATACTACCAAACTTCACACTTAAAAATGGTTGACAGGAACGTGTGCGTGTGTGTGTGTGTGTGTGTGTTTGCCGCAATTAAAACAAATGTCTCCAAATCCACACTCCTTCCTGTAAAAGGTGAAGCCAGTTCTTCTGCTTGGATTTAGTCCCTTGCTGCTGATGCACGCTGAAGCCGAGGGAACAGGGATGAATTCCGCGACCAGGTCATCCAGGAGAGAGCTGCTTTTGTCTTCTCTTTTGGCTCCTTCAGCCCCAGCCAGACGTCCACAGCCCTGCAACCTTGCGAGCGACCCTAAGGCAGGAATCACCCAGCCAAGCTGACACAAAGGAGCTAAGAACAATACAGCTTACTGCTGCTTAAATTGCTGCATGTAGGGCGATGGCTCACCCAGGAATGAATTACTGATGCAATAAGCGTGTGTCTCCATCTGAAGCAAGGAAGATTTCTGGGTGTTAGGAGGGCTCCTCTTGCTCTCTGTTGATTCCTGGGTTTGAGATTGTGGCTGTGGTCTGTTCTGAACGCTGGCTCCAGGACAGAATGTGCCGAGTGCCGTGTGGGAATTACCTGTAACCCCGGCCTTAAGAAATGTATCTGGGAGCGGACTGTCCTGTCACTGGAGGCTGCAGGATTTCTTTGAGTTCCTTTATGCCCTCTCTTCTCGTGGCATCAAGAAATCTGAATACCCAGGGGGTGTTTTCATTGAAAGTTCAATCACATATGAACCATTGAGTTTCGATACCAGAGGTCACATCCCTATATCATGCTGTATTCAAAGAAAGTTTCCATTCATCTCTGTGAAAAAAAGTGAAAGGGCACAATAGCAATACATGTGGGAAACATCCAAAAGGCCAACAAGAAAGGAAACCTCAATGTCATCTGGAGTGGAAAATGTGGGGCTAGAGCCAGGAGCGTCGCTGGGGGAGGGCGCGCCCCTGGTGCACGCCACACACCGTGCCCTTCCTTCTTCCACAGTGGGGGATGCAGCTGCACACCTGGAGGGGAAGCCATGGCCCCCACCTGGGTGCTCGGGCCGCCTAGGATGCTGTTGTCTCTTAGATGTTGGAAAAGGCTTCCTTTTAGAATATCATCTTTTACTGTTTTTAAACATCCATTCGTTTAAAATGAATAGATTAGTTTTACTGCTCCTATTTATGAACTCCACGGGTGGGAAAGAGGAACTTCCTCAAATTATAAATTTATAATGAAGGCATATAAAAGATAGCTTTGCATATCTTTTAAAAAAAGGCAATTGAATTTTAGTTTATTTGCCAAGGTCACATATCAAGAATGAGGCATCCCAGGAATACAAGCCCAGATTTTTCTGTTCCTAAAACACATCCTCACTGGTTACCACACCAGGGGATTAGCACCTGCATCCTAGGGAGGGTGGAGCAGACACTGACAGAGGTTGAGTTAGTGCCAGTTAGTCCAATACTCTAATATAGGACACTACATTGCTTTCATATATATATAAGAAATATATATATGTATATACATATATATATGTGTATATATATATATACACATATATATGACAGGGAGAGAGACAGACAGATTAGATCCATCTGCTGGTTCATTCCCCAGAAGGCTGCAACGGCTGGTGCTAGGCCAGGCTGAAGCCAGAAGTCAGGAACTCTGTCTGGGTCTCCCAGGCCGTCCTCCTCTGCTTTCCCAGGTGTGTGAGCAGGCAGGACCTGAACTGGTGCTCCAATAATGGGTACCAACGTCACAAAGGTGCACAACAGGGCGCCTGCTTTCCTGTTGTGCACAGTGTGACTTGTGAAGCGCAAAGTGGCCCCAGCCAGTGGAGCTGGGCTGATCCCAAGCCAGGAGCTTCTTCCAGGTCTCCCACGTTTGTGCAGGGGCCCAAGGACTTGGGCCATCTTCCACTGCTTTCCCAGGCCATAGCAGAGAGCTGGAAAGGAAGAAGGGCAGCTGGGACACGAACCGGCGCCCATGTGGGATGCCCACACTGGAGGCAGAGGCTCAGCCCACTATGCCACAGCGCCAACCCCAAAACAGTGGTCGTTAAAACACGGCTCCCTGGACCGTGATGGAACCTCTAGCTCTAACTTCCAATTTACAAGAAATTCAGAGGCCAGAAAGCAAACATCAATAGGAAAAGACAATCAGGCAGACCTAGAGTGTGACTCAATCTATGAAACAAATGACTTAGTTTCTGGTAAAGATCAGTCACCAACATTACACATGTTGAGAACAACGGCCCCAGATAGAAATTAAAAGGACTTAATAAAAACATCACCCCAGAAAGCGATGCGGGATGTCTTTGAGACAAGCGGACAGATTTGACTATGGACTGAGGGTAGCCATTACATGACCGATAACTGCAGCGTGGGCGCGTGTGCCCATCCTCCGCCTATCGCCTAGGCTGGGGTTCGTCCCGGTGCACCGCGGGACTCCAAGCGAATCTCTGCGAGCAAGCGCGATGCTAACCTTGGTCGACAGAGGGCGCAGGAGGGACACTGCAGGAGGCAGGGCTTCTCTTTCTGGTTTCTGAGGGCCGCTCAGCCGGCCGCCCCGCCCCGCCCCGCAGGTTAGCGGGGCGCAGGTGAGTCCGGTTCCCCCGATGGATGGTACAGCGTGCGCAGGTTTTTGGTGACTTTTCAGACCCAGCCTAGGCCCATGACCCCCCTCGCCGAGATTCTCGAAAGCTACGTTGTGTGCTGCCTCGCCTGCAGAGGCATTCCGACTTCCTCTGCAGGCCTGACTCCAGCGCTGGCTCCCAGAGCCCCAGAGGGTTGCGTCCTGCTTGCCTGGAGAGGGCGGACTGGGCCTAAGCAGCGAAATCCCGCGGCCTTGAGCATCCGCGGGTTGCAGCTCTCCTTTCTCCCGAGGGGTCTGAGCCCAGCCTTTGCACGCTAGTCCTTCCCTGAGCACTCCCCCTCGGCCCCAGCGCGCTCAGCCCGGTTTTCCTGCCCTGTCTTCCTGCTGTACTGCAACAGCTGTTCACACGGAACTGCGCTTGGCTGCACCCAGACCGGTACAGTCTGCTGCCGGTGACAGAGCGGGGAGGCGCCCGGCTAGTAGACAGGGCGCGGGGTGCCCTCCGCGCTCTCTGGAGATGAGCAAAGTTAAGCAAGCAGCTTTTGCGACGGACGGTGAAGTCGCCTGCTAGCCCTCGTCGTCCAGGTTTTTCTGCGCTGCTGTAACTGACCTCGGGAATGAGAGTTCTAGGCCACGTGTGCTTTCTGTTGGGTCTCGATTGGAACTGGTGCCCAACTCACCAATCACGAGAACGTCCCTCCTTTTATAGCCTATAAAACCCTAGACAATCTGCCTTCAAAATGGCTGTCTCTTTCAGGGACTCCTCTCCGTGCTTTTTTTTTTTTTTTTTTTTTTTTTTTTTTAATTTCACTTCTGCTGTAATTTCTCTGCTTGCTTTCCGGAAACTGCTACCGCTGTGCACACTTTTCCTTGCCCGTGCTCCTCGTTCTTCGAGGACACAAGACACAAACCCAGTGGAGAAACAGAAGTGTAATGACTGCAGACCACTGCCACACTGGGATCGTGGTCATCTTGGGGGACGCTCTGGGTTTTAGAATTCCGGAACAAGGAGTCCGGCTGCCTGCAACTTATTCAAATAGAGAGCCGCGTAGAGTAAGTGTGCTTATCTAGGTGCGTGCACATGTGGGTGTGTGTACTGGTGTGTGGATAGGGTCAATATGGTGACATACGGGACGTCAGTGGTCACTGAACCTAGCAGGAAAGCATATGTGTGCTTGTTCTTTTGTATTTTACTTATTTTCATTTTTAAGATTAAAAATTGAGCTTATTTATGGGATATTATGTGATTTTTGTTACATATATACATTGTGTAATGTCCATTCAGGGTAAATATATTTATCCTTTTAACCGTTTTACATTTCATTATAGTAAAAACATCCAAAAATCCTATCTTCTAGTTTTTTTTAAATAGAGTAATATACAGTGCATTAACATGACCTACAGTCACCCTACCGTGTGCTAGAACCCCAGAACTCCTGTCTAGCTGTAGCCTTGTACCCATCAGTCAACATTTCACCAGCCCTCTCTCCCAACTTCCCTCCCCAGCCTCTGATAACCGTTCTGTTTTACACTTCTATGACTTCGCTTATTTGTTAGACTCCACATTTGGGTGAGACCATGTGATAGTTGTCTTTCTCTGCTTGACTTAGTTCACTTAACATAATGACTTCCAGTTCCATGTGTGTTGTTGCAGATGACAGTGTTTCATTCTTCCTTATGGCTGAGTAATACTCCTCTGTGTGTGTATGTGCCACATTTTTCTTATTCATTGCTGGCTAGACACTTAGATTGTTTCAATTTTTTGGCTGTTGTGAATAGTGTTTAATCAATGTGGGAGTGCAGCTGTCTTTTTGCCAGATGGATCTCATCTTTGGCTGTGTACCTTCTCTCTGTCTGCAAAAAGAAAAAAAAGATGGACAGGTTAGCACTTACTGGTGGGTTCATAATTAAGGGCTAAGAAAGATGTGTTAATAGGTGCAAGGACATCATTGTAAAGGTGGAATGGGCTCATTCTATTGACTAACAACCAAGATGAGTAGCATTTGCTATTTTGTTATCCTCTGAAATTTTGGACAATAAAGTCCCTTAGAAACCCTCAAGTGAAACCGTGTGTTGCTGGGAGCAGAGGCCAAGGTACCGAATTTCCAGAACATGCTGTGTGGCAGTGAAGGGGCAAAGCTCAGGTGGAGAGCCAATGGAAACGGCCCGGACCCCGGCGGGGTAGGTGCCTGGCGCTTAGAAGCAGCCTGTGGTGCCCTTTTGAGGGAGGGCTTCGACCTCGTGACTGTCCCTCCAGCCAGCCACAGGCACGGCCTCTCCTTGGGTCTTGTCATGGCCTGGATCTGTTCTGGCTCCAGAGACTCACACTTGGAGCTTCCATTCTTCGCAGGTACCACTTCCTTACGTGCCAAGGGCATCGTCTTCATCTCCCACGGGTTCTGTTACATGCCCTGAACCTTTCTCTACCTTGATAATGACTGAGTATCTCGACTCCTCGCCTCTCCCTCTCTGTAATGCTTTGATGGTGACTTGCTTCCACCAACAAAACCCATGTGGAAGATTCATTATTTTGGGGCTACTTTATTTTATTTTTTAAAGATTTATTTATTTTTATTTGAAAGGCAGAGTTACAGAGAGGCAAAGGCAGCGAGAGAGAGTGAGATCTAGATCTGCTCACTCACTCCCCAGATGGCCGCAGCCGCAGGAGCTGCGCCGATCTGAACCCAGGAACCTGGAGCTTCTTCTGGGTCTCCCTCGTGGGTGCAAGGGCCCAAGGACTTGGGCCATCTTCCACTGCTTTCCTAGGCCACAGCAGAGAGCTGGATTGGACTCGAACTGGTGCCCATATGGGATGCTGGCACTGCAGGCGGCGGCTTTACCCGGTATGCTACAGCGCCAGCTTGGGGCTACTTGAAATCTGGTTTTCTATTCCTTCATCACTCGTGATGAGCTGCAGTTTTGGGTTAGTTCTGTTGTCTGCTTTTGGTTGATATTGCCGCACCAATAATAGTGGTTAGGAAAGGCTTATTAGAAAACATATAGTATGTCTATTTTATCTGGCTCTTCTTTTTCAAACTCTTTTCCTATGCATATACCAACATGGATTTGTAGCATCTTTTTTAAAAACAAAACTGGAATTGTGCTATGCATGTTGTTCTTTTCCCTTTTTGAGTATCTCCTGGGCATATCCCCCCCACCCCCGCCCCGAAACCTTTTATTTAAGGAATACAAACTTTGTGCATTTCATAGTTAGAACTTTAGGAACATGGTGATTCTTCCCACCGTACCTGCCTTCCCACTCACACTCCCACCCCTCTTCCTCCTCCCTCTCCTATTCCCATTCTTATTTTTTATTAGTTTCTTTTCAATTAACTTTATACACATATGATTAACTCTGTTAAGAATTCAACAAATGGTTTAAAAAAAATGTTCCTCAATAGTCAAGACAAGGGCCGTTCAGTCATTGCTTCTCAAAGTGTCAATTTCACTTCTACAGATTGCCTTTTAGGTGCTCTGTGAGTTGTCACAGGTCAGGGGTATGGAATCAGCCCAAGTGCCCATCAACTGAAGACTGGATAAAGAAATTATGAGATATGCACCCCATGGAATACTACAGAGGTTAAAAAACCCCGAAATCCTAGCCAGCGCCACAGCTCACTAGGCTAATCCTCTGCCTTGTGGCGCCGGCACACCGGGTTCTAGTCCTGGTTGGGGCACCGGATTCTGTCCCGGTTGCCCCTCTTCCAGGCCAGCTCTCTGCTGTGGCCCAGGAGTGCAGTGGAGGATGGCCCAAGTCCTTGGGTCTTGCACCCCATGGGAGACCAGGAAAAACACCTGGCTCCTGCCTTTGGATCAGCGTGGTGCGCCGGCTGCGGCGGCCATTGGAGGGTGAACCAACGGCAAAGGAAGACCTTTCTCTCTGCCTCTCTCTCTCACTGTCCACTCTGCCTGTCAAAAACAAAACAAACAAACAAACAAACAAAAAAAACCCCGAAATCCAGTCATTGGTATTTGTCCTTTTAGGACTGGCTTACTTCACTAAGTATGATGTTTTCCAGTTTCATATGTTTTGTTGCAAAGGCCTGGATTTTTTTTTTTTAAACCTCTGTGTAGTATTCCATGGTATACATATCCCATAATTTCTTTATCCGGTCGTTGGTTGATGGGCATTTGGCTGCTTCCATATCTTAGCTCTTGTGAATTGATCTGCAATAAACATGGGGGTACAAATAACTTTCATGTGCTGGTTTCACTTCCCTGGGGTAAATTCCCAGGAGTGGGATGGCTGGGTCATATGGTAGGTCTATATTCAGATTTCTGAGGTATCCCCATACTGTCTTCTACAGCGGCTGTACCAGTTTATATTCCCATCAACAGTGGATTAGGGTACCTTTTCCCCACATCCCCACGAGCATTTGTTGTTTGTTGATTTCTGTATGAGAGCCGTTGTGACAGGGGTGAGGTGAAACCTCATTGATTTGATTTGCATTTCCCTGGGCATATTGCCGGGTCCTTACATGTATAGTACTTTATTCTTTCTTGAACTATTTCAGGAATGGATGTGTGTCCTTTAATTTATTTTCCCAATTTCGCATTGATGGTGCTTCTATCTTTGCTACTTCAAACAATTCTGCAATCAATAATCTTGTGTGTATGTCTTTTTGCACCTGCGTTTTCCAATAGGATAATTTCTGAATAACAAAGTTTCTAGTTTAAAGGAACTGTGCATTTTAAATTCTCAGATACTACTAAATTACTCTCCCCCCAAAATTACAGTGATTTACACAGATACCACGTTTGAACGAGAATGTGGCTGTTCTCCAAAACACCTTGAGATTCCTAATATTTATTTTTAATTCATTCTCTATGCTACTGCCCAGATAACACTGCCAGGCCCTTTATAATGCTGAGACTTCTAATTTAACCCTGCCTTCTCTGATGTCTGAAACTCAGCTTGCTTTCTCCTCTGCCATCTTCAACGTGGTGACTTTTTAACCTTTTGCTTGTTGCCTCGTGATCACTGCTGCAGCTCCACTCATTACAGCTGCATTAAAGAAAAAAGGGAAGTGTCGCTCCCCCTCTTCGTGGAGGAACGACACAGGACCCTGCGTTGTTCTTTCGTCTGCTCGGCCCTCCCCGGGTTTGCTGCTGGTTCTTCCCGGGTTGGCTGTGGGGAGCAATCCGGACTGGACTAAGTTACTGGAATTAAGACTTATTCTATGCATCTGCTCTCCCACAATATGGCGCTGGGAGAGAAGTAAACAGCTTCCGCACAGCTGCCTCCAGTTCAACCAATTAACTGTAGGACTTGCTCCTGACTGGAGAGCAGCGTACTCGGCGTGTGGGCAGCCGAGTTGGGATTGGCGGAGGAGGACTATAAAGGAGGAGAGAGACGGCATGCACCGGGAACATCTATGGGGAACATCTAAGGGAACCCGTGCAGCCGCCGAGACGAGCCGGCCGGCGGTGTGCCGCTCCCCTGCGGAAGTGGGGAATGTGGCCAGGGGGAACTGCCCTTCCACGGAGGTGGAAGGGATAGTAGCCAACCCGGGAAGAACCAGCAGCAAACCCGGGGAGGGCCGAGCAGACAGAAAGAACAGCGCAGGGTTCAGTGTTGCTCCTCCACGAAGAGGGGGAGCGACAGTTGGCTACTGTCCCTTCCACCTCCGTGGAAGGGCAGTTCCCCCTGGCCACATTCCCCACTTCTGCAGGGGAGCGGCACACCGCCAGCCGGCTCTCTCGGGGGCTGCACAGGTGTTCCCTTAGATGTTCCCTTAGATGTTCCTGGTGCATGCCGTCTCTCCCCTCCTTTATAATCCTCCTCTGCCAATCCCAACTCGGCTGCCCACACGCCGAGTACGCTGCTCTCCTCCAATCAGGAGCAAGTCCCACAGTTTATTGGCTGAACTGGAGGCAGCTGTGCAGAAGCTGTTTTCTTCTCTCCCAGCGCCATATTGTGGGAGAGCAGATGCATAGAATAAGTCTTAATTCCAGTAACTTAGTCTAGTCCGAATTGCTCCCCACAGGAAGGAAAGTGACAGCT
This sequence comes from Oryctolagus cuniculus, assembly GCF_964237555.1. Taxonomy (NCBI): domain Eukaryota; kingdom Metazoa; phylum Chordata; class Mammalia; order Lagomorpha; family Leporidae; genus Oryctolagus; species Oryctolagus cuniculus. The sequence goes on along the minus strand of NC_091445.1, from coordinate 83,012,273 downwards.
TCATATATCCCTTTTATTAAAAATGTACAGCCTTCTTTGAAGTTCCCTGGGAAACCACTGCATACATCTTTTTGGTCATAACTGAGTCCCATGGTCAGTTGTAGCTGGAAAAGGAGATTGGGGATATTTAGTATCTAGCAAAGTGGGACAAGATAGTCATAAATCTGTGTACTAGTATTGATTTATCATATGAGCCTGGGTATGCTGCCAATCAGAATAAAGTAAAGATTCTGTTAATATGGGAGAAGGGAAGAATAGGTATTGAGAAGGAACTCAGAGTGTTTGCCAACAGTGTGAGAATAGGGTCATCAGCCTGCCACCCCACGCTGAAACATAACACCCTCCCTCCGCAATTCATGAATTAGTTATTCAAAGTCCCAGTTTGTTTCTAAGTTACAAATGCTGGATCTTTGCTTCCAAGCTTGCATTTGTCTCCTAATGGGGGCCACAGAGTATAAACCATCGTTGAACGAAATTTTGTTCTCATTTGGATTCAAATAGAATTTGTCATCTCCGAGGGGCAGATGTTATGCATCAAACAAATGACAGATTGAACACTGAGTCAAACAGTAAGTAAGACTTGGCTTATAATATGCTTATATTTGTTGGAAGAAAAAACCCAATGATGTCACCCAAGTACTTTCTGAATTAGAGTTAAAAAGTTGTTTAAATGATAAAGTAGAGGGTGACTATTTTTTTTAACTTTTATTTAATGTATATAAATTTCCAAAGTACAGCTTTTGGATTACAATGGCTTTCCTCCCCCATAACTTCCCTCCCACCTGCAACCCTCCCCTTTCCCGCTCCCTCTCCCCTTCCATTCACATCAAGATTCATTTCATTTCTCTTTATATACAGAAGATCAGTTTAGCATACATTAAGTAAAGATTTCAACGGTTTACACCCACATAGAAACACAAAGTGAAAAATACTGTTTGAGTACTAGTTATAGCATTAAATCACATTGAACAACACATTAAGGGCAGAGATCCTACATGAGGAGTAAGTGCACAGTGACTCCTGTTGTTGACTTAACAAATTGACACTCTTGTTTATGGCATCAGTAATCCCCCTAGGCTCTTGTCATGAGTTGCCAAGGCTGTGGAAGCCTTTTGAGTTCACTGACTCTGATCATATTTAGACAAGGTCATAGACAGAGTGGAAGTTTTCTCTTCTCTTCAGAGAAAGAGAAAAGTACCTCCCTTTTTTTTTTTCATCGGCCACTTCATTTATTGTTTTTATTTGCAGGAGGAGTTGAAACAAATTTTAAGGATGTTTTTCATTTTTCCCCCCTAAACTTGAATCATCCAAGTAAAACCAACTTAACTATAGAAATGTAGCAAATAAGAGGAAAGTAGCACGGTACCTCCTTCTTTGATGACCTGTTCTTTCCACTGGGATCTCACTCGTGGAGATCTTTCATTTAGTTTTTTTTTTTTTTTTTTTTTTTTGACAGAGTGTCTTGGATTTCCATGCCTAAAATACTCTCATGGGCTTTTCAGCCAGATCCGAATGCCTTAAGGGCTGATTCTGAGGCCAGAGTGCTGTTTAGGACATCTGCCATTCTATGAGTCTGCTGTGTATCTCGCTTCCCATGTTGGATCGTTCTCTCCCTTTTTTATTCTATCGGTTAGTATTTGCAGACACTAGTCTTGTTTATGTGATCCCTTTGACTCTTAGTCCTATCATTATGATCAATTGTGAACAGAAATTGATCACTTGGACTAGTGTGATGGCATTGGTACATGCCACCTTGATGGGATTGAATTGGAATCCCCTGGTATGTTTCTAACTCCACCACTTGGGGCAAGTCAGCTTGAGCATGTCCCAAACTGTACATCTCTTCCCTCTCTTATTCCCACTCTTATATTTAACAGGGATCACTTTTCAGTTAAGTTTCAACACTTAAGAATAACTGTGTATTAATTATAGAATTCACCCAATAGTATTGAGTAGAACAAACAAAAAAAATACTAAGAGGGATAACGTATTAAGTTGTACATCAACAGTCAGGGCAAGGGCTGATCAAGTCACCATTTCTCATAGTGTCCATTTCACTTGAACAGGTTTCCTTTTTGGTGCTCAGTTAGTTGTCACCGATCGGGGAGAACATATGATATTTGTCCCTTTGGGACTGGCTTATTTCACTCAGCATAATGTTTTCCAGATTCCTCCATTTTGTTACAAATGACCGGATTTCATTGTTTTTCACTGCTGAATAGTATTCTATAGAGTACGTATCCCATAATTTCTTTATCCAGTCTACTGTTGATGGGCATTTGGGTTGGTTCCAGGTCTTAGCTATTGTGAATTGAGCTGCAATAAACGTTAATGTGCAGACAGCTTTTTTGTTTGCCAATTTCATTTCCTTTGGGTAAATTCCAAGGAGTGGGATGGCTGAGTTGAATGGTAGGGTTATATTCAGGTTTCTGAGGAATCTCCAGACTGACTTCCATAGTGGCTTGACCAGTTTGCATTCCCACCAACAGTGGGTTAGTGTCCCTTTTTCCCCACATCCTCGCCAGCATCTGTTGTTGGTAGATTTCTGAATGTGAGCCATTCTAACCAGGGTGAGGTGAAACCTCACTGTGGTTTTGATTTGCATTTCCCTGATTGCTAGTGATCTTGAACATTTTTTCATGTGCTTGTTGGCCATTTGGATTTCCTCTTTTGAAAAATGTCTATTGAGGTCCTTGGCCCATCTCTTAAATGGGTTGTTTGTTTTGATGTTGTGGAGTTTCTTGATCTCTTTGTAGATTCTGGTTATTAACCCTTTATCTGTTGCATAGTTTGAAAATATTTTTTCCCATTCTGTTGGTTGTCTCTTCACTTTCCTGTTTCTTTTGCAGTACAGAAACTTCTCAATTTGATGCCATTCCAATAGTTAATTTTGGCTTTGACTGTCTGCGCCTCCAGGGTCTTTTACAGGAAGTCTTTGCCTGTGCCAATATCTTGCAGGGTTTCTCCAATGTTCTCTAATAATTTGATGGTGTCAGGTCATAGATTTAGGTCTTTAATCCATGTTGAGTGGATTTTTGTGTAAGGTGTAAGGTAGGGGTATTGCTTCATGCTTCTGCACATGGAAATCCAGTTTTCCCAGCAAGAGGGTGGCTATTAACAGGTCCCATGAAAGTGATGGTGAGGATAGTGGGGACAGGGTCTGCTGGTTTGGACTTGGACGGGACAGTACTAGAGATAGTGACAGGACTAAGATGATGGTGGCAGCTAGGGATGAATGGAAAGGGGAAGATACTCAGAAGTGAGTGTGTGTGTGGAGCAGACAGAGGTCAGGCGGGTGGTGTGGCAGCTGAGAGCACCATGACTCGGCTCTGGTGGCTTAGTCTGTAACCTGGCTGGGGTGACAGCAGATGCGCGGCTGGTCACATCGGAGTCTGACAGGTAAGTCGTGAAGGAAGAGGTTCACCCCGAGGGTCTCCCACTTGAAGCAGCCTAGTCCTTTGCCTCCTTCCTTTCATTCTTTACTGAGATTAAGACTCATCTGGGAGCAGTACCTGGAGTGCTCTAAGCCCCAGTGCACATGTGGTGAGTTTTCGTGTACACATACGACCTTGGGAACCAATGCCGGGTATAAGTACCAGATTGGAGTCCCAGAGCCGCAGAGAAGTTCAGTAGGACTAAGAAATGCTAATCACCGGGGCTTTAAGAATAAAGATCACTTTTATCTTATTTTTTAAATTTAAACTTTTTATGTTTTTTAATTTATTTGGAAGGGAGAGACAGAGAGAAAGAGAGAGACTGACCTCCTCTGCTGTTTCATTCTCTAACTGGCCACACTGGGCCAGGCCAAAGCCAGGAGCTGAAAACTTCATCCAAGCTTCTCACCTGGATGGCAGGGACCCAGATACCTGAGCCGTCACCTCCTGGTCCCAGAGCAGGCATTTGGGGGAAGCTGGAATTGGGAGCAGAGTGAGGACTGGAACCCAGGCACCCCAGTATGAAATGGGGGTGTTCCAGGCAGCATCTAAGCTTCTGGGCCAAATGCCCGAAAACTCTCAAACTTGAAGTCTTATGGGAGTTAGGTGGTTGAAGTCAATGAGGGAGATAGATGAGGTGGAAGCTGTCATGATTAATTGGAAATGATGTTGAGTTTCTAACTTCTTATGTTATAAATACGTGCAGTAAATAGTTTTGTAGCTGAAGTTATTTTTACCATCTTAGGACATTTCCTTAAGATAAATTCACTTAGATAAAATACATAAAATTATATTTAAACCTTTTAATTTACAGTGTCAAATTTGTTTATCAAAACTTGGCGGCTACAGGAATGCCGCCACACAGCACAAAACACAGGTCTGGCCAGGGCTGTTTCCCCTCGATGGCTTTCCAATGAGCTAGCGCAGCCGGGATCCTGACCCTGGGAGACGCAGGGCTCCCGGAAGGGCTGCCGTTCCTGGAACACACCTACTTCCCCGTGCTGAGCTTGCCTCAGACGGCCAGGCCGGCCGGGGTGCTCAGCTCCACCTGCTCTGCCTTCACTGAGGTGCAGGCTGCATCGTGGTCTGCTGGTTCTCTCGACCCCCGTCAGCTCCATCTCCAGGATCGCTTTCCCGCAGAACACGCTTGCGTGTCTCATCCAATCTTAGTGTCTGCTTCTCTAAAGACCCAGACAAGCACAGTTATATTTGCTTCTGCTTAGTCCCTTAGCTGATCTGTAAGTGTGACAACTGGACTTTGTCTTTGTCAGCGCCACTTAGTTCTCACATCCTTGATACTTTGAGGAAGGAAGAGAAGCATCTGATATGAACTTGCACTTAATGCTGAGGTTTCACGTTTTTGTCACGTGCCCTTCAGGCGTTTGGATATTCTTGCCTGTCGATTGCCCTTGAGGACTCCACAGAAACATAGCACTTGCCCTGAAAAGGCACCTGTTGGGAGGTGTGGTCTCCATCGGCTTTTCCCATGGTGGTGTCCAGTGCTCAGTAATTGGTTTCAGTAGGGAGGTGACACTGACTGCTACCCAGCTGAGTGACTCATGAGGGAGCCCTTGACTGCATGATCCTGCAATGACCTTGTCTGCTCCTCTTTGTGAAGTGTAAGGAGCCAGCCATGTGTTCCGCACATGAGTAAAGTAAAAGGCTAGCACGTGTACTGAGACCACCATGTGCCAGGTACTTCCCTTCCCACATTTAATCCTATATAGTTGGCATTTGCAATTGGGCAGTTTTTCATGACTGTAACCAAATACTGGAGGCAGACTACTTTGTAAAGACATGAGGTTCATTTTGGCTCTGGCTTCTGAAGGTGCTAGGTCTAGGGGCTTCTTGCGGGTGGAGTCCTAAGGGGGCACAGAGCATCACACGGCCAGAGATAGGGAGTGCAGATGTTCATCTGTCCCTGTGTGATCTTCTCCTTAGAGAGCCTTTCAGAATTCAAACATGGGGGCCCCAGCCAATCACTAGTCAATCACTTCCCGAAAGCCCATGGTTGGATTAAGACTATGAGGATTAAACGGCATGAGTTCCGAGGGCCAAATCCACGTTCATACCATAGCAGTGCTATTTTCAGTATTTTAATGATGAGAAAAATTATGTTCAGAGAGTTGCCCCGTTGCACTTAAGGATGAAAACAGGGCAGACTTAAGTGGAAGGTGCCTGGATGGCTTTGGCAGGTCAAATTTCTGAGATTCCTTTGTTCTCAAGCATTTTGCATCATTCCTATGGTTGTGCTACCATCTGCATTATATTACAGTTACTTGTTTACCTGGATTACAAATTCACGTCCCTCTGGGTAAAGAGTAGTGAATGATGCTGATGGAGGCTTAGCCTGACGTTCTGGAATTTGAGTCAGCCTGAAGAGTTGACCATAGCTACCTCGGACACCAAGGCTCTTTTTTTTTTTTTTTTTTTAAATTATTTATTTATTTGAAAGTCAGAGTTAGACACACACACACACACACACACACAGAGAGAGGTCTTCCATCCACTGGTTCACTCCCCAGTTGGCCACAATGGCCAGAGCTGTGCTGATCTGGAGCCAGGAGCTTGCTGGGACCCAAGGATGTGGACCATCTTCTACTGCTTTCCAAGGCCATAGCAGAGAGCTGGACAGGAAGTGGAGCAGCCAGGACCCGAACCGGTGCCTATATGGGATGCTGGCACTGTAGGCGGTGCCTTTACCTGCTACGCCACAGCACCAGCCCCGACACCAAGGCCCTTACAAGAGGAAGTGTCTTGGCTGGCGCCGTGGCTCACTAGGCTAATCCTCCGCCTTGCGGCGCCGGCACACCGGGTTCTAGTCCCGGTCGGGGCGCCGGATTCTGTCCCGGTTGCCCCTCTTCCAGGCCAGCTCTCTGCTGTGGCCAGGGAGTACAGTGGAGGATGGCCCAAGTGCTTGGACCCTGCACCCCATGGGAGACCAGGAGAAGCACCTGGCTCCTGCCTTCGGATCAGTGCGGTGTGCCGGCCGCAGTGCGGCGGCCATTGGAGGGTGAACCAATGGCAAAGGAAGACCTTTCTCTCTGTCTCTGTCTCTCTCACTGTCCACTCTGCCTGTCAAAAAAAAAAAAAAAAAAAAAAAAGAGGAAGTGTCTGGTGTTTGATTTAGCAATTAAGATGCCAGCATTCCACATCAGAGGATGTGGGTTCTATTCCTGGCTGCATTGCTGATTCCAATTCCCCACTAATGGGCAGTAGGTGATGACTCGAGTAGTTGGGGCCCTGCCACCTAGGTGGGAGACCTGTTCCCAGCTTCTGGTTGCAGAACAGCAGGCAATTGGAGGGTGAACTAGCAAATGTGAAATCTCTCTCTCTCTCTCTCTCTCTGCCTCTCAAATAAATTGTTAAAAATGAGAATGTGTAACATTCATTTACCAGCATGGTCTAGAAGATCTCTCTAGAAATAAGATTTAAATTTGCCCTCCCCCCACCAAAAAAAAAACATGCCAACTGAGGAAGCAAGCAAGAAAAACCTCTGAAAATTCTTGCTCAGAAAACAGCACTATTTTTTGGAAGTAAAAAACCAAAATTACACTATTTGACTCGGAAAAACAAAGCATTTTGATCCTTGAGGAATCAAGTTCTTCCCTGTAGACCCTCCGTTAGTTCAGGGTCATGGAAAGGTAAGTTACTTGGCCTTGACACTTCCCAGTTTGGAGATCTAAGAGTCCTAAGTCTCCATTCTCCACCTTGGTATTGCGTGCTGAGTTAATAAGAAGAAAATATGAGAACATTCTCCGTTTTCATGTCTCTAATAAAGCCCGTATTTTACAGCAGTTATGGCACTTTGCACAGAACCCAAGTTTAAAGGCAAATTAAATACATAAAAAACTAAGCCAGACAGCAAAGTTTAGTTACCTGAGAAACAACTACTAAATTTATCTCTTCAGTCAGGACCATAAGATAAGTACTTCAAAAAATTCACTGTGCTTTTGCTTTCAATTTTACTTTAGCTCTTATTAAATAACACCTTCAGCAAGAAATGCACGTGTATAAATTTAAAGCTATCCTGATCAGAATGTGCTATAATAACTTGACTATGTAAAAAATGTGTCTTTTTGCTACTGAAATGAAGCTTATCTGACTGTCAGTTTCAGTAAAGTGATTTAGGTTACAGGGCATTGCTATTGCAGTTTATCTTGAGTAAGCAACGGCGGGGTGGGAGGGAAAATAGGTTATGTGCAGCCTCAAGACGCTGCAGCCTGCAGAAGGCCCTCCTGGGCACCAGGTTTGCACAGTGACAGCTGCCTGGAGCGAGGTGACAAGTGGCCAGCGGATGCTCTGCTTCACCATCACCCTTCCTGGAGATGTGCCTTGCTTCTCCTTCCCTCTCCCTTCCGGGATGTGTTGTCAGCGGGCTAGCTGTCACCTTCCTTCTCTTTCTGTCTTCGTCTTTCTCTTTCCCCGGCCAGCAACCTGCCCATGCCGGGATCTGATATCCTCCGTGCTATCTTCAGCCTCTCAATCTCTCCTTTGGGAGTTCTCATTGTCACAGCTTCTGTTATGGAACACTAAGGAGAAGGGGACAAGAAATCTGCGATCCTTTAAAACTGAATGGTTCTTACTTTCTCTTCCAAATGGAAGAATTGTGTATCATGTCTGCCATTAATGTGAGGCTGGGATGGTTAAAGTTAGCCAAGAGTGAAGGGCGCCTCCCTCTGTTCCTGGACCAGGTCGTGTTCTTAAGTATTTGACCGAGTGCTCCTCTCCAATTCACATGGATGGCATTTTCCTCCTTGGGGATTTTCCAAAAGCAAAAAGCAATCATCTCAATCATTTGTCATTCAAACAGGATGAGATCTGAGGCCTGTTGTTTCAAGTTACACCAGCTGGGCAAGCAAATGTAGCTGGCATGCCGCACAAGCGCGGGGCAGGGAGGGGATCATAACACAACTTATCTTTTCCCTCTTGCTGCTTCTTTTAACTTTGTTCAGTGGGGAAAACTCTCCCCTTAATCTTGGTTGAAGCTACCCAACTGATGATTTTTCCTTCTCACTCTAAATGATCCTGGAGTCATTTTAAGTCGTAATCAGAGATTTACTTTACAATGGGGATGCCCAGGTTAGTGTTATCAAAAGCTCAAATCTGCAAGATGGCTTATTTTTGCCTCTTTCTTTCCTGCACAGGCCTATTTCTTTCTGGAAGTCTCAACGGGGCAGGAGGGAGTGGTCCTTCTGCTTTCTGCCCTTGTCCTGGTCCTGGCATCTGCTTCCTTCCCCAGGGAGTAGAAGCTCCGGAAGGGGGGAGACAAGGGCAGAGCACCATTCTCAGCTTGCCTGGCTGCCTCTTGGCTTTCCAGGCCCAGTGGGGCTGGGAGCTGGCATGCCTGTGCAGGCCTGATAGGTGGTCACTGCTGGAACCTTCTCTCCTTGTGGGCTCCTCAGAGGGGACCCCACTGCCGTCTTTACACAGAAGGACACACCTTTCTTTTGGGTTGTTTCCTGTGATCCTTTCCCCTTCATTTCTGGACACGAGGTGCTAAATCCATAGCCTCTTGTTTTTTTGAGCCTTTCATCTCTCCAGATGGCTCTGTCAGGGAATGGAGGCTGGACTGGCCTTCTCCACCGGGGGAACAGTCACTCATCCCAAGCCGGGACAAACTGGGAGATCAGCTCATCCCATCGCCAAAGGCCTTTCTGAGGGCTGCTACCTTAGCAGCTGCTTAGTTGCTGCTTCTGCCCTTTGAATTTCCTTAGGATGCAGAGAGTCTGGTATCAGACCCCCATGTAGAGTTCCCATTAGCTTTATCAAAGTGAGGCCCCAGGCCAAGTCACAGACCAACTCAGGGCCTCCGAGGTTCCCTTAAAGTTTTTGTCACTTTACTTGCGGTGGAGGGTCACACTCTCAGACCCCCCTTCCACCCCATGAATGAGGAGATTCAGCAAGATAACCTCTCTCTTCAAAGAAGTCTTGTTACCACTTTTTACCAAACTGTCCTCAATCCTTTCCCCCTTCTATATCTGTGATTTAACTGATGGTTTTTCCATTAGTCAGGAGGGGATGGGAGGGGAGAATTTAAAGAATTGTGTAATATAATTTTGGAGACTTGCTGAATTCAGAAGCTAGAGGGACAGAGTAAACCAGCAGGCCGGAGACTTAGGGAAGTCTTGCAGTTCAGATCCAAAGGTGGTCTTCTGGCAGAATCCCTGCTTGATCAGGGAAGGTCAGTCTTTTTCCTAAGGACTTAACCATCCTCGTTTAAATGCGGTTCTTCTTCCTTCTATATTTAAGGGGGGGGGGGAGTTGATCTCATTCAGCATCCTGTTATCTGTGATAGTGATGCTTCAGTAAAAATGGAGGCGGGAGAGCCCCATTCTGATGACTGTTACACAGACGTAACATTCCAGACACCCAGGTTACCATCGAGTTCTAGATTCTTCTTGCCACTGCCCCTCAGTGATTGAGGGTCTGACCTTTGGACTGTGATGTTGGCACCCTGTATAGCATAGGAGGGGGAATAAGAAGTGCCCTCCTGGATTACCCTCTGAATCCAGACTGTTTCTCTAAGAGTTTCTTCAGAATTGGAAAATTGACCTTCCAACTTGCTGAAGCATTTATTCAGGGGTCCAGGCGAGCCGTATGATTGCTTCCTGAATCAGCAACAGGCAAGAAGAGTAGATCTGACCTGGTCTCCAGAGGAGCTGGCATCACCATTGTCAGTGAAATCCAGGTGGAAGCCTCAAGGGAAGATGGGAGAGAAGAGGAAATTCATGTGAAAGAATTACTGAAGTCACAGAAGGGGCCTTGAAGAGGCTGCTCCTGCTCTCTCACTGAGACGTTCAGGTTGTCTGTCTGTCTCTCCCAGAATCTGAGTCCAGAGAACTAGGAACCTGGGTGCAGGGCAAGATGAATTTTCAGTGTCAGATGCCAAGTCTGTGTGTGTGAAGACGGATCATCCAGAAGGAACCTGTGACCTATTACAGTGGGTGAGGTACAAACATCCTGCCCATTTTCTCAGTACTGGCTGTTTTGGCCTGAATTGTGTCTTCCTACAATTCCTATGTGGACACCCATCATCGATTCCCAAGCTAATGCTAGTCATTCTCGACAGCCACGTCTTGATACTCTGGTCATCAGAAGGAGATAGGAAATCCTGCTTGATTTGCACTGTATCTGTGTATAATCTGTATGTGTGTGTGTCTGTTCCTAAATGGAAATGCTGTCATTCCCCACCCACCCAAATGTAAAGACAGAGAATGTGAAAATTTCTCCAGCCATTGGTCACTTCTCTGATGAATAATGTTAACAGTTCACATTGATATGATTCTCCCAGAATGAAACTTGATGCAAGTATAAATGTAAACATACACACTTAAAAGAGAAATTTGGATTGTATTTCTCTGTAAACTGCTTTTCATTTAACTTTACAATTGATTGTTGGACCTCATCCTCCCACCCTTGTTTTAAATATGGACTCCCTTTGGCTCAACTTCAGAGTGGTCTGTGATTTAAGTACAAAAGAATAATTCTTCCTCTCTTTATAGCCTTTTCGGGGAGGGGGGTATGTTTGTTAAGTTATTTATAGTGATAGGTTCTACAGAAATAGATGTTTTTTATTGAGACCATCAAGACCCTTAGTGCTTTAATGATTCTGCTGATTAAGTGGAAAACACATGAAGGCCTGTCAACCTGTCAAGCAGAAGAAAATGCTATCTCTCCCTAATGTAAATGGATTACATGCAGGCCTGATCTCCCACCGTATCAAGTTATGGTGTTTCATGCTCCGAAGACCAGGTGGGTATTACTTCGCACAGTTCTTATAGAATGTTGAACTTTTAAGACGAAGAACCAAATTTTAAAACTGTCATAAATCTGAGTCTGGCTTTTCAGAAGGCAAGAAAGCTATTTTTAGTGTGTCTGGATTGCAGTGTTTCCCGGTGGTAGTTGATGATGACTGCACAGTAAGAATGAAAAATGAAACTTCTGGAGATTGGATCGCTAAGGAGATTGAAAATAACACCCAGCCAGTGGAGCCTTTGGGTCACTAATTTGAATTCAGCTCAGAACAGTGATGACTACAAATTGTGCTGTCTGATGGCAGCGAAGCTTGCCGAAAATGCATTCCTCTTCCTTATCTATGTTAATTGTACCTGTGTGCTTGGGCCAGACTGGATGGCCTTAGATAGTGACCCCCTGGAGGGCAGGGATGCTGTCTGCATAATGCACTCACTCTCCATGCTCTCATTTCCATGGGTGTTGGTTGGGTGGCTGTGATGGGGGAGATGAAGGAGGACTCTTTTTGAGGTGTGAAATTGTGACTATCAAGCATCCCTGTGAGATAGGAGAGGAACGTCTCCTCCAGTTGGTACTGGGTGGCATTGGAAGTGGTTTAATCCCACACAGTGTCAAATAGTCCCCTTTGGTAGTCCTGTCAGCTCTTCTCTGAACTGTAAAGGCAGGCTCCACATTGATTTTCTTCTTTCGTGACTTCGCACCCATCCACTGGGCTCCGTCTCCATACCTACCTCTTCTACAATTTTCCTTAGTCACTTCAGCCCACCTGGGTAACCATGCTGTAATGAAGTCCACTTGTTTTGCCTGTGTTGAATATTATCCTCAACTGACACTTGTTTTTTGTGAATGTGTCCCATCTCCCCATGTAGCTGCAAACTATCTGAGGCTCAAGACTACATCTTACATCTTTCTGTAATCTCTCCCACTTACTAATACACTGTTTGCAACGGTAGGTGCTAATATTTTTAGGGTTTTATTAATAATATTGTTGAAAGACTGACTAAAAGTCCTACTTAAAAGTTGGCATAGTCTTTCATGTTCACTGTTATTATGTAAATTGTGCTATTCTCCTGCCACCACGCAGCGCCATGGAGATGGTGGCCATTGTAGTCTTGCAGGTTGTTCATTGCACAGCTCTACAGCACCTGTTCACAGAGGTTGTAGTGAGTGCCTCTGCTGACTCTGGAAACTTGAGGTCAAATAACATAGGATGAGCACTTGGAAAAAAATGCTAGTGTTATGGGAATATGTATCCCGATTATTACATTCCGAATCCTTGCCTCCACAAAGATAAGAATTAAAAGCAGAGGCATTAAGGAAGGTGCACAAGTGAGAGTAGGATTTGTTTAAAAAACGGAGAGTGGATATACATTCATGTGAGAGTGTGGGCAACCCTACACAGATAGATACCTGGCATGAGCAGGCCTGAGTTGCCTTTGAAGAGAGAGAGTGGGAGGAGGCCAGATAATGACCTACAAGAGCTGGAAGCCAAAAGGCAAAAAGGCCACTCCCCGTGTGTAACAGTCCTCTTTATGAGTAGGGGGTGGAACCCTAATTAAACATATAAGTGGGTGGAGTCTGGGTGAGGGTTATTGTGCCTGAGACTTTCTGGCAATTTCATAGAGCCTCCACGTGGCCACAGTGATGTCTGAAGCCTGATGTAGCAGAAGTGGGCGCATCGTGGGAAAGTGAGTACTGCATTGCTATACAAGGTGTGGAGTTACAGTGCAGGGCTACAGACAGAAATCATGAGAAAAATCTTCCCGCTCAACCATTCCTGCCTGATTTTTGCCCATTTCCCCTACAGCGCTACTAACCGCAATAGGTGAGGCAGGGAAGAATAAGTCGCTAAGGTGTGAGTCCTAATACACTTGTGGTTTGGGCCGAAACCAAATATGATAGGGACAACATTTTCCAGCAAGCGAGCAGTTCCACTTCTGTGCTGTCCTGCCCATCCCAAAGGGGTTTCCTCTCCCTGAAAATCTCTTTCTTTCTTTTTTTCCCCCTATTCTCAGCTCTTTAAATAGAATCTGACTTTTATCAACCCAGCTCTGGGCTTTTGAGATGCAGAATCAGGAGACTATATTGAGACAGGCAGGTCCAGAGAGTAGGAAAGACAAACAACCCAGAGCCCCGACTGCCGGCTTGGTGGGGAGGGTGAGAGAGGGTGAGAGAGGTTTGTAGAGCAGGGCAGGCTGGGAGAGAATTAGGAGAGCAGGGGACACAGTGGGTTTCAGGGAGTTCTCAGAGGAACTGGATTGCTTTGCTTGCATCTCAAGATAGATCAGTTTCTACTGCTTGTAGGTAGCCAACAACTCCAAAATCTCTGTGACTCAGCACAACAAAAATTCATTTCTTGAACAAAATCTGATGTAGGTCCTGATGACTCTCCAGTCTCGGTGACCTCCACGTCATGAGTTGGTGGCCCCAGATGCGTTGACCTTATGACTGTAATATCATAAGTGTGGCAGGGGAGGGCAGACATGGAGACCTCACAGCCACTCTTGCAGTCTTTAGTCTCCTGGAGACTTCTGTTTGCAGCCTGTAACTGGCTTCTGGCTGGCTTGGCTGCAGTGGGCTGGGGAGTTTAGTCTTCCAGGAACCTGGATGGTGAGAATTGTGTGTAGGTGAACTGTGCTAATAATATTGGCCACAGGTCTTCAGGGGCTGCTATGGTTTGAATGTGATTTGGCCCCAGATCTCTTGGAGTTTAAACCCTGAAGTCTTATGTTAAGAGTAGTAAGAGACAGAAACTCAGTGGCATTTAGAAGTGAGGGTTTTGGGAAGTGATTGGATTGGATTGGATTGGATTGTTAGGGTGGAGCCCAGTGATTGAGTCCTGGTGGCTTCATAAGGCAGAGATAGACATGTGTGTTCCCTGTCTCTTACTATGTGATATTCTGCACCATCTCGGGATGCTGCCAGCAAGAAGGCCACCCCCAGATGAGGCCCCAAGACCTTGCACGTGCAAAACTTGGAGCCACAATAAACCTCTTTATAGGTTAGTCTGCCTCAGGTATTTCATTATAGTCACAAAAAGGTTGACTAATACAGAAGTGTGCAGAAGACTTGTGGAATGGCTTCCACTTTTGGGGGTGGACGGTGTCTCTTACAGGCAAAGCCATTCTTAGCCCAGGCTACAAAGGAACCTGGAATTTATTTGGCTTGTATAGGAAAAGACAATGATATGTAATAAAGCTTCCTTAGGAGAAAAACACAATAAAGTAGTCATTATCTTAAGTGTTCTAAGAGCTGTTGATTTTTTTTTTTACCTCCATGCTCTTTCTTTTTTTTCCTTCAGTGAGAAAATATTCACAAATGCTGTTATTCCCATGACTTACTCAGAGGAAGTTTTAAATTTGATTTTATTTCCTTTGCTTCCTTGATATTCACTTTATTAGGCATCTTAAGATGGAGAAAAGGTTACAAATTCCCTTTAGTGTCATTAAAAAGGAGGCCTGTCTAGGATGACATAAATGCAATGGTCATTCATGATTCCTTTGAGCTTTATGACTCTTCCAAGCAAATAAAAAGTCTATATTGCAGATCTAGAGGAGAAATGAAGCTGGCAGGATGTGCCTAATGTGATCGCCTAGCAAGTATGCTTCAGCAGAGGACAAAAGAATGTAGAAATGCATTTAATTGTTTTGAAGAATAGGATAAATCAGGAAACTGTTCGCAGAATTTCTGCAATTTTCTCCCTAGGAACAACTGTATTGTAGGAGAGCTCATGTGATTAGTTGTGTCTTGACAACATTTTGACAGTTTCAACAGGTGGCACATACCATTACCAACAACAACAAAAACCCACAACTCCTGGTTGGCATAAATAAGAGTGAGAGAAGGCACGACTGAATACTTCAGCATGCAATTACATTTTCTGCATAATTAGTCAGAAATTGAGCATCCAAACATAGATGCATGTGTAATTAATTATGACTTATTCAAAAGCACTTGGGCTGTGACACTCTGTTCTTCATTTCCTTCAAATTAAATTACTGAAGTTTTCATTTCATTTCAAAATAATTCTCCCTGCATTATTTTTTAAAATTTCAACTAAGTTATAGGGTTGATTATAACATAAGTCATTGATACAGCAAGGCAAATGCTAGTTAGGGAAGTGTGGGTAGGGGTGACGCTGAAGGCATTAGACTGTAGGGGTCAGCAGAACCTATTCTGAAGCTGGATAGGGAAATTGAGGCTGGGGCTGGCCAGGGTAAGGAATGGAAGTTTGGTTTTTTTATGCTTTTTGTATCTTTGTCAAAGGAAGACACCATGTCAATAGGAAAAAAATACAGATAAAGTCTAGTGATTAAGGATTTTAAAACATGTTCCGTTGATATATTCCACCAACTAAGGAGTATTGTATCTGTAGCAGATTTAGAGTATGGATTCCAGACTGCATGTCTTTTCCAAGAATGCACTCATTGAACGAGGAAAGTTGAGATACAGCCCCTGGTCGTGTGTGCCGTCCTTGGCACTGCCTTTTCTCAGATTCTGTGTGGTGATACCTCTGTAACTATCTACGTTCCAGGGGCTTTGAATTGTTGCCACCCCCTTTTCTGGCATGAGCAGTCATGAAAGCTGAGCAGTTTACACCTGCTAAGACTCCTCTGGATGTGAACAGACTCCAGGCTGGTTCTTACTTTCCCGCTAAGTGTTCCTAATACTGCGGACAATTGAATTGGCATCTCTAAGGGTTTGGGGTCATATTCCAATCTCATCCTCTTTGAAAATTCCTTTTATTAAACAATTACTTATTTATTTGAGAGGCACACACACACAGGAATAAGGGAGATAGAAAGAAAGAGCCCCTGCACTTCCATCTGCTAGTTCACTCCCCAAATGCCTGCAGTGCTGGGGCTGGGTGAGATCAAAGCCAGAAGCCAGGAACTCAGTCCAGGCCTCTCACGTGGGTGGCAGGAACCCAGTTTCTTGAGCTGTCACCTGTTGCCTTCCAGGGTGCACATTTTCAGGAAGCTAAAATCGAGAGTGGAGCCAAGACTCAAACCTAGGCAATCTGATATGGGATGCAGACATCTTACCTGACTTTACCTGACTTTTTAATGGCTAGGCCAAATGCCTGCCCCCTTTGCTTTTTTGTGTCAGAAATTCATGTAGATTTTTTATTCTGTAATACATCCATGTCTGTTTTAACATAGTTTATGTAAATTGGGGCTGGTGTGGTGGTGTAGTGGGTAAAAGCTGCTGCCTGCAGTGCCCGTATCCCATATTGGCGCTGGTTCAAGTCCTGGCTGCTCCACTTCAGTTCTGGCTCTCTGCTGTGGCCTGGAAAAGCAGTAGAAGGTGGCTCAAGTCCTTGGGCCCCTGCACCCATGTGGGAGACCTGGAAGAAGCTCCTGGTTCCTGGCTTCGGATCAGCCCGGCTCCAGCGGTTGCAGCCATTTGGGGGAATGAATCAGTAGATGGGAGACCTCTCTCTGCCTCTGCGTAACTCTGCCTTTCAAATAAATAAATAAGTCTTTTAAAAAATATAAATCAAAAAACTGTGGAGAAAAAATAAAAACGATTTTGACCTAATTCATTAGTGAATGAATGAGATTATTTTATAAGTCTCTTATGTGTGGAGAATCCGGATGAGGGATGTTGTCTGGCACAGCAAACTACAGCTTTGGTAGTTGGGCAGTTTCTTTTAATTTTTCAAGAACCCAAGCTCATAACTATCTGGATGTCCATGTATCTGTGGAGTTTTCAGTTTTATGAGTTATGTCAACACTGCCCAACAGGAAGACCAGGGCAATTTTATGCAACTGTTGTTGAAATTTCAATGATTCTATCTTTTCACGGGAGCTGGTCGAGTTATTCCTGCAATATGGCTACAGATGCCCCATTTTCCCCAGCTCATTGAACACAGTGCGCAGATCAAGAGACAGATGCTTTGGATCAAAGCATTCCTGGTGAACGCAATGGCTATGGGTCTAGGCAGACTGTGCAATGGTTGTGATGCATCTTACTGTTCTCACAGTCTTGTTTATCAAGACTAGTTGATGCTATTTGTACATGTGGCTGTGCACGCCTCACCAATCAATAGCAAGTTCAGTTAAAAAAAAGTCTTATGGTCTGGTTGAAAGTTTCTTCACTAAGTAGAATGCTATGAACATCATTAAACACTTTGAAAATCGGTATGGGACTTCTTCATATAAACAGATATAGAAAACAACTGCAGGGCAAATTTCTTTATTTCTACGTGTTCTTTGAACTGTGAGGTAGAAAAAAGGATGGGGTTAACCTTAATGCCTCGGACAGTTAATTGTCTAAATGTGTGTTTTCACCCCAGGCTCAATTAGCTGTTTCTTCTCAACAGTTTGCTCCTGTGCGTTCTCCTCTGATGGCTTAACTAGAATCAGGACAGGCGTCCACCTCTGTTTTGGCACAAAGGAAACTCCCAACTGATTCATTTTGCTGCCAGATTGCTCTAGAAGCAAGTTGCCCTTCTCATCCTCAATCAAAGCCTTGGTGTTCAAGTGTCCCACTTTCTTTTTTAAAAGATGTTTTTATTTGAAAAGCAGAACAACAGAGAGAGAGAGAGAGAAAGAGAGAGGAAGAGATAGACAGATGGATCTTCCAACCACTGTTTCACTCCCAAAGTGGCTGCAGTGGGCAGAGCTGGGCCAGGCTGAAGCCAAGAGCCAGGAAATTCAGCTGAGTCTCCTACATGGGTGGCAGGAGCTCAAGCACTTGGGCCATCTTCTGCTGTCTTCCTGACTGTGTTAGGGGGAAGCTGAATTGGAAGCAGAGTAGCTGGGACTGGAACCAGCGCCCTGGTGTGATTCTGGTGTGGGATGCCAATGTCGCAAGCAGCAGCATAGCCCACTGCCCCGCAGTGCTGGCCCTGAGTCTTCCAGTCGTGGTTCTGGAGGACCTGAGGATACCCAGGGCTCTTGGACGATTCTCCTCAATTACTGGGTCAGCTCACCTTGGAGACTCTTCCACTCCTCTCTTCAGTCTTCAAGACAGCAAGTCCTCTCGACCTTTCCCCCACAGAGGACTTCTGGGAGTCCTCCTCCTTGACAGCTTACATCCATCCCCTGCACACGGCTCTGCCCTCCTACCCCTTGTTCCCTCTACTCTTTAAAGAAAAAGGGCTCATGCATTGGTTTTTCCAAGTCCCATTCTCAGGCTAGCACCATGAGTTTGGGTTTTCCTTCCATTTTGGCCAAAAAACCAAAATGGCCTTGAATATTGTTGGGAAACCAGAGAGAAAGACAAAACCTGTATACAGATTAAGATTCTAAGCTCTAATCCTGCTGCTGTACAGACTTGTCAAATTTTTTTCTATTGATTTTTAGGTGACGTTGAAGGAAACCAAGCAATTTTTGTTTTTTATTATTTATTTTTTTAAAGATTTTTAAAATTTATTTTGAAAGAGAGAGGTCTGCCATCTGTTGATTTACTTCCCAAATGGCCACAATGGCCGGGACTGGGCCATGCTGAAACCAGGAGCCAGGAGCTTCTTCCATGTCTCCCACGTGGGTGCAGGGGCCCAAGCACTTGGGCCATCCTCCACTGCTTTCCCAGGTGCATTAGCAGGGAGCTGGACTGTAAGTGAAGCAGCTGGGACTGGAACCGATATCCATATGGGATGCCAGCGTTGTAGATGGCAGTTTTACCTACCATACCACAGCGCTGGCCCCTAGACAATTTTTTAAAAAGATCTATTTATTTATTTGAAAGTCAGAGTTACACAGAGGAGAGGCAGAGAGAGAGAGAGAGAGAGAGAGAGAGAGAGAGGTCTTTCATCCCATGGTTCACTCCCCAATTGGCCGCAGCGGCTGGAGCTGCACTGATCTGAAGCCAGGAACCAGGAGCTCCTTCTGGGTCTCCCCCATAGGTGCACGGGCCCAAGGACTTGGGCCATCTTCTACTGCTTTCCCAGGCCATAGCAGAGAGCTGGATTGGAAGTGGAGCAGCCGGGTCTCGAATGAGCGCCCATATGGGATGCCGGCGCTTCAGGCCAGGGCGCTAACCTGCTGCACCACAGCGTTGGCCCCAGCAGGCAATTTTTTTAATTGAAAAATTCTTTCCATGTTCTATTAGGCCACCCTTTTCTTCATCTGTAGCAACTCTGATTTCTAGGACTTGGCTGAACACAGTCTGGAAACCTCTGGAGACAGTCATCAGAATTCCTTGGGGCTCTAAATATGTTGTCTTGGGTTCCTTTGGGAGAGGAAGACTGCTGCTCTTGCTTGCCCTGGGGTAGTTTTCTGGAAAGAGCGGGTGGTGTAGTTGCACCAGATGCTACAGTGTACCCGTTTCGCTGGACTCCATCCAAAGATATAGGGCGCCTCTCTTCTCTACATCAGAGGTTCTATATTGTAAGAGACTTAAAATTGCTAGTGGGAAGGTGTTGCTTCAGGAGAAGACTGATAGGAGGAAGGCTTCCGACTTACAGTGAGCCAAAACAAAGAGGATAGTCTGAAAACTGCTCTGAAGATACCCCGACGGGATGTGGCTCAGCCCTGGACTTTTGCGCTTCCAAAGCCAGGACTGTTAGATATCTGGATCTGGACAAGGGCGAGCTGGCACCAAGGTTTTCCTTTAATAATGAGTCCTTCACACGCTGTTGATTCAAATCAAAGGGATCCACATCAGTTTTCACATCTCACTGATTATTTTGTATATGGCGCTGCATGTTCATTTAGGCTCAAAATTGCATCCATATATTTCCTGCTTTCCATGATCTCTTTTGCTTCATTTGCTCTTCTGAAATATTTCCAATTATTTGGGTGCCCAATTGTTCGTGAAGTGGTCGCTCAAGTTTGTGCCGAAAAGGCATTTTTAGAAGAAAAGATTTATGACCACCATCATCATCATGTTATATGTTGATTTCAAAAAGACCTGATCATTTAAGCCCATTGAGATAGTAAATGATTTCTCCCCATTCCTTTTGGAAAAAATCCTTCTTTAAAATCTTTCAGTAGTTTTTCTTTTGTGGTTGGTGAGGTCTTAGCCAATGCAGCGAGAGAGCTTTGTATCAGATCGGCCTGCACTTGGGGGCTCGAATGGAGCAATTGCACCCAGGGTTAAATAAACCTTTAGCTCATAAACCGAGTGATTTCTTGCAACTGGTGTGGCAGGTACTTGTTGTTGATGGCAGTATCTATTGGAATTGAGGTTGCCATCCTGGGCTTAGGGTCTGGAGTGCCATCTTTTCTCAGGCCTGTTTCATTACCATACACAGAACACAGAGCTACCTGCCAATGACACATGCTCCCTTACTGTCTTAGAGGAAGATGGTCAGACTCTCCTTAGCTGATACCTAGAATCCATGTCATTTCAGTATTTGTCAGATCAGTTGATGCTGGACATGAGAGGAGGACCAAGGGGTGGCACTGGCCTCAAAGCTTGGATCTGGCAGCGTCCAGGGCTGCTGCTAGTGGACAGAGTGCCTTTGTGCAAACTGCCCAACACCCACTACTTCCCCAGAAAATTAGCTACAGAGACATCCCTTCTTCAGGGTGACTGCAGCCTCTGCAGAGCTGAGCTGTGGTCCAGCCCCCTGAGCTTCTCTCCGTCAGGTACCTCTGTGCAATGTTCAGATGTACCCTTGATGGGGCCCTGTCACTGCTCTTGGAAGGAGTGTTGCAAGGATGTGACAGTGACACACAGAGAAGTGGCCAGAAGCCAGATAGGCTCAAAGGAGGCGAGAAGGAAGCAGTGACAGACTTCTCTTGGAAATAGTACTGGGTGCCAACTGGGTGAGGAGGCTGAAACCAGGAATGTTGTGAACCAAGGCAATGGGCAATGGATTTTCTTCTCCACCTGACAAACTTTTTGGAATGTCAGTTTTGGAGCCTGAAAGGATACGTATGTTCCTTGTTCTCCACCCTGCCTGCTTAAAATAATAGACTCAGGTAAGTAAAACTATAAATGAGATTTGAGAATTCTTTTCTCTGTTTTCTGTGTACTCTACCTCTTTATTTTCTTCTTTCTGAATTCTTCCGATCCTTCATACCCAACCCATGGAACGAAAGTAGTCAGAAATGGTAAGCATAGTGTCTCTAATTTTTAAAGATGCAAGGACTGTACATCTTCATGGTTTCATCTCCATTGTGTTTTGCAAGCATAAAGTGCTCACTAAAACCTAAAGCTCCAGGTTTGATTTGTTGAAAACTGAATAGCTGGGAGTGAAAAACTGAATGTGCAATTTCTAAATACTCTGGATAATTGAGAAAACAATTTTGGAAAGCAAAACCGACATAGAATGCTAAAACTCTTCCAGTGTCTTGTTTCTATCCATGACCCTATGAAGCCGTCCATCAGAGCTCCTGGGAGCAGCAACCTTGACCTGTTGGTGGATCATGGCATCCTGCCTTGCCAGCAGTCTTAGTGGATGGCAGTGACTAGTGAAAGGATGAAAAGGAGGTAATGGGAAGGTGAAGGAGGAAACACTGGGGGCCTGGCTAATTCACCCAGGAGGGAGCTACCGAATGACAGGACTGACATGTCATGCTGATGGGTATTTCAGAATTTGTATGGTAAGTCTATAGTTGTGTAGAACTTAGCATTCTGGGCAGCATAGTGTTCTACATGGCTGAGGATAAGCTTCTCAGGTATGAAACTTGTTTATGCTAATCATTTTGGGCAAAACTATTTGAAAATGTTTTCTAGACTAAGTAGACACGTTCAAAGTATCCATCAAGCTCATTATTAACTTGCCTTTCTTTGACAATATTTACTTTGCATAACAAATTACTCCAAGCCTTCAAGACTTAAAAGAACAAACATTAATTATCCCCCAGTTTGTGACTTAGCTCAGCCTCTTTGCCTCAGGGTCTCACCTAAGGCTGTGGTTAAGTTGTTGGCTAGGACATGTCTCGTCTGAAGGTTCAGCTGAGGTGGGGCAGAGATCCACTGCCAAGCATGCGCAAGTGGTTGTTGGCAGGTCCTGATCCCTTGTCACAAAGGCCTTTGTGTAGAGCAACTTGTGACAAGGTGTAGGGTAGCCCCAGAGCACGTGATTCAAGAGAGAGTGTGCCTCCGATGAAAGCCACTCTAACCTAACCTGAGAAGTGACAGTTTCTTTTTTATTCATTAGAAGTGAGTCCTTTAGTCCAGCCCACACTCCAGGGGAGAGGGTCACACAAGGGTATGAAAACAGAGGCAGAAGTTGTCTTGGAGTCGACCAAACACAGGCCCTTCATAGCTAGGTTTATTTGGATCACCTGCTGCCTCATTGCTTGGAATAGGGATGGAAAAAAAAAAATCCTCTCTACTGGGGATTGATTGGAAACTTGGGGAGTGTTAGCCAGTCTAGTCCTGAAATATAAACCTTTTGGAGATGTGGGGACACAAACCCAAACTTAACCCTAGAGCCAAGGCCACCCAACAACTCTCACTCAGTCTGACGCAGAGCCACCTCAGTTTACCTGTGACTGATGAATGAGGAAAATGTGCACTTGCTGCCATAAGGCGCTGAGGTTTGAAGCAGTGTGTTATGCAACGTTAATGCAGCAATAGCTGCCTGATACAAAATAATATTCTGGTAGATGGAATAATGCAGCCTTCCTTTGCCGAAGTGATTGAGGGTCTTGGACTGGACAGATTATCCTGGATTATTAAAATGAGCCCAGCATAATCATGAGCCTCTCATGGGTGGGAGGCAGGAGGCCAGGGGAGGAGAAGGAGATGTGTCAACGGAGCAGAGGTGGAGAGATCTGAGCAGGAGCCAAGAAATGTGGACAGCACGGAGGGATGGTTAAAGGAGAGCTTCTGCAGCGAAAGCAGTATTGTGGACACCTCGATGTCAGCCCTGGAAGATTCGTTTTGGACATCTGACCTCCAAAGCCGCAAGACAATAAGGCTGTACTTGACACCACTAGGTGTGGGACTTAGTTATAGCAGCAATAGGAAGTGAATAAACACATATTAAGATTAAATGGATACTTATTATTTCTCTCCCTGCTGCACAGGAATATTTATATTTGGAGAATACATTACAAAAATCATCCTGCTAATGTATTCAGGGAGTAGCCATTTTTGAAGTCAATCACCTAAGTATATTTCCATTAACTTTTCATTTAATATGATGGAACAATCAAGACAGTAGCATTATTTTTAAAGCAGATTGTGAAATATCATCCCAAGGGAGAATAAAAATGTAATACACAGTAAGTCCTTTAGAATTTATATTAATAAGATATGGATAAGGTGGGCTAAAACTTGTCCAAATTAATGAAATATTAAAAATAAGAGGTATTTTATAAGAAATGCAGATGTTTTCCTGTTAAGTAATGTAATTACATAAATGAACAGCTAGAGGAGGTCCTAGCTCCTGATGATTTAAATATGTATCTGCCCATGCTCTGCCTACAGAGATTTATGTCTAGAAAAGACAAAAAGTGTGGGGCCAGCACTGTGGCGCAGTGGGCTAAAGCCCCGGCTGAAGTGCCGGCATCCCATATGGGCACTGGATCTAGTCCTGGTTGCCGCTCCTCTTCCGATCCAGCTCTCTGCTGTGGCCTGGGAAAGCAGTAGAAGATGGTCCAAGTCCTTAGGCCCCTACACTCACGTGGGAGACCTGGAAGAAGCTCCTGGCTCTTGGCTTCAGATCAGCGCAGCTTCAGCCATTGCGGCCATTTGGGGAGTGAACCAGCGGATGGAAGACCTCTCTCTCTGTCTCTACCTCTCTCTGTAATTGTCTTTTTTTTTTTTTTTTTTTTTTTTTTTTTTTTTTTTGACAGGCAGAGTGGGCAGTGAGAGAGAAAGACAGAGAGAAAGGTCTTCCTTTGCCATTGGTTCACCCTCCAATGGCTGTACCGCGCTGATCCGATGGCAGGAGCCAGGTGCTTCTCCTGGTCTTCCATGGGGTGCAGGGCCCAAACACTTGGGCCATCCTCCACTGCACTCCCTGGCCATAGCAGAGAGCTGGCCTGGAAGAGGGGCAACCGGGACAGAATCCGGTGCCCCGACAGGGACTAGAACCCGGTGTGCCGGCGCTGCAAGGCAGAGGATTAGCCTAGTGAGCCGCGGCGCCAGCT
This sequence comes from Oryctolagus cuniculus, assembly GCF_964237555.1. NCBI lineage: Eukaryota > Metazoa > Chordata > Mammalia > Lagomorpha > Leporidae > Oryctolagus > Oryctolagus cuniculus. The sequence continues at coordinate 82,988,083 of NC_091445.1, read as the reverse complement.
TGTAAGTCTGTCTTTCAAATAAATAAAATAAGTATTTTTAAAAAAAAAAAAAAAGACGAAAATGGCTAGAAGTTGGGGAAATCTGCTTTTTTTGTTTGTTTCTTTTTTGAAAGGCAGGAACATGAGTGCCCTCCTGCTGGTTCATTCCCCCAGGTGCCTTCGGTGGTGAGGGCTGGGCTGAGCTAGGTGGATTTGCACTTTGGGAAGAAGCAGCAATCAGAGGCAGGTCTGGGACTCAAACCCCAGCGCCCCAGTATGGATGCAGACATCTTGACCTCTGCACCAAACACCAGCCCTTCAACATTTACCGTTTCCTATAGGAGAGTAGAAAAAAGGTGGAGTCATGGTTCTGACTTCCAGGGGATTAGGAGATAAAACAAAACGAAATTATTGAACAGGAAAATGGCATAGCTTGAGACTGGTTGGTGACCATGGGAGTATCTTGGGTCAGGACCCAGAAGTCAATCACACATAATTTTTGGAGGTGCACGATGATTCAGGTACGTTCACGTAGGAGGATTGGAAGCCAGGTGGTAAGTTCAGCCTGGGAAGAGGCAGGTGTGAGAAACTGCAGTGGAAAAACAAGAAACATGACAAAAATCTAGCAAGGAGCTGTGGTTCCAGCATCGTGTCCCACCCCAAGCTATCTAAGCGCGTGGCATCTGCGCGGTCACGCTAAAAAGAGGTACAGTGTCTAGATGCACTACCTGACCAGATGAGCACTCGCTGCTGGACAGGAGGTGCTCTCCAAATGGGCAGGAAGTAGGACTGTTTCGGATCCCCGACTTGAGGTGGCACTGTGGGGCTGAGGGAAAGCTCCCTTGTTCCCAGCATCAGGTATGCTTCCTGTACCCGAGGTATTTCTGGGGGTGGTGTTGCTCTGTCTCTTAGCCCTCGGGCCCCACCCCTAATATGTGACAAGTGCACCCAGGGAAAATGAGGGGCTGGACAGGGACAACTGTGAGCAGGACATTCTTTGCTGGCTGTTTCTGAACAAGCTCCCGGCTACTGGACCAAGGTCACAGAGGTCACCGGGAGGGGCAAGATGAGAACCCGGAACCTCCAAATCCAAGCCCTTGTGGGACCCCAGTCTTTTCCTGTCTAAATATAAAATGGAAGTAATTACTGATCAAACGAGCCACTGAGATGAATAATGAAAAGCTAATAATTGTTTTCCTTCCCCTTTAAAGAAACACACCACACTCAGACGCCCATTTACAGATATTTTCAGTTAAAATGTCACATAATATTTGTTATATCAGCAGGAGAATGGAAATCGAGTTGGCAGTGAAGCATTGCAGTGACAACTGTTACCTTGGAAACTGTAGTAAGCAATCATAATTACAATTAGCAAGACTCCCACTAAGTATACATAAATATTCGTGTGCCAGAGACGAGTGCCACGGAGATCAGACAGCAGAGTAAACCGCGGGGCCACTGTGTCTTTCTCTTTGACATGTCCTTGTAAGATTCTACAGTTCGGCTAGGAGACATCGCAACTTCTTTGAATGTAGGTGACTCCACTTCCTTATGTGCCGGGTTTGGGGTTTGTAGCATAATGACATTCGACATACAGCAGATTACAGTGACCCTTCGTTGAAGTACAGCCAGTCTTGAATGGACTTTTAAACAAAGCCTGATCTCAGAAGAAAATCAGGCAACTGTGAAGGATAAATGGTGCTGTAGCACAGGGAGAGGGGGCTCTGCGGGAGAGTGTTGAGACATGGCAGGAACAGGGAAAACACGCGAGTTAATCATCCTCTGCGACTTGGCTCTTGGTTCTTCATTACTGACATGGAAATGCTCCCTTGGATTCAGACTTTCCTGTCAAATTGAAAGAAGTCCGAGGAAGAGTGGGTGAGTGATTTGTTCTCACGGGGACACACCAGAAATGGCCTGCGCTTCGTGAATTCTTTTGTGAGCAGGGGAGAAAGGCCGTTAAGTCAGGAGTGCGTGTGTGAGCCTGTGTTTCTGTACACTTGTGGGAACAAAGCTTTGATGGTAAACATATCTTCAGAGCAAAACCATTGTTATCTTCAGGGCCACAGGGCACGCCAAAAACTCTATTCTCCTGTACACAGTGGAGTTTTCTGTTCGGCTTGTCTGAGCATGTTGGCTGCCTGGGGCTCTCCAGATAAACACGTGTTGTGAGTGGTTGCCATGATGTGAAGGGCAACGAGGGGAAAGAAATGTTGACATCCTTCCTCTGAGAGCAGAGGTCCTGACCTGCGCTTGAAAGAAGGCTGCTAAAGTGAGTACAAAAAAAAAAAAAGTGACCTTGGAAAGACACTGAAATAATTGGAAGAACCATTTCAGACAGTGGCATTCTGTGTGGAGAGAATGGGGGAGGGATGGTGGAAGCGGGGACGCTGGACACCCAGCAAGCTGTCCCCCTGTCTGTAGACAACACGGAGGCCTGCGCTTCTGTGTCCCGTAGGAGCTCTTGTTCGCTAGCTACGAAGGCAGGCACAGTGCCCCGCTCTGTCCTCTGAGTTCTGAGCTCATGCCTGCTGTCTGGATGGTGCTGCTCCTCAGGAGCGGTAGTACATGCTGGGACAAAAGGCAGTCGGAACGCTTCGCCTCCTCCTTCCAAGGTCCCCAAACCTCATCACTCCAGGTCACCTGCTTCAGAGACTAAAAGGTGACTGGCACTGTGCAGGGCCCCATCAATCACAACCGTGTTACCAAAGCATGTTAAGTTCCCCCAAATCACAATTCAATCCAGGGTAGGGAAATAAATGTGCTTAAAATAGTTAAAATGAGAGCTTCATCTGTTTACTTTCTGCTGCGACTGGAAATGCAATTGTTTCTTTGAAGCCGGACTCTGTTCTAGGTTCTTTAGGAGAGAAAAAAAAAAAAAAAAAAAAAGATGCCAAGGGTTTCTTCTTTTAACACAATAGTTCACAGTCTTGTTGGGAAGAGGGGTTATTACACTCAAACTTGTAGTAATGCGGGTGGTGCGGACATATTGAGCTCCATGGAGTTCAGCCGGGGGTGGGGGGGCGGAGAATAGTAAGGATTGAGATTGCTGGGAAAGCCTTCAAGGTGAGGGCCCTGGCCCAGTGGGGGACTTGTAGAGACAGACAGTGTGTGTGGAGGGGGACAGAGGTTAGGGCCACAGAGTGCCACGAAGACGCTTGTTTGGGAAACTAGCCAGGGGGCTAGAACAGAACTTGTGTCTGCCATCTTGTTGAGTTCACAGGTCAAGGCAGATGAGACCCCAGACAAGACCTCCAGGCTTTGACTGGTTTCCAAAGCAGCTCCACTTCTGGCCTCACCAATGTGACCCTCTCAACAGCTCTTTTATCCTGACTTCCTTGTTATTTTCCTTTCCTACCTCTCCTTCATTAACATAAGACTACAGAGAGTCTACAGATATATCACCATGACCAGATCTTCAATAAGAGTCCCAAGATAATGTAAGAGTCTGAATCATCTGGAAAATAACAGTCGACTGCCATAGTTAAGGCTCTCCTATGTCCCTAGTACTTTGCCATTTTTTAAAACAAGTTTATTAGAGAAATAGGTCCATGTACTAAAAAAAAGGAAAGAATCACAAGTTAATGATGAACATGAACAGCCTTTCAACCCTTGCTTCTCCATCCCAGTCTCATTCTCCTCTAGGTTCAGGCCTTGTAATAATTACCTCCATACTTCTAAGTAATACACTTCCATTTCCTGATTTTATTTAAAAAAAAAAAAACCTTAGACAATATATGTTGACTCTCAGTCATGAAAGACAAGGACTTAACTCCCTTATACCCCCACCTTTCTACTCTTAAAGTATTTGATCTTTACATTTTTTAAAAGATTTATTTATTTATTTGAAACGCAGAAATAGAGAGTAGGAGAGAACTAGAGAGAGAGGTCTTTCATCTGCTCATTCACTCCCCAAATGGCTGCAATGGCCAGGGCTGGGCCAGGACAAAACCAGGGGCCAGGAGCTTCTTCCAGGTCTCCCATGTGGGTGCAGGGGCCCCAAGCACTTGGGCCATGTTCTGCTGCTTTCCCAGGTGCATTAGCAGGGAGCTGGATTGGAAGTGGAGCAGCCAGGACTTGAACTGGCCCCCATATAGGATGCCGGCACTGCAGTCAGAGGCTTAACCTTTTACACCATAGTGCCGGCTATGTTATTTTTGAGCTATTTTACTAGATAATGTTGCGACAGCACCATAATCCTATTTTCATTTTATACTCTTTATCACGTATCTCTGAACCATTCCTCCCCTGACAACTCCCACAAGTCTCAGCCATGTCTTAACTTTTTCATTAATGGTTAACATTTCCATCTGTCCTAAAACCATAATTAACTCTTACAAGCTTTTGTTATAGACTATATATAGATACAGTCTTTGAAATCCAAAGACTGCATTTTCATTATTATAACTCTGTGAATATTGTTCTCTGAAGCCAAGTTGTATGTTAGGAGTACATTTCCTCCTTTATGATCCTAATGAAATGTCCCCTTGGGCCACTGACGATGCAATTGTAGCTTTGAGGTCAAAAGTTGTTCCTGCTGTTATGTTTGCAATAATTGCTTAAACTCTAGGATGCTTCATAATCAAACCATGCATTTCTCAAACGTCTTTTGACTCGTTGCTGTTGCCTTTCCCCCTGGGTTCTAATGGGCTCATGCTGCTCATTCATATTTGAAAGTAAAGGACAAAGTAGCTAATAGGGATTTCCTTGCCCCATGGAGGAGGGTCTTCCGCTTGATCACTGTGTACAGGCAGTTTGGGGGGTACATCACACTGGCAGGCTTTGCCCTGCGGTGAGCAGGCTGGCAGCCTCTCCTTGAGTCAAAATGAGGACTTATCTCAGGACAAAAGCATCCAATGCAGAATATCCACTTCTTCCAATCAATGGTTCACCTACTTTCCTTAAACAGGAACTTTCTAGAATTTTTGTTGGGGATAAATGCTGGACTGCCTATAGCAGGAGGCTGGAGGAAGGGAGGTGGAGCTCCCCAATGCGGCCGTTTTGCATGCAGACATTCAAAGAGTCCTCCTAAAAGCTGAACATTTTAATAAGCCCCTCTGTCTTCCGTGACTGCTCTAAGCTTGGGGCTTTGCAGGGGCTGCTCCGGGCAGATCAGCTTCCATCTTCTCTGCGGTCTCCTGGGTCGGGTATTTTAAGTCGTGATTCCATGTCTGTTTCATCCATCAGCAGGGACCCATCCACTTTCTAGTTTCAGAAGTCTGGCGAAATTTCTTATGTGTCAATCCAATAGACAATGTTGTGTCCCCCAGAAACCTCATATGTTGAAATCCTAACCCGCCGTGTGATAGTGTTAGGAGTGAAGCATGCATCTGTGGGAAGATGCACAGATCACGAATGGAACCTTCCCAAATGGGGTCAGTACTCTTGTAATGAAAGTCATGCCAGAGAGCTGTCTTGGAGTCTTTCCGCCTTGTAGGGATACGAGAAGTGAACAATAGGAAACCTGGAAGAAAACCCTTATCATACCCCAACTCTGCTGGCACCCTGATCTTGGACTTTCAGAACCGTGAGAAATAAATTGCTGTTGTTTCTAAGTCACTCAGTCTATGGTACCTTCTTGTAGTAGCCATAAGTAAGACAATCAGTTACCCACTTTCATGTCCTATGCCAGGTTTCAGAAGGTGAACAGGGCCTAGGCTCACTGCCACCTCTGTCTGACAGCTCAGACCCTGGTAGTAGAATGCAAAATTCTTTTGCACCAAAATAAACCTATCTTGTTTATTTTCTATTTAGTTGAGAGGCAGAAAGAGAGGGAGAGAGAGAACCCTTTTGCATTGTTGGTGGAATTGTAGAATGCTGTGAAAAACAGTACAGGAATGATGACTCTTTAAAAACTTGAAAATCGAACTACCATATGATCCAGCAAACTCATTTCTTCTTCTACTTCTTTTTTCTTTTTAAGATTTATTTTATTTATTTGAAAGACAGAGTTATAGAGAGAGGTAGAGACAGAGAGACAGAGAGAGGGAGAGAGAGGTCTTCCATCTGCTGGTTTACTCCCTAAATGACCTCAATAGCCAGAACTGAGCTAATCTGAAGCCAGGAACCAGGAGCTTCTTCCGGGTCTCCCACGTGGGTGCAGGGGCCCAAGGACTTGGGCCATCTTCTACTGCTTTCCCAGGCCGTAGCAGAGAGCTGGATTAGAAGTGAAGCAGCCAGGCCTTGAACCAGCACCCATACGGGATATGGGCGCTTTAGGCCAGGGCTTTAACCCACTGCGCCACAGCACCGGCCCGGAGCAAACCCATTTCTTGGTATTTAGCCAAAAAATTTGCAGAGAGTATCAAAGACATATATTTGTATGCTCCTGTTTGTAGCAACAGAATTCACAATACCCAAGTGGTGGGAGCAACCCAGATGCCCATGAACTGGAGAATGGCTAAGCAAAATGTGATGTATACCTACAATAGAATACTCTCTAGCTTTAACAAGGAATGAGGTTCATGGATGAACCTCAAGGACATTAAAAAAGCAGTTAAAAGCAGTTAAAAAGCTGTGAGAGCTGTATGACTGTTTATGTGAAGAATGTACAGTGAAACTCATAGATATGAGAGGTAGAATGATGGTTGCCAGGGGCAGGGATGAGTGTTTACTGGGCACAAAATTTCAGTTGTAGAAGATTCTGGAAATGTGTTTCACAACAATGTGAACAATCTAAACTGTAAATTTATGGAAAATTTTATGATGTGTTTTTTCACTACAATAAAAAGTCCTTAGTTCCGGCCCCTGTTATTTAGCTTTCTCTATATAATTTCTTTTTAATGTGAGCTTTAAATGGTATTCTTTGACTTGTGCATATTGTGTAAACGATAGTTGATGAGCTTATGCCTTAGTGGTTAAGACTATCTCCAGGTGATTCTGTGACATAGCCAGAGCTGAGAGTCGCTCAGGTTTCCCACACGTCCCTTCCTTCTAGGCTTCCACAGTCGTGTCACAGCTTTTCATTTAAAGATTTATTTTTATTTATTTGAAAGACAGAGTTAAAGATAGAGAGGGAGAGAGAGGAAGAGAGGGAGAGAGAGAAAGAGAGTATCTTCCATCTGTTGGTTGATTCCCCAAATAGCTGAATGGCCAGGGGTGGGACAGGCTGAAGCCAGGAACTTAGAACTCCATTCAGATCTCACATGTGGGTGGCAGGGGCCCAAGCACTTGGACCATCTTCTGCTGGTTTCCCAGATGCATTAGCAGGGAGCTGGATCAGAAGACCAGCCAGGACTTGGACTGGTGCCCATATGGTTTACTGCTATTGCAGGCAGTGGCTTAACCTGCTGTGCCACATCTCCGGCTCCAGAGCTCTCATCATTATGTACGTGTTGAACATGCTTCATTCAGCTTTCCCCAAACTCTGTCTACTGAGTCCTCTATAAATCCACAGGGGAATCTTGGCAAAAGTTCCACTTTGTGTCACTTTCTCCACCCTTGAAAAGCCATCAATAGGGGCGGGTGTTGTGGCACAGCGGGTTAAGCTACATGTTAAGATGCTGGCAAGGTGCCAGTTTGAGGCTTGGCTTCTCTATTTCCCACCTATCTTCTTGCTAATGCACCCAGGAGGCGGTAGATGATGGCCCAACTGGGAGACCTGACTCCTGACTTCTGCCTGGCCCGGTCCTGGCTGTTGCAGGATTTGGGGAGTGAACCAGGGGATTGGAGATCTCTCTCTCTCTCTCCCTCTCTCTCTCTCTGTCAGTTTGTCTTTCAAGAAGATAAAAAATAAACATTAAACATTAATGAAAAGTCATCAATAGTTATTTTCCATTGCATCAAATTCAAGAAATAGTGAATTGATTTGAGTTCCAGATGGGTCATTTACCAGTTACATGACTTTGTTAAGCAATTTAAAGGGATAACATACTTGTTGGATCTTTGCAGGTGTCTGATGATCATCCTTCCATTCTTCCTTCATCCATCTGGTAGCCTGTTCCTGCCCACCCACTCCCTCCACACGCCCCCTTGCCTCCCTTTTCAACTCCCACAGCATCATGGGACTTTAAAATCAAACTTAACTTTTAATAATTTTTAAAAAGGATTTTACTTATTTAGTTGAGAGGTAAAGTTACGGGGGGGGGGGGGGTCTTCCATCTGTGGTTCACTCCCCAAATGGCTACAATGGCCAGAATTGGGTTGATCCAAAGCCAGAAGCCAGGAGCTTCTTCCAGGTCTCTCACACGGGTGCAGGGGCCCAAGCACTTGGGTCATCTTCTACTACTTTCCCAGGCCATACAGAGAGCTGGATTGGAAAAGGAACAGCTGGGATTCGAACTGGCACCCATATGGGATGCTGGCACCACAGGTGGAGGCTTAGCCCACTACACCACTTCACTGGCCCCCAAACTTTTAAGACCAAATTCAAGTATCACCTCTTACGTCAACAGTTTAGCCAAAAGTAACCATGCTTGTCTCTGAGCACTGTTAGTTTACTCTCACACGATGAACCTGCTAATGACTATTTACCTTGCTCTGCTTCTTCGGCAAAATGTGGGGAAAAATCAATTAAATGGAAACAGAAACTCAAGGACAAGAGAAGGAGGGAGCAGATTGAGGCCACCCTCTCAGAGAATTGAGGAATCACATCCTTTGCTTTGCAAATAGGCAGTCTTCGTGCAACACTTACAGTCCCGAGTCACACCTCACCTCACCTCCCCAACCCATGTATTATCCGACAAGTTACATATTTCACAAACCTGTAACGCTGAAAGCTGCTGGAGGGCAAGGGTTGTGTCTTAAGCATCTCTGACCTTGAAGCCACATTGTCGGAAAGTGGTAACTATTTCGTGTGTAATGGAACAAATACAAGTATTCGCTGGCACTTCTTGAATGCATATCTACTTAGCCCTGCTCAAAGCCATTTACATTAAATCCTCTCTCAGTAGCCATAGGAATAATGAATGTCCTAGAAGTAGCTTCTTGTTACTACTGTTAGGGTCTGCAATGCGGAGTCGGAGAAGTAAAGTGACGCGTGCAGGTTTGCATAGCAAGCGCCTGGCAGAGGCTGGCTGAGACGTGAATGTGAGCTCTGTCTTCAGAACTCATGCTACCCTGCTGCCTCTCACTGATGGACGAACAAGCAAAATGTGAATGCGATCTTTAATTCTCTGCTTGGAATTATAATTGTTCATATTTCGTTCCCAGTCGCAGACTATATTGATATTTTCTGTTTCCCTGTATTTCTAAACAAATGAATGTCAGAGAGCCCCCTCCGTGTTGACCAGATGGACTCAGTGCCCTTCAGGGTCAGCACTGCTGTGTGTTCAAGCTGACCCTGCCACCTACTTGATGTGTGGTCTTGAACAAGTCACTTAACCTTTCCAGTTTCTCATCTTCATTTTCTATCATTGGGCATTTACATAGGATTTGTTGCCATAGTAATAGAAAATAATACTGACCTATCTCTCAGGAGTGAGTGTCGTGGGGATTAGCTAATTTACAGCTGTGAAGAGCTTTCAACATGTGAACTGCTAAACAACAGTGAGATCGTAAAGAGAATTTAAAACGCCATCAGCTCGTGCAGCGTGCCCGTATTTGATGCCCATCATTATATGTTTAACTATTAGTATTACTACTCATAATAAACTTTTATGGGGGTACTTTAGGTGGTTGAAGTGTTTTTATGAGAGCTAATTAGTTGTTTCAACCAGCTCTATGAGGTAGGTCAGTATTTTTATCATCCTTGTTTTGGAAATTACATTAAATCAGGGCATGCATCATTTAAGAAATCTTAAACTTCTTGATGTTTGGAAGCATTTTGCAACTGGAGACAATTCTCATACAACTGTGGAACCTAACACAACGCTGCAGTGGGGGGCATGGGGGAGGGAATTACACTTTTACTTCTCCACATACAACACTGTCAGGTCTTTTTTATTTTTATCTTCTTTAAAGATTTATTTATTTGAAAGACAGAGTTACACAGTTACAGAGAGAGAGAGAGGTCTTCCATCTACTGGTTCATTCCCCAATTGGCTGCAACAACCGGAGCTGCGCCGATCTAAAACCAGGAGCCAGGAGCCTCATCCGGGTCTCCCACGTGGGTGCAGGGGCCCAAGGAGTTGGGCCATCTTCCACTGCTTTTCTAGGCCACAGCAGAGAGCCGGATCGGAAGTGGAGCAGCCGGGACTGAATTGGCGCCCATGTGGGATGCCAGCACTGCAGGCAGTGGCCTTACCCGCTAAGCCACAGCACCAGCCCCAGGTCTTTTTTTATTTTGAATCATATGGGTGTTTGCATGCTGGTTTTCTGGTGGTTCTTTTGTGTGTTAGGGTATACTTAGGAAACCTGAGCCCACTCCAGATATTTAAAATAGAAGTTTTTTGATTATTAAAAAAAAACCCCAATTTATTTTTTAAAGGATTTATTTAATTTATTTGAAAGGCAGAGTGACAGAGAGAGAGAGAGAGAGAGAGAGAGAGAGATCTTCTATCTGCATGTTTACTCCCCAAATGGCCACAACAGCCAGATCTGGGCCAAGTCATAGTCTGGAGCCAGGAATTCCATCTAGGTCTCCTGCATAGGTGGCAGTGTCCCAAGCACTAGGGCCATCTTCTGTGCTCCTGGGTGCATTAGCAGGGAGCTAGATCCGAGTGGGGCAGCCAGGACCACAGCCAGTGCTCTGGCATGGGATGCTGGTGTGGCAGGCAGTGGCTTAACCTGCTGCACCACAACACCGACCCCAAACAGAAGTTCAACACAAAGAATAGGTTACACAGTTTGGGGCTGGGCTGAACAGGCAGATGGGAGGATGGGAGCAGGGCAAGTGTTCTACAAGAAGAGGGCTGGCCTTTGTGAGATGGGTGGACACGGGTGTGGCGAGTACACGTGGGTCTCCCCTCCTTGCAGGCCTTCCCCGTGGTGGGATGCCACCACCTCCACTGCCCTGAAGAAGACGGGGCCAGGGTCCTGCCAGGCTGCAGACTGCACAGGGGAGGAACACAGCGTGTCTCTTCCTAAGAAAGCAGCCCCTCGCGTCAGCACGACACACTGCTGCCCCTACCCTCCGCTCGCCACTGCCCTGCTCACCCTGCTGGGCTCGGACACGCTGTGCCACCTTGTTTCCACAGCCGTGGTGTCTGGGACTCGGGTACACTCCTCCTGCCTGGATGAGATGGGGATAGAACAATGGAGAAAGAGGGCGGGAAGATGGGCTCAAAACTCAACCTGGGTGAACATGGGAGCTGCTTGTGGCCACTCCTTCTCGGAACAAGGAAGGCACAGGCACACCACGATGTGGTCTGCAAAGACCCCTGACCAGTGCGCTGTGGAGAAAGTCTAAACCGAAAAGGCAAGGCGACTACTCAGACTCTTTGTGGGTCTCCAAAATGGCCGAGAGTTGCCGAGAAGAAACACAGAAGAGATCATGTGTGGAAATGAGTGACTACAGCCTCACTTCCAGGCGTGGGGGCACAAAAGAGGGACGTGAGCCTGCGCCGCGGCTCACCAGGCTAATCCTCTGCCTTGCGGCGCCGGCACACCGGGTTCTAGTCCCTGTTGGGGCGCCGGATTCTGTCCGGGTTGCCCCTCTTCCAGGCCAGCTCTCTGCTGTGGCCCGGGAGTGCAGTGGAGGATGGCCCAAGTGCTTGGGCCCTGCACCCCATGGGAGACCAGGAGAAGCACCTGGCTCCTGCCTTCGGATCAGCGCGGTGCGCCGGCCGCAGCGCGCCGGCCACGGCGGCCATTGGAGGGTGAACCAACGGCAAAGGAAGACCTTTCTCTCTGTCTCTCTCTCTCTCACTGCTGGCGCTCTGGGCACGGAGAAGCTGCCAGAGCAAGTTGGGAGTAAAGCTGCCCAGCTGCTAGCACCCTCTGACCTTGCACCCTTGTTTCCTTTAGGTGGAAGTCGACAGGGACGTTAGAGGTGAGAGAGCCTGGGACACGTTGAGGGTAGGTTTCCAGCTCCAGTTCGGAAGGGAGAAGCGCAGGTGCAGGGCAGGGAGGCAGCAGGCGAGCCACTGGCCCCTCTTGCAAGGCTTGGGGAGATTCAGAGATGTGCTCCAAGACCTTTACGCCAGCAAGTGGCAGGCCTGAGATTCAAGCTCCGGCTTGTGGATTCCCAGTGCTCTCACCTTCCCAGTGGGGCTCGAGCAGCAGGTGGTAAGAATGTTCCTCTCTACCTGCCTTCAAGGGGCGCATAGGGGGGTGTCAAATGAAATCCTGTACATAAAAGCACTCGGTTATTGCTAAGCAACCCACAAATGCTAATTAGTGTTGCTACTTGTAATTAAGATTTTTTTTTAAATAAATAAATTAAGTTATTTGAAAGGCAGAGTTACAGAGAGTCACACAATGGCAGGAGCTGGGCTGGTCAGAGCCAGGAGCCAGGAGCTTCTTCCGGGTCTCCCACATGGGTATAGAGACCCAAGCATTAGGGCCATTGTCTGTTGCTTTCCCATGCCATAAGCAGGGAGCTGGACCGGAAGTGGAGCAGCAGGGACTGGAACTGGCACCCCTATGTGACGCCGGTGCTGCAGGTGGTGGCTTAACCCATTGTACCACAATGCCAGCCTTTGTACTTAGTTTTATAAAAATGCATTCAAGTTTAGGATTAGATTTCTCTTCCCATAGAAAGAAGTTAGAACTTTTTTTTTTAACATTCATTTATGCAGTGCCGGCATCCCATTTGGGCGCTGGTTCGAGTCCCCTGACTGCTCCATTTCTGATCCAGTTCTCTCATATGGCCTAGGAAACCAGTAGAAGATGGCCCAAGTCCTTGAGCCCCTCCACACGTGTGTTAGACCTGGAAGAAGCTTCTGGTTCTTGGCTTTGGATTGGCCCAGCTCTGGCGGTTTCAGCCATCTGGGGAGTAAACCAGCAGATAGAAAATATCTCTCTCCCCCTCTGCCTCTGCCTCTCTGTAACTCTGCCTTTCAGATAAATAAGTAAATCTGAAAAAAAAAAAAAAACAGAAAATGTTACAGGAATAAAACTCAATGCATTTTTTAAAAAGATTCATTTATTTATTTGAAAGGCAGAGAGAGAGAGAGAGAGAGAGAGAGAGAAATCTTCCATCCACTGGTTCACTCCCCAAATGGCCTTAACGACTGGGCTGAGCCAGGCTGGTTCAAGTCCCGGCTGCTCCATTTCTGATCCAACTCCCTGTTAATGCACTGGGAAAGCAATGGGAGGTGACCCAAGAACTTAGGCTGCTGCACCCTCGTGGGCTTCAACCTGGCCCAGCCTTGGCTGCTGTGGCCAGGGTTGGGGAGTGAACCAGTAGATGGAAGGTATCTCTCTCTCTCTCCTTTTCTCTTTCTGTATCTCTGACTTTCAAATAAATAAATAAATGAATCTTGAAAAAGAATAAAAGCAGAAGCAGCAGAGGTAGAACTCAGTCCTGTGCACTGTGACCTGGGATGCAGGTGTCCCAAGCAGGACCTTCACCTGCTGTGCCACAACACCTGTCCACCCTACCTTCTCTTTTAGATAAGAATCTTTGTGTTAATAATCCCAATGTCTAGAAAAGAAAACTGAGTTATTAAATAGTTGTATTAAATAGACAAGGAATGGATCTCCTGTCTCTTGACTTCCACTCTGTGAGTGGGCAGGGTGGTGTGCGGGAAGTAACATTTCTGGATAGGTAAACTGAGGCAAGTTACTTCTCCCCTCTGAAGCTTAGCTCCTCATTATTTTTTATTTTATTTTTTTTGACAGGCAGAGTGGACAGTGAGAGAGAGAGAGACACAGAGAGAGAGAAAGGTCTTCCTTTGCCGTTGGTTCACCCTCCAATGGCTGCAGCGGCCGGCGCCGATCCAATGGCAGGAGCCAGGTACTTATCCTGGTCTCCCATGGGGTGCAGGGCCCAAGGACTTGGGCCATCCTCCACTGCAGTCCCTGGCTACAGCAGAGAGCTGGCCTGGAAGAGGGGCAACCGGGACAGAATCCGGTGCCCCGACTGGGACTAGAACCTGGTGTGCTGGCGCCGCAAGGCAGAGGATTAGCCTAGTGAGCCGCGGCGCTGGCCAAGCTCCTCATTAATAAGACAGGAGTACTTGTCCTACCGCCTTAGTGTGTCAGTTGGAGAATCAATCTTGTGAATGTGTGCTAAAGTGCTTGGCAAAACGTCAGGGACTCCCACTAAGTTGCCTTTTTGCCTCTTGGACTGTATCAAAATGTGGCTTCTGGAAACTTTGAGAAATCATTTACGAGGAAACAAGACTCCATAGCCTCCTATCATCAGTCATTCCCCGATGTCACGAGCTGTGCTTAATGTTTGGTTCTCCCCTCCCCATCAGAGACAGTGCGATTGCTCTCCTGGCCTGTTGTTTTCCCAAGCTAACAGCCTTCCCATTTGTATTGCTCTGAGAAAGGCTATGTCAGAATCACTCGCCCTAACCCTTGCTTTCCATCAATCTCTTTTTGGCTGCAGAATCCCAAGGAGGGAGACAATATCCAAATTGCTTTCACTGCAATAACTCAGCCCAGACAAGAACAAAAACAATGACAGCACATCTAAACCCCAAGTACTGGATGGTGAGTGACTCCTGTGTGGGCAGCTGAGCAACCATATGCAGCCATCCTTGCACCACTCTGGTGTGTTTGTTTAAGCTGCTGGGCTCTGGGTGTCATTGCTGGGAGATACTTTTTTTTTTTTTTTTGCCTTCGAAGTGATCCAGTGTTGTCCTCCTCTGTAGGCTACAGAGTGTGTTCTGCCTTTGACTGAGCTGGGTTGGAATGGACTCTGCTAACCCTCCCTTCCTGTGAGGCTCCAGCAAATGGGGTGACTTAGGGTCAGAAGTAGATTTTGGATGAGGTCGACCTGTGTGGGTCCATTCTCCTGCCCAGGCTGATAACCTGGGCAGTTACATTTCCTCCTGTCCAGTGGTCCTGGTGTGAACTGGCAGAGGGACCCAGGCAGAGCCTTGTGCTTCGTGGTTTCCTGAGCATCCCCTTTAGTGTCAACGAGCAGTATCTAGGAATGCTTTGTCACACAACAATGGCTGAGTGTGCATTACATAGGCTGGAGCAAGGTGATGGACAGTAAGGGCCCCATTAAATCCTGCCCTCAATAATTCATGGCTTGGGAAGGAGCTATGGGGCAGACCACTTGGACTCCAAGTTCTCAATGCCATAGGTACTTCAAAAACCACTTGTGGGTAAATAATACAAGTCTCCAAAATTAGTGTGCTTACCAAAAGGCAAGTATACCCCAAGGAAGCATTTCTGTTTGAATTTAATTGATTTAAAATTAGTGTTCCATTCTTTTGATGGCTCCATTCTTGTTTACTGGGAAAACATTCGCAGCAAAACACATAGTGCGTGTGTACCTGGGCGCTGATATCCTCACTGGCAAATACTCCTCACCACAGCGCCTGGATACATATTTGCCTCAGAGACCTGGATCGCTCGAAAGGAACCGTTGAGGTCTCCCAAGGAAAGCTGTCTTTACTTGACAAGAATGATGCCAGCTTTTCAAATCACCTTTTAGAGCAGTTCTAAGGTTGAGCCATGGCCTCTCAACCATGGCTAGGAGCTGTGGAAAACAGGAAATACTCTGTTACGAAAGTGTTGCTATTCGGCTGTATTGCTGGATCCCCCTTTATTTCCTTGATTTTTTTGAGGGGAGAGGGTAGGAAAGGAAGACAGAGTGGATTTGTTGTTGAACAAAGTCTTTGCCTAGAAACAGATTTTTGTTGTTGTTTTAATCCTTTGGTTTCTTCCCCATCTGAATGAAAGAGCTTATTCTTAGGGGAATTCCCAGCATGCAGAGGATGCTAAGAAATGGGTGATGGTTGCATGCACTCCTTTTAGATACAGGATCTAATTTCACTTACGGTTCTGTTCTTCCAGCAGTTTCACTGTACACACACACACACACACACACCCAATGCTTGCTCATTGTGGGCAAAGTGGACAGAAAGAAGGAAATATGTATCAGCCGCCTTAATCTAACCACCAGAGGTAATTAAAAAAAAATTTTTTTTTTGACAGGCAGAGTGGACAGTGAGAGAGAGACAGAGAGAAAGGTCTTCCTTTTGCCGTTGGTTCACCCTCCAATGGCCGCTGCGGCCGACGCACTGCGCTGATCTGAAGGCAGGAGCCAGGTGCTTCTCCTGGTCTCCCATGGGGTGCAGGGCCCAAGGACCTGGGCCATCCTCCACTGCCCTCCCTGGCCACAGCAGAGAGCTGGACTGGAAGAGGGGCAACCGGGACAGAATCCAGCGCCCCAACTGGGACTAGAACCTGGTGTGCCGGCACCGCAAGGCGGAGGATTAGGCTATTGAGCCGTGGCGCCGGCCCAGAGGTAATTTTTAAATGTAAAATCTTCAATCTGTAACTTACAATATAATACTTTAGTAACAATGGGGTTATATGGGCTGTCCTTGATGTAAGTTTTATTTACTTTTTGTCACTTATTATACGAAGTGCTTATTTCCATCTTCCATGTTTAGCATTATTATATTACCAGCTTCTGAAAATTTTATCATGTGATGTACCAGTCCTCTATTGTTAAACATTTTGAATACTTCCAATTTTGCCTAATTTCTACATAATGGTAAATATCTTGGTAGCTACCATTTTTTTAAGATAAATGACTGCAGATGGAACATCTGAAATAAGGGATACAAAAAAACATTAGGTTTTTGATATGTGCCCTTGGATTTCCATCCATAAGTGTGCCAGTTTGATCAGTAGAAACCTGAGAGAATGATCTTTCCCTACACATTTACCAATGGCAGGCATTTAAAACCATCTTTTCATTCCTAAGGGGAAAAATAGGAGAAGGGGTAGATTGTGCAAATCCTGTGCAGCACTAGCAACACGGATGAAGATAGAATTGGTACCTGGTGCTAACTGAAGTGAATTCCCCCCAAAGTCGATGTATCGAAGCTTTAGTCCCTACTATGAGTGTATTTGAAGATGTGACATTGAAGGAGGTAATGAAGATTTAATGAGGTCCTAAGTGGGGCTTTAAGTCTTGATCCAGTTGGGCAGGTGTCCTTATAAGAAGAGGAAGAGACATTTTGGGAACTTGCTGCCTGCGTGCAGGTACGGAGGAAAGGCCCTGCGAGCACACAGAAGGAAGGGGCCGTCTGTGAAGGGGGGGCTCACCGGATGCACCTGCTTGCACCTTCAACTTGAACTCCCAGCTCCCAGCACAGCTCCCAGTTGGTGAGCCCCCGGCCTATGCTGTGTTTTCGGTGATGGTGGCCTGAGTGAGCTAATGTGGCACCACTGATGATCTTTGACAAAACCAAGGCATTCATCATGTTCGGAGGCTCCTGGGGGGGGGGGTACCGAAAAAGCACAAAACCAATACAATGGAAACGCTACGCGGGGCCCTGAGATCACGTAGATGGAGGTGGGGCTCTGAGCTGGTGCGGCTGCACAGGAGGAGGTACAGCCTGCCATGCCTGAGAGCCATGCTGGCACTTATTTATCTATTTATTTATTTATTTTTGACAGGCAGAGTGGACAGTGAGAGAGAGACAGAGAGAAAGGTTTTCCTTTTCTGCTGGTTCACCCCTCAATGGCCGCTGCCGCCAGCGTACCGTGCTGATCCAAAGCCAGGAGCCAGGTGCTTCTCCTGGTCTCCCATGTGGGTGCAGGGCCCAAACACCTGGGCCATCCTCCACTGCCTTCCCGGGCCACAGCAGAGAGCTGGACTGGAAGAGGAGCAACTGGGACAGAATCCGGCGCCCCAACTGGGATTAGAACCCGGGGTGCTGGCGCCGCAGGCAGAGGATTAGCCTATTGAGCCCCGGCACCGGCCTTATTTATTTATTTTTAACAGAGCTAAAAGGGCACCCGCCTGTGCAGCCGCTGAGCTGAGGGCTTGCCTTTTATTTCCATGGCATGCCTGGCCCTCCCTGTATAGGGGAAACCGTGTGTAAACTAACACAACTTCTGCATTTTGCTGACACAATTCCCCTGCATACCAATCATCTAGAACTCAATTGGTGTTTTAGAGAAATGTGTCACAGCAGAGCTGAGGGTACCACAGCTTCCTCACCTGACATTTAAGGAGGCTGGGCCAGATGGTGAGTTATTACATCTGTGTGCTCAGCAATACCTAGGCTATATCATGTCCTCTTCCAGTGCTGGAAGCCGGCCTTGTGGTGCTGGAAATCCAAGTGGGCTCGGGTACTCCCCCTTCCTTGTTTTCACAGAAGAGCTCGGGTTTTTATGTGTTATGAATGATTTGATTTGGAGGAAGGGTCTACTAGGGACTGAAGGTTTGTGCCCTCGTGGTCCCACTTTCACAGTTGAAATCCCGCCCCCCCCCCCCCCCCCATGACGTTGGTGCCAGGAGGTGGGGCTTCGGACAGACACACAGGTTCTTAAGAGTGGAGCCCTCCTGGGTGGGATTAGTGCTTGTGATCAGAGGCTGTCTCCATCTTCTCGCCCGTGAGGGTACAAGAACAGGTGGCCGTCTGTGAGCTGGAGGACGGCCCTCACAAGAGCCTCACCCTGCTGGCGGCCGCCACCTTGAGGGGCAACTGTAGTTCATGCATCACCCCATGATGGTTCTGCGGTCAGAAGCCCGAACTAAGACAAGGGCCTTCATGTTAAGAGGTTTGAAAACATTAAGATAGGGGGAGATGTGGGCATTTCAGAAAGTTCATTGGAAATGGAATGAAAAGATAAATTAATTTTGGTGTTAACAGTTTTTGAAATCCATGCATATGAAAGGTCTTCAAAAAGTTCATGAAAAAAATGAATATTATGAAAACACTATGCTTGGATTTTGGATTTTTTTTTTTGCATCACAGTAAATTTCTTTTTTAATTCCATTTTCCATTAACTTTTAGAAGTATCCTCCTATTAAACTCTCTTCTGCTTCTAATTCTGTGATCTTTAAAATTGGTTTATTACCTGTGTGGGACTTTGAATATTTTATACTCTAACATACATATTTCTTATCTAGTAATAAGGGTATGTATTGAAACTCCCATTACATAAACTTAGAATCATTGTTTGACTTCCCAAAGTCACACACAACTAGGTGTAGCTAGAACTTATTAAACTCAGGTCTTCTAACTCTAAGCATCACCATATCTTAAATATATATATAAATGGGATCTAAGGTCTAAAATGGCCATTACTCTGAAGCTGGTGAGCTTGGAGAGAAGGCCTTCATTTTAGGAGTTGCAGATGCATGCAAAGCCCTAGTGGTCAGCACACCCTAATTACATGCAAGGAAGCTAAGGGAAAAGGTCTCCTGAGCTTCGAACCTGCAAACCTATACTTATGAACTGGCCAGCACTATCTCTTCCCAGAATGCTCATCACCTTCCCTTTCTCTAGTCTTCAATCCTTCCCATCTCTAGTAACAAACTGTGCTTCCCCTCTCTGGTCCCAGCATTTACATTTCATGAAATAGAGATTTTTGTGGATTATTAAAAAATCCATCTTTGCTACATTAATTTAAACAGGCTTTTTTTTTTTTTTTTTTTTTTTGACAGTCAGAGTGGACAGTGAGAGAGAGAGAGATAGAGAAAGCTCTTCCTTTTCCGTTGGTCCACCCTCCAATGGCCGCTGCAGCCGGCGCACCGTGCTGATCCGAAGCCAGGAGCCAGGTGCTTCTCCTGGTCTCCCATGGGGTGCAGGGCCCAAGGACCTGGGCCACAGCAGAGAGCTGGACTGGAAGAGGAGCAACCGGGACAGAATCCGGCGCCCTAACCAGGACTAGAACCCGGTGTGCTGGCGCCGCAGTCAGAGGATTAGCCTAGTGAGCCACGGTGCGGGCATAAACAGGCTCTTCTCTAATTCTTTATCTTTAGCTTACACGAATTGACTGGCAAATTCTCCATGTCTTCCATCATGGTCCTCCAATTTGAATTTTAGTGTGTTTACCACTAAAAAAAAAGGCTATCTTTTTGACCTAGAACCTCAGGCTGTATGTGTTACTACCTGAACATGATTCTTTTGTTTGCCTGTTTTTGGATATAATATAATTATACTTCTAGGTCCTTAGTGATTCCTTGCTGCAGAAATGACTGCTGTTCTTTTATTTAGTCTCTGTTGAGTAGACAAGATGGCCCACAGAAAATAGAGGGATTCTGGTCTCTTTCTGTGTCACTCTTTGTCCCTATCTTTTCTATTTTGCTCATCTCTTCAATACTTATATTGGCCATCCTGCCTTCAAGGAATCTCAAAGAAGAAGCCAGAAGGCAGCTCCGATTTGTCACTTCCACAGAACTGTTGGTAGGTAGCATAGTGTGTGTCCCAGAGAGGGACACATGTTAACCCTTTCAAGGATTCCGGTTAAGGAATAGTCAAAGAAAGCTTGCATGAAGCTGAGAAGGCAGTAGCCTTAAGGCAGATGTACCATCTGATTTTACAGGGACACAAACCCACAAAAGCTTAATGGAAAGGAGAAGGTCAGCACACTGCTTTTAGGCTCTCCTTTGATTACGTCATTGGTTTGGCTGGTTTAGCAGTTTCCCTTTAAGACCTTGTTAATCATAATGATTATAATCACTTACAGTTGTTTAGCACTTCACAGTTTAAAAGCATTTTCATATCCACCATTGTATTAGAACTGCACACAACCTTGCAAAGATATGGTTGCCAGCAGTGATCTTGCTGGCAAGGTCATTCTGGTAAGGGCACCTCGTCTGAGTATCTGGCTTTGGGAGGAGATCCATGAGGGGGGTTGAGGGAAAAAGGGGACACAGAACCAGCCCGGGCTCAGATGTGTCCCCAGTGCTGAGTCCCCAGTGCCGAGATGTGTCGCCCACCCTCGCCTCTGCACCTCCTGCGTAGGACTCATCGGGCTCAGCTCTGCTCACGGTCACTTCGCTGAATCACCTTGCCCAGCAAAGCCTCCCATCCATGCCTGTCCTGGATGGGCCACATTTCTGGCCCGATCAGCCACACCAAGGTTGTTCTCTGCATTGTTTTCTTGGTTAATTGTAGCTCCTTCCTCAGCAAGGGGTCCTGTCAGAGTTTAACTTTCCAGGAATTTGTAGCTCGGTTCCTCCAGGGTCCTGTTGTGATTGGAAGTCTGTTGTTTTTCTTGTATACAGGAGTCATGTAGCTCCCAATCTGTGTGGCTTGTAGTTATCAGCTGTGTGACGCCCACACTTGGCTTTATCCCGTGTCCCCTAGATGTCTAGCCTCACATCCTCTCTTCTATAACCCTTGGATATGAACAGGGAAGCTATTCTTATTTACAGATGGGCGGATTGTAGTGGGAGGTCACGTTTACTTCTGCACATAGCCAGAGTTTGGTGGAGTCAGGAGCAGTCCTCAGACCTCCTAGCTCCCACCTGAGCTTTCTTTCTTTCTTTCTTTCTTTCTTTCTTTCTTTCTCTCTTTCTCTCTTTCTCTCTTTCTCTCTCTCTCTTTCTCTTTCTCTCTCTCTCTTTCTCTTTCTCTCTCTCTCTTTTTCTTTCTTTCTTTCCTTATTTTAAAAGATTATTTATTTATGTGAAAGTCAGAGTTGTACAGAAAAAGGAGAGGCAGAGAGAGAGAGAGAGAGGTCTTCCATCTGCTGGTTCACTCCCCAATTAATTGTGACAGCCAGAGCTGTGATGATCCGAAGCTAGGAGCCAGGAGCTTCTTCTACGTCTCCACATATGTACAGGGGCCCAAGGACTTGGGCCATCTTCTACTGCTTTCCCAGGCCATAGCAGAGAGCTGGATTGGAAGTGGAGCAGCCAGGACCCAAACTGGTGTCCATATGGGATGGTGGCACTGCAGGCTGCGGCTTTACACGCTTCGCCACAGCGCCGGCCCGTGAGCTCTGTTTCTACACATGGTAGAATGCAGTGTGATGCCCTTTTCTCCCATTCCCCCTTTTTGAGAAATTATTGCAGACAGGAAAAATTTCAATTCTTTCCTTTCCAAATTCCTTGCTTTCTGATTCTTTTCATCTGCGTTTTAATGGGAAAATGTGTGTATCACAGGACCAGCCCACACCCCTCTTAAGAGCTGCCACCTGCAGGGTGAGCCCTGCTTGCCCTGTTGCAGCTCATGGCTTCCCCGCCTCATTTTACCTGGACATTTGTAATGGGAATGAGGAGATTAGTCATTCAGTTTTCTGCATCATTCAAACTGAGACCAATTACACTCTGGGGCTGTGGCCAGCATATTTAGCCACATAAACGTTAAACAGAGACTAGAGAAAGGAGAACAAAGGCAGGGCCGGAAGCAAAGCAGAGAGGTAAGGAGCCGTGAGACGCCGGGGGGGGGGGGGGGGGGGGGCCAGCGAGGCAGGCAGCCAGGGCAGTGCCTTCACCACCCTCCAGTTCTCTGCTCTGGGTGCACCAGCAGCCCAGCCCCTGCTGTAATTCCTGCTTTGGGTTTGTAGGAAACGTGCCGAGATTCTTCCTGGAGAAGCCCTGTGGTGCTGAGGTGATCCTCAAGAGAATTTCCCATTGTCCTCTGACGAGCTTTAACCTCGACCTTCTGGAATTGCTGTCTCTAAGCCTTTCCGTCATCTGCTACATACAGGAAATACCCTGCCCCTAGCCGGTGCCGCGGCTCACTAGGCTAATCCTCTGCCTTGCGGCGCCGGCATACCGGGTTCTAGTCCCGGTTGGGGCACTGGATTCTGTCCCAGTTGCCCCTCTTCCAGGCCAGCTCTCTGCTGTGGCCAGGGAGTGCAGTGGAGGATGGCCCAAGTGCTTGGACACTGCACCCCATGGGAGACCAGGAGAAGCACCTGGCTCCTGCCATCGGATCAGCGCGGTGCGCCAGCCGCGGCGACCATTGGAGGGTGAACCAACGGCAAAGGAAGACCTTTCTCTCTGTCACTCTCTCTCACTGTCCACTCTGTCTGTTAAAAAAAAAAAATACCCTGCCCCTGCATTGCCATAGCTGCACACAGCCCATCTGCATCCCCTCACCCCCCAGATATACAACCCCTGGGTGTACCCAAGGCCCCTGCACTCCCCAGCTCTGCCTGGCCTCACCTCTCTTCATCCCGAAGCCCCCTGAGCCTGACCCCCAGCACTTGGTCCGCACTGACACCCTCCCAGCGCTATTGTGCTGCAGCACACCCATGTCTGTCTTCTTTTGCAAGCACCCTGGCACTCACTGTTGGCTAATGACTAGTTGGCAGCAAAGAAGAGAGAAGTGGCAGCCAGCCTGGCCTGCAGACTGCGAAGAATCATGTTTTCTAAGAATGAAAACATTCCTTGGTAAGCAGCACGTTCCAGCACTGAGTAGTTCTCTTTCGAAGTCCTGCTGGGCTCCTGCTGCCTCCAAGTGTCTGTGCTTCCCTTTGTCCTCCTTCCCGGATGTCCACCTCCTTCCCGGATGGAGACTGGCTAGGGCTGTCTTATCTGGGGACCTGGGCTCCTCAAAGGCAGGTGTGGGCTCTGGGTGGTGGGTCCCTCCTATGATCTCTGCAACGCAAATTGTTAGAGTCATGCCCATCATAACACAGTAATAGGCTGCTATGTAATTTTTTTTTTAAAAAGATTTATTTGTTTATTTTAAAGGCAGAGTTACAGATAGAGAGAAGGAGACAAAGAAAGAGAGAGAGAGAGAGAGATCTGGTTCACTCCCCAAATGGCCACAGCAGCCAGAGCTGGGCCCAACCCAAGCCAGGAGCCCAGAGCTTCTTCCTGTCTCCTATGTGGATGCAGGGGCCCAAGTACTTGGGCCATCCTCTACTGCTTTCCCAGGCACATTAGCAGGGAGCTGGGCTGGAAGTGGAGTACTTGGGACTTGAAGCCGTGCCCATATAGGATGTTGGCATTGCAGGCAGCGGCTTTACCCACAACGCCACAGCACCAGCCCCTGGCAATGTTTTATACTCAGATTTTTCTAGTGAAACCTAATACTTATCAAGAAATCCCAGATTCTCTCTGATATTCATTCATTCATTCATTCATCCATCCAGAAGTCTCCCAAGCCTGTGAATGAACTTACCCTTGTCTTGGATTTACTATTTGTTCCG
Organism: Oryctolagus cuniculus; assembly: GCF_964237555.1. Classification (NCBI taxonomy): domain Eukaryota; kingdom Metazoa; phylum Chordata; class Mammalia; order Lagomorpha; family Leporidae; genus Oryctolagus; species Oryctolagus cuniculus. Next base: position 82,964,242 of record NC_091445.1, on the reverse strand, counting down.
GAGAGGGACCCAACTCTTGACACCATTTTGCTCATTGCCTTCCTGCTCACCTGGGGAGTGGCCCACCGCCCTGTCTCTCTAGAGCTCCTCCAAGCCAGGTGGCTGAGGCTAGCCTTCTGATGCCGGACCTTACTCTGCCCCCAGAGAGAATCATGTTGCAGACTGTGACAGCAATCCTTAGTGTCCATGATATTATTCACTACCCATCAGAACAGTCCTCAAAAGCCAGGTCAAAGTGCCATTCAGCCTGCACAGTCCTCTAAATGTTTCTTAGCCAGAAGAGGGCATTGCATCCCTGATTTATTTATTTCTTCCTTTTAAACTAAGCGAAACATCCTAGGAGAGCAAATCACGTTTAGATCCACACTGTTTTCGAAGTAACAACACAGCAACAAAAAGTTCATGCGCTGAAGCCACATAGCTAAAAGGAACCTCACTAAGTGAGGACCAGGCCGCTTGCGCAGAACATGGCTCAGCGTAACGGGGTCCAGTGGCTTTTGGAGACCACATTTCTCATGGTGCTTGCTCAGGTTTGAAATGAAGTGACAAAAAAATGCAGCCAGGGCCTCTCGCAAGTGAGGAGCAGTGGGTAATATATTTGTTTGTACTATGGGATTGCAGTTCTACTAGAAGGAGCACTTGACATTTTGATGAGTGCCTCCAGGGAGAAAAGGTACTAACTTCAGAACTTAGTTTTAATTATACTAAGGAGATTACATTATTCAGAAGCATCCCACTGGTAAGGTGCAACATTTCCTGAAACAGTTTAGTGGAAAATGCCACATTAATCAGTTCAATATTTCACTCAGAAGGCTTAATGATGGGAGAAGTTTAAAGTACCATAGTGTGATAATGCAGAGAGAATGGGGAAAAAGAGAATGTTCACTTAGAGGAAAAGGCTGAAATAGTCCCTCTTATGTCTTTTCCCATTAAAGTAACTGGCTGGCTGTGGTAGCAGTGCAGTAGGGATCAGTTCAACATTTGAGACTCCCCCTACTCACCTCCCCCCATTCCCGAAAGAGAACGACCCTGGGAAGTCAACAAACAATGTGAGAGACGAAGCGTGTCAGGTTCAAGCCTTGTCTTCGGCTCAGCTGTTCTGATCGGCCTGGGGAAGTTCACCTCCACTCCTCCCTGAACTGATCCAGGTTGGTGATGCATCTAGAACTGTTCTCTCCCTTCCCATCCAGAAAGACCAAAGGTAAATGAACGGTATTTGATGCTAAAGGGAGGTGGGCAAATGCGATTCTCAAGCATCCTGTCTTCCCATCCTTTTCCCCAACTCATGTTGTAACTACCATTTCCAGTCTACAAAACTTGAGTGGGAGTCTAGCCCAAAAGTCAGATCTGTTTAGGCACTTCCCTGAGAGGTGGCCAACATGTAGGGGCATATTGAGATACCTGAGATCGATTGACAATGAAGATTGGAAATTCAATTAGGCTGTTAATGTCTGTGAACATACAAACGAGACTTATGGTTAGCCAAATTAGAGGAACAATTAAGAAAACAAACAAATCAAAATCACCTGTCCACGTGAACATTGGTCCAGCAATTTGCTGCAAACAGCTGTGGGGCCATGGAGGCTTTGTGGCGAAATCCAGAGAGGCAGTGGTCAGACAGCAGAAATAATCACTGCTTGTGTGCATGTTTGCTAATTATTATTATTATTATTATTTTGTCAGGCAGAGTGGACAGTGAGAGAGAGAGACAGAGAGAAAGGTCTTCCTTTGCCGTTGGTTCACCCTCCAATGGCCGCCGCGGCCAGCGCGTTGTGGCCGGCGTACCGTGCTGATCCGATGGCAGGAGCCAGGTACTTATCCTGGTCTCCCATGGGGTGCAGGGGCCAAGCACTTGGGCCATCCTCCACTGCACTCCCTGGCCACAGCAGAGAGCTGGCCTGGAAGAGGAGCAACCGGGACAGAATCCGGCGCCCCAACAGGGACTAGAACCCGGTATGCCGGTGCCGCTAGGCAGAGGATTAGCCTAGTTAGCCGTGGCGCCGGCCTGCTAATTATTTTTGTATCCAGTTGTTAGTTCAATTTCTCTTGAACTCTCACCACAAAGGAACTAAAGAGCCTTGGTTGGAAAACTAAAAATCAAGCCTAGGCCGGCGCCGCGGCTCACTAGGCTAATCCTCCGCCTAGCGGTGCCGGCACACCGGGTTCTAGTCCCGGTTGGGGCGCCGGATTCTGTCCCGGTTGCCCCTCTTCCAGGCCAGCCCTCTGCTGTGGCCAGGGAGTGCAGTGGAGGATGGCCCAGGTGCTTGGGCCCTGCACCCCATGGGAGACCAGGAAAAGCACCTGGCTCCTGGCTCCTGCCATCGGATCAGCGCGGTGCGCCGGCCGCAGCGCGCCGGCCGCGGCGGCCATTGGAGGGTGAACCAACGGCAGAAGGAAGACCTTTCTCTCTGTCTCTCACTCTCACTGTCCACTCTGCCTGTAAAAAATAAAAAAAAGAAAAAAGAAAAAAAAATCAAGCCTAAAATCGCATAGCTGGATTGTCTAGAATGTGTGCCATGTGACATTTCCCTCCCCTGGGTTCTTTTCTCTGTTTCTTAGGAAATGTTGTCACAGATTTTTACTCCGTGTGTGCAGTGCCTCCCTCCTGCTTTGTGCATTAGCCTTCTCTTTGCGTTTTCCTTCAAAGCGCTCCACTTCCTCCTGCAAATTTGCCTTACTCCCTCTTGGTGTAACAGGTGCCTGTGTATTTTTACTCTGTTTCCTTGCACATAAATCCTTGCCTGCCACTTTCTCCACAGAAGGAGGCTAGCCTTAGTGCTGTCTGAAATACCACCTTATTTTTTCTGTTACAGAAATTCCCAAACTTTTCGTGGTTGCATTATCACATTCTTGCCTTGTTCTTGTTTTCCTTCTGATATGATGTCAAAGTTATTTAATATGCACGTATTGAAAACATTGTCGCTGAACTTGCATTGGGTTTTAAGGTGTTGAACTGGTCCATTTTTGTTATTCTAGCTAAAATACTTGCAGGAGCTTCTTTGGGAAGGAAAGGCTTATTTCAGCTCACGGTTGGCGATCGCAGCTCAGGATCAGGTGGCCCCACAGACCTGCATCTGCAGGGGCTGGTCGTGGTATGGTTACGTGGTGAGCCGGGAAGAACAGAGAGAGAACCTAGGCTGAACCTGAACTCAAATAACTCCCAGTGCCCCACCCCTCAGACACCATTATTAGACCAAATTGTCACCTTAATCTATCAACCAGTAGCATGATGATATTGGGGATTGTACATTTGCATGAGTTTTTGGGAGACAGATACCACTCAACTCCTAACAAGCATGTGCAGTAGCACACAGGGTTTTAACAGCGCCCCAGGGAAGCCAATATGTATGGCTTCACCACTCAAATTGCTATTTTGTTGTCATGATGCCCAGGTTGGTACACAGCACACATACTTGAGGGGCTTTAAGCAGGAGTGTGCTGTCTCCTAGTTTCTTGGTGGTCTTAGAAAACTGTGGTTAGATGTTACCACTTTATGTGGCTTTATTCACTGTCACACAAAGTCCTTTGGTTTGGGGCTAATTCTTCAAATTAGACAGAATGGGTTCGATTAGTTCCTCCTTGGTTCCTTCTTGTAAGTCTGGGGCCTGGTCCTCCCACAAGAGCAGGGATGCTGAAATCCACTGGGTTTGTACTAGTTTCTGGCCTTGGTTGTCATCCTCTAGTTTTAAGATTCCAGGTGCTGTTCTACTTCTCAAATGCAGTTGACTCTACTTTTGGATTTAACCAAATGAGTTTTCTAAGCCTTAGAAAGGTGTGGAAGCTTTCTAAACCTCAACAGAAGGGGTGGAAGTGTGGTACATGGTGTTATAGGAAATTAGAAAGCAGAATTCTAAATGTTGAATCACCTGGGAATTGCTAGATATAGAGTAGCAGGTTATAGTCAAACTGCTTAAAATGTGGAGTGTTCATTAGCTATTATATAAAAGACTCAATTACACTTGCACATACTGGCTTGAGGTCTTCTTTTGGGGATTGAAATAGCTAACTTTTCATTTGACACAAAGACTTTTTTGTAGAAGAAAAAAAAGAAGGACACCTCTCTCATCCATGCCCCACGTAAAAGAAGGCCTGGACTGTGGTTCGGTACTTGTCCCTCCCACATCCCTGTGCCACAATTCCCTTTTATGACTTTCTGAACTGTCGCTGGCTTTGACAAGAGCTGGTGCTGGCTGCTGGCCTGGCTCCTCCCACGTGGATAGCCTCTTCCCGTGTCTTTTCACCTCTTATGAAGCGGTTTCACCATCACCAAGGTGATCACTTACCGAGGCTTGCTGGGCAGTAACCATCTATTCTTAAAAATTGAAACTAGGGCAGCTCTTACCTTCCAAAGAATTTTGCCATGACTTTGGGCTTCAAAACTTCACTTTGATTCACACTGTGTGCATTGACTCTGCCTGGCTCCATCTTTTGTCCTTTATTTTTTTCTTCACTATTCCAACTTACTCCATTGTTCGGTTTCTCTAGATTCATATATCTACCTGTTGTAAGTAATCTTATTCTAGTTGTGAGTAGCTATTTTCAGATGACAACTCAAGGTAATTAAAACAATTAAAGTTGTATTCCTTTTTATGAATTCTGTCAGTTTAAAATTCAGAAAATGTGGGGCCGGCGCTGTAGTGCAGCGGGTTAAAGCCCTGGCCTGAAGCGCCGGCATCCCATATGGGCGCCGGTTCTAGTCCTGGCTGCTCCACTTCTGATCCAGCTTTCTGCTATGGCCTGGGAAAGCAGCAGAAGATGGCTCAAGTCCTTGGGCCCCTGCACCTGTAGGGGAGACCCGTAAGAAGCTCCTGGCTCTTGGCTTCGGATCAGCACAGCTGTGGCTGTCTGGGGAGTGAACCATCAGATGAAAGACCTCTCTCTCTGTAACTCTGTCTTTCAAATAAATAAAATAAATCTTAAAAAAAAATTTCAGAAAATGTGGAGCCAGCAACGTGGCATAGCAGGTAAAGCTACCGCCTGCTACGCCAGCATCCCATATGGGTGCCAGTTTGTGTTGGCTGTTCCACTTCCAATCTAACTCCCTACTAATGGCCTAGGGAAAACAGCAGAAGATGGCCAAATGCCTGGACCTCTGCCACCCATGTGGGACACCTGGATGAATTTCCTGGCTCCTGGCTATGGCCTGACCTAGCTTTGGCTGTTGTGGCCATTTGGGGAGTGAACCAGCAAATGGAAGGTCTCTCTGTGTCTCTCCCCACCTCCTTCTGTAACTCTGCCTTTCAAATAAATAACTAATCTTTAGAAAAAGTTCAGAAAATGTTATATTTAAAACCATGCTTTAATATTCTTATATTATTGCAATGCCACTGAATAGTAGTATTACTTTTTTGCTAAAATTTCAGAAATTACAAAGTTAGCCAAGCATCCTAGCAGTGATTATCTCACCATATTTTAGAATTATCTGGAAACATTTTATTTTATTTTAGGATTTATTTTATTTATTTGAAAGGCATAGTTACAGAGAGAAAGAAAGGGAGAGATAGAGAAAGATCTTCCACTTGCTGGTTCACTCCCTAAATGGCCCCAACTGCCAAGGCTGGGCCAGGCTGACTCCAGGAGCCCAGAGCTTCTTCCAGGTCCGAGCACTTGGACCATCTTCTGCTTTCCCAGGTGCGTTAGCAGGGAGGTGGGTCAGAAGTGGATAAGCCAGGACTCAAGCCAGCACCCATTTGAGATACTGGCATTGTAGGCAGTGGCCCCTTTAATTATTTATTTATTTGAAAGAGCCACAAAGAGAGAGGGAGAGAGAGAGAGGGAGTGAGAGAGAGGGAGAGAGGGGGAGAGAGAGAGAAAGAGAGAGAGAGAGAGGAGAGAGAGAGAGAGAGAGAGAAGGAGAGAGAGAGAGAGAATTCTTCCATTCACTGTTTACTGCCCAGATGGCTACAGCAGCCAGGGATGAGCCAAGCTGAAGCCAGCAGCCAGGAGCTTCTTCCAGGTCTCCCACGTGGGTGTCAGGGGTCCAAGGACTTGGGCCATCCTCTGCTGCTTTCCCAAGCACATTAACAAGGAGCTGGATTAGAAGTGGAGCAGCCAGGACCCAAACTGTTATCCCTATGGGATGATGACATCACAGGTGGCAGCTTTACCTGCTGTGCCACATGCTTACCTGCGAACATTTTTAGATTCAGCTGCCCAAGCCACAGCTCCGGGGAGTCTAGTGCAAACTTGTCTGAGGCCTAAGCAGCGCTTTAGAGTAGCTCGGAGAACCCCTGCAGGGAATCTGAGGCTCACAGTTCTGAGGATTAAACACAGATCAGGACTGAGCACGTGATCTGGAGCTGGTTCATTGTGTCTTCTCTTGACTGAGCTTAGCTTTAATTTGCAAAATATGCTTTGTCTCTTGGTGTATCTTAATGTTGTATTCTCCAAAGCTTGCATTTCTAAAAATGTTATTTGAAATACGAAAAGCATTTTTAAAGCAAAGAAATATTCATGAATACTTTTTCTTTGAAATGTAAACCTTTAAAAAATGATTGATTTATTTGGAAGGCAGAGTGACAGAGAGTGCGGGCGAGGGTGGGAGAGATAGTCCATCCCCTGGTTCACTACCCAAGTGGCTACGATTGCTGGGGCTGGGCCAACACAAAGCCAGAAACCTGACACTCCATCGGGCCTCCCACATGGGTGCAGGGGCCCAAGCACTTGGTCCATCTTCCGTTGCTTTCCCAGGCACATTAGCAGGGAGCTGGATTGGAAGTGGAGCAGCCAGGACTCGAATTGGTGCCTGTATGGGATGCTGGCATTGCAGGTAGTGGCTTAACCTGCTGTACCACAGTGTCTGCCCCTAAAATGTAAATTTTAAATCAGTCTTCGTTTTCCTTTTTGATTGGAATTTTTAACAGGAGTTTACATTTTATTTAGAAAATTTTTTTTTTCCTTCTCAGCTTGGAGTGCCTATTAAATCAAAATAAAAAATAGATACATGTTATGACCTGGCAGTTGCATTTCTAGAAGTTGTTCTTGCGGAAATTCTTGTACATATAACAGAGGAGGATTTTCACGGGAACACTCAGGGCACACAACAATGACAACAAAAGCCAAATGACTATGATAAGGCTAATGGTTAAATGAGATTTGGAACTCTGTACAATGGAGGAATATGCAGCTTTTAAAAGTAAGTATTGTATCATGGAAAGATAGATTTAAGTAAAAGAAAAAACACAAACACGAGCAGGGGGAAGAGAACTATAGGTGGTATGATTCCTGCCTCCACTTTTTGGTGTAAGAAGAGAACATTCCATGGGTCTGCGTGTGTGAGTGTGTGGGGAAGCAAAATTACCCAAAAGTCTGAATGCTAAAGATTTCACAGTGCTGGTGGTTTGGGGGAGGTGTGATAAAGGAGCAAGGAAGGGCTTTCTCTCACTGTCTTACTGTAACATTTTCATGATCTGTCTTCAACAAGCATATATTACCTATAATTAAAAAGCAAAAGGAAAGAGTAAACAGGCAACCCAACGTAGAGAGGCTGGGCTGTCACACCTGCTCCCCAGAGGGCCCAAGGGCACGATGCAGGCAGCGAGACCGGAGTCTGTGCCTCTGCTCCCAGACACCCTGGTCCCACCTGGCTCCATCCCCTGCCCCCTTCTCTTTGCAGACCTCGACATTCTGGCGAACTCAGCAGCAGTCCTGCCTCTGGCCTGCTTTGTGGGTGTGGCCCTGAGCTGAGTCTGGGCAAGGCCTGGGAGGGGCACAGGCACAGCTTTGGTCCTGGGTGGGGGAGGGTTAAGAGTGGGTGGGTGGAGATTTCAGAAACTATAGTGCAGTTCACCTCAGAAGATCCAGTGAGCCTTGCTGTTGGCCCCATGGATGGAGGTGCCGTTATTCCAGCTCCCCCAGAGAGCGAACAGCAAGGAGAGGCTGTCACTACCAACTTGAGGTATTCTCATTAATTTCCAGTGTATTCCACTGCTCCACTTCCCGCTGCAACGCCCGCTTCTCTGGCGTGCTCACTGCGTGCCAGTCAGTCTAAGTACTTTCCACCCATTATCTCGATTAATTCTGATAACAGCCAATAGGATAGGTCCTATTAAGTTCACTCCTTCTACAGATCCAGAGAATGAGGCACAGAAAGATGAAGGATTTGGCTCAGAACCGTACTAATAGTAGGTGGCAAAGCCAGAATTCCTTACTCTGCTCCATCTTCCTGTTTAGGCCAAACCCTTCCCCCCTACCCACCCCAGTACACTGAAATCAGAAAGCAGTGTGTGAAGACAAAATGAAGCAACACTTATGAATGCCTGGCTCCTTCCTTTAGGAGAAAAAAGGAATTAACAGCAATACAATAATAGCTTAAGAAGTAAGATTTTGGTGGAAGTAAGCTAAAATATATATTTAGGTACATCGTTTTTCTGAATTACAAGTTAAGAAAATTTTTATTGTGAATTGACAAATTATAGTTGTATTTATTTGTAGGGTACAAAATGATGTGATTTATGAATACAATGTCGAATAATTAAACCGATATATTGGTCACCTTGAATACTTATTTATTTATTTATTTGTGGCAAGAACGTTTGAAATTTACTTTCTTGGGGATTTGGAAATGTACAATACACTATTGTCAACCGTGCTCACTCCACTGCGTGACAGATCTCAAGGGTGACATCACTCATCACTGCTGTCTAACTGCGGCTGAGGCTCTGTACCCTTTGACCCCTCCCCCCATACCCCACCTTTGGTGATCACCATTTCACTCTTTGTTCCAATGGCGAGTTTTTACTGTCCTTTACTTTGACAGTTTTCCACTAACACTTGACTCTCAAAATTTTAGCTTATTATAAGATAAGCTTATGAGAGATTTTACACATATGGAAAAGTTCACGGAAAATGCCTATTTAAAAAACCATGCATAGATTTCAAAAATTTTTTGCACCAAAATATGTTTTTTAAAAAATATTTATTTATTTATTTATTTGAAAGAGAGAGAAGGAGAGAGGGAGAGAGATCTTCTATCTGCTGGTTCACTCCCCAGATGGCCGATCCAGAGCCAGGAGCCAGAAGATTCTTCAGGATCTCACACTTGGGTGCAGGGACCCAAGTACTTAGGCCATCTTCTGCTGTTTTCCAAGGCACATTAGCAGAGAGCTGGATTGGAAGTGGAACAGTTGGGACTCAAACCGGTGCCCATATGGGATGCTGGCATGGCAGGCAGAGGCTTAACCTTCTATACTACATTGCTGGCCTCCAAAATAAACATCTTTTAATTCCATTTTTCCATAAGGGGTAGCATAGCATAGTGGTGAAAATGTGGACTTGAGCCAGACTCCCTGATTTTTTTTTTAAAGATGTATGTTATGCTCTGCTCCCCACCCAGGAGACAGCGACTTGAGACATCGTTCCATGCCAGCGAAGAGTACCTCGTCGCCTTATGTCAGCAGGAAGTAGCTCTAAAGACAGATCATCGTCCCTCTATCCCTCCTGGACTTTTGGGGCTAATGTAATCCCATATAAACCCTGCTTTATAAAAAACAAAAGAGGGGAATGTTAGGAAAATGGCACAGTTTTATCTATGGTGTGATCTACACCTTGACACCATCCTAGGCTCTAGCCCCCACTGGGCCATTGCTGGAAGCCAGGTGGCCACATGGCCCAACCACTGGTGTCAAGCTCCACCCCCATCTTAATGGGATTCGCTGCTCCTGCTTCCCTGCCTGCCCTCCGGCAAAGTTTTAAAAGGACCTGTTCCTGTTCCTGCTCTCCTGGCTCTTCTCTCCCGCTCTCTGCTCTCTCCTGCTCGATCTCTCTTCTCTCCTCGCTAGCTCCTCTCCTCTCTGTCTCTCTCTCTTATACTCTCCTTCTCTCCCTTCTTCACCCCTTCCCTCCAGCTTGCTGGTTTTCCCCAATAAGTCCTTTCCCTTAAAAAACAAAAACAAACAAACAAAAAAAGATGTATGTTAGGGGCTGGCATGGTGGCGTAATGGGTAAAGCCACTGCCTGTAGTGCCAGCATCCTGGTTTGAGTCCTGGCTGCTCCACTTTCCAATCCAGCTCTCTGCTGTGGCCTGGAAAAGCAGTAGAAGATGGCCCAAGTCCTTGGGCCCCTTTACCCATGTGGGAGACCTGGAGGAAGCTTCTGGCTCCTAACTTCGGGTCAGTGCAGCTCTGGCCATTGTGGCCAACTGGGGAGTGGACCAGTGGATGGAAGATCTCTCTCTCTCTGCCTCTCCTTCTCTCTGTGTAGCTCTTTCAAATAAATAAATAAATCTTTAAAGAATGTATTTAGTTATTTGAAAGGCAGAGTGACAGACAAAGGGAGAGGCAGTGAAGGATCTTCCATCTGCTGGTTTATCCCCAAATGGCTGTGATATTTAGGTCTCTGCCAGTTTGAAGCCAGGAGCCAGGAACTGCATCTGGGTTTTCCACATGGGTAGCAGGGAACCAAGCACTTGGGCCATCCTCCACTGCTTTCCCAGGTGCATTAGTGGGGAGCTGGATTGGAAGTGGAGCAGTTGGGGCTCACCCAGTGTTCTTATATGGGATATGGGTGGTGACAGGCAGCAGCTTACTCCACTGTGCCAAAACGTGGGCCCCAGACTCCCTGAATTTCAGTCTTGGCCTCAGTGGCCCCGTGGACTTAGGCAAATCATGGAACTTCTCTGTGCCTCAGTTTCCTCCTCTGTAGATTTCCTGATCAGTAAAAGAGTAGTATCTGTCTCTTAAGGTTGTCATCACAATTAAATGAATGATACTTAAAGAGTGGCTGGCACATGACAAATAGCATGAAAGCATTTGTTAAATCGTTAATTTAGAAGAAAGTGCAGCATAACCAAACTGTGTGGAATGGAGCCCGTTGATTTTTGTAAAAATTCTATTTATTTGAGAGAAAGGCAGGGAAAGGGACTTCTATGTACAGAGAGTTCCCATGCACTGGCTTACCCCCAGAGGCCCACAGCAGTCCCTGGCCAGGCCGGGGGCTCAAGCAGGGAGCCAGGGGCTTACTCCAGGTGTCCCACGTGGGTGGCAGGAGCCCAGTCACTTGGGCCATCTCTGCTGGCTCTCAGGATTCTGCATAAGCAGAAAGTTTGAGACAAGAACTGGAGCGGGGTATCAAACTGAGCCAGCCGATGTGGGATGCAGGCACCCCGACTGGGGTCTGAACTGCTAGGCCAGACACCTGGCTTGCTTTTTACTGAGGAGGAAAAAGGAAGAAAGAAACCCTTATTTCTTGCCCTTCTCCCCTGGTAGTTGGTAATAACTGGTACCAAATACAGCCTTTAGAATGCCCAGGTAAGTGAGAATCTCCAGTTCAAGCTAATGATCATGATTCTTGAGAAATGGACCCTGGCTCCACAGAGAGCTGAGCTTAATAACAAACGGGAAGCAGGCCCCAAAGATAGCATGCTGCTTGCGCGTCTGGGGCTTGGGGCTTGGGGACCTTGGCTCAGAGTTGTTAATGTGGCTATTAGCCTTGAGACTTTTCTGCTTTCACACCTTCTACTCCAAATTTCATCCTGAGTTTAAACCTTAGCCCGAGTTGCTGTTGGATTTCACATTCTCAGAGGTAGCATTATGGTTTTAGTGTCTTTGGGGCATTAAAATCTATATTTCACTGTAACGAACAGCAGCAAACCTTACGCTAGCTAGCTGGAATTCTTCTCAGCCTCTCCCTATCGAGGTTTGCGGTTTCATTTTGCTCTAATTGTCCCCAGTGGTGCAAACAGGCAGGCACTCGGCCTTTGCCAATGGACGTGGAGCCACCACCCCCTTGTCCTGTCTCGAAAATGGAATGGATCCTGGAGGCTGGGATTAGCTTCTTGTACGCACTGGGAAGAGTTGGGGGGAAATTACGATTCCTGAATTTTACTTTCGTCTGTTGATTATTGCTCCCGTCATTGCTTCTGCTCTTGTGAGCAGGAGGCGCCCTGCGAGAGAAGAAAGAGCTCCGTGAAAACGGTGAAGCCGGGCACGATGCCTCAGCTGAAAGGGAGCACTCAAACGGAAAACTGCATCATTAATAATAACATTTTTATAATCACCCATAGAAGCGAGTCAAGTCAAGTTGCCTGGCTCCCCCAGCTTTTCGCTGGGCTGCCCTACATGGTGAGGCTGTGTGCCCTTGCTGGCTTCCCTCTCTACTGCTCATCGTGTATTCTACAGCACGTCCCTCTGCAATTGCCATAAGCAAATCATTTAACCCATAGGAATAATCCTGGGGAGGTGATGTCAGTGCAAACAGATCTGTGCCTATAAAGACCAGCGATGCACAACCACGCGGAGGGAAGGGCTCACAAATGTGAAGTGCTGTATCACTAGCAAGTGCTGCAACTAATTGGCAATAACTGTCCACACGCGGAAACCAAGGCATGGAGGGAGCTGCATTTCAGAGAGCTTGGCAAAAGGAACCCAGCCCGGGGAAACTAGGGAGCCGGACTCTTGAGGCTTATCAACACAGTAGGACCCGCGGCTCACTAGGCTAATCCTCCGCCTAGTGGCGCCGGCACACCGGGTTCTAGTCCCGGTCGGGGCGCCGGATTCTGTCCCGGTTGCCCCTCTTCCAGGCCAGCTCTCTGCTGTGGCCAGGGAGTGCAGTGGAGGATGGCCCAGGTGCTTGGGCCCTGCACCCCATGGGAGACCAGGAAAAGCACCTGGCTCCTGGCTCCTGCCATCGGATCAGCGCTGTGCGCCGGCCGCAGCGCGCCGGCCGTGGCGGCCATTGGAGGGTGAACCAACGGCAAAGGAAGACCTTTCTCTCTGTCTCTCTCTCTCACTGTCCACTCTGCCTGTCAAAACAAACAAACAAACAAACAAAACACACAGTAGGACCATGCACTAGCAGCATCAATTCCATCTCCAGTACTGGTGGGTGTCCTGGGTTAGGTGCTAAAAATAGGTTTTATTCTCACTTATTGTGATTATTTAGCACGTTAGCTAAATTTTCATGGAAGATCCAGAGAAAGCAAGTCCCAGACAATTACTGCAGAGCACTAAGTGTAGATGGTGCTCACTGGTTTTCATGTCGTGGAAGGCTGTCCTAGTGATAGGGCTTCTAAAATCCAGTGGGGCAAAGTGGTATGTCAGGAAGGAAAGAACCCGTGGCTAGGAGTTCAGAGCGTGACTGGGTCTGAATCCTGACTTCACCGCTGCCTGGTTGGGTACCTGGAGAAAGTTAGGTTACTTCCTCATGTTTCCTTTGTGTAAAATCTTTGCCTCATAACGATACAGTACAATTCTAGAACAGTGCCTGGCATGTAGAATAACTCACTAGATATTCCTGCATTGTCCAGCTTTTCGTCACTACAGCAGAAGTACCTAAGAGGAGCTAGCTGCTAACGCCAAAGGTTGAGTTTGCTCATGGGCCTTGGTTCACAAGATCAGGTGTTCCCCTGAGTCTGGTGTCTAGGGAGGGAGGAGCCTGGCAATGGCACAGTGTGTGTGGAGCAGCGTGCCCTGGTGAGCTGGGACGCAGAGAGAGACAGGGAGCATGCTCAGCTTATGTGACCAACCCTTTTGGGGGCACCACCTTCGGCATGTGAGCCCTCAGTGACCTGAAACCTCGCCCTCTGCTCACCTCCCAGGTACTGCACTGCAATTGGATCAAGCCTGCCCCCTTAATCCAACAACCACTAACTGTTAACATAAGGTTTTGGGGTTTAAATGTCTTCCTGAGTGGGGGATCCAAATCATGTTCAAATTCCAGCAGTTGGTATAGTTTGAACTTAATGTGTCCACTTTAGACTGAGAGATGTTTTAAAATGCCTGTAACGGACACAACCTATTTTACTAATTTAGTAGTATGGAATAAAACCATGCCTTTTTTTCTTAGGACTCTAATTAAATGGCTTGAGCCTTCTCACCCAGCATCCCTGATTTCACCCTCCTAGATAGTGTTTAGGAGCTTTAGGTTTCCAAGGAGCTATCTTGCTCAGACATGGTCCCTAAGAGTGAGACGGTATATTAGTTGCCACTCGAAACTTGCTTCTGCTTGGGTTAATGCGTGGCCCAGTGGCAGACACAGCAAAACCTAAGCAGTCAAAGGGCACATTGGGTCACCACCACTCCTGAGATGTCAGAGGGCCAATGCTTCAGGCTCCAGTGCAGTGCTTCTCCCAAACTGGTTCTTCCAAGTCTGAAGATCTCCTCTACCTCCTTTCCAGGAGTGACCAGAGGAATTCCACATCAAGTTGAGCAGGCAGTCCAACTTGAAGGATTTTTAAAAATTCATTGACATAGTCGTTCCTGCAGAACACAAAATATGTCCAGAAACACGACTTCTTTGACCAGCTGGCTTTGTACAAGGGATGCTCCATAACTCAATCTCTTTCAATCCTCCACGCTGATAGTATTTCGGTAGTCTCACTGTCTTCATCACCGAGCCTTATTCAATGTCACCCTAACAGGTTTCAATAACTCTCCTGGAGAAATGTTGGGGTTCTTATCCAGCTATGGGCTGACTGTGCGCCTCTCAATTCATATGTTGAAATCTTAATCTTTGAGGTGATGGTATTAGGAGGTGATAGCTCTAAGGAGATGATTTGTTCCCTCTTGAATGGGATGAGAGCTGCCTTGCCTCTTTCCACCATGTGTTGACATAGTGAGAAGGTACCATCTATGAACCAGAAAACAGGCCCTCATGGGAATCAAATCTTCTGGCACCTTGAGGTTGCACTTCCCAGCTTCCAGAGTTGTGAGCAGTCAATTTCTATGGCTTCTAAACTAGCCAGCTTATGTGGTGTTCTGTTCTAAGAGGCTGAATAGACTAAGACATGTGTCTCTTTACTTTCAGAGAGCCCAGAGTCTCATACTCTGAATGTCAACAGTTATCAGGAAGAAGTCAGAAGTCCTGCCTTCCCGGACACCCTACTACACTCTTTCTCAAGTCTTTGCTTTACTTGATAATTGTTTTTGTGGATTATCAGCAGCGAGAGGATGTTCTGAGAGCTGTCAGCACAGTGTCAAGGAGAGTGACTGAGCAGCACGTATCATTTCCTTGTGACCTTTACTTGATTGTGCCTTTGAACAGCGCGACTTTCTCAAGATAAGGTAAAGAGGAAAACGTCTTTCAGGAAGAGGAAACATCTTTATCTACTACAAATATTTATTGAACACCACTATAGTGTTTTGAGTCTATTTTAAGATAGTTGGAATATTTTGAATGTTTGTCAGTACAGAAAAATTCACAGAAAAATACACATTATTCAATTTTCCCTGGATGGTTAATGTTTTCCAAAAGCCCAAAGCCATTTGAGTTATGTCCTAGTATTTCAATTTACTTATAATGAACTGCTCCAAAACGTAGTGTCTTAAAAAACAGTTGTTTTATTACTTTTCGTGACTCTATGGGTTTACCTGCCCGTAGCTGGGAGGTTCTTCTATTCCTGTGATGTCAGCTGTGGCTGCCATCATCTGGGAGCCAGCTGGTTTGCAGTATTCGAGATTCTTCCTCACATGACTAGCCAGTGGTGCTGGCACCAGACTTTGAGCTCAGCCCAGGTGTCTGCCAGAATGCCTAGACTCCTACATATGGCCTCTCCACGGAGCTCGGGCTGGCTCCTCACAGCCCGGCACCTGGGAGTGTTCCTAAGAGAGCAAGCCCCAGTGTGCAAGCACTTATGAAACCTCTACTTGTGTCTTGCTTGCTGAAGTCCAATGGCCACATCCATGTACATGGCCACGCCCGGAAGGTGGGCGGGATCCCACAAAGGTGTGAATTCTGGAGACTGCACTCACAGAGGTCCACCAGAGTCACAGTCGGCCACTCCCAGAGTCTCATCTCAATCCCAGGAGAGCAGAATAGCATCTTAGAACCTTGAAATGTGAAGGGACCTGAGAGATTTTGGACTTCGGCTTCTCTGTTTTGTGAAGAAGCAAACAGACTCAGTGAGTGTGATTTACTTGCCCAGAGTGGCAACTCAAACTGGGCTGTACATTGTAAAAGTGATCTGGGGCCGTGCTCTGCTGTGGCACCCTCTCTGTTGTGGGTGTGGGGAGCAAACCGGACTAGACTGAGTTACTGGAATTAAGACTTATTCTATGCATCTGCTCTCCCACAATATGGCGCTGGGAGAGGAGGCAACAGCTTCTACCCAGCTGCCTCTCACCAACTTGACAAGCTGCAGGACCTGCTCCTGATTGAAGGAGAGCAGTGTACTCGGCGTGTGGGCAGCCGAGTTGGGATTGGCGGAGGAGGACTATAAAGGAGGAGAGAGACGGCATGCACGAGGAACATCTAAGGGGAACATCTGAGGAACACCTGTGCAGCCCCTGAAGAGAGCCGGCCGGCGGTGTGCCGCTCCCCTGCGGAAGTGGGGAATGTGGCTAGGGGGAACTGCCCTTCCACGGAGGTGGAAGGGATAGTAGCCAACCCGGGAAGAACCAGCAGCAAACCCGGGGAGGGCCGAGCAGACAGAAAGAACAGCGCAGGGTCCTGTGTCGTTCCTCCACGAAGAGGGGGAGCGACAGTGGGTGGGTCCCGCCTCTGCCCTCACAGAGCCCACCCTCTACAGGGCAAGCCTGTGGTTTTAGGTCTCCTCATGGCCTATGCCACTCGTTAACCATGGCACTTCTCTGCCTTCCCTTTGTTAATTAAGTGTGTAATGACTGTATTAAAGTGAGTTTCAGGTTCTAATTTATGACGCAGTAGTTATATTTTAATGTACACTTTATGGCACATTGGAGTCCCTCAGTCATCACCATGTGCTCCTCTAATCCGGCCTGCTTGGTAATACTTGCCGAGAATTTTATTATTTTAAACAATTATAAGGATTTATAGTTACCTGACTCTTTACATTTGTGAAATATTTTTGTTCATATCTACTATTTATGTGAAGCCCAGTCCTTTGTCAGGAATACAGCCTCTAATCATGACATCGCTCCTATGGGAAAATGTAATTTGCTTTTCAATGATCCACTTTATGTTCTGGTCTCCAGGAACGGGCTCTTCTGCAATAAAAAGCAAGTAGGGATTGCATTCTCTGGAAATTTTTGCCAATTGCCTGGCACAGGAGGACCAGTATTTATAAAGTAGTTCTAATCTTTCTGTTGACATGTGAAATCTGAGTTAGGAATTAATGACAGATTTCCCTTACTTAGTGTGGGGGGATGGATAAGGGAGCAAAAATAGGAGTGGAGAAAGTACTGTGGTTCTCTCCACCATCAGTGGCAGTCTCCAAGTCCTGTCTTTGTTTGGTGTCTCTCATGTTGGGTCTTCCTTCCTGGGGTTAAAAGGCAATAACAGAAATGAGTGGCCTGTGAGAGGGGTCTGGGTGTGCTGCTGGATGACAAGGCAGGCTCTGGGCCATCCTGAAGGGCTTTCTGGTGGAGGCAGTGTTTCAGCTGGGACCTGAGGGGTGAGGAGATTTCAACAGGGGAAGAGGTGCATAGGATTTTCCAGGAAGAAGGAACAGGCTATGCAAGGGGTTGGAGGGAGAGTGAACAGGAACATTGAGGACCCCAAACAAGCTAAGTCTGATTGGCGAGTAAGGGAAAGAGAAGGGGGAGGGAAAGGCCTGAGACCAGAAGTGCACACACATGTGCCCAGTGACTACGGCCCACACGTGCCACTGAGGAGTTTGGGCTTCGCTCTCTAGAGAATGGGAAGATGCTGGAGGGCTGGTGACATGAGCAGGTCCCCACTAGCTATTGTCTGGAGGGGGAATTGAGTGGGAACAAACTGCAGACAGGAATCCTGCTGATGGACGTGGTGACCTGGCCAGCAGAGAGCGGTGGGTGGATGGGAGAGACATTCAGACATTCAGGAATCACTAGAATGCTGGACTTCATATCAGGGGACCAAAGAGTGGTAGATACTGGGTGCTGGGACTCTGGAGGGTGGTTCAGGTGAGTCACCATCATGGAGATGAAACTGGAAACCATGAGAGGATGAGATCGCTCAGGACAGTGACAGAATCAGGGGCTCAGAGTGAACCCCAGAAAAGCCCTTTCTCTGGGCTCAGTCCCATCTCCGAGAGAGAGAGAGATCCTGGTTGCTCTGCTTTGCGGTAATGTACAATGACTTCCATTTAATATGTGTTTGTGCTAGGTAGGAAGTTAGAAATTAGCCTATGTGGGGGGAGGGGGGGGCAGGGGTGCAGCTAAGGAAAAAACATTTTTTCGGAGAAGAATTTAACAGCCCGAGAAGCACACCTTGGAAGCAGCTCAGGATTTTATACTACAAACTCCTGCCCACACTCTAATGACTTTCCAGGTGGTCTCAGCCTTCCCCCCAAGGAAACGCCACAGGAGAATCCTCTCTGCTCAGCACCAGATGGGTTACCTGGCCTGGCAACACTGAGCAGTAAAACCTTTCTGGCCCTCCTCTAAGGAAGGCACCTAGGGGAAGCGCTTCTGCGTGGTGCCAGGTGGGCTACCCAGTCTGATGGCACGGAGTAGGGAAACCTTGGGAGGAATTTTGCATAATTCACACTCAGCAAACCCTTTGCCCAGGAGAAGGACTAGAATTTACACTAGTTGCTTATACCCGCCCTGCCTCCCTCCTCTAGGAGGCTATAGGTAGGGTCTGTGAATTTTGTGCAAGCCTGGTGGGCTGGCCTCAGGATTATTGAATAAACCGGTTTAGGTTCTCATTGTCAAAAACTTAATAATTCCAGTTATATTATATTAGATTTATCTTTGTAGGACCAAAAACAAAACAAAACCCAAAACAAAAAAATCACATTAAAGTGCTTTTTCCTCTTTCCAAAACTCCAAAACAAAAAGGCAATATGCTTTCAACCCGTCTGTAGAGACACAGAAAGTGGGTGGATAGGTTCGAAGTGTGGTCGCTCTACAAGCCAGCTTTTGGCCATGAGAGGCGTGCATCCCAGCCAGTGTCAGCTTACAGTCCCCTCCCCAGTCCCAGCCCTACATCAGGGCCCCTGAGCCCCTCCTGACCTCCAGGCTTGAATGTACTCTCTCCCTATCAACTACTGTCCTGTAAGGGTGTCCTCTTCCTTTTCAGCTGACATTTACTGTGTCTTGTGTACGTGCCAGGTACTGCTCCAAGACTTCTAGATGTGGTCACACACTCCTTAAAAGGCAGTAAGTTCTCACCCTTATTTTGCAGAAGAGGAAACTGAGGCATAGGGACATTAAGTACACATTCAGCATCACGTGGCAAATCAATGACAGAGCCTGGGCTCAGGCCGGGAAGGTATGATGCCAAAGACTCTGCCTTTTAAAATTTTGCTTTAAATTTATTTATTTGAAAGGCAAAAGAGACAGATGGACAGAGAGCTCCCACCTGCTGGTTCACTCCCTAAATGCCTGCAATGGCCAGGGCTGGAGCCGGCACCCAGAAACTCAGTGCTGGTCTCCCACGTGGGCGGCAGGGACCCACCCACTTGAACCTGCTGCCTCTGAAGGTGTCCACTGGCAGCAAGCTGGACCTGGGAGCCAGAGCTGAGAATCGAACTTGGGTACTCCAACATGGGATGCAGGCATTTTAACTGCGAGGTTAGAAACCTGCCACACACCTGTGCTTTTTATCACTGTGTTATTCTGCCTCCCATTTGGTGCCCCTGTGTGGCCTCTCTGTGAACTCTGCAGCTGTGTCTTCTCTCTCACCTTTTTTACAGCCTCCTTCAGGCATCCTGATGCATATACTTCCATAGCACTGGGGTTGGTGCCTTGCCTCAAACAGGAGCTCAGTGAATATTTGTCGGATGATAAAATGCCAAAATATAGGTCATTATAAATTATGTGATTCTCCAGATGTGTTAAGGACTATTTAAAAGATCTCCTATTGCCTCTCATCAATCTAGGAAGAACAGTTTACAAAACACTTGATTATGATTTGATTCTCAAGATGCCCACATACAAGAGTGTGCTTGTTTCATAGCTGGGAAAATAGACACTGACACAAAGAAGTTGACTCATCTGGTAGGCTGGTCCCAGGACCCAGGTCCCTAGTCCCATAACATTCAACCTTCAGATTTCTCAATTGAATACAGGTCCAGGTCTGGCTCTGACTCGTTCATTAATGAAACCAGGATTTTTTCTTTTGTGAATGGATACCATTGGCAGCTTTGAAAGGATTGAAGGAGGCAGTGTGGGCTGGGACACACACTGTTCACACATTAGATCCTCTTCTCAGGGTCTGAGAAGAGGACAGTACCTGATGATGATCCCGGAAATGAGTTTACATCAATGCCACATTTATTCAACGGTATCTCCATCCGTAGTGGCAAATGAAGTGATGGCAGAAGGTAAATACCAGAAAATTTAGGACATTCATTCTATAGCGAGAAACGTGGAGGAGTCTCTCCGTGGTGGGGGAGGTTTCCAGGATGCAAATCAGAGACACTTTTTATTTTGGAGGGAAAAGGTAAAAAAGAGGAAATATTTGTTCTGGCCCAAGTGAAAATTCAAATCCAAGCCAGGATTGGACCTGGAAGGCCTGGCTCGGAAACGCCTTGTGTTTGTACTGTAGGTTTTTCCCCCTTCATGAAGCAGATGCTTATACAAGCATTACCAGTGTTGTCAATAATACTGTAACATTTGCCTTCCATCCCTTTGTTGCTTGGGGAACATGTTGGGTTTCGGCACATTTAGCTTTGCCATTTACTTCACAAATCGCAGCTGTGTAGTGCTACAACGAAGTCGATTTTACCGAGAATAGAAATTTGAAGGGGAAAAAAAAATTCTCCCAACAACCTTTCCAGTAATCGCAGGCCTGAAATTCTTTGGAGTGCGCGCGCGCGCGCGTGTGTGTGTGTGTTTTCCAAACAACTCGGTTTCAGTACAATGATGCTTCACTAAGAACCTTCCTGCAAATTTAATTCAAAGGGGAAAGCTTTGTTGTTATTAAACACAATGGCAGTTTGTACATCTCCACATCATTATGTTGCTTCTCATTATGGTAATTCATTTGCTTCTGCTTTGTATGGATATCAAATAAAAATCACTTTCGCTCCTGGCAAGTGATTGTCATTATAGAGACTCTCTGGGAGCCCGGCTAAGCGGTGCTTGGTGTCATAGCAAACACAATTAGCAAAATGACATCCAGAGTTGCCTCACAGAGCTGCCCTGTGGTGAGCCTCCGCGTTTCCTATTTAGCACGGCTGCAGGTTCCCAGGCTTTGCCGTGTGCCTCCTCTGTTTCCATCTTTGTACCATTTTATATTCAAGTAGAGCACTATGAGGACTTCGTGTGAATTTTTTTCCCCCTGATTTGACCTTGCTCTGCACTTGCTGGGCTCGGAGAGCCCTGAGTTACTTTTTCCTCCTAGGAGCCTGCAGTTCTCTGAAGGGTCAAGGACAACATCACCAAATGTCCACTCTGACATCACTGTGGCTTTTTCCCTCCCCAGCGAGGGTATTGGGCTTTGCATGGGGTTAGAAAAAAGCCTTTAAAGACCACTATTTATTATTAGTCTATATTAAAAAAGAAAACATTGTACATCCTTCTGTAATGGAAGGATCTGAGGCCCGGCGCAGTTGAGGCCCTGAGAGGTTGGAGTCCCTTCGCCTTGGCTTAGCCTAGGTGGGACTGATGGCGTCAGCAGTCTCTTGGGGATAAAGACATAGGGGTGGCTTTGCCTGACCTCTAGAGGAAGAGGTGTTCTAGATTTCGCTGCAATGGTTCTTCTGTGTGGAGGCTCGAGATGTGTTTGACATCACCTCCTCCTGAGTGCCCT
Source organism: Oryctolagus cuniculus (assembly GCF_964237555.1). Taxonomy (NCBI): domain Eukaryota; kingdom Metazoa; phylum Chordata; class Mammalia; order Lagomorpha; family Leporidae; genus Oryctolagus; species Oryctolagus cuniculus. The sequence goes on along the minus strand of NC_091445.1, from coordinate 82,942,651 downwards.
ATGTCATTATTCCGGGATGCTCTCTGCACACGTACAGAGGAGTTCTCCAGAGTGCCTGGGGGCCACGCCGTAGTCTTCCCAGTGGCTGCTCCAACGTCTGCTTCCTCCTCTTGCTGCTCTTCTCTGTCCTCCTCCTCCTTTTTCTTTCTTGCTCCCTCCTTCAGAGGGGAATCTAAACAGCCAGTGCCCTGGGAATGATCACCGCTCCAAGAAGTTTGCTTTAAGTCAATCAGGGAATCAGGATTCCTCCTCCAGGTGATTGCTTTAGGATGCCCTTGAGATGCGGTTCTGGACACTGAGATCGGAGGGGGAATCTGGGAGATTCTGGAATGGGTCTCTCCTCTTATTCAATGAGACACATTAAGAGAAACAGATCATGTCTCTGTGTGTTGTAAAGATTTATTTGAAAGAGTTGTGGGGGCGGGGAGGGGGGGAGGAAGAAAGGGGGAGAGAGAGAGGAGAGAGATATCTCCCATCCACTGGTTCGAGGGCTGGGCCAGGCTGAAGCCAAGAACCAGGAGCTTCCTCCAGGTCTCCCATGTGGGTGGCAGGAGCCCAAGGACTTGGGCCATCTTCGGCTGCTTTCCCAGGCCATTAGCAGGGACTTGGATGAAAAGTAGAACAGCTGGGACACAAAACAGCACCCGTATGGGTTGCTGGCATTGCAGGTAAGCCACAATGCCAGCCCTGAGAAGCAGTTCTTTTGAAGTTATGGTGTGAGGATGTGATATATGGAACTGTGGCAGCAATGTTGTGATAACTAGAGTCAGCCATGAGAATAATAGTGAACATGCTAAGAATGGCCTAGTAGGAAGATGGAAATAATCTAGAGTTTTGATGTGTTGCTGAGTCATTGAATTATCCTAGCCTGAAATCTGCCTTTAAATAAGATTTCTTTAAATTAGATAATAGGTGTCGGGGCTGGCACTGTGGCTGGCACTGAAGCGCCAGCATCCCATGTAGGCGCCGGCTCTAGTCCCAGCAGCTCCACTTCCGATCCAGCTCTCTGCTGTGGCCTGGGAAAGCAGTAGAAGATGACCCACGCCCTTCGGCCCCTGCACCCACGTGGGAGACCTGGAGGAATCTCCTGGCTCCTGGCTTTTGATTAGTGCAGCTCCGGCCTTTGCGGCCATCTGGGGAGTGAACCAGCAGATGGAAGATCTCTCTGTAACTATGTCTCTTTCTCTGTAACTATGTCTTTCAAATAAATAAAATAAATCTTAAAAAAAAAGATAATAGATATCTGATCTTTTGAGACTTTTAGTCTGGTTTTCTCCTATTTGTAGCCCCAAACCACCTACAACTCACAAATTACTGCTCTACTTTCTAACTTTAGAAATTATTTTGCTGGAAGATTCTATAACTTCATTATCTTATTTTAAAAAAGGATTATTATTTTTATTTACTTGGAAAGTTGGCTGACAGAGGGATACAGAGATCTTCCATCCACTGGTTCACTCCCCACATGCCTGCAGTGTCGGAGCCGGGTTGAAACCAGGATCCTGGAATTCCATCTGCGTCTCTCATGTGAGCAGCGGGGCACTGGCACCATCATCTCCTCCTGAAGTGGGAAAAGTCAGGGAGACGGATTAGCTTCATGAGCTGGAGGCCACACCTACCCCACCCCCGTGTAACCCTATCATCAGTCAGATGACCCCTCCCCACCACGCAGCTCCCCTTACCTGGGACCTGGGGCAGCACTATATAACCACTTCCCTTTTAGAAGCTAATACAAAGCCTAGGGAAGAGAGGGCTCTCCCTTTCTCTCTCCTCACCTCAGGCACCAGGATGAGCAGAGCAGGGTCTGTCATTCCTGGCCCACTCTCCCTAAATGAAGCCCTGCTGTGCCTGCGCAATCTTCTCACCTTCTCAGTAGACCTCACCATGCTGCATGCTGCGTTTGTGCCTGTGCTTAGAATTCTCTAAGAAAAAGGCTGGGATGTTCATATTGGCCCAAGCCAGCCCACAACACTCCACCCAGGATGCGTTAGAGAGAAGCTGGACCTGAAGCAGCGGTGCCTGGATTGCATCCCAGACACTCTGATAGGCGATGCAGGCTTCACTCGCCGTGGCATAGTGCACACCGGAATTATTTTCTTTTTGAAATCTAAGTCTTGGATTGGGTGGTAGTTTTTCTGGGGTGGGTTTTATTCGTTGTGTCATCCCTGGCACCTAGCACAGAGCTGTTACGTCCAAGTGCTGCGTGCATCGCCTGGTCAGTAAGTACTGTGTCTTAAGAGTGCTCGTTTTTGGAAATGCAGACTCCCTGACTCAGTCTCTTCACACTCAGTGCAGATGCGCCAGCCAAGGAAGAAGAGTGGGTTGACAGCTGTCACTCACCTTGATTCAGAAGTCAGACACCATCTGCGATGCCGTCTTGGGAAGTAGTCAGCTTCCGCAGATGAGCTTCGTCCAGGAACATTTATTTGGCTTTTTTTTTTTTTTTTTTTTTTTTTTTTTTTTACAGGCAGAGTGGACAGGGAGAGAGAGAGAGAGAGAGACAGAGAGAAAGGTCTTCCTTTGCTGTTGGTTTACCCTCCAATGGCCGCCGCGGCCGGCGCACGGCGCTGATCCAAAGGCAGGAGCCAGGTGCTTCTCCTGGTCTCCCATGGGGTGCAGGGCCCAAGCACTTGGGCCATCCTCCACTGCACTCCTGGGCCATAGCAGAAAGCTGGCCTGGAAGAGGGGCAACCGGGACAGAATCCTGCGCCCTGACCGGGACTAGAACCTGGTGTGCCGGCGCCGCAAGGCGGAGGATTAGCTTATTAAACCGCGGCGGTGGCCTTTTATTTGGCTTTTATACCTTCAGAAAACACAATCCTGAAAGTATACATTTTTTAGGGATATTTTAGCTGTGTTTCAGACAACGCCTAGGGGAATTGCATGTTTTGTTTTATTTTTGATAAACCAAAAAAAAAAAAAAAAAAGGAAAAAAGAAAGAAAAAGGAACTCTGAATAATCATTCTCTAATTCATCTAAAATTTGCATATGTATGTACAGGAAACTCATTTTCATACAGAACTCAAACAGTCCAAATTACTGTTCTTTTCATACATTTATTGGCCATTAGTATTTCTTCTTTTGAAAAATGTCTCTTCAGGTCTTTTCCCCATTTCTTAACTGGATTTGTTGTTTTTTATTGTGGAGTTCTTGAGTTCCTGTTGCACTCCGGATATAAATCCTCTGTCAAATGAGTGGCCTGAAAATATTTTCTCCCTTTCTGTTGGATGTCTCTCCATTCTGTTGATTGTTTCCTTTACTGTGCAGAAGGTGGGAGTGCCTAAATATGTACAATTGTTGTTAATTAAAAGTAAAACTGTCCTGGGGGCCAGCACTGTGGCGTGGTGGGTAAAGATGTCCCCTGCTTGCAGTGCCAGCATCCCATATGGTTGCCGGTTCAAGTCCTGGCTGCTCTACTTCTGATCCAGCTCCCTGCTATGGCTTAGGAAAGCAGTAGAAGATGGCCCAAGTCCTTGGGCCCCTGCACCTGCATGGGAGACCCGGTGGAAGCTCCTGACTCCTGGCTTTGGATCAGCCCAGCTCTGGCCATTGCAGCCATCTGGGGAGTGAACCAGCAGATAGACGACTTCTCCCTCTCTCTCACTCTCTGACTCTACCTCTCTGTAGCTCTGCCTTTCAAATAAATAAGTAAATCTTTTTTTTTTAAGATTTTATTTATTTGTTTGAGAGATAGAGTTACAGACAGTGAGAGAGAGAGAGAGAGAGACAGAGACAGAGACAGAGAGAGAGGTCTTCCTTCCGTTGCTTCACTCCCCACATGGCCGCAACAGCCTGAGCCGCGCCGATCTGAAGCCAGGAGCCAGGTGCTTCTTCCAAGTCTCCCATGTGGGTGCAGGGGCTCAAGGACTTAGGCCATCTTTTACTGCTTTCCCAGGCCATAGCAGAGAGCTGGATCGGAAGAGGAGCAACTGGGACTAGAACCGGTGCCCATATAGGATGCCGGCGCTGCAGGCAGAGGATTAACTTACCGCTCCACGACGCCAGCCCCATTTTTTTTTTTAAACTGTCCTTTTTTGGGTTTGCATTTACTTTTATGGAGGAGAAAAAATGAAAAGTAGATGATGTGTTGTGAAATTTTTGCTTTAACTTTTCCACATTATGTCACAGAATGTGTGTACATTCAACCCAATCCTCTAAGTTCTTTCTTTCTTTCTTTCTTTCTTTCTTTCTTTCTTTCTTTCTTTCTTTCTTTCTTTCTTTCTCTCTCTCTCTCTCTCTCTTTCTTTCTTATTTTTTGTTTATTTGCAAGGCAGAGAGCTAGACATACAGAGAGCTCCCATTTACTGCTGTACTCTTCAAAATGCCTACAATAGCTGGGGCTGGGCCAGGCTGAAGCCAAGAGCCCTGAACCCAATCTGTATCTCCCATGTGGGTGACAGGGACCCAAGTATTTGAACTATCACCTGCTGCCTCCCAGGGTGTGCACTAGCAGAAAGCTGGAATTAGATATGAAGCTGGGACTTGAACCCAGGCACTCTGAGATGTGATATGGACATGCCAAGTGGCACCTTGACTCTACACCAAATGCCCGCCCCCTCTGGGTTTTTATGACACCAGTACAAGACAGCTTTTAAGATAGTCATTTATTTTTTAGAACCTGAAATTGTTTGGAATGCTGGTTGTTCCAGACAGATCTCTAAAAGCTCATCTAAGCGCAGTGTTGTCGGCAGTGAGGCGTCTGCTGGCGTGACCTAGAGTCAGGCTTTCCGCCCTCCTACCCCACCCTGTCGATGTCGTCACCTGACTTGGAGACCAAGGGAAACCTTTATGCTCCCACTTCTTGGACTTTCCTGAAAACCTAAAAAAATTATCTTACTATTTTATTACTTGAAACATTTTTATACTTTTTTAACTTTATTCACCTGGATTTAGAGTGGATGTGGTCTGTCCTTCCAAGGGTGTATGTGTTGGAAGCTTGGTTACTAAAAGTATGGAATAGAGGGAGTGGTACAACTGGCCCAGCAAAATTCCTCAACCATGAACATTTTGATGGTTGGTGTTATATTACGGGGTCTCATATCTGGGATATTCTAGCTTAAGTCAGGAAGCAACAGACCCCTGCATGTAGCCCCAGACTGAACGAAGCCCACCTTTCCATCATAAAGAGCCAACCAATGGAGCTCCTCAGACCGGATGGGAGCCTACACACCCACTGAACATGCACCTCTCATCCCCCAACTTTGAACTGTAAGAGTCACTGCCTTTACTGCCCTGGGGGCTTGGGGAAGGAGCACTAGCTATCTGGCTCCTGGCTCTTCACTTAGCGATAAAAGCCTTCTGTCCTTCACCATCCCAATGTCCGTGATGGGTTTTCTGTGGGTCAAGTGAGTGAACCCACTTTGGGGGTTACATAGCAACTCCTCCAGCTAGTTTTGGGGTTGTTGTGTAACAAAACCACACTCTCCCATCCTATCTCTGGAGTCAAGATGGATGACCAGAAATCATACTAACTGAAGACAGATCTGGTCTGTCTATGATGCTGTTTTGGTAACTTGGCAGGTTTTTGTATTTTTTTTTTTTCTATCTACTTTGTACCCAAAGGAAGCTCAAAGTGGATCTTCCTATCTATCTTAGGGGAATTCAAGGCCATCAACATTCGTCTCTCCTTACTTAAAGTCATTGTAAATGTTTACTCTTTTATCTCTTCTAGGGCATAAGGCACAGGCAAGGACTAAGTGTTCAGCCTTCTGGGTCAAGGCCCCTGGTGGCAATGCTCCTGTTTCCCACGCTTCCTGGAGACTTACTGGTGCATATCTCACATTTTGATTTTTCTAGTCTATGAAACTTTCCTTCCATGCAGAGTTCCAGATCTGAGTCTCTAAGAGGACATCGGTCAGGCCCAGCCTGCTAGGACACACTTTCTCAGGAACCTGTAAGCACTAATGCACAGGTTCTCCAGAGGGGCCTTGGGAGAAAGGTGAATGGATTTAAAGATAATATAGTTTTTAGAGTAACATTTATGTTATCAAATAATATGGCCTATTATTTCCCAAATGGCCAGAAGTGAGCCAGTAATGTCCCTACTGTTCCAGAAGTGGGAGCACTCAGTATGCCCTGTGGTGGGCTGCCCAGGGTGAACCAGCCTGTCTTCCACAACACATCACAGGTGACTGTTAGCTATTCTCAGACACACACACAGCAGTCAACTGTGTGTGACAATGTGCAGATTCATTGGAAAATACACCAGAGGGCTTTCCATTTTTCCAGATTTTGAGTCAATACTCTTAGACGTAGAGCTTGCCTCTTGCTTACAAAGAAATCAAAGCGTTTTCTGAGCATTCAGTGTGATGCTGCACACAGGCTCCAGCGTCAGGTGTGAGGACAGCAAGCATCACACCCAGCTGGCAAGCATCAATAAGAGTGGCCGCTGTAGGGACGGCTCTGACAGAGTCCACGGTGACCACCGTCAGGTAATCATGCGTAAGGACCTTCTCCTCCCAACTCTCAGTTCTCCTCTCCTCTCCTCTCCTCTCCTCTCCTCTCCTCTCCTCTCCTCTCCTCTCCTCTCCTCTTCTCTCCTCTTCCCTTCTCCTCTCCTCTCCTCTCTTCTCCTCTCCTCTCCTCTCCCCTTCTCCTCTCCTCTCCTCTCCCCTTCTTCTCTCCTCTCCTCCCCTCCCCTCCCCTCCCCTCCCCTGCTCTCCTCTCCTCTCCTCTCCTCTCCTCTCCTCTCCTCTCCTCTCCCCTTCTCCTCTCCCCTTCTCCTCTCCTCTCCTCTCCCCTTCTCCTCTCCTCTCCTCTCCCCTTCTTCTCTCCTCTCCTCCCCTCCCCTCCTCCTCTCCTCTCCCCTTCTCCTCTCCTCTCCCCTTCTTCTCTCCTCTCCTCCCCTCCCCTCCTCCTCTCCTCTCCCCTTCTCCTCTCCTCTCCCCTTCTTCTCTCCTCTCCTCCCCTCCCCTCCCCTCCCCTGCTCTCCTCTCCTCTCCTCTCTTCTCTCCTCTCCTCTCCCCTTCTCCTCTCCTCTCCTCTCCCCTTCTTCTCTCCTCTCCTCTCCTCTCCTCCCCTCCCCTCCCCTCCCCTCCCCTCCCCTCCTCTCCTCTCCTCTCCTCTCCTCTCCTCTCCTCTTCTCTAAAAAAGATTTATCTTGTTTATTTGAAATGCAGAGTTACAGAGAGAGGGGGAGAAAAGATAGAGATCTTTCATCTGCTGATTCACTCCACAAATGGCTGCAATAGCCAGGGCTGGACCAGACCAAAGCCAGGAGCTTGGAACTCCATTGTGATCTCCCATGTGTGTGGCAGGAGCCCAAGCACTTGGGCCATCCTCCACTGCTTTCCCAGGCACATTAGCAGGGAGTTGGATTGGAAGTGGAGCAACCAGGACTCAAACCAGCACCCATATGGGATGCTGGTGCTGCAGGCTGGGGCTTTAACTTACTGTGCCACAGCGCTGGCCCCAATTTTTCTATTTTCATTTAGGGTTGACACCAGTGACTCCATTTTAACTTCTGTATTTTTGTCCTGTTATCCTTCTCATGTTTTCTTTTTAAGATTTATTTATTTACTTGAAAGGTAGAGTTAGGGAGAGGGAGAGATAAAGAGAGATCTTCAACCTACTGGTTTACTCCCCAAATGGCCACAATGGCTAGAGCTGGGCCAGGCCAAAGCCAGAAGCCAGGAGTCAGGAGCTTCATATAGGTCTCCTATGTAGGTGCAGGGGCCCAAGGACTTGGGCTATCTTCCACTGTTTTCCCAGGGGCATTAGCAGGACACTGTATTGGAAGTGGAGCAGTTGTGACTCAAACTGGCACCCATAGAGGATGCTGGCATTGCAGGCAGCAACTTAACCTGCTACACCACAGCACTGGTACCCAATCTTTTTCTTGAAAATACCATTGATCAGTCATCCTTTACCAGGCTCTGTTCCACATCACCTGGATGAATCTGGTCCTGGTTTTTGGTTTTACTTGGTCCCACATAGAGGGGGAAGATTGACAACAAAGAGACAGTGTTCAAACACTATCAGCCATGCTTGAGCAACAAAGCAGTCTTAGGAGAAGGATTCTTAGGCTAGTTTTACCTGGGACCCATTGTTAAAAATAGCTGCATCCCTTCTGCAGATTAGAGTCATCGTTAAAAAGTGCTGGGCCGGCATTATCTTACAAGGGGTTCTACTCTTGTAGAATTCTAACAGGCCAAAACTCAAAAAGAAAACTGCTTCTGAGGTCACTCACCCCAAACCAAGTTGCAAAAACTAGTTTGACAAGTGACAAAGTGATTCCTAAAAGCAGGGATCTCCTTCTGGCTGCAACAGGCAAAGTGCAAGCTAGCACAGAAGGCACTACCTCACACCATCATGCAGGGGTTGCTATCAAAGGCCAAAGCCTTTCGAGCTGAACTTAAGCCTATTTTCTTGCACCCAGCAAGCAACTTAGGCCAACAATGTCTGGTCAACAGCCTTCTGCTGCCGGCGCCGCGGCTCAGTAGGCTAATCCTCCGTCTTGCGGCGCCGGCACACTGGGTTCTAGTCCCGGTCGGGGCACCGGATTCTGTCCTGGTTGCCCCTCTTCCAGGCCAGCTCTCTGCTGTGGCCCGGGAGTGCAGTGGAGGATGGCCCAAGTGCTTGGGCCCTGTACCCCATGGGAGACCAGGAGAAGCACCTGGCTCCTGTCTTCGGATCAGCTGATGTGCCGGCCGCAGCGGCCATTGGAGGGTGAACCAACGGCAAAGGAAGACCTTTCTCTCTGTCTCTCTCTCTCACTGTCCACTCTGCCTGTCAAAAAAAAAAAAAAAAAAAAAAAAAACAAAAAACAAAAAACAAAAAACACCAACCAGCCTTCTGCTAGACTGTCTCTGAGACAAATAAGTGTTCAGACCCCTGCAAAATGGCTCTCAAGGGCGGCTGTGGGCCAGGGTCCAGTGTGACGAGGACGAGATGCCCACTAGAGACTGTAGTGCATTCATGGTCACCATTTTGTTATAGAACAACCTCCAACTCTAGTTTTGGGGTTACATAGCAACTTCTCCAACGAGTACTGGGGGTTGTTCTATAAGTTATGTACAAACTGCACGGAGTGAGGAGAGGAGGGGGAGTCCAGCCATGTGCTGCCCCTCTCCCTGCATGCCTGAGCTGGAGCCGCTGTGACTGTGTTCCTTGCTCCCACCTTCCCACACCAGTTCTTCTTTCTCCATGTTTTTTCTCTTCACCTCCCTCTCTCAGGTCCTCTCTCCAATCTGTCTCCTCTAACACTCACTAAAACCCCCCAGTAGTGTACCTGCTGCGTTGTGCCTGTTTCTCTGAAGGGCAAGTGAAGGTCACTCCCATCCTTTGAGTATAGACAGAACACCTACTGGGGGCCCTGGGCAGTGGTGGTGGGGCAGAGCTGGTCCTCCCTGCCCCTCTGGCTTGCTTGCTCTTTCCTCCCTACTGCTTGAGTGTGGGATCAGGGATGCTGTTGCCAAGTAGATGCGCCCATTGCTCAGGCCCACTGTGCTGTGCTGCTTGTGCTTGGCATAGAGGGCCTGGAGTCAGGAGTGCGTGAAGGTTAAATCTAGCCCTTAATGTCTCTCCAAGCTATTTGCTCTGGTGTTTGTACAGTGGAAGAAAAAAATGCCTTATTCATGCAATAGACACCTTCGTTTTGGTTGGCTCAGCCATGCAGGAAAAAGCAAGATATCATTTCTTCTAGTTTGTATCCCGTCCCTGGAATGATGAGCAAATGTCCTGCCACTGTGCTGTGGGCTGAAGACCTGGCCAAGGCGTGCAGGAGAGGGGCCGATGCCATCCAGCCCCATTCCATCAGAGCCTCTGCCAGGGCTTCCCAGACCAACACAACTCCACCTATGACACAGGGAATGTTCGTTCTGGAAGGGCCAAGTAGATCCCCTGGGCGGAGAAGAGGCAGTGATTTACTCTGTGTCCTTTTGTTCCATGCAATGAGAAGACTCATAAATGAGGGCGGCCTCTGACTGCTCTCTCTCCTCTGACTTTCTTCCTTTCTATGCAGCCACAGTCTAGCTCCCCTAGCCCCTTTTGGGCAACTTTACCGCTGTCTGCCTAGCAGGAGAATTTTCATACCTGTGCCCGCAGACACTACTTTTGTCTCACACATTAGAGGGCCTCCAGCTTTTGTGAAATACAAATGGCGTCTCCTCTTCGCTTGGTGGTCACCACTTCACAAGGCTGGTGTTGGTTACTGTCCTCTGCAATGAGGGTGGTCCAGTCAGTTTAGTTGACTCTGGAGCAAGAGTTTCCTCACTTAGCTGCCTATGAATCCAGCCCAACTTACCAAACCTAGCATTGATTTTTTTTTAATGTCCATGCATCTTAGTCTCCTATGAAGAAAGCATGTTTTATCTTGTTAGCATGACCTTGACTTTCCTTAGCATGATTGTGCTAAGAAACATTTGACATGCTTGTGACTTATTTAACAAGGATCACTATACTACCTCTAAATGGCTTTCTGTTTCCCACTCGGTAGTACTAGTTCTGATTATATCATTTATTATTTCAAATACGCACCTCAACACAAGGTCAATGTAGGTTCTAGTTTAGCAAGTCATATTGGCTCTGACTCTTTTAAAAATATTTTTTGAAACAGTGATAGAGAGAGGGTGAGACAAAGAAATAGATCATCCATTTGCTGGTTCACTCTCCAAATGCTTGCGGTAGCCAGGACTGGGCTAGACTAAAGGCAGGAACCAGGAACTCTGACTGTCTCCCACGTGGTAGCAGGGACCCAAGTACCTGGACCATCTTCTACTGCCTCTCAGGTGTATTAGCAGGAATCTGAATGAGAAGCAGAGGCAGAAACAATCCCAGGCACTCCAACATGGGATGCAGGCTTTCTAGGTGGTGGCTTAACCCACTGTACCACAACACCCACCCTGACTTTGTTTCTGATGAAGTGCTGGACTAGCTTCTTCTATCTCCAGCGGGAGGAAAATCTATGAGCAGTGTTGTGCATTTTCCTGGGAGAGGAGGCTGGTGAGAAGGACTGGGAGTGACCCAGGACCTAAAGAGCTCCCGAGCCCCCCTTTCCTCTTCCCTCCTGCCATCCCGATTTCCTCCACTCCTTTCCCTTTTCTTTCGCTTTCTTCTCTCCTGCTTTCCTCCTTACCCTGCTCCCAGGCTTTTTTTGTTTCTCTTCTGTCTTCCCTCGGTATCACCGGAACTTCCCAGAGGCCAATGGGAGAGCTGAATACAGAGTTCTGAGATTCCTGGAGTGCTCTCCTGAGATGATTGGAAGGGGAAGATGGGGAGTAGGGAACCCCCAGCAGCATCTGCAAGGGAAATGGGTCTCTGCTTTTTAGCACTCTGCTTGGAGCCCACCTGTCGAGCTAAGGAGTATGGGTAGGCTGAGTGAAGGCATTCAGGTACTGCCTGTTCCATAGGGTGGTGATGGATACGACATTGATCTGGACAATGGGGGCGCCACATCTGCTTCCCCTTCCACTCTAAACACTCACTCATTCCTGTTGATTACACCTCCTAAAATCATCACTACCCCCACCCTTTTTAAGATGTATTTATTTTATTTGAAAGGCAGAGTTACAAACAGAGAGGGAGAGAGAGATATCTTCCATCTGCTGGTTCACTCCTCAAATGGCAGCAATGGCTAGGGTTGTGCCAGGCCTCAGCCAGGAGCCTGGAACTCCAACCATGGCTCCCATGTGCGTAGCAGGGTCCCTAGTACTTGACCCATCTTTCACTGATTTCCCAGCCATGTTAGCAGTGAGCTGGATCAGAAGCAGAGTGGTCAGGCTCGAGCCGGTGCTTATTTGGGATGCTGTTGTCACAGGTGGTGGCTTAACCCACTATGCCACAATGCCACCACTTCCTTTCTTTATGTCCTTAATTTCTTTTTAATATTTGTTTATTTATTTGAAAGTAAGAATTGGAGGGAAGGAGGCAGAAAGAGAGAGAGAGAGAGGAATCGATTTTCCATTTGCCAGTTCACTCTCCAAATGGCTACAATAGCCAGGGTTGGGCCAGGCTGAAGCCAGGAGCTTGGAGTTTCACCTGCGTCTCCCTCCTGGGTGGCTGGAGCCCGACCACTTGGGCTATCTTCCACTGCTTTTCCCAGGCCATTAGTTGGGAGCTGTGTCAGAAAGCAGCACAGCTGGATGTGAGCCAGCATCCATATACAATGCTGTTGTCACACGTGGCAGCTTATCCCACTGAGCCACAAGGCCAGCCTCAGTGTCCTTCCTTCTTCAAAACAAGTCAACCAACTTAATTTGGGTTCCTTGGAAAAGCAGAGCCTGTAGAGAAGGCGTTGAGTGAAGGACTACATGTCAGAAAGAGCAGAAAAGAGCATTAGGAGTGAAAGAGGGAAAGGGTGAAAAGCCAGTATAAGTGAGCATTACTTAGGTTGTCGTGCTGGGCAATGAACACCCACAGGGCCCAGGTGGACCCCTGGGAGCCTCTGAGAAGCACGCACAATGCTCCCTAGAGCTGCCCACTGCAGAACAGGTGGTTGAAGGGCTGAGAAAAGACAGCGGCTGTGGGACTGTCTAGGATTGAGTCTGCCATAGAGTTCATTAAGAATGAACAACTCAGACTCTGGGGAATGAGCTCTATCAGTATGACCATTGCGCTCTCTAAGCCATGGAGGTTGAATTTCAACCTGTGAGTGGGTGGGAATGATTCCCTTGAAGGTCCTGGCTATTTCTACTCTCAATCATGCTTGGGGAAGAAAAGTGGGTCTTGAATTTTGGGGAAGAACACTGTCTGGGCCAGAGAATCAGGAGGCAAGTCTACTGGTGAAGTGGTGTAGAGATTCTCATCAGTGGTAGTGGAAAGTAGAGAACAGGGTGCGTCAATCCCATCACTACACGGGGCTCACCTGAGAGCCAAGCAGGGACCCTGACGTTAGCTTTGGGATCTGTGAGCTGTAGAAGTGACTGCAGTAATGTAGGAGCCACTTATTCGTATCACGGAGTTCTATACATACTGAATTTTCACTGGAGCTTTGGCCAGTAGCTTAGTCTTGACCACGCCTTTAAGGCAATCAGGGAGAGAACAGAGTCTAAGCTTGGAGAAGGACGGTCTAGTATGGAATAAGGAGGCATGAAAGTTCCGGAATTCCAGGGCTGGAGGACAGAGTGGTACAAGGAATTCCAGGGCGGGAGGACATAGTGGTACAAGGAATCAGATAAACCCTAGGACCAATTTGTAAACCACAAATGGTCCAAAGAATGGCCCAAGTTATTTGGGTTGAGAAAACCTACAGAAAGTTTTGATTTCCTTTTATAGTAGGTATTTGGGAGCCAAAAACCACTATGGTTGGAATAGAAAAAGAAATGTGACCTTATTTTGTAACTTAGTCAATGAAGTGGGGCATTGAAGTCACAAATCTAATGAAAGTTAGAAGAGTGCTTCACATGAAGCCTAACGTACGTTAGCCCTGACTTTTCTCTTCTGATCATAGAAACTGCACTTAGCCGAAGAGATAGACAAGCACTTTGCAAGAAAAGTCAAATAATGTTATTCATCATTGTTAATGATAAATAGTAACCACAACAATAACGACAGCAAACTTGCCATGACACTCACAAATGCTGGCAACTTATTTGTTCTCGATGATTTCTGGACGTCCACTGCTCTTATTTTAATCTTTGTTTTGCTTTTAAAATTATCCGACTCATTTTAGTGTCAGCTTTAGTTGCTGCATTCATCAGCTTGGAGGGCCGGGAGCCTTGGACAAAAATGTCATTCGATATGTGTGATACATGCAGCTCTGCATCAGCAATCTATTTGCAAAATTGTCCAATTTGAAAGTGACACATTTGATTCACTTGACTTTCCTTTTTCTAGCACAGTAAAATTTGCAGGAATTCAAGAGGTGCTGGGCACCAGTCACCAAGGAGAAGGGACAATAAAGGGATGTGTAAAGCACTCCAGAGAAAATGGCTGTGCGTCATTAGTAGTCGAACTGTGCGATGAACCTCGTGAAGTTGAACTTGCCCAAACAAAGGCAATGACATCTGGAGGGGAATGGATTCTTTTCAAGTCTTCCTGTTAACTTGTTGATTTTTCAACATGTTAACATAATTTATTCCAATCATTTAGTAGTCCCTAGTTATTGTAGAAAATCAGAAGCATAGCTCACTTAAATACATAGAAAAACAAACTAAAAATGAAAAGTAATTACCCATAATTTTGCCACCAGAGAGAACTATTATTTATATTTTGGTGTAATTCCTCCCATTTATTTTGGAGTGTGCAAATAAATTATTTTTATAACAAGGAAATAAATTGCACATTTAAAGGAAATCCTTATGCTAAAAGCCTGCTTGCAGACTGAACTCTGACTGTAACCCCACGGCCTAACTCGTGGGGGACACGTGTTGAATCGCTGGTGTTGAGCATTACTAAACCCAAAGGAGATCCAGTCGCCACCTGAAAGAAGTATTATGAACCAAGGCAGGATAAACAATGTAAAATTTGTTTTAGTTATTTGAAAGACAGTGACATAGAGACAAAAACGGACACACAGAGGATCTCCCCTCTGCTGATTCTCTCTTTAAATGCCTGCAACAACGGGGGCTCTGCCAGGCTGAAGCCAGGATCTGGGAACTCAGTCTGGATCTCCCGCATGGTGGCAGGAACCTAAGTGCTTCAAGCATCACCTGCTGCTTCCCAGGGTGCTCATTAATGGGAAGCCAGAAGCAGAAGCTGAGCTAGACTGGAACCCACGCAGCTGACGTGGAATGCAGGTATCTGTGTCTGAACTACTATGCCAAATGTTTGTATTCATTTAAATCAAGGAGTAGTTATCCAGAAACTATGACGTGTCCAGCACTGAGTTAAATAACAGAGCTACTCTCTGCTGTGGCCCAGGAAGGCAGTGGAGGATGGCCCAAGTGCTTGGGCCCTGCACCCCATGAGAGACCAGGAGAAGCACCTGGCTCCTGCCATCGGATCAGCGCGGTGCGCTGGCAGCAGTGCGCCGGCCGCGGCGGCCATTGGAGGGTGAACCAACGGCAAAGGAAGACCTTTCTCTCGGTCTCTCTCTCTCTCACTGTCCACCCTGCCTGTCAAAAATAAATAAATAAATAAATAAATAAATAAATAAATAAATAAATAAAAACAGAGCTGCAGCGAAAAAGGAGTAGATACGCAGATCCTGCCTTCAAGGCTCCTATGGTCTAGCAGACAAGGGGTGTGACTTGCACACAATAGGCAAAGATCCAAACCCTTGTCACACCGTTAAGTACCTCAGGAATTCAGAGGGCGTGAGAGGCATCAGGCAGGAGGAGCAAGTGTTGAGAGACGATTTTCAAGCTGGATTGTTTTAGGATAGAAGGGATCTGGAGAAGCTGACGTGGTGCAGCGGGTTAAGCCGCTGCTTATGACGCCAGCATCCCGTATCCCAGTGCTTGTCTGAGTCCTGGCTGCTCCACTTCCGATCCAGCTCCCTGCTAATGCACCTGGGAAAGCAGCAGAGGATGGCCCAAGTGCTTGGGTCCCTGCACCCACGTGGGAGACCAGGATGGAGTCCCTGGCTCCTGGCTTTGGCCTGGCTTGGATCTGACTGTTGTGGCCATTTGAGGAGTGAACCAGTGGATGAAAGATTCTCTCTCTCTCTCTTGCTCTGCCTTTCAAATAAATTAACAAACCTTTTCTCTTTTTTTTTTAGTTAAAAAAACAGTAAAGATTCGGAAGGCAAGCAAGGGTTGGGGGAGACGGAGCCCCTCAGTCAGAGCCCCCCGAGAGCGCAGTGGGAGCTGTCGGCTGTGAGGGTGGAGGACAACGGGGTGGCGAGGGCGGTGGAAACGTTAGGGTAGAAAAGTGGGTTCGCCAGGAATCCAGGCCAGAGCTTGAGTCCAATCCTGAGATACAAAGGATTAGGTTTCTCCTATGAACCTGCAAGCCAGCAATTTTGGTGAATGAAACTTCGTTTGTAATACAGTCTTATTTATGAACAGGACCAAAAATTATTTTCTTCCAGAATATTCCATGGACTTAATGCATCCCACAAGAAATGACAAGGATCCTTGTAATCTAGGGCCACAATTTAATATTCAACTTGCAGTATTTTTCTCCTTTTATCTCCAATATGACTGTTTTTGTTCTTTTATTTTTTAAATATATTTTTTAAACTGACCAAAATGTGTGATGTCCATGATGTTTGGAAACATGGACACACAGGAGCATGGCTAATGGATCTAATTAATGTGTACGTGATCTCACTTAATTTGTGTGGAGAGAACACTTCAGGTTTTACTTTGCAATTTCAGTCTTACTATGTTTTGAGGTTATACTCTAATGAGAGTGTATAGCATGTGCTTATGTTGCCAATAAAGGGAAGACAAAAGACTTGTTAGATACTAAATGAGCTTTCTGGAAATTTAAAAGCTCAGCCAGTGCTCTTGCCCAGAATAAGGACTACTCCACCAGTGAGGAATGGCTGCACATGAATCTTTTCTTGACCCCCACTTGGTGTACCTTCTTTTCTTTGGATACAATATGTAACACTAGTGCTTCCCGCCCCCAAAACCTGGCTGACACCTGCTGCCCTCCTGGTGGACTTCTCTGTCTAGCACGCTGGTGTAGGGGCCTCGCCTAGG
This sequence comes from Oryctolagus cuniculus, assembly GCF_964237555.1. Classification (NCBI taxonomy): domain Eukaryota; kingdom Metazoa; phylum Chordata; class Mammalia; order Lagomorpha; family Leporidae; genus Oryctolagus; species Oryctolagus cuniculus. The sequence goes on along the minus strand of NC_091445.1, from coordinate 82,926,122 downwards.
TGTCTTCACGAGACTTGGTCCTTTGGTTAATGTTACCCTTTCCACATTTATGAACGCTCAGCAGTGGGAACACCGCTGCGTAGGATAAACTGTTTATACATTTGTGCTATAAACATTTACTGTAAAAATGCTTTTAGCTAAAGGAAGGATTCTTCTCCCCCCAGGGCCCCAGGTGCCTCTCAGTGTTCAGTAAAATGCAACTTCTGCAGTGCACACCGAGGTCAGATCAAAATGTTCCGGTGGCTTCACAGCCCATCCCCCCTTTCAGAAGTCAGCCTTGAGTGCAGCGCCAGGAGAGGTTCCAGGCGGTCTGGAGAATTTAAACAAACCATGCCGGTCCATCGTATAACAAAGCCCAAAGGGTGTCTTTGAAAAGGTGCTCTATGGACCTTCCCTGGAAGCCCATTGGCCAGACCCAGGCTGAGGATGTGAGTTTCCCTGGCTCTGCTCTGTCCAGGATGCTGGCGGATCCATGAGGGTAGGAGGGAAACTTCATGGGGGCGCTGGAGTGGGGCGGCTGATGCATCTGCCTTCCCCACGGGACAGTGGCTCCAGGAAGGTGAGGGCCATGCCTTGCTCTCTTGTATCCCTGAGCCGCAGGGAATGCTCACCACACAGTAGACACAAACACTTGAAGAATGAAGGATTCATAGTTAGAGCGGGACTGCCTCTTTAAACCTGAGCCCAAATTATTAGAAATTGAGAGCCTGGCTTCTCTCTCTCTCTCTCTCTCTGATCAGGGAAAGCTCAGCTTTTGGGATATTCTCATTACTCAACTACCTCTGCGAGGAAAGGAGGGTGTCTGTCCATCCTGCCCAGAGCATGGGCCAAGGATCTCACAGTGGTGCTGGGAAAAGTAAAATACAGCCTTCTAATGGATAACAAGTACGCTTTGTGTTTAAGGCTGTCTGGAGTTTTGTATAAAATGTCATGGACTTTTTTGTTTTGTTCCCTAGAGAGTTGCTTAATTTAATCAGATTCTCAAAGCTGTCTCTGACTCTAACAGGTTAGCTAGCATTGCTCCAGAGCCTTTCTATGTTTTTGCTTTAATAAAGCTTCGCTTATTTTTAATTTTTTTGAGTAGCAGAGTGACATGGACAGAGAGAGAGCGAGCCAGACAGAAACACACACACACATACACACACACACAGCTCCCATCTACTGGTTCACTTTCCAAATGCCTTCAATAGCCGAGTATGGGATGGGTTGAAGCCAGGAGCTGGGTATTCAATCCATATTTGCCTCATGGGTGGCAGGAACCCAGTTACTTGAGCCACCAACTTCTACTTTCCAGGTGCTGCATTAGCAGGAAGTCTGAGTCGGAAGTCAGAGGTGGGTATCACCCAGGTATTCTGATATGTGACATGGGTGTCTTAACCTCTAGGTAAAACGTTCACTCTTGAAAATAAGCTCTTGGGAGCTGGCACTGTGTTGCAGCAGGTTAAGCTGCACAGGTTCAAGTCCTGGCTGTTCCACTTCCAATCCAGCTTCCTGTTAATGTGCCTGGGAAAGCAGCAGAGGATGGCCCAAGTGGGTGGGCCTCTGCACCCACATGGAGACCTAGATGAAGCTCCTGGCTCCTAGTTTTGGCCTGGGGCAGCCATGGCCTTTTCAGCCATTTGGGGAGTGAACCAGTGGATAGAAGACCTTTCTCTCTCTCTCTCTCTGTCTCTCCCTCTCTCTCTCTCTGTAACTCTGACTTTCAAATAATATTAAAAAAATAGAAAATGAGCTCTTAATAAGAGATTATAAAATATGCAAGAAATGAGCTACTAGTAGGAAGAGACAGGAGCCAGCCTTGTGGTGTAGCAGGTTAAGTCACTTGCAACACTGGTACCAGTTCGAGTCCTGGCTGCTCCACTTCCAATCCAGCTCCCTGCTCAGGCACATGAGAAGGCAGCAGAATACGGCCCAAGTAGTTGGACCCCTGTGACTCACCAGAGAGACCCAGATGAAGTTCCAGGTTCCTGGCTTCGGCCTAGCCAAGCCCTGGCCATTGTAGCCATTTGGGGAGTAAACCAGCAGATGGAAGACCTTTCTGTCTCTGTCTCTGTCTCTTCCCCTCCCTCTACAACTCAGCCTTTCAAACAAATAAACAAATCTTTAAAAAGAAGGGGAGACATCAAACCTAGCAAACATGAGATTACTATCCTAAAAGCCTCCAGTAGAAAGTCTGAAAGAAATTACAAAATATGGGCACAAAATGCTCAAAGCTCTAAGAGGAGTAACATGGGTAGAAAAAAGTGAAAAAAAAAAATAGGACACTAATAGGACAAAAAATAGGACAGGAAAAAAACCCAAAATGTGAGAAAAAAAAATAGAACTTTTCCAAGTGAAATATAGCCACTGAAAATAAAATCTTATCAGGATACTTCAAAAAGTTCCAGAAGCTTGGGGCTGGCTTTCTGGTGTAGCAGGTTAAATCGCTGCCTGCAGCGCCAGCATCCCATATGAGCATTGGTTTGAGTCCCAGCCGGCCCACTTCCATTGCAGCTCTCTGCTAATGGCCTGGGAAAACAATAGAAGATGGCCCAAGTCCTTGGGTGCCTGCACCTACGTGGGAGACCTGGATGAAGCTCTTGGTTTCTGGCTTCAGCTTGGCCTAGCCAATTTGGGGATTGAACCAGCAAATGGAAGATTCCTCTTTCTCCCTGTCTGTCTTTATCTCCCTCCCTCCAACTCTGTCTCCTCCCTCTCTAAAAATAAGTCCTTTAAAAAAAAAACACAAGAGGAGAAAAACAAGCTTCAAGGCTTTCCGAGGATGGGTCAGAGGCATCCTTTGCACACTGTCACCAGCTGGAAATGGCTGAGGATGTCACCACCAGCGCACGTGTTTTCCTCTGTGCTTCGTTGCTCTCCCTGTGCCTGGTGATTCTGTCTTTTCTAGAGAGATCTGGTGGGTGTTAACCGACTTTCTTCCTTCCTTAACAATAGAGAGCAGTGGCTTGCCTGCCTATCCAACACCACCTACTCCCTTCTATCAATTTTCCTACCCCAACTGGGCCGTGATTCTGGTTTTAAACACACAAGCTTGGTGTTGGAGCAGCCTGGCCAGCTTTCCTAAGGCTTGTTTTCTTCACATCTAATAATCATATGTATAATAATAATAATAATAATAATAATAAAATGTTTCTCACCTCTTGGTATAATGTTCTTAGCTCAGAATGTTATTCATATATTCACTTATTCACCCGGCACATAGTTATAGAGGGCCTATCATAAGGAGCACTGGTATAATAAACAATATTGTTTGTTTTAGAGGCGAGGACAAGGTTCTCGTTCTCAAGGAGCAAATATTGCAGGGGAAGGAGTCAGACAAGGAGCACACAGAAAACCAGGATAATGCCAGGCAGTGATGAGTGGTTTGTAGAGGCTTCGAATGGAAACGGTGCGACCGAAGGTGGTCGGGTGACTCGTGTAGCCTGAGTCATCGGGAAGAGCCCCTTGGCAGGGATGACATTTAGGATTTGAAGGGCAGGGCAGGGGAAGTCGTTAGTGCCACAGCCCCTAGGCAAGGACAGGAATGCCAGCATGGCTGATGGCATCCCAGAGGTGGCAGGTGTGGCTTTGAAAGTCAAGGTCAGGAGTTTGGAATGGGTTGCAAGTAAAGTGAGAGTCCTATCAGAGCCTTTTAAGCAGGGGAGGGATTGATCTAGAGGACTGTGTGAAAGGTGCTCCAGCTGTTGTGTGGGAAATGTGCAGCCCTGAGACTGGAGGTGGGGAAGGAACAAGGACACCAGCAGTCAGCTCTAGGCAACTGATTGTTGCCACCTGTGCAAAGCACTTGCTCCCACACCTGATACATAGAATGCTTTCCAGAAAGTCTACAAATGTTGATTTCATAATTTTCTTCTACATCATTATTATGGCTATTGGCTTGATAATATGAACCTGGATCAAATAATAGGTAACATCAGCATGGTTTCAAGAATATTGGCTTGGGGAGGAGGGTGTCATCATTGGCACATCAGTTAAGCCGGCATCTGCTCTGCTGGCCTCTCCTATGAGCACCAGTTCTGCTCCTGGCTGTTCCCTTTCCCATCCAGCTCCCTGCTAATGCACCTGGGAAAGCAGCGCAAGATGCCCCAAGTACTTGGGCCTCTGCCACCCACATGGGAGTCTTAGAAGGAATTCCATGCTGTGGGCTTCAGCCTGGTGCAGCCCTGGCCATTGCAGTCATATGGGGAGTGAATCAGTGGATGGAAGATCTCTGTCTGTCGCTCCCTCTCTGCCACTCTGCCTTTCAAATAAATGAAATAAATTTTTAAAAAAGAAAAGAATAGAGGCTGATGCTGTAGTGCAGCGGGTTAATGCCCTGGCCTGAAGCGCCGGCATCCCATATGGGTGCAGGTTCGAGACCCAGCTGTTCCACTTCTGATCCAGCTCTCTGCTATGGCCTGGGAAAGCAGTAGAAGATGGCCCAAGCCCTTGGGCCCCTGCACCCACATGGGAGACCTGGAAGAAGCTCCTGGCTCCTGGCTTCGGATCGGTGCAGCTCCGGCCATTGCAGCCAATTGGGGAGTGAACCATGGGATGAAAGACCTCTCTCTCTCTCTCTCTCTCTCTGCCTCTCCTCTCTCTGTGTAACTCTGACTTCCAAATAAATAAATAAATGTCTAAAAAATAATAAAAAAAAGAATATCCCTGAATGTATCACAAATTTGAGTCGATTATTGTTTGCAGGTAGAGATTTCATTACTGAGACTTTTCAGACACTCCCTGGGATGCAGTCTTTTCAACACTCCATCTTTGCATGCGGAGAGGAAATCTATCCTTTTTGCTCAAGACACCCTGTTTAGTCATTTTGTAATGCAAAATCCCGATTATCCTTGAATGACTGATGTGAAAACCGTGAATCCTAAGTCATGTGGAAGATGTAATATATCGCATTACTATGAAATTTATTACGACCAAGTTGTTGGAAAAAATTAGGGAGTTAATATTCAGGAAGAAATCAAAACGAAGAAGAACGGCACAGATAGCTTCCTGTATTTATGGATAGCTGTCGTGCAGTTTGATGCTGGAAAAGCCAAATGAAGAAGCAGTGTTCTGAGGACGCGTCACAGGTACCAAGGGCACTGAGCTCTGAGTCAGAGAACTCTGGAGACTAGTGTCAGCCCTAGAGATACAGCGGCTGTGGCGTTATTTAAAGTTACCCCACCCCCCAATCTGAAAAATTCTTTTTCTGCCCTACCCCTTTCAGAAATGAGTCCCGAGCTACACTTCTGCAGACACACATCCTTTGCAGTCCCCCCTTGTGAATGAAGCACACTCATGGTTGCAGGGGAAATTATTCTGAGACACAGAAGTCTTCGGTGAAAGGCAGACATCACCGCCGTCCTTGAAGGTCACGCTGATCTCTTCAAATGTTAGAATTCACTGGGGGTCAGGCTGGCTTTTCACTGAAGTGACCTCGTCACTTTAGAGTAATCCCTGTAATGAGTAAAAACACAGCAACACATTCTGAGAAAACACTGGGCTCCAAATGAGAATATTCCCCCAGTCCAGGGAGAGTTTGTTTTCAGAACGTGGACACCAATATTCTCCAAGCAGTGGGACTTCTGGAGACACTGAAGCAGTTACTCAGGTTTACTGAGTGCCCACAGTGGGACAATAATTTTGGCAATGAATTTTTGTACCTTCAAAATTCTTCTCTTTTCTCTTTTTTCCTTCTTTTTAAAAAAATTTGTGTGACAAAAATAAAACTGCTTCTCTTTAAGGAATTTAATAGTTGGATCACTGGAGATACATCTTTTAAATCAACAAAACAAAAATCGTCTAAAATACAAGCAAAACACAGCATTTGTCAGAGTACATTCGGGGCGTCGCTAGTTCTTCAGAGCCCTGAGTGAAAGCCCAGATGCACTGACTGCCACTCTCCCTTTCAGCTCTTGCTGAAGGCCCCATTCTGCCTATTCTGCTACCATGTCTTCAAGGTCATGGCCAGCCACAATCTCATTAAAACAAGATCAGAACATTAGCAGAATAAGCTACAGTGTCTACAGCTGCAAGCTGGTCCCTGGGCTGTAATTGATCATCACCGTCTCCCTCCTCCTCCTCCTCTTGCAACCCATTCCAGATTTCCTCTCCCCATGGTCATCACTTTTTCTGCCTTATGGAAAAAACTTAGATTTTTAGCTCTGTGGGTCTTGACTCTCTGATTGCCGGGCCCTTGTAGGCCACTATGGCTGCAATTTCCCATTCACTATGAAATCAGGAATAAGAGCACCAAGAAGACACTTCAGTGAACCTCCTGAGCTCCAGGCACACTCTCCCCTGGCCCGATTAGGTGGCAGAAAGCCTAATTTCTAGTGCTAATCAAGAAGCATTTCTTCTAGCAAGTAAATCTTTCCTGTGGTTGCTGGCTATCCGGGATGGAGAATCCGGTGTGTCCAAGTGTTGGCTGTGGCTTCAGGCCCCATGGGGCCCTTACTACACCCCTTGGTGGGATGGTAGTACCCTCCCTGCACCCTTCTCCCAGGGCCTCTTACCCAGCAGAACCTAAGCCGCAGGAATGGGAAGCACAAATGTCGAGTGAGGTATTGTGAGAAATGGTGAGAAGGGGCTATCTGTTTTAGCTGTTGGGGATGCGGCACCGGCACCACCTATCAGCTACCGGTTCAGTGCCCCCACCCCCATCCTGGGCTTGCTCTCTTATTTATTGCATTTGCAGCAGGCCACTGCTGTGAAGGAATTTGGGTAGGTTCTTTGTCTCACAGCAGTGAAGACTTACAGCACAGACAATGAGGATGGGCAGAAGTGAAAATGTTGTTGAGGAGTAGATGAGACCTAAGACTCCTGCTACCTGGGGCCTGCGTTGTGATGTAGCGGATTAAGCTGCCGCCTGCAATGCCGGCCCCCACATGGGCTCCAATTTGTCTCTGCTGCTCCGCTTCTGATCCAGCTCTCTGCTATGGCCTGGGAAAGCAGTGGAAGATGGCTCAAGTGCATGGGCCCCTGCACCCACGCAGGAGACCCGAATGAAGCTCCTGGCTCCTGGTTTCATCCTGACCCAGCCCTGGTTGTTCCGGCCATTTTGAAAGTGAAACAGTGGATGGAAGATCTCTCTCAGTCTCTCTTCTTCTCTTTCTCTCTCTAACTCTGGCTTTCAAATAAACAAATCAGTCTTCAAAAAAAAAAAAAAAAAAAAGACTCCTGCTTACCCAAGAGGGGAACCCAAGGGACAGGTCTGTCAAGCCCTGGGTGCTGGGAGCTTGTATAGGGAGCAAATAGTGACTGATTGACTCTTTTACATAGTTCCGCTGCTTCAGGGGTCTGGCTACTGATCAGTTAACAAATGTTACCTTGCCGACCACTTGAGAAATGTTGACAGTTGAGGTGTGTTTTTTTATGGTGTGCTCTGTTCTGATGCCAGAGCCTGGTTTCTTTTCTTATTTTATTTAAAAAAATTTTTTTAGTTTTTTAAGATTTATTTATGTATTTGAAAGAGTTATAGAGGGGTGGAGTGGGGAGGTGGTGGTGGTGGTGGTGGTGGAGAGAATGAGTCTTTCAGCTGCTGGTTCACTCCCCGGCTAGCCGCAATGGCCGGAGCTGGACCAAGAGCCTGGTTTCTTATAGTCACCTATGGATATGAGGTCCATGTCTTTCCTAACTATAAAGTTTCTTATTTTCTTGGGGCCATGTCTTTTGTGTAATCAGTGTTTACAAACACCTGGTTCCTCATTCCCACATGGGCCTCTCCTAACTGCTGATTAACGTAAGTCCTCACATCCCTACTTCCTAGCAGATCGGCTGCTTCTGGGAAGAGGGGGATTGTGGTAGGACACATAATCTTGTCATGCACCCTCCCCCTCAGACTCACGTCTTCTGTTGTAAAAGGTGGCCCTTCATCAAACGCAATGCGGTGAAGGTAAATAAGGAATTCTAAAGGTCTGCATATGGCGATCATGGAAGTCAAACACCTGTAGAGTAGGATTTACTTCTGTTAAAGACAAATCTCCGCTTCCTAAAGACATGGACAGTGGTGCAGTCCTCTGTAATTATACCCAAAGAGTGGGGTTGCTTCGAAATTGCCACCTTGGTATGGAGGACAATTGCAGGGGCTTCATTTTGGCCTTTCTTACCATAATAACACTGTTCCGAAAGTTATGGAAACACTTGGGGGTTCTACCAGTGGCTGAATATATTTACATTACTTATGTACTCAGAGTGGAGGGGAGCAAGCCTGGATGGGTCTGCTGATCCATGGAACCAACTGTAAACTTGACTTTTAGGTCAAGGCTCCTTTGTACAACCTGGCTTCCAAGAGTCCCCTTCTAACACTCCCGGCATCAATGCCAGCCCAGACCCTGTGTTATCTGCTCCTGAAGGTGCGTTGTTGGCTATTCATCTTTCCCAGGGTGCATGTGGTCAATGTATGTGCTTGCAGGTAGGTCCCCCTGGGGAAAAGGTCCTGCAGTGTTGGTTGTGTATACTTGTGGTTCTTCTGGGTCTCTCCTCAACAGCACTTTACCTAGTCTACAGCTGATGGGTTGTGGGTCTCAGAAGTGATTTATAAATGGAAGCTGATGAGGGCTTCTCTTGCCTGGTCTATATTTTTCTCCCCTGGCTTTGCAAGTCAATAATGCCTTTTCCAGTTACCCACTAATTTTGCCTCTAGGAACACATGGTCTCCCAGCTATTGCCTTGACCTGTGGGTCAAGGTACCCTGGTTTCTATTCCAGCTGTGCTACCCTTTACTATAATTATCTCTATCTTACCTCTGGTGACTGTGTGCTGCCACATGATCCCTGCTGGTTCCAAATCCCATCATCCTCGCTGACAGCAGAGATTCTGGTTCCATAGAGGCATCCTTTGCCACCAACACCGACCTACAGGGAACAGCCAGCAGCAAGCTCCTCAGAGGTGCCGGTGTCCTCTCAGTGGCAGGGCCATCATAGGACTTTTGTGGGGCCTAGGCACTGCTGTCTGTGGGAGCCTTCCTTCAAATAAAAATAATTTTAAAGATTTATTTTTTATTTAAAAGCAGAATGACAGAAAGGAGGAGGCAGAGAAGGATTTTCCATCTGCTGATTCATTCCCCCAAATGGCGATAATGGCTGGGGCTGGACCAGGCAAAAGCCAGGATCCAGGAACTTCATCTGGGTCTCCCTCATGGGTGACAGGGCCCCAAGCACTTGGGACATCCTCTGCTGCTTTCCCAGGTGCATTAGCAGGGAGCAGGGTGGGAAATGGAGCAGCCAGGACTCGAACTGGTGCTCATTTGCGTTGCTGGCATTGTAGGTGGCAGTTTAACCTGCACCACAGTGCTGGCCCCGTAATTTGTATTTTCTCTGAACCCTTTGAAGACCCCTCATAGTCTATTCTATGACATCATCTTATTCTGAAAAGAAGTTTTGACCTCTCCATTTGCTTGTAGATTGTACAAGGCTGCAAGGAACCAAGTCAGTGGAATGTTAAGATTTGTAGCATGTGAATATCTAATGTCTGTAACCTTTTCCTACCAGTTTTATTCATTTATTGATTTAATTTATTTGAAAGACAGACAGAGCTCCATCTTCTGGTTCACTCCTCAAATGCCCACAATTGCTAGGGCTGGGCTTGGCCAATGCTGGGGGCCAGGAACATGATGCAGGATTCCCGTGTGGGTGGCAGAGACCCAACTACTTGAGCTGCCTCCTAGGGTGCACAGCAGTAGGAAGCTGGAATTGGGAGCATAGCCAGGACTTGAACTCAGGAATTTCAACATGGGATGTGGGTTTTTAAAGCTGCGGCTTAATCCACTGTGCCACAATGCCAGCCCCAGTTAATTTCTTTTTTAAGATTTAGTTAGTTATTTGAAAGACGGGGTGGGGGTGGGGGTTCTTCCATCCACTGGTTTACTCCTCAGATGGCTGCAACAGATAGGTCTGGGCCAGGATGAAGCCAGGAAGAAGTAACTCCATCTGAGTCTCCCACATAGAGGTAGAAACTCGAGTACTTGGGCCATGATCCACTGCTTCCCAGGTGCATTAGCAGGGAGCTAGGTTGGAAACAATAGCCATGACTCTAACTTGCACTCTGATATGGGAAGTAGGTCTCCCAAGCAATGGCTTAATCCATTGTGACACAGTGCCTGTGCCTTAACTTCATCCAGTTTTGCATTCAGTCCCCACTCCCTGTCTTCCCTTCCACCACGATCCTAAAACCCTCCTCTATCTCATGTCCCCTGGTTCCAGATGGCCCTGCCGTCCTCTTGATGTTTTCTGAGAACTGTTTCTTCCACAAGCAGTGAGAGTAGTCAGGGGCCTCATCTGAAAGGAGGACAAGCACAATTTTGCCAGTTTTCTGTCTCAGGAGAGGATTTGCATGTTTCTCAGGCAAGGTGCAATTTTTTTTTAAAGATGTATTTTATTTATTTGAAAGAGTTGCAGAGAGGTAGAGACAGAGGGAGAGGTCTTCCATCGATGGTTCACTCCCCAGATGGCCGCAATGGCTGGAGCTGTGGCAATCTGAAGCCAGGAGCCAGGAGCTTCTTCCGGTCTCCCACACAGGTGTAGGGGCCCAAGGACTTGGGCCATCTTCTACTGCTTTCCCAGGCCATAGCAGAGAGCTGGATTGGAAGAGGAGCAGCCGGGACTAGAACCAGCACCCATATGGGATGCCGGTGCTTCAGGCCAGGGCGTTAACCTGCTGTGCCACAGTGCTGGCCCCCAAGGTGCAATTATTCTCCTCTAGTGAGGGCTAGAGATGCTGTAGCCTGGGAGGCAGTAGGAAGGTCCATGTATTTTTTTTTCTATTTCACTCCAATTATTTATTTTTTGTTATTTAATTTATTTTTAATGAATACAAATTTCATAAGTACAACTTCAGGAATCTAGATATTCTTCCCATCATACCTGCCTTCCTACCCACATTCTCAACCCTTTCCCAACTCCTCCCCTTCCCAGTCCCATTCTCCATTAAGATTCATTTTCAATTAACTTTGTACACAGAAGACTGAAGAACCTTAAAAATCAAACCAAGATGGAGTGACTTAAGCTAACACTATTAAAAACAAGAAGTCACCTTTGCCCCAAATAAAATTAAAGTTTAAAAATTATAGCCCTAAACTTTTTCCCCCAAAGCTAAAATTAGGTGCAGCTATAAAAATAAGGGACCCTAAGCTTAGCTAGCTGTGACACTTGTGCCTGGCTGTGCTAAGACCTAACCCAGTCTGTATGCCTCCTAATACTCAAATAACGGTGTGGGAAGCGGGATACTGCTCTCCCTCCAGGGTAACGAAGGGAGCGAGACGTTGTCCCCCTCAGGGTGAACAAGATGACGCTGACAGGGAAAGGAACTGCTAAAGAAGTAAACAACAAAATGGCGATGAGGTGCATGCCTCCCATGTGATCCTGTAGCTGATTGGACAGAAGACGCATGCCTTTCACATGATCAGCTCACGGATTGGACTGCTGTGTGCATGGACACTATAGTGCTTTTGATTGGTCACTGCGGGTATATAAACCATGTCGCTTTGTGCTGGGGGTGCTCTCTGGACTCCCGAGTTCAGGAGGCCCGTCTGCGCAGACGCCGAATAAATCCTCTTGCTTTTGCATCAGCTGGTCTGGACTCTGAGTCTTTGGGGTGTGCCTCTCGACATGTTAGCATCCTCACTCAGAGGGTCTAACAAAGACCAACTCTATACTAAGTAAAGATCTCAACAATTTTCATACACATGCACACAAAAGAAAAAACTGAGAACTAGTTTCACAGTTAACTCTCATAATACAACTCATTGAGGACAGAGGTCCTGCATGGAGAATTAGTGCACAGTGACTCCTTAATTTAATGATTAACACTATTATGTATGATGTCAATGACCACCTGAGGCTCTTGACATGAGCTGCCTAGGTAGGCTATGGAAGCCTTTTTTTTTTTTTAATGGAAAACTGTTTCTTTTTTTTTTTTTTTAAAGATTTATTTATTTTACTTGAAAGTCAGGGTTACACAGAGAGAGTTGGAGTGGCACAGAGAGAGAGGTCTTCCATCTGTTGGTTCACTTCCCAATTGGTCACAACGGCCGGAGCTGTGCTTATCTGAAGTCAGGAGCCAGGATCTTCTTCCAGGTCTCCCAAGTGGGTGCAGGGGCCCAAGGACTTTGGTCATGTTCTACTGCTTTCCCAGGCCATTGCAGAGAGCTGGATCAAAAGGGATCAAAAGTGGATCAGCTGGGACTCTAACCAGCGCCCATATGGGATGCTGGCACTGGCAGCCTTATCTGCTACACCACAGCACCAGACCCCTGGAAGCTTTGTGAATCCACAAACTCTGTCAGTATTTGCACAGGCCATAAGCAAAGTAGAAGTTCTCTCCTCCCTTTAGAGAAAAGTACATTCTTCTTTGCTGGCAACTTCTTTCCACTGGGGTCTCACTCACAGAGATCCTTCATGTAGAACATTTTTTGCCACAGTGTCTTGGTTTTCCGTGCCTGAAATGCTCTTATAGCGTTTTCAGCCAGGAAGCCTTAAGGGCTGATTCTGAGGTCAGAGTGTTACTCAAAGCGATTGTCATTCTATGACTCTGCTGAGTGGTCCATGTATTTTGAATACTCTAGTATCCCCATCCAAGGTTTCAGATTCCTGCTTCTTTGCTCTCAGGACCCTGACATTAGCACAGGAGACCTGTCAGTGCTGCCCCTGCAGGAAGCAACCTAGGCCTGAGGTTAGCATAGTGAGCCCTTTAGTTGCAGCTGATGAATGCTTAACATGCTTCCTTGGAGGCTTTCTGAATTTCATAGCACACCATAAATTGGTAATGAACTTCTCAAACCTGCCTGTCATTATCTGAAGTCTTCCAAGTTAGGTAACAAACAGTCAATTCCACAATCCTAATCATTAACACCACCTTCACACCATTCAAGTGTAGGGCTTCTGCATCACCAGATGCTTGCCCTTCCACTTGGACCTAATCCCAGTGTACAGCAGGTGAGAGTCTGCATAGTGGGGATGTCACTGTGCCTCAGCTTATTTCTGTGGCACTTACCAGCAGCACGGGGTTCTATGACCGTAGCTTTTGAGCAATCCAGGGCAAGAGTTACATCCTGAAAGTTGCTTCTCTGGGACCACTTCCAGTACTGATGTAGTTCGTGTTTCCTCAAAAGCTGACCTACAAAAAAAAAAAATCTGATTTCAGGTCATTTGCATGGGCGGTGATCCCAGAAGCACATGCGAGCCAACAGGGAGAGTGAGACAGAGAAAGGAAAAGCCAATATCAGGGTGCATTTATTGGGGTTGATGCTGTGATAACAAATGTGATTGGACTCCAGCTGGACCAGTGAGGAACCACACAGAATTCCCCCGGGTCACCTGCTGCAGGACAGACAGGAGGTGGGGACATTTGCTCACCTGCTCCTGACTCTCCCTGACTGAGGATTTCTCCCTGCAACTTCACCAGCCTGCAAATCCGCACTGCAAGTGCATGCCCAGAGGATGAGGCACACTCCATGTTGGAGGAAGCCCTAGAGCAAGAAGATAAAGCAGGCCACAGGGCCCGTTTCTGAGAAAGGACGCAGAAGTGAGCCCACAGGAACATCACTACAGCTGTGGCTGGAATCGGAAATGCAGGACACCAAAATTGTGACATAACGAGAATGCCCGCACACGCCGTCAGGTCAGCGGGGTCGCTGGTTACCTTGTGGAGCTGGGGTTGAAGTCTGGCCTGGATTGCCTGCCCATGGACTTCTTGTTCAATGAGATAACAAACTCCTTATTTCTCTAAATCACTGTTATGGGGTTTTCCTTTAAATGTAATTCTGATACATATTATACATACATATTATGCATAGTAAGCATAATTTAAGATACTGTAAATAAAACATTATCCGAGAAATACTGCTTTACATGAAAATTTGTGAAGGTGGTTTTCCCTATAGTCAGAAAATTTTCTTTCATATTTATTCTAACTCTGTCATCACTTTTACAAACTTTTTTTCAAGATTAATTTTTATTTATTTGAAAGTCAGAGTAAGAGAGAGAGAGAGAGGGAGAGAGAGAGAAAGAGAGAAATCTCCCAACTGCTAGTTCATTCTGCAAATGGCAACGATGGCCAGGGCTGGACCAGGCTGAAGCCAAGAGCCAGGAACTCTATTCAGGTCTCCCATATGGGTGGCAGGGGTCCAAGTACTTGGGTTATCAGCTGTTACGTTCCAGGGTGCACATTAGCAGGGAGCAGGAATTGGAACGGGAGCCAGGACTTGACCAAGCATTCATATATGAGAAGTGGGTGTCCCAAGAGTTGTCTGAACAAGTACACCAAATGCTTGGTCCTGCCCTCTTTAAAATGTGATATGTTTGTATTTTATTCTTTGGTATTTAATGTAACAAAAGGGAGGAACATCTTAGAAAAGGAGATGAGTGACATGTGAGATTAGGGTTGGGGGTTGGGCTATTTGCAATCAGGTGGGAATTTGCAGACTGTGTGCTAGGCAATAAAAGAGCAAGGAAAGGAAGAGAAGAAATCTGTAAGGGACTTCCAATCCAAAAATGCTCTGTGATGGTTTTCCCCTAACACAGGGTAGAGGGGGGGAATTTTACAAGGAATGTAATATGTTTTATTTTGATAAACCTATCATGTTATGGGTGAAAGGAAATTCAGACATCAGTTGTTTTTGAATTAAACTAACTACTGCTTGGACTTGTAATTTGTTTAGGCTTGGTGTGGAAGAGGTGGTCTTGATGAACTGTTTTCAATTTGCGATTTTTTAAATTCTAAGGTTATGTGAAATTACAATCATAATCAGTATTTCCATGCTAAAACTCAGAGAGCCATACTTCCTGTTGTTGTTAACTGAAAATATACTTCTCTGTACGAGTCTACAAGAGTCTTTGTAGAGGAGCAGGCGTAGGTAATAATTTACTGCTACGGGGAGCTGCAAGATGCCAGGAAAGAGATGGGTCAAGGTTTGGTTGCGTTCCGTCAGCATTTCCTACTTACTTAGTCACTGTCATCCACCCGAAAGAGCGAGTGTGAGGGTGCAAGGGAGCAATGTGGTTGGGCCTCACGTTTGGCATTCCTCCCTGTCTGATCTGATTCTGAATTTTGCTGTTTGGTTGCTTTCTGCTTCGTTTGCTGATTGTTTAACTGTTTCGTAACTGTTGAATGTCCATGGTGTGTTAAGCTGTTACATTTTATGGAAAATGTTTATATTTCTCAACCAGTTGCTATCCCTAACACTCGGCTCCCATGATGAGGCAAGTGCATTGATGTGATTTTGTTTTTTCAAGGACGGCTGTTTTACATAAAGTCATCCCAGGACACTGGAGATCTGATGAGCATATACAACAAAGAATTTGTTTGTTGGTGCCTGGTGGAACTAATTAAACACATGGACAGACAAACAAGTCAAATCAGGATGCTCCTCTAATTCATCCAAGAAACCTCAAGGGAATATGCTCTGTCTCTACTGATATCTTAATTTCTCTAAATCACTCTGGCTCTTCCAAATCTTGTTAAATAATAATCTATAATAATATACTCTTTTTTTAAATGAACTGTTTCTACACTGGTGACTCGGAATTCTTTTTTTTTTTTTTCCCCTATTTGGGAAGGAATTCATACTCCTATATCTAAAATACCCCAAACTGATTAAATGGATCCATTCTACAGGCATAAAAATCATAAGGAGACGCTGAGATAATATGGCATTTCGGGTTCAGCTTGTGCAAGTCAAGATGTCCTCTCTATTGTCTCACAGAGAAACTCTGATGTAGGCAGGTACAGGCGTGCTCTTTTTCAGATGGCTGAGGGAGCTTGAGCTGGTGTGAAGATAGAAGAGATCATGTAGGTAATTCCTTCCTGCAGTCCGTTTTGGGGGATCGGATGGGTGAAGATGTTCTCTGATCAGGAAGCTCCAGGATTCGTGTGATCATGTTGAGGTACTTGGAGTGGAAAGTGAGGCTACACTTAGGGAGATGCTGCAGTGGAATTTCTACTGTCTGATCTATTTCATACCTGCCCTTGAACTCTTAGTGTTTCAGTTTCCTCCCCTGAAAAGTGGGGCAATAATAGGAACATTCCTCATGAAGCGATCATGAAGAATAAATGAGTTAATACGTGTAAAGCACTTAGAATACCACCTGGCTCATAATAAGCATTGAATAAATATTAGCTACTACTACCGTAATCATCATTTTTTATCTCATATGTAGGCTCCTGAGTAGGAGAACAAACTGAGCTTTAATAAATACGACTCCACGAACTTGTACCCTAACAAACGGAAGGAGTTCAGATAACTTAAATAATAATAAAGAAATTTAATACCCGGCTTTTATAATTACTCACTAATTTTGCTGTGTGTTTTTCTTTACACTATTTATGAGACAAGATGTTATGGGTGAATTGTGTCCCTAAAAAGATTTATTGAGCTCCCAACCACATATATGTCAGAATGTAATCTTACTTGGAAATGGGGTGTTGTAAGGTAGTTACTGAGATTGTACCGGAGGGTGTTGGTGGGAGGCCGTAATCCAATGGGTCTGATCCACTTTTCAGTAGAGAGGAATCTGGAATCCACTGAGGGAAGATGGTGTGAAGATACATGAGATAGGCCGGCGCCGCAGCTCACTAGGCTAATCCTCTGCCTTGCAGCACCGGCACACCAGGTTCTAGTCCCGGTTGGGGCGCCGGATTCTGTCCCGGTTGCCCCTCTTCCAGGCCAGCTTTCTGCTGTGGCCAGGGAGTGCAGTGGAGGATGGCCCAAGTCCTTGGGCCCTGCACCCCATGGGAGACCAGGAGAAGCACCTGGCTCCTGCCATCGGATCAGCGCGGTGCGCCGGCCGCAGCGCCCCAGCAGCGTCGGCCATTGGAGGGTGAACCAATGGCAAAAGGAAGACCTTTCTCTCTGTCTCTCTCACTGTCCACTCTGCCTGTCAAAAAAAAAAAAAAAAAAAAAAAAAAGATACGTGGGAGAAGTAGGCTATATGATGGTGGATACTGGAGAAATGCATCTCCAGACCAAGGATTCCTTGTCAAACACCAGAAACTGACAGCATAGAAAGCTCTCTCCTATCTCCTACATGTCTTACAGGGAGAATGACCCTGCCTTTCTTTGCACTGCAGGCATCTGCTACATCCCCTCCCCCCCACATATTTATACAGCTTCAAAGTTCCTGTTTCCTAAAACAGCTACTGGGTACCCATCATTGGCCAGACCCAGTGCAGACTTTCCACTGTGATCCCCTCAGATCAAGGCGACCAACTCCAGATTTATAAGATTCCAAACACTTCTTTTTCCCTGATGTCCTAGAAAATTCTTCCAGTAAGTCCTATCTTCATTTTGTACCAATGACCATACAAATTTAAAATGCTGTGGATGCCTAGCCAATAATGAAAGAGAGATGCAAAGTTAATCAAAGTATCTCTAAGTCGGTAGCTAATTTTCTCTTGACTCTGCTTACTGCTTCCTTAGTTTCCATAGGATGGTAGGGTTTTGGTCAAGGAAGCAGGCCAATTACATTTTCATGACTATTTCCAAAAACTCATCTATCAGACAATTTGTAAAAAGCATTCTTTTTTTATTGTATCTGCATAAATGAACAGTCATTGCCCTTCTGACTCCTCTGTGCTATTTTGAAGGTCTGTGGAACCCAGTTGTGGCTTTAAAATACAGAATATGCTTCTCCAGAGGTCTCAACCAAGGACAGGTCCCCATGTACCCAGAAGGATTTTGCTTTGTGTATTTTTAAGAGAGCAATTAGGGTAGCTTTAGTTCCTTCTGTTTCTTGATTAAATCTTGATTAAAATCAGTGCTGCAGTTGGAGAATGGGAAGCAATCCTGTTCTTCGTTTCCCTGCTGTAGGTAACATCACTTGATTGCTTGAGACAGTTAAAGGTGCTTTGGTGGTAAAAGGACAGCAAGATTAATGGGCAGTCATTTCCATAGTAACAGCAAAGCACTCTGGGAAAGAGAGCCACTCGGGAGCAGGAGTTACACATGCCAGGATTTCGGCTCCCATGGCAACAGCAGAGTGTGGGGTGGGGATGAACACACTGGGAAACTTCGCAAAGGTCCGTTTAGTGAAGACAATGTATAATCAGAGTTGTCAATCTATTTTAAAATTTGAAGTTAAAATAAATCAAATTTGAGACCACAAGCTGATGCAAAACATTTAAAATATACTGTACACCACTGAAAATTTCTGAAGCATAAGCACAAATAGTTTAAGAACTATCCAATTGTGACAACTTGTTAGTTAAAAAAAATCCAATTACCCAGATTTTTGTCCCAGAGTAGTTGCAGAAAATTACACAATTAGAGCAATTTTTCTCAGCTGCTCTACTTCAGAAAACGAAAGTAATTATACAAAAATAGTGAAAAGTACTTTTCACAACTGCAGTGAGAGTTTCGCTTTCTTTAGAAGAAATTCTGTTTTTCTCTTAGATAACCATCTCAAGGAAAAGTTGAAGAGAGCTGGCAATAAAAAGAGAAAGCAATAGCTAAAAGAATCAAGAACAAAGCAAAGGTGAGTGAAATATTAAATGACTTGAGAGAAGCCAAAAAGGATTCAGAAAGACCAAAGAATCCAGCATTTCAATTACAACGGCTAAAAGAAGTTTGACATAAAATCGTATTCCCCCTGCTTTTTGTAACATTGAGTTTAAAGTTTTTGAAGGTTTCCTTTGTCCTGCATGAAATTATAATGTATTCAGGGAGTTCAACACCCACTTTGGAATAGGCATTCTTATCTATTCAGGTCTTTTGAGTCAGGTCTACACAGGCACTGAAACAGAAGTTTGGTAATTATCCATTGAGTGGGGTATAAGCTAATTACCAACCATGTCTATTAAGGGAAGCGTGTGTATTCATTTCCATTCTTTACTGAGAGAACTTATTACTGGAAGTCCTTTTTTTAAGATTTATTTATTTATTTGAAAGGCGGAGTTACACAGAGAGAGAAGGAGAAGCAGAGAGAGGTCTTCCATCCCCTGGTTCACTCCCCAATTGGCTACAACGGCTGGAGCTGCACCCATCCAAAGCCAGGAGTCAGGAACTTCTTCTGGGTCTCCCACACAGGTGCAGGGGCCCAAGGACTTGGGTCATCTTCTACTGCTTTCCCTGGCCATAGCATAGATCTGGATTGAAAGTGGAGCAGCCAGGACTCAAACTAGCGCCCATAGTGGATGCCAGCCCCCAGAAGCCTTTACTGAGACTGAGCATGCATGATAAATTTGGAAAACAAATATGATTGATTCAGGCCAGTGTCTGCCCTGAGTTTTCTCTATCCTTTATGGATCTGGAGGCAGGAAAGTCCATATGAAGCATCTGACCAGTGTCTCAGAGAAGACTAGTGCCTAATTGTCAGGCATCAGCTCAACATCGCATCCTACGTCTTGCTTGGAAAGATTTGTTACAAGGAGTGTGTGTGGATTTGCCTATCAGGTGTCAGCACCTGTAATCTGTGAGCTGCCATCCTCCCCTGTCATCCATGGAGCTAACATTGTGCTGTGTCTCTGATTTCCTGCCTGTCATTGATTGATTTAAGAATGGGCACCTATGTTGAACTTGACTAGTCAGTGATTCCCCAGGATTTTGGGATGTGGTACTCAGCACTCGTCTGTCACCTGATTGTAGCTGTAAATTGTATGACTTTGCAATTATTAGTGACCATATCTTTTGTCATATGGATACAACTTCAAGAAAAAAGAATAAAGGCACCAGAGAAAAGCAGAGATGGAGATGGCAACTTGATGTAAATGATGTCCAACTGCTGGTCTAGATGTTTCTCTCTTCTTTTTTTTCTTTTTAAGATTTATTTATTTATTTGAAAGTTATAGGGGCTGGTGCTGTGGTGCAGTGGGTTAAAGCCCCAGTCTGCAGTGCTGGCATCCCATATAGGTGCCGGTTTGAGTCCCAGCTTCTTCACTTCCGATCCAGCTCTCTATTCTGGCCTGGGAAAGCAGAAGATGGCTCAAGTACCTGGGCCCCTGCACCTGTGTGGGAGACCGGAACAAGCTCCAGGCTCCTGGCTTTGGATCGGTGCAGCTCTGGCCATTGTGGCCAACTGGGGAATGAACCAGGGGTTGGAAGACCTTTGTCTCTCTGCCTCTGCCTCTCTGTAACTCTGCCTTTCAAATAAATAAATCTTAAAACAAAAGTTACATAGAGGATGAGACACAGAGAGAGAAAGGGACCTTCCATCCACCGTTTCACTCCCCAAATGGCTACAACACCCAGGGGTAGTCCAGGCCTAATTCAAGAGTCAGGAGCTTCTTCTGGGTCTCCCACATGGATGCAGGGGCCTAAGCACTTGGACCATCTTCCACTGCTTTCGCAGGCGCGTTAGCAGGAATCTAGATCAGAAGTGGAGCAGCCTGACCTCAAACTGGCACCTATTGCAGGTAGAGGCTTTACCGGCTATGCCACAGTGCCGACCCCTAGTCTGGATGTTTCTGAAGCCCAGAAGAATCTGCACTTCTGGTTGCTTGATTGTATCCTTTCAATAAGTTCCTCCCTCCCTGTGTTTTTGTTTTGTTTTGGCTCAAGCTTGCCCAAGTTGGGTTTCTATCTCTTGCACCTCGGAGTCGATTAATGTAACAGCCTCTCTTCAAATCCTCTAAAACACATGATAAAATGAATAAAATAGAGCAATCACTTAGATAATACATTTTGGGAAATAAGGCAGGGAACCAAAAACTAATTGCAAGGTTTTGTTTTCCTTGCAATCCAATGGTTTATAAGAAAAGAAAGAGGACTTGGAAGCAACTACAACCAGGAAATCGTCAGAAGAAGTCCAGTTGTAGTGAAAATGCAGTAAAAATCAGAGGTTGGCATCTTTTCCGATTGCCTGTAGAGGGTGACAGGTATCTGAGCTGGGATCCTCCTTTGGGCTGTTTCTTCTCTGTTGCCTATCGAAGGGTGTGATAGGTAGGCCCTTTAAATAGCAAGGAATGTCAACACGCTCAGGTAACTGGTCCAACATCCAGATAGAAGGAGTTTTTGAAAACAAGATCAGGAAAAAAAAAGGGGGGGGAGAGCAGGCTAATTCAAAGTAATTTCCTCTGGACCGAATGAATTGAGTTTAGAGACTAAATGGTCTCATGGAGAGCCCAATACAACAGAAGGAAATAGATCTTCACCAAGGCTGATTCTGAGAAATTCAGAACACACAGAACAAGGAGACGATCTTACATATCTCCGAACAGGAGGAAAAGAAACATCGTACACGAAGCCTAAGAAGCTGGATTTTTTTCCCCTGAAGTCTTAATAGCAACCCTGTTGAGATAATGCCTTCAAAATTATTTCCAACCTAGAATTCTGTATTCAACCCAACTACCAAATAGAAGTAGATAGTAAATGCATTTCAGGTACATAAGACCTCAACAATACAATTGCCACACATTTTGTAAAGGAAACAATGAGAAAGATGTGCTACTAAAAGAGGAGAGGAAGAGGAATACATGGAGAAAGGGAGTAAGAAGGTCAAAGTCTCCTCAGGAATTTGGGGATTCTGTGATGACAGCTGTGCAGCAGGTGCAGAGGGCCACTGTTGCACACCAAACAGGTTCAAACAGTTGTTGCCCTAGTTCTGTGTCCATGCCACTGTTCCCTCAGCAGGAAAGACAGGTATAGTGAGAGTCTCGGAACTATATTAGTTATTGATTGTGGTGTAAAAATTACTAGATACAGTACCTTAAAAAAATCTAAGTGTGTCATTCTCAGTTTCCCCTGGGTTAGGAGTCCAGGCACACCTTTTCTGCTCAGGATCTGACAAGGCCATACAGGAGGCACCAGGGCTGGATTCTTTCCTAGAGCTAAAGGTCCTTTCTCAGGGTGGACCGCTCACATAGTTGTTGGAAGATGTTAGTTTCTTGTAATTGCAGGACTGACTGAGATCTTGTTTCCTTGCTGACTATCACTCGGGACTGCCCTCAGCTCCCAGGAGCCAGCTGCAGTTCTTTTTTTTATAAAAGATTTATTTATTTACCTGAGAAGCAGAGTTATAGACAAAAAGACAGAGAGAGAGGTTGGCCATCTGCTGGTTCTCTCCCCATATGGCTGCAATGGCCAGAGCAAGGTCCGTCTGAAGCCAAGAGCTTCCTCCGGGCCTCCCTCACAGGTGCAGGGGTCCAAGGACTTGAGCCAACTTCCATTGCTTTCCTGGCCATAGCAGAGAGCTGGATCGGAAGTGGAGCAGCTGGGATACGAACCTGCACCCATATGGGATGCTAGCATTGCAGGTGGAGGCTTTATCTGCTATGCCATAGCGCTGGCCCCAAGTTGTAGTTCTTTACCTTGTGACCCTGGTGCCACACGAGAACTTACTTCTTCAAGACCCGCCGAATAATCTCTCAGACTGCCAAAGTGGAGTCTTATATAACATAATCCAGTGAAGTCAGTGACTATCCCATAGCTTTTGCCATAGTCCATTGGCTAGGAGAAAATGAGAAGTTCTGTCCTCCCTCAAGGAGAGGGGATTATATAAAGACAGGACTCATTGGGGCACTGTAGGCTTCTACCACAGAGCTATAAATTTCCTTGTGATAAAATATACAATGATAATGGTACATGCCCAAAGTTGATGATAAGACATTAACTAGGTATTTTCTCAGGTGAATGGTCACACCAGTGTTTCATGGTCTTATAATCAACACATCGCCAAGAGCCTTCAGATGGCTGCAATGCTGGGGGTGCAAAGTCTGCTAAATATGAGGAATTGTCTTATATCGATATCATATAAATGTACTGATCATATATACTGACTTCTACTTTGTATTATGTCTGTGATTCATTATGTTGTTGCACAGCCTTTCATATGGCTGTCTAGTATTCCATTGTGGCTACACCACGTTAATCTATTCACCCTACTGTTGATGAAAGCTTAATGTGTTTCTAGTGTTAGATTCTTATGAATACTGATGCTCTGAACACCTCTTTGAATGTGGTGTGGTACACCATATAATTTCTGATCTCATAACAAGATGTCTAGAAAAATCTACAGTAAACCTAATAGTCAGTGGTGAAGTATTACATTTTTCCTCTGAGATGAGGAGTGAGATAAGAATGCATCATCCCTTCTTTTAAACTTTATACTAGAGAATCTACTTAATACAAATAACTAGAAAAAGATGTGAAAGCTGTAAGGATTGGTGAGGAAAAAATGGTCATTATTTCTAGACTATAATTTGTATAATATAGGTAAACTTATAATCAATAAGTGAATTTATCAAGGTCTATATACAAAGAATCTTCCTAAAATCCGTGGAAAATAGGTATTACAAAAAAAAAAAACTATGCACAGTTTCCAAGTTTTTTGACACCAAAACAAACATCTTTTCATTCCATTTTCCATGAACTTTTTGAAGTACCCTGACATAAAGGTCACTTATATTCAATTGACAACAAACAATTAAAATTTTCCATTAAAAATTACTAGTTCATTTTGTAATACAGTAAAAATATAAAATTCTTAGGAATTAGTCAAGTAAAAGATATGTGCTATATCAAAAACTATAAAACATACAGAGATAATTTAAATAGATCTAAGTAAAATCAAGAATACACCCTGTTTGTGGGGCAACACTTCCGTATTAAGAAGTCAGTTTTCACCGTGCTGATTTACAGATTCCTTTTAAGGCAAAGCAGTGATGGAGAATTAGTGAGTGACCCCAAATCTCTGATCACTGAGTGTGCTTCTGCTGCTTCACCTCTGAGGTTGGGAGACGTGGAGGCAGAGAGGGGAAAGAGAGCTGGGGAGGGGAAGGAGGACTCCTAGTGACCCTGCTTTCTGATCTGTAGACCATGGGGGTCAGACTCTTATGAAGGTAGAAGTGAAAACACAAGGGGAAAAATTCCCAAGATGAAAGAATCATTAAACTAAGTCTAAATAGATAGCAGCAAAGTTCTTCTTCTTTTTAAAGGTTGATATATTTATTTGAAAGTCAGAGTTACACAGAAAGAAGGAGAGAGAGAGAGCGAGAGAGAGAGAAGAAGGAGAGAGGGAGAATCTTCCATCTGCTGGTTCATTTCTCAAATGGCTGCAATGGTCGGGCTGTGCCAGGCCAAAGCCAGGAGCCAGGAGTTTCTTCTGGGTCTCCCACTCGGATGCAGGGGCCAAAACTCTTGGACCATCTTTTATTGCCTTTTCCAGGCCATTAGCAGGGAGCTAGATTGGAAGTGGAGCAGCTGGGGCTCGAACAAGTGCCCATATGGAATGCTGGCATCGCAGAAGGTGATGTTACCTGTTGTGCCATGATCCTGGACCCCCAACCAATTGACGCTAAGCTATTACTTTCAGAAGACCAAGGTTGTGCCACTGGACTGACTCCCAGGAGCACGGGAAGTGCTGTCCTGTCCAGGTACTTCCGGGGCCCTCCAGGAAGGCTTTCTCTCACATTCCCACAGATGAGCTCTGACTCTTGCATGATGCTGTCTAAATGGGCTTCAACTCTGCGATTTTAAAAGGGACAGTTCCACAGAGGGCTTCTCTGGGGCTCTGTCCATCCCTTTGGCCACCTGGACATCACTGGAGCTAGAACTCTCTATGTCTGTGAGAATGTATCAAATTTGCCATCTTGGTTCACTTTCTGTTGGTATCAACAGAATCCCTGAAACTGGGTGATCTTTAAAGGAAAGAAGTTTATTTAGGCTCACAATTCTGGAGTCTGGGAAGTCTCAGACTAGGTAGCTGCATCTGGTGAGGGCCTTGTGGTGTTTCAACGCAGGGCAGAAAGCAAAAGGATAAATGCACGCATGCCGAAGAGATGAGACAAGGGGCATCCTGGCTTTATAGCAGCCTGCTGCCGTGGTGACGCATCCAGTCCCGGGAGAATGAGAACTCACGCGAGAGGCTTTGTCCTCATGACCCAAATACCTTCCACCAGGCCTCACCTCTCAACACCCCTGCACTGGGAAATTAAGTTTCAACATGAGTTTGGCTGGGGACAGATGATATTCAAACCCTTGCAACTGTTACTCCTCCAGGCTGGAGATTCTTACTGTTCTCTTTGCAAATGGAGGCTAAAAATGCTTCCCATGCACTGTGTTCAGCTGTAGGAAGTCCCATGTGGAGGCTTCTTGAGCCTGCCAAATTACAGAGATGAATACAATGCTTGCAACTTACATAGCCCCTTTCTGCCAGTGTGATTCTAAGCCTGCAGATGGGTGAGTTCCAGGATCAGCCCTTGTAGTGTCTGGAAAGACTGCTCGCCTGGATAGTCAGGATCTGTCTCTGGCTCTCCCTTATCCCCTTGTAGTAGAATCTTTCAGGAAGTCCCTTTTCTCCTGGTCTCTGTTGGGCCAACCCAAATGTGTCTGTGTGTGAGTCTGATCTGCAGTGAAGCCGGCAGTGAGTCCTTGGGAAGTGGAAGCTTGCTAGAAACTCTATAGATCAGGAGATGTAGCTGGGTACCCCTAAATATTTTAAGCTTTAAAAGAAAGTCACCCAGAAGCCAAAAGTAGACAGTTTTGCTGCAGAACTATTTTAATCTATTTGGGCCACTATCACGAAGTGCCTTAGACTGGTAAATCGTAAACAACAGACACCTCTCTCAGTTCTAGACACTGAGAAGTCCAAGATCAAGAGAGCAGTGGATTCATTTCTGGTGAGAGCTCACTCGCAGCTTCATAGATGGGGGCCTTCTGCCGTGTCTTCACAAGGTGGAGGAGTCAACAAGCTCCCTCTGGTCTTATTTTTTTTTAATAAGGGCGTTCATCCCATCCACAGAGACAGGAGTTGGGGGGGCTCTTCCCCTTGACCTAATCGTCCCCCCAGGTGCACCCCCTCACTTCATGGTCAGAGTTTCAACATATAAGTCTTTATTTATTTATTTATTTATTTTTGACAGGCACAGTTAGACAGTGAGAGAGAGAGAGACAGAGAGACAGAGAGAAAGGTCTTCCTTTTTCTGTTGGTTCACCCCCCAAGTGGTCGTTACAGCTGGTGCGTTGCGGCTGGCGCGCTGCACCGATCCTAAGCCAGGAGCCAGGTGCTTCCTCCTGGTCTCCCACATGGGCACAAGGCCCAAGCACTTGGGCCATCCTCCACTGCACTCCTGGGCCACAGCAGAGAGCTGGACTGGAAGAGGAACAACCAGGACAGAATCCGGCGCCCCAACTGGCACTAGAACCCGGTGTGCTGGCGCCGCAGGTGGAGGATTAGCCTAGTGAGCCGCGGCACCGCGCCAACATATAAATCTTGAGGGTGTTACAACCATTCAGACAATAACTAGAGCTTACCTACTTTCAATACGATTTAACTTCTGATTACTTAATGTCTGATTGCAACACATACACCACTTGCAGAATTAACAAGAAAAGGTTCACCTTGGTCACTTCAGGGGTGTGAGTGATGGTAGGGGTAGACAAATCCACTTAGTCTAACCTGTTCTCTACCAATGATTCTGAATAATTTGAAGAATAAAGGAGAGGAATAACCATCATTTGAGAAGTAGGACAGACAGACCGGGCACCAAGGTCTTTCCTTCACTACTGACTGCATTGTGACTTATGTCCAGTGGACAAGACTGACAGGTGGACTTACCCATGCATCTCTACAGAGCTGGGCTCTGTAGAAAATATATAATGTGTGCTGGGAAGGAGGAATGGCATTGCTGAACTAAGTGCATCTGGTTCTTTCACAGCCACACCGTGGCACTCCAGGGGGTGAGAGTACAGGGCTGTGAAGAGGCAGCTGTGTGTTTAGGTAAATGCCCTGTCGGGACGTGGGCAATGGCCTCCCCTCTGCTACTCGCTGCTGGCTCAGAGCTGATGGGCTGGCATCACGCCGAGCTGCAGCCAGCTCTGCGCTCACATGCCTGCTTTTCCTCTCCTCCTATTTGCAGTTGGCTACATTCAGTTCCCTCTTCGGGGCCTGACCACTTCATTCTCATGCTCCTTTGATAGTCATGAAGCACTCGGTTGTCCTGAGTGTGGCTTTGATGCTGGTAGATACCATCTTTGCCTCCAAATATTTTCTCCCTCTGTGACTCAGAGCCTCCCATTCAAAACAGAGCTCCAGACTGGAGGATGCAGTAGAGTGGATTAGCCAGAACCTACAGGGGCCCTAAGTAACTGCACTCCACTTCAAAGACCATTTGCCCACTGAGTCTTCCTTTCACGCATGGCCTTGCATCTAAAGATTGTGCTCCCCTAGAATATTCTGAAGTGGCTACTGAAGAATCTTGTGAAGTCAAGACACAAAGGGCCATTCTGTTCTCAGAAATGCCTGCATTTATGCTACTGAGAGTCTCGCACTTATATATTGTATCTCCTGTTCTCTATCCTGCTGATTTCAATCTGGTGGGACTGCCACATGTCTTTGTACTCTGTCCCGCACATGTGCATATGGTGCATGCTAAATATAAATGCTGTTTGGCAGGGTCCTTTTTTCTCTTCCTTTGTTTCTGAAAATGTAATGAAGAAAATGTATAATGTGTGCCCTCTCCTAAGTGAGAGAGACTTTCAAGAAGTGGAATTTATCTTGACAATGAGCCACATATTTTGTGTATTATTTCTGTATGTGGCAGGATGGTGGTAGTGACTGTCCTTCTGCTTTTGTCCGGCCTCTGTGTCCTCTCTTTAATGGAAGTCAGGTAAATACCTGTGTTGCTTTAGCCATTTGGCTGAGTTTCAGCCAAAATGGATTTTAGAAGCTGCTGGCCCGCCCCCCCCCCCCCATCCAGATATTAGGTTAGTTCAAGTGATAAGGCGGTTAACAAA
Source organism: Oryctolagus cuniculus (assembly GCF_964237555.1). Classification (NCBI taxonomy): domain Eukaryota; kingdom Metazoa; phylum Chordata; class Mammalia; order Lagomorpha; family Leporidae; genus Oryctolagus; species Oryctolagus cuniculus. Next base: position 82,898,485 of record NC_091445.1, on the reverse strand, counting down.
CAATTCACAGCTCCCAGTGGAGGTGTTGTGTATGTGTGTGTGGGGGGTGACCCCCAGCTGGGCTTATTCCAGGTTCTTAGCTCCAAGGGAGAAAAGAATGCAAGATGGAGACATGTTTAATGGGAGCAGGAAGTAAGATTCATTGAAAGGGATAGTACACACTCAGATGGAAGGGCAGGCAGCCCTCTTTACAAGGAAGGAAGGGCTGTTGACCCCACCAAAATTGGGGTTGTCCTCTGGTAGGGTAGCGGGTGGTGCCTGAGGCAGGGCCTAATTAAATATTCAAAGGAGGTGGAGTTTGGGTGGGGCTCAAATACCCCTTGCTTCCATTTCTGTTTTATGGGACTCTTGAAAGAGGTGTGGCATCTCCACATAGGACTGGAAGCACATCCGTGGTCATCTCCAGCAAAGCATCACGGTGTCTTGTGCACGATGGGAATGAGGCCCAGGTGCAGGTCAGGGAATGGGTGTGCCAAGCCTGCAGCATGTTGGATATTTCTAGCCGGTGTGCACAGAAAGGAGTAGGGTTTGGGGTGCGTGCATGTGCAGGTGCTGCTGGCAGTCCTCTGCTTTTCATTCGGTAGCTGTGCACCTGTCCACATCAGGGGGACACAGTCTAGGTTTGCTTCCTATTCGGGTTCTGTGTCCGTTGTCAGTCCATGGGGGCTCTGTTCCTTGTAGACAAAGGAGACTGTTTCTCAACACGTTGTGTCCACCATCATCACAGCCTTGGGTCAGTGGCTGACTATGTGAGGGACACACATCACTTCTGCTCTCTTTATTGGCCAGAGTAAGCCGTGTGCTTGGCCAGGTTTCAGAGATAGTAGTGAAGGAGAGCTCACCATGTACCTGGAAGGCAGAGGGTTTTGATCCTGGCACTACTAACTGCCGCATGTCCTACCAGAAACTCGATGTGTGGCAGTTGCACCTACTTTGTGGAGGAGCTCAAGTCCCTTCCAGGTGGGTCTTGCCTCTCGCCTGGAGAGCAAGACAACATGGTATGAAAGCAGTGCCCCAAAGGCATTTCAGACGGGGGCATTGCCTGAAAACAGTGCTTAGACTTTTAAAGAAACTCCAATGGAGGCCGGCGCCGCGGCTCACTAGGCTAATCCTCCGCCTTGTGGCGCCGGCACACCAGGTTCTAGTCCCGGTTGGGGCGCCGGATTCTGTCCCGGTTGCCCCTCTTCCAGGCCAGCTCTCTGCTGTGGCCAGGGAGTGCAGTGGAGGATGGCCCAGGTGCTTGGGCCCTGCACCCCATGGGAGACCAGGAAAAGCACCTGGCTCCTGGCTCCTGCCATCGGATCAGCGCGGTGTGCCGGCCGCAGCGCGCTGGCCAAGGCGGCCATTGGAGGGTGAACCAATGGCAAAGGAAGACCTTTCTCTCTGTCTCTCTCTCTCACTGTCCACTCTGCCTGTCAAAAAAAAAAAAAAAAAAAAAAAAAAAAAGAAAGAAACTCCAATGGAGTATAGTAAGGTAAAGGACAGAGAGGGGCCTGGGTCTCCTCTCTCTCTCTCTCTCTCTCTCTCTCTCTCTCACACACACACACACACACGCAGACCTGTCTAGAATGGAACACATATGACAACCAGTGGAATTCTGCCTGAGCCTTTCAGCTCACCTGCTCCCTGCTCCCTCTGCCCGTCTTCCCAGCATCCCGTGGGCTCTGCCCCTGCCACTCGAGCCTGTTCTGCCTGCCTTGCTGGTGGCAGGGGCTTGAGCACAGCTGTGATTGCAGGGAGTGTGGTTTGTAAGAGCTGAAGGACTGGGGAAAGTCCCAGAGCCACTTAGCAGGGGAAGAATCATGACCGTGTCCGTACCTGCTTTGAGCGCCTAACATCTCTGGACTGATTGCACTGAGCGCAGGCAAAACCCAAAGCGGGATTTGGGATTCAGAGGGCAGTTGCAACGGCTTCGCCCAGTGACACTGATCATAGCTGGCAGGGGTCGCAGGAGGAGAGGCTGCAGCCCCAGACAGATGACCCCTGTGCGGACGGGGAGAGCTGCCAAGAGCAGCGGGCTCTCTGGGGAAGACGGGGAGAGGTAACACGCTGATTCCACTGTCCACCCTGCCTGGTGCCGTGTGGAGCTCAGCGATTTTTAGTGGGATTCTGCTAATGAACGTGGAACCCAGGGGCCGGCGGCTCCATTTCCTCGGCATTAACATTTTTTACTTTATTTTAATGAGGAAAATGAGATTCTTCTCAGTTTCCTATCAGTGCAGCCGGTTTGGGAGAATATGACATTTAACAACAGTGCTTTGAAAAATATTAAGCATTATACAAATATGAGGAATTGTTGCTGTTATTATTCTGATGAAGCACACACGCAGCTTCGCATCAGCCTTAATATTGAGGGGATATTTAAGGGATTAGGAAGGCCTCTGTAACTACTGGGTACTGACCCAGGGTGGCCTTCGGAGAAAGGGCCAACTAATCTGACCATATTAAATCCATTTTTAGAAGCTAAATATCCAAACTCTGAGTCAATAAACCACAAACGCAGACATAGATCATAAAACTTGATCATCTCACGTCAGCTGCAACGCTCTCATAAATTACAAAATAATGTCGGGCGATTAACTCTAATTTGAGGCCGTAACTTGATTATCTTCTGGTTAAAAGGAGGAAATGGCTTTGGGTAGGAACAGTGATTCCAAATTTCTTAATATGTGGATTAATTAATATGCAGCCAGAGAAAAGGGAGGAGGGCTGCAGTTAGATGGTGGATAATGTAGGAGAATGATGGGGGTGTCCTTGCAGCAGACCACAGAAGCTCTGAGAAACTGTGGTGCAGGCTTAGGGTCTGGTTGAAGCGGGGGTTAGCATCAGTGTGGACCAGTGAACATTTGAAGTACAGCCTGTTTGAAAAGCCCGTACTTGGGTGGCTTTTCAGGTACAGTACAGACAAGTGCAAAAGTAATGGGGAAGAGAAGCAGGGCCAAACATGGCTTCAGCCAAGCCTGCTTAAGTCTCCTAATTGTTATTTGCATGCAAATGATTAGCATCATTTACAGTAGTCTCTAAAATGTTGATTCTTTGAAACAGGTTTGCTTTCCTTTTTTTTTTTTTTAAATCAATTCCCTTACAAGTTCTTTTTTATTATTCAGAAGAAAATTTCAGGCAGATGGTGGAGGAGAGACTCCCAGTGTCTGATGTGCTGGTGCAGAGAGGAGGCATCAAGGAAGCCGGAACATCTGTCCTCGCAGGCCTACTTGGCTCATTGTCCCGTGTGCACAGAGAGAGCCTGCACAGCTTTTTGAGAAATTCGAAACCATCCGCTCTAGGTAAGAAAGCCAGATTGATTTGCTTATTAAAAAAAAAAAAAAAAAACAACCTGAGAGTTTATCTAAACTTTGCAGTGCTCCCTCATCTAGGAAATCAGCAGCGGCAGGGAGGTGAGGCCCCACTGGCATCCCTCAGCGCTGTGGTGCCCAGCTGAGGCCTTGCTTTCCCCCCACATTCTTCCCACGTCCCCTCAAGCACGTGCAGAGAGAGACTGTCTCTGTGCTCCCTGCAGAGTGTCGGGGGCAGAGTCCCGCTTTGGCCCGTGAGGGCTGCAAGAGTGACTCAAGGCTTCTGTAAGCTATTAGGGCTGATAAAGAAATTCACATTAGGTGGCAAATACTGATAATAGATGAATATGTTTGGCCATTCTAATAGGGAATAATCCTTAAATGCATGACAGTGAGTTCTGTTTTGGATGTGAAGCCCTGAAGCAGGCAGGTGAATACCTTCAACCTAGGCGGGTGATATTGTCTCTGCTCACCTGGGTGAAAGCAGCCCATAAAAATAACAGCAGCCGCAACCAGCAGGATCAATTATTAAGCACCTGCTATGCATAATTTATGTGCTGCACCATCCTGTATCAAGTAATGGTTATAGTAATTTTATTTTATGTTAAATAGTTATTTATTTATTTATTTATTTGAAAGTCAGAGTTATACAGAGAGAAGAGAGGAAGAGAGAGAGAGAGAGAGAGGTCTTCCATCTGATGGTTCACTCCCCAATGGCTGCAATGGCCAGAGCTGCGCCGATCCAAAGCCAGGAGCCAGGAGCTTCCTCTGGGTCTCCCCCATGGGTGCAGGGGCCCAAGGACTTGGGCCATCTTCTACTGCTTTCCCAGGCCATAGCAGAGAGTTGGATTGGAAGAGGGCAGGCGGGACTAGAACCAGCGCCCAAATGGGATGCCAGCGCTTCAGGCCAGGGCGTTAACCCGCTTTGCCACAGCGCCTATATTTCTTTTAGAAACAGGGAAATTGATATTGGGAAAAGGGAAGTGTTTGTCCAAGGTCACAGAGTGAGTAAATGAGGATTTGAGAGATCTGCGTTCTGACTGATTCTGGATCAGCATTCCTTCCATGTCACCACTCTGCGTGCACTTTCTATAACTGGAGCTTACTAAATGCTGTTCTAAATGGCGCATTTTTAGCTTGTTCCATTTGAAATCCCAAATGGACTCCCAAATATTGCAATTCCACAATAATAATTATCATCAACAGCTGCCATTCGTGGAGCACTTATGACAAGCAAAGCACTAAATTCTTCTAAAACAAACAGGTGTTCATGTAAACTTCATAACCCACTGAGATTCTGGGAACCCAGATTCCGTGTAATTTCTTCTTTCTCTGTAAATGCTTTGCAGTATCTCTTACTTTTCATGTGAGAACCTTTGGAAATCAAAAATGCATTCCTTTTCCCAGCATGTTCAGATGTTGTTGTTAGTGTAGACACACGCGTGGCCCATGCTGTCCGTGTTCTCAGTTCATTTGGAGACACAGCATTCATGTCATAAATAAACAGCAAGGTAAAGGCACTTAGGACATATCCAACTTAGGAGTGCAAATGCTGAACACCAGCTGAGTTCAGGGAAGGGAGAACTGAGTGGATCACAACAGCCGAAGAGTGTTTCATGGTGGAAAAGTGCCCCTGGTCTGGATCTGCGAGAGGGGATGACCTTGACTAGATGTGGGAGAGAGAGTGAGTGAGAAGAGTGTAGATATGACAGGACAATGGGGGTCCACTTTCGCTGGACAGTTTCTTACACTTTCTACTCAGATCTCACAATATATGATACAGATCTCACAATATATGATACAAATCTCACAATATATGATAATCCTTTGTGTTACAAATCGCCACTGGAGTTAAATATAGTCACAACTTTGTATTCTTGAGTTATAAAAATGAGATAGCATTTTCTCAGGCTCACAATTGCAGGAAACTGAGGTTTAATGCTACGGCTAGTTAGATCAGAGGACAAGATACAATTTCTCTAAAAGCAATAACACATTAATATAAGGAGAATCTGATCAATCTTTAAATTGAAGCTTATCAGAATGTAGTATTCTATGAGTTCTTTGTGATCAATTTTCTAGATATCGAGAATAGTTACCAAAACATTGGCACCTTCTCGTTTTTAATTGCCTCTATTCTCTACTTTGCTATGCCTGTGGGGTGCTGGCCTGGAAGAAATGCATGACAGTGGATCTCCCAGATTTTTTTCTTTGAAGAAAATATTTTCTATGGAGTAGAATAATGCAAGGTATCTTATGTTTTACGACTGATAACAGAAGGTTTGAGGAGGCCCAGGCTCTATTAGATGAGAACTATCTTCACGTGGAAATCTGCAGTGTCCCAGGAGCAGGTGCAGAGGCCCTGGAGTCCTGTGAAGAACCCTTTATCAATGTTGCTTCACTCTGTGTTGCCTGAAGTTACTGGATCACGGGCAATCCCTATGCCCTCCCGCCACCAGTTTTTTCCCCCTTGAAGACAAAGACACTACTATTTTAATGGATAAAATGTTATATAAGAAATTCACTGGGGCTGGTGCTGTGGCGTAAGTAGGCTAAGCCTCTGCCTGCGGGTGCTTGGTTTGTGTCCTGGCTGCTCCTCTTCCAATCCAGCTCTCTGCTAATGGCCTAGGAAAGCACTGGAAGATGGCCCAAGTGCTTGGGCCCCTGCACCCCTATGGGAGACCTAGAAGAAGCTCCCGGCTCCTGGCTTCATATCTGCCCAGCTCCAGCTGTTGCTGCCATTTGGGGAGTGAACCAGCAGATGGAAGACCTTTCTCTCTCTCTGTCTCTCCCTCTCTTTGTAGCTTCACCTCTCAAATAAATAAAATCTTTTAAAAAAATTAATTAACAGGTGTTAATAATACTGAAAAAAAAAAAAAAGGTTTCAGAAGGAGCAATGCGGACAGGACCAGCCAGCAGCCCAATAGGAATGAGAACACTGATGTGTTCAGAGAGCAGAAGGGCAGGAAGGGCAACACTTGGGGTGTGCAGGACCCGGACGCTTCCAGCAGGGTCCCTGTTGCGTTGGGACTACACCTCTGCAGAGGGGGCACCACTCAACTGCTGCCTCAGCTCAGGACCTTGCAGGCGAAGATGCTTGGTTGCTGCCAGCACTGCGGGACCTTAGGGAAGGAGTGGCAGGGGCTGGGTTCAGCTGGTACCGCTGAGTGGGGCGTGATGAGGCTGGTCTGCATGGGTGGGCAGAGGCTGAGACGAGGAAACAGCTGCTGCCTGGGTGAGGGTTCCGGGAGGAGCGAGGCCGACAGGCCCGTCCCTGCTCCCTGCTCTTGCTCTCTCATTTCTTTCTCCCACCAGCTCTTGGCAGGGGCTCTGCCGAAGCAGGAAGTGGCTTGCAGAGTCTCCTGTTCCTAGGACGGAAACGTGGCTGCGGAAGTCAAATAGCAATGATAATAGCTGAAATAAATAAATAAAACCTGGTAGCTTTGTTATGCTCACAGCCATTCCTTCAGCCACCCTGGGTCCATATGTGCCTTTCTGTGAGGATTTGGGCAACACTAACAATTCTGTGCTTTTGCCTAACAATGCGCAAACATCCTCCCCAGGAATGAAGATATTCCGACTCTCTCTCTCTACAGGTCCTGCAAATCCCCGATTGTCATTGTGTCCATATGTGGGGGATGTTCATTTTACCCCGAATCAGCCATGCACTCCTCTGACTATTTTGTAACCAGAGGCTAAGCTACAAAGATATTATCCACCACTGAACATATTTATAAAACATATTAAGGGGAAAATGCAGTTTTTAAAGAAACATTCAAAAATGTGTTAGGAAATGTTATATTCTTAGCTACAAGGGTTCAGCTTTCCTCAAGGTTGACGTAGACGTCAAGCTTCTAGATCTCGCCTGAGCCCTGAGCCCTGAGCCCAGCGTTTCATAGCGTGGAGTGGAAAGTGGCCGATTCACCACTGGGTTTTAGCTGTGTAGATAATCAGTAGGCAATGCTGACGCAGGTCACAAATTTTTACTCCAATATAATCACAGTTGTTTTAGATGGAAATTACCTATTATTGATTAAATGCACTTTAAGTCTGGTATCTGCCTGAGTACTTCCCAGTTGTAAGCTTTCTCATTAATGATTGGTTTTGAGTTCCAAGCTAGAGATTTCCACTGGGGGCATTGTTGGGATGGAAAATGCTAGCAATAGACTGCCAAACAGAGGCTGTTGCCCTTTTGCTAAAGGACTGTGGGGCTAGAAAACGATGCACCAGTATGGGTGTCATACTGCAAATTTCAAGCTCTGGTACCAGCAGCATTTAAAAAAAAAAAATGTGACCTTCCCAAGGTCACACTAGGCTCCCACGGCATTCCAGCTTTCTCTGGGGGAGTGGCAGATGCCTGGGCTTGTTTAGCTGGAGGGCCAGGAAGCAGGGGAGCAGGGAGAAAAGCAAAAGAAGATCACAGGACTTGGCTTCAGCTGTAGCTCCAGGCACTCCATCCCCTGTGGGGAGTAATTTGCATCTGCATGCATCTCACCTGAGAGTGTGGCGCTGTCTTTTAGAATGGATTCCGTGAATGTGCCATTATGATGCCTCCTTGCTCCAGACACACAGGATAAATAGCCCACTACTCTGCACTGTCAGTGTCAAGTGCCACATAGACAGGCTTTGGGAGTAGCTTAGGGAGACAGACGTCAGACGTGAACTGAAGTCAGGTTATCTCATCAGTCATGAATTTTCCATCAGGGGCTCTGGATTCTAAATTTAAGCAACAACAGTTTTTAGGCTTTAGTAGAAGAATGTGAGTGTGGCCTATGAAACAAGTGACCAAATTAGGGTAGTGGAGCCTCCAACACAAGCATGTCGTCTACAAGTGTGTCGTAGACCCACGTAACAAAGGCAATGGGGTTTTAGGAAGAGACACAGAAGACACAGGTCCTGGAGCATGGGCTCACGTAGCTGTTGGATCTTGATGGAGCGCTTTGCCCTGAATCGGCTCACAGCTTTCGGAGCTGGAGTTTTAGTTCCCTTCCCTGAGTCTGAGTCTGGGGTCCTTATGTCCTGAAGCAGCTCCACTGTGATCCCAGGTCAGCTCCCTGTCATAGGACAACCCCCTCTGAGGACCCAGCTGGGGAAACCACTGCCTGGAATGGCCCATTTCCTGCTGGGTAATTTGTCCACAGGCTGAAGTAATCCCGTGTATCCCTGCGTTTGCCTCACGGAGGTGAGCAGATGCTAGCTTGTGTTGGGGCCTGGGCTGTGGCACAGTCGGGCAGAGCCTCCACCCACAATGCTGGCATCCTGTATGGGTGCCAGTTTGTGTCCTGGCTGCTCCACTTCTGATCTAGCTCCCTGCTAATGGCTTGGGAAAAGCAAGAGAAGATGGCCCAAGTGTTTGGGTTCCTGCCACCAACGTAGGAGTTCGAACCAGTTGAAGCTTTTTGCTCCTGGCTTCAACCTGGCCCAGTGCTGGCCATTTTAGCTATCTGGAGAGTGAACCAGCTGATGGAAGATCCCTCTGTCCCTCTTTTTCTGTAACTCTGACTTTCAAAATAAATGCATAAACCTTAAACACAACAGCAAAAACCAGCTGTGTGTCCTGAAGTTTAGCCTCTGGTCTCCAGATTGCATTTCTGTTGTTCTGTATTCTACTCCTAGGATTGAACAGGTCACATCTGAGAATAGTCATGCAAGATTTAGACTGGAATTCAAATTGAGTTAGGGATGGGGGAATTTAGCTCTGTGTCTACCACATAGTAGGTGCTTTGTAAGTGTTGCTCCTATCAGGGACACAGACTAACCACGGTAAATGGGGCCAAGCTTCTCAGCGGCTGAAGAATCTGTAATAGAACAAGTTCATGGCCTTCCTGGTCTGTCAGGCCTCAGATCCCCGCCCCTCTTTGGATCGCATTGAACAACTCTGGTCCAAATTCGTACAGGACTTCTCGGGAATGACCTAGGGTACACTGACTCATCACCTGCCACGGCACATCACTGGTGGCCAGGTCTGCTGGGTGTGATGGTTGGATATCTGGAGTTGGACAGACGTTCTGGGTCACAGATGCCTTTCAATGTGTCTACCACATTGTGTCCAGCATGCGCCACTTTCTCAGGCACCATGGCAGAGTGTATTTTTATCCTGTCTCTGACTTCGTGTGTGTGTGTGTGTGTGTGTGTGTGTGTATGTGTTCTGCGAGATTTCAGACAAACTGAACAAACTGAAGAGAGAAGGAGTAAGACGCTTCTTTTGAAGGCGAGGGAAGGGAGATGAGTGCATGCACCAGGAGGAGGAGGTGGGAAGGGCGCTCCTCCCACCCAGCGTTCTCCGTGCTCCCATGAGGAGCTCTTCTGCACGCCCGTGTGAGAAGAATGGATGAGACAACACTGGGAAATATCCTTTGGTCACCTGCAAATGCCTGTGGATGTAATTGGCAGTTCTTCCTGATAGATGGGCTTTGAGTGCTCTGTATACAGGCTGGGGACTGGGTGGTTTTCTTGAAATTTCCCCCCATAGTCAAATTTTTCAAGAACAAAAAATAACAAATTGGCAATCTACCCACATGTGTTCTTTTGTAGCATCCAAGGACACTGTCCTGGCATGATGGATAATATTATGAGCTGTCTCATTCTGTGATGGGTTGGGTTATAAAAGTGAAGCAGATTTCATCTCGGTGAAATGCTTAGCGCAGGGAGCAGTATTTCCAGTCTAGGTAGTCACGGCTTCCCTTGCTTTTCCCTGCCCGCCCAGGTCAGTACACACACCGCGCCATCTGAGAGAGGGTGAGGGGCCGCGCTGGCTTTTCTTGCCCATGAGAAAGGGGGTTGGAGGGGAAGGGGTACAGGCAGATTTTCTCAGTCTTGGCACACAGGCCAGTGTGAGGAATGGCTATTAGGGGATGCTGTATGGCTGATGGAAAGAGACCCAGAGCTTGTCCTGTAAATGCCAACTTCCCTTTGGCCATCACCTCCACCATGGGAGGTCTGAGGCACAGATCCAAAGGCGAGGTCAATGTATGATCTTTATTACTGTCAATTATTCCGTCACACCTGACATGGTGTCCTGGAGAGCTAGACTGGAGCGCATGGCAGCCTCTGTCTTGCTTGTCATTACATTCTGTTTCCATTCAGCCTGTGAGAGGGTTGTACTTTCCTAGTCTGTTTGTGAAGACTGGAGGCAGGTTTTGTGGGTCAGAACACTAGAGTTAGATTGGGTAATCCTGGTGCCATCTTCCCTAGATCTACACCCAAACCTTTATTCACTGTGTTGGTGAGATAGGTCCAACGACAGGGAAAGGGAAGGAGATCTGTGGACAGGACCAGGGCTGAGCCAAGCATGATCGTCTCAGCTCGTGCCCGCTACATGGGGACAGCTGCCTTGGCAGTGGACTTGTCCATCTCCCAGCTCCGGCAAATGCTGGCTAATGCAGCTTGGAACTCTTCTAAATATTCACTTTCCTACCTAATTTTGAATTTAAATTTTTATGGGCTTTTTCTTAAAAAGAACTCCCCAACATGTGTATGGTCTAGGTCTTACAAAGCTGAGGTCTGCTACATATCAGTGTGACTGCTACATGATGTCACTGAAGTCCAGTCCTTTGAAGACCTGAAGACTCTCAGGGGAAGAGTGAGCTGTGCCTATAACATTAACAAGTCAAATGCCAGGGCCAGGAGGCCAGGCAACTTTATTGTAAGATCTTTCAAAAAGTGTGCCTGCAGAATGGGCAGATGCTCTCATTCCATATCAGAGTGCCTGGGTTTGCGTCCCAGTTCTTACCAGTGCAGACCCTGGGAGGCAGCAGGTGACGGCTCTTATAGTCGGCTCCTTGCCACCCACTTGGAAGATCTGGATTGGGTTCTTGCCTCCTGGCTTTGGCCTGGCCTATGCCAGGCTGTTGCTGGCATTTAGGGAGTGAACCAATGGGTGGGGAATCTCTGTCTGCTTCTCTCTATACCTTTCAAATAAATTAATATTTTTTTTTAAATGTAACATAGAGAAGGATGAAAAGTTGCAAAAACTAGTCCAGAGAACTTCTGTGTCTCTTTCATCCAGATTCCCCAGTTACTAAAATTCCGTACAGTTGCCTCAGCTATGTCATTTCTCTTTCTCTTTACATACACACACCTTTTGCTTCCTCAACCACTTGAGAGTGGGTACCAGACAAATTGTCTGTGACTCTTAAACACTTCAGTATGCATTTATTAAACAAAGGGCATCCTCTAATAAAGCCACGAGGCACCTATCAAAAATCAAGAAAGCAACATTGATTTTATACCAACCTATAATTAAAATTTCACCCATTTTCACAGTGAAGTCCTTTGCAGGTTGTGAATCTAAACCCAAATCTCGTGCTGTACTGAGTCATCATTTCTTCTGGTTTATTTCAACTTAAGACAGCTCCACAGTCTTTCCTTGCCCTTCAAGGCCTAGATGTTTTTGAAGTATCCAAGCCAGTTACTTTGTAGAATGTCCCTAAATTTGGTTTTGTCTGATGCTTCCTCGGGATTAGATTAACATAATAACATTTTCCAGGCGTATCACAGAAGTAACAGGATGCACATGATATTGATTTGTTCTATTGCTGATGATAACTTTTTTACTTGGTTAAGATGCTCTCTGTAGATCTTTGTGGGATGCTTTGAGACCATGTAAATATCCTGTTCCTTATCAAATTTCTGTTCACTGGTTTAAGCCTTCATTGATGATCCCTGCCTAAATCAATTACCACTATGCTGGTTACCAAGAAACAATTTTCTAATTCCATCAGTCCTTCTGTATTTATTAGTTGACGACTTTTTCTTACCTCATTTACTTATGTGTATACTTATATTTGTATGGATTCCTGTTTTATTCAATGTGTTATAATTCAATAAAATCTTTTTTTTTCAATGCTTAATTAGTCCCAGATTTGGCTAGCTGGAGCATCTTCCATTAGACTTGTGTATCTTTTTAACAACTCCCTATCATTCTTTGAAAACTTCCTTACATGTTGGTATAAGGTATTTGAAGCTTATCTTGTAACTTCCTTGTCCCAGACCTGGAATCAGCTATTTTCCCAAAGATTTCTGGTTCCTTTTAGTGGGAAATGCTATTTAAAAACCAACATCTGGGAACTAATTGTACTCTTTGCTGCTGGGATGTTGTTTCTAGGCCTCAATAGGCAGGGCTAGGAAGTACCTGTGTATTCACATATTTCTTTTTTTTTTTTTTATTTAATGAGCATAAATTTCCAGAGTACAGCTTATGGATTACAATAGCTTCCCCCCTCCCCCCGTAACTTCCCTCCCACCCACAACACTCCCCTCTCCCACTCCCTCTCCCCATCTCCTTCACATCAAGATTAATTTTCAATTATCTTTATATACAGAAGATCAATTTAACATATATTAAGTAAAGATTTCCACATTTTGCTTCCACACAGAAACTCAAAGTGTAAAGTACTATTTGAGTACTAGTTATAGCATTAATTAAACACCTAAGAGTAATTGTGTATTTTTTTTAAGTTTTTTTTTTTTTTTTTTTTGACAGGCAGAGTGGACAGTGAGAGAGAGAGACAGAGAGAAAGGTCTTCCTTTGCCATTGGTTCACCCTCCAATGGCCGCCGTGGCCAGCAAGCTGCGGCTGGCGCACCGCGCTGATCCGACGGCAGGAACCAGGCACTTATCCTGGTCTCCCATGGGGTGCAGGGCCCAAGCATTTGGGCCATCCTCCACTGCACTCCCTGGCCACAGCAGAGAGCTAGCCTGCAAGAGGGGCAACTGGGACAGAATCTGGCACCCCGACCAGGACTAGAACCCGGTGTGCCGGTGCCGCAAGGCGGAGGATTAGCCTAGTGAGCTGCGGCGCTGGCAGTAATTGTGTATTAATTACAGAGTTCAACCAATAGTTTTAAGTAGAATATAAAATGCAACTTTTGTATTGTTGTGACTTCCCCCCCCAACCTCCCTCCCTCCGGCCCTCCCCTCACCTATTCCCTCTCCCATCCCCCCCTTCATCACGTTTCATTTTCAATTACCTTCATATACTGAAGATCAACTTAGTATATACTAAGCAGGGATTTCAACAGGCTGCACTCACACAACCGAACCAGGTATAGGGTATTGTTCGACTAGTAGTGTTGTTTTTGAGTTTCATATTTAAACACATTAAGGACAGAGATCCTGCGTGGGGAGCATGAACCCAGTGACTCCTGTTGTTGATTTAACAGTTGGCACTCTTATTTATGATGTCAGCAATCACCAGAGACTCTTGCTATGAGCTGTCTAGGCTATGGAAGCCCCTTGAGTTCACCGACTCTGAATTTGTTTAGTCAAGGCCATATCACAGTGGAGGTTCCTTCCTCCCTTCAGAGAAAGGCGCCTCTCTCCTTGATGGCCTGATCCTTCTGCTGGGGTCTTGTTCACCAGGATCTTTCCTTTAGATTGTTTTTTGCCACCGTGTCATGGGTATTCACATATTTCACACACATCTGAAGTTATTTCTGTTGCTTTCTATCTGTTTATATTAAAACCACTAATTTAAAGATACCTTCAATTATAGTCTGACAGCACATCCCATGGCAACCTGAGAGCCTCACTTTTCTGTTTGAAGGCAGTGAGACTCCTGCCTCTCTCTCTCTCTCTTTTAAAATATGTCTTCATTTATTTGAAAGACAGAGAGAGAGGGAGAGAGAGGGAGAGAGAGAGAGAGGTCTTCCATCTGCTGGTTCACTCCCCAAATGGGCTGATCCGAAGCCAGGAGCCAGGTGCTTCTTCCAGGTCTCCCTTGGTGCAGGGGCACAAGCACTCGGGTCATCTTCTACTGCTTTCCCAGGCCATAGCAGAGAGCTGGATCGGAAGTGGAGCAGCAGGGAATGGAACTAGTGCCCATATGGGAAGCTGGAACTGCAGGTGGCGGCTTTACCCACTACAACATAGCGCCATCCCCTCTTGTCTCTCTTTACCCTCAATATGCTTACTCAGTCCCTTGTAGGCCATTACTGTCCAGATAACATGAGCCGTCTCCTCACCTTCTCCTCATGCCTGTCTATACCCAAGGAATGAGAATCAGCAGCCTGACCCCATACCTATTAAGAATTCCCCTGCTCCAGCATTAGAACTGCTTAGACCTAGAGCTACCTCTGTCTTGACCCTGACTGTTCACTGATCCTGAATACCCCACCAGCCCAGCCTGCCACTGACCTGTAATTCAAAGTTCTGCCCCACGCATGCTTGCACGCAGTTCCCTTCGGCTCCAGGTCATCCACCAGGAGATGAGATTGCTCAGTTCCGGATCTATTACCTGCTGTATGTCGTAGGCAGCTACATACCCTCGGCTGCCTTGCCAGCTGGCTTCCAGCTAAGGTTGTCCAACGAGAGCCACTTACAAGAGATGGCAGAATATAAGGAAGAAGCCAGGATAACTTCTTTGCCTTCTGCCTTGGGAAACATCTCACTTGGTGGGTATTTCTCCTCCAAGACTAGCTTCTGTGTGACAGACATGCCATGGTTCTACATTCTGCTGCTGGCTTAGGCCCCTGGGTTCCCAGAGCAGCATCCTTTCCCTTTGTCCGGCCAGTCCCCGGAGTGGCAGAAGCTTCATACCACTATTTTCTAATTTCTCATTCCTTCCTTTTTGGTTCTCAGTTCTTCTACTACTCAGGTAGCCAATTCCCTGAATTAAATTCCTTCTGCTTTAAGCACCTAGAGTGTTGAATGTTTTCCTAACTTGACACTGAAAGTGATCCAAAAAGTTGACTCTCCTTAACAAATCTGTCACATGAGCCTGGAGTTGTTGTCGCCAACTTGCTCCCATTTGGAGAAAGTCTGTCTGAGAATGGAACCAAAAGATAAAGAATTAGATCCTGGCGACTTAGGAGTCCTGAAACTCACCTGAAGGCAGAACAAACCTGGACTTGTCAGGTACTTGAACCAATAGCAGCCCTTTTTTGTTCTAGTTCTGTTACACCTACGTTTAGGTCTCTTGCCTGTCCAATTAATTTGAAATTATAGGCCATTAACTCTTGGATCCATGAAGGTGTCTTGGGTTATATTTGAATGTCATATAGCCCCGCAGGGCATATGTCACGAATGTGATTTACTTATTTGTGTTCTTAAAAGAGGAGATTTTCTTACAGCCTCTCCCTACTATTGGTCTTTCTGTCTTTTAGTCTGTGAGTCCCCTTTTCTTTTCCAAGCTGCCACATTCTGACAGGGTCTCATATATCCACTACATCAGTGGAAGGGACAAAATAAAAAATTTATGTCATCCACATGACAGACCTGAAAAACTAGCCTCTCATTTAAATATTGCAAAAAATTGAGTTATGTGCTACATAAGTGACAGGAGAATGGGGCTCTTAATCTATGTGAAAGGAAATTGGATTCAAGTTGTTTTATCTCTTGCAGATGTTCAACATTATTTTTGTCAGCTAGTAGTTAAGTTGAAGAGAGACATCTTTCTCAGAATAGAAACATGAAATAATAATGTCCTCCAGCATCAGCTCATCATGTTAAGCCACGAGATGGATGATATCCTGACGTGAACGGATGCAAACGCCACCGAGTTTTGAATGTTTGTGGGGAGTCGGAGAGAGGCTGAAGTTTTGTTCAGCAATGTACTGCTCTGCACGAAACAGATAAAGAATCCCAGAGATCTTTGTTTAGAAAAAATTAGGATGCCAGGCCACGGTGTCCTAACAGGATCATTTTGGACAAGAATTCAGTAAATATTTGGGTTTAAAAGGTCCCTGAAGAAGGCTGGCACTAGCATGAGTTAGGAGCCGGTGTCCTTGGAGCTGCGGGTCAGCTCTGTGGTTGGACTTGATCTGATCTTACTTGTGGCGTGCTTCCTGGGTGCGGCGGTCGTGGGTGTGCTGAGGCCTCTGGCTCTCCCCACCCTGGCTCCTCTCGCCTGACAGGGGTCTATTTATTACCTCCTGTGGCTGTCATCTCTCCTGAACCAGGACCTCCTGTCTCCAGGGCTAGTACCACACCGAGTGAATGCAGGCAAGTTGGGAATGTATCTTAGTAGCCTCAGACCACACCCGGCTCTGTGATCAGGGTGCTGCTGGAGACGTGCTAGCTGGTGGGCGCCAGGGACCTTGCGGAGCAGCCCTACCCACCGAAAGAGCAGGCTGCTATCTGTTTCCCTGACTGGCATTGCACGGCATCAACTGGGATTGGGGTCCCAGGAATCCCGGTCAGTTTGGCTCGGGCCCTTACTGCCCCAGGAGAGAGTGGTGCATTCTACTTCCTCTACCAGGCTCCATCCATGTCTTCAGGGCATAGATCTGGGTTGATGGCTTCAGGGTGGCCTTTGCCCAGCCTCCCCTTGCTGGTGACACTTTTTTTTTTTTTTTTTTTGACAGGCAGAGTGGACAATGAGAGAGAGAGACAGAGAGAAAGGTCTTCCTTTTCCGTTGGTTCACCCCCTCAAATGGCCACTGCAGCCGGCGCGCACCACGCTGATCCGAAGGCAGGAGTCAGGTGCTTCTCCTGGTCTCCCATGTGGGTGCAGGGCCCAAGGTCCTGGGCCATCCTTCACTGCCCTCCCGGGCCACAGCAGAGAGCTGGACTGGAAGAGGAGCGACCGGGACAGAATCCAGCGCCCCGACTGGGACTAGAACCCGGTGTGCTGGCACCGCAGGCAGAGGATTAGCCTAGTGAGCCACGGTGCTGGCCCTGGTGACACTTCTGACATCTGCCTCAGGACTTGAGACCTCTTCAGCTACACGCAAAGTGTTAAAACATAATTAACCCAAGAAGGAAAAAGCCCATTTTTGTCTTAACTTCATTAGCACATTTTTCAGTATTACTTTGGGCTTGATTTGGAATATATATTATAAATGGTATTATTGATAATAATAATAATAATAATAATAATTTCACATATTCTTCATAGATCCTGTGCTAGGGACTTTAATTCATTATTTCATGCAAACTTGTAATGACCACATGAGGGAAGTATTAATTCAATAGGTTTGCAGATGAATGGGGAGTCTCTAAGAGGCTGACTCTGTTCAGACCACATGGAACCGAGCGTTCACTCCTGGTCTGTTTGACGCTAGGGTTTGTGCTTTTAGCCATGGTATTCTCCTGACTCACTTGTATACTGTGCGTGTTATTTATAACTTTTTATAATAATTCATAGTATGAAGGTCATCTCACTGACAGGGTTTTACCTTGTTTATAGGAAGGAATGGGGCAGGATGTGGGAATGGGAACCAAAAAAAGCAATTTTGTTTAAATTTTAATATACAAGACATTTATAAAGACAAAAAAAATCTACCAAGAATAGCGCATGTATTGTGTAGTGCATGTGTGTGCACACACCCCAGCCCCAATGTGTCCACATACACATTCTACTCCAAGAGCTTACAGGCTGAGTGTTTTCATATAAATTATCTTAGCTCGGTTTCCCAGAAAGCTGAGCAGAACCAAAGCAGAGAATAAATATTGGTCATTTATTTGGAAGGCATGAGCTCAGGGCAGCTAAAGTAAAGAACAAGTACAGTGAGAAGAAAGAAGAATCAAAACGAGGTGAAGCTGCTCCCTTGACTGCTCTTTTGTGAGGGGTGTGAGTGAAAAGGTGGGCACTGAGACTGTGCAGGGCTCTTGGAGGAAGACTGGAGTAGCTGATGGGAGAGTGGGAGGCGGGGCCGTGTGTTTCCCCCTAGCCTCCATATCTGTTTTTGTTTTTTTTTTTTTTTTTCTCTCTGCTAGTCAAAGTTTGTGTGATGGAGATTCCCTGGCACTTCGCAGCTGCCAGAATGTGAGATCCCAGGCCTCGTAGAGTGATTTTTCATTCAAGACCAGAAATGGCAGGACCACTGACCAGCTCCAGGCCTCCGGTTGGTTGGCCCAATTGTGCAGATGTAGCCAAGGGGGAGTAGTTGGTTGCTCCCCAGCAAAGCAGCTCAGCTTGGGAGGCTACTAGAGAGGGTGTCCGGGAGGTTGGTTGATGCTTCTACTTAGGATGCACAACTGTGAGAGGTGAGTATTACGTCTTAATTTATAGCTGCAGAGAAATGGCAGTTACAGAGAGAAAGAGGGAGATAGAGAGAGAGAGACCTTCCATCTGCTGGTTTACTTTCCAGTTGGTGCAGTGGCCATGGCTGGGCTGGACCCAAGCCAGGAGCTTCATCCAGGTTTCCCATGGTGGGTACAGTGACCCAAGCACTTGGGCCATCTTCTGCTGCTTTTCCCAGGTGCATTAGCAGGGAGCTGAATCAGAAGTGGAGCAACCTGGACTCCAACTGGTATACATATGGGATGCTGGCATTGCAGGCAGCAGCTTTACCCACTACAATGCCAGCCCCTCAGTTTGTTTTCAAATTTAATACTCTGTCCAGTGAGCTATGTAGATTCTCCTTTGTCCTTTAATTTAAATAAAGTCAGTGACAGGAATACATAGCTTTTGTGGAAAATATAAAGAATAAAATATCATAATCTGTACATTGCTTAAAATCTTTTTAGCAATCACCTTTTAGTTTTTCTGTAATATTTTCATGTAGTTGAGATGATAAAGAAAATACAAGTACTATAACTATTATGCTGTTGTCACTGAACAATGTACCAGAAGTATTGTCCTATGTTAATACAAACATCTTGGCATTCCACTTTCCCACACTCTTTTGCAAGTCCCCTTGCACACTTTGGAAGCAGCAGGTCTGAGCACCATGTTCTCCCTTTGCTGGGAAGAGAAGGCAGCAAGTCAATTGATCTAATCTTAGAGAGACACTGATGACCTCCTGACTAAATTGTTTTCGCCAGCAGGAGAGTCCTTATCCATGGAACGCTTTTAGCAGAATGTGCTTTGGTGTTTAGGCTTTCTTAGGTAAACAGATCTGAAATCTACGGATTTATGAGGCACAACTCTCTGGAAAATGTCATGTAAATTATGTAAATATCCGAGTGTAGAATGGAGATGTTTGAGATGTTTCCCGAAGTAGGAAGTAAGCAGCTTCCTTCTGGGGAAGAAAGATGGCTGTGCCCTGTTCTAACAGGCCTCCTCTGTGGTCTTGGGATGGAGCATCTACATTAGATGCAAGAAAAAGACCCCAAGGGCTCCGCTGGAGCTTGATCTCTCCCTCCTCTACCTGTGCTGCTTCATTGCCTGCGCCCTTGAAATTATTAATAAAGATTGGATCTGGGAGAGAGCGCTAAGGTTTGTGAGTGTTGTTTGACAGTCTGACCTTTGTTGTGTCTTCTGCTATCTCCATTCATAACATGGCCCTATTGATGACATTTTAATTGTATACTATTTTGTAACTTGAAAGACCACTGTAACACACAACCCTGACCAGATCCTTGCTTATGCTCTGGGTCATTTCTTTTGAATAGCTCGAAGAGAAGCACTTGCTATCCTGTGCTTTTTGATAACTGCAAGAGGGAAATCTCTACCAGAATCTACTGCCCTACCTTTTTTATTTTCCACTGTGAGGAGACAGAGAGGGCGAAGGGGAAAAAGAGGAGAAAAAAAAAAAAAAGGAAAAACCCTTTTACCATCACGGTCACCGACGCGTCTGCAAGCCTGGATTCCTTCTTCACTCACTTGCTCCCTTGTCCCCTTCACAACCTTTCTATTCCTAGTCCTTGCCCTAGGAGCCCCATTCCTGCTCCAGACCTCTCTGGTCTCCTGGAGAGCCAACCAGCTTTTCCTTCTTCTCCCTTAATGATTAACTCCTGCTCAGCTACTGAGCCCACTCACCCAGCTTGATGTTCCAGCAGGGCAATGCATTCCTGGCATTCCATGTTGGAGCTGGTGGTTTTGTAGCACACCCGGAGTTCTGAACCCAGGGTTCCTGAACAGAACTCAAGGAGGAAGCTTTGTGAACTTGGAGGGGAAAATTACATCTCTTTATTCACTAATCTCTAACCAAAATTGAGCGTTTCTTTCAATGATATATGTGAGCCCCCCAAAACTCATAATAGTATTAGTAGCTCCTGTGACTATGTTACCAGTATAAGTCAGTTCATTTAATATACATTACAGTTGTTGGAAAGCCTTGAAACATCATTTATACTCATTACTATTTAGAAATCATGATAATTATTAAGCCTGCTGCTGGACTTCTCTCTTAACGCGTAAACATGATATTTAGCTAAAGAAGCACATGTATTACTACATCACAAATCTGTTTCAAAAATATTTTGATGACCATATTTCACAAAATGGTTCTTTGTTATCTGATGTTTCTGTTTCATTGATCTGAATGTATTATTATGAGACAGAATTCTTAGCTTCATCAGATTGCCGAAGGTGTCCATTGCACAAAAAGAATCAAGCACTCTTGAGGTGGAATGCGACCCAGCAAACACGTCAGTAGCATGCATTACAACATATGTTAAATAGCCTTTTGAGAGCTGGGCTGCCACTTGCCTCCCAGAGATTCACAGAATCGTGTCGCCAGATGCATGAGTGAGCCCTGGTCAGGCAAGTACTGAGCGAGGTGGCTGTACAGGTGTGAATAGCCTGCTGCATGGGTCCAAGAACAGAGGAATGAATCAGAGCCTGGTGACTCTGAGCAGATTCCCAGAGGGAGTAGTAACATTTGAAGAGGGCCCGGCCCTGCCGGAGGGAGCTGAGGAGGTGGACCACGCTGCTCACGCCTGTTTGTGAGAAGTCCACAGTTGTTCCACCCAGATCTGCTCCAGCGAAAAATGCCTGACTGATGCAAGTGACAGTGACTGCACTTTCCCTTCCTAAAAACTGTGGAGGGGCTTCTCTGTTAATATGTTTGTTAGACCTTTTAAAAAGGATGACAGTTTATTCCTCTTCCTGTTCATATTTTAAAAATTTATTGGTTTTAGAGGGAGGGGAAGAGAGAGAGGGAGAGGGAGACACACACACACACACACACACAGAGAGAGAGAGAGAGAGAGAGAGAGTGCTTCCATTTACTGGTTCACTTCCCAAATGCCTGCCAGGCCTGGGCTTGGTCAGGCCAAAGACAGGAGAAAAGAAGTCAGCCCAGGTCTCCCACCTGGGTAGCAGGGACCCAACTACTTAACTGCTGCCTCCCAAGGCTGCACAATAGCAGGAAGTTGGAATTGGAGCCGGAACTTGAACCTAGGTACTCCAATTAGCGATGCCGGCATCCCAAGTAACAGCTGCACTGCTATGCCAAATATCCGCCTTCCATTCATGTTTTCCTACAGGGGAGGAGCAGCAGCTGATCTGGTAGGACCCTAGCTTAGGTTTTAGCTGGTCTAGGTCCTTACCTTTACTCTGATGATTAATAAGTGGAAGTTGAAACCAATGGCTTTCCTGCCTAACCACCTTTTGAATGTTAGATGAGAAACATCAATCAGTAAGTCACATGTTTCATTTCTAACCAGAGACTGTCAATGCTCCTACCCCCAGTTGCGATGCATCAGTGATGTGGAAAACAGACCCTAAGAGGCACGCATGGTTCCTCCTCTGCCTGTCCCCTCAGAGTTTCTGCAGTGTGCCTCTAGGAGCTAGAAACTGCCCACAGTGGCTGGCATTGTGGTGTAGCAGGTGAAGCCTCCATCTGAAATACCAGCATCCCAAATGGGAGTTGGTTCGAATCCCGGCTGTACCACTTCTGATCCAGTTCCCTTTTTAATGACCTGGGGAAAGCAGTGGAAGATGGCCAAAGTCCTTGGAATGTGATGGAGAGAGGGAGACCTGGGGAATGCTTCAAACAGTGACAGCCAATCCGGAGCAACAAGATGCCCCAACCTCATCTGCTGAGGAGTCCGGCTTGTCTTCTCAGGGGTCCTCTCTCACTCCGCTCCTCAGATGCAGAGGCTGAGCTGTCCCGGGGGCAGGCAGAGAGGGGTATGTCTCTCCATTTAATTTTCTCAGTCCGTGTAATGCTTCCATGTCGCACATTTTTATCCTAAAAAAGAAAGGACTATCAATTTGGGTGAGGATTCAGTGGTCCATGTTGCTGAGCTCTGCTGGTGTGATGGCACGGGAATACTGACACGCACAGTCACTACACTCATTGTTTTCACTGCCTCCTTTCTTCTCCTGCATTCTGTACCTTACTTCATCCTCCCTAAATGTAGTTCTCATCTCTAAAAACTTTCAATCAGTGCTCTGCACTCCAGGTTGAGGGAAAAATTTCAGGAGTGGGGTCAAGAATGTGCAACAGGGACCAGTGCAGTGGTATAGTAAGCTGCGTGTCCACCTGCAGAGCCAGCATCCCATATGGGCACAGGTTTGTGTCCCGGCTGCTCCACTTCCGATCCAGTTCTCTGCCTCTGTCCTGGGAAAGCAGCAGGAGATGGCCCAAGTGCTTGAGTCTCTGCACCCGCGTGGGAGACCCAGAAGCAGCTCCTGGCTTTGGATCAGCCTGCTCTGACTGTAGCAGCCATTTGGGGAGTGAACCAGTGGATGGAAGACCTTTCTGTCTCTCCCTCTCTCTGTCTGTAACTCTGCCTCTCAAGTAGATAATAAATAAAATATTTTTAAAAGGATGTGAAACAGAAGTTTCTGGGCTGAGAACGGAGGAGACCAGTGTCTAGTGATACAGGAAATAAAGATTTGGTGTGAGGATGTGACTGACACCATGCTTCTCTAAAAATCACACTTGATATTTTAGCATTGGACCACCTACAAGCCCTTCAGAGATGACTGTTTTCAAATGAAGTCCTGTGAGTAGACTCTGCCTAACAGTAACAACATGAGAGGGGAAGAAAGAATAAAGGTTTTAGAAGAGGGGTATAAAATGCACCACAAGAAGAATTGCCTATAGAACTAGAAAAAAAGGATGCAGGGAAACCTTTCCATGAGTCTCAGAGAGGCTTCCCATGACCAAATTACAGAGGAAAATACTTCAAAGAAGAAATAGAAAGGCTCAGAGGAGAATGAAGAGGCAACAGAAAAAGATGAGAAATGAACCAAGAGAAATAGAAAAGGAAAACAACACAGAAAGAATAAACCAAAACACAGTTATATATACGGGGCATGTTTGACAACATCATCCAAAATTACGTGGAAAAAATCAAAGACAGAAGAAGATTATGGGAGTGCATGTATGCCCAGTAGTCATGCGCCAGCTAAGAGGCCCGTGTCCCACACCTGAACGCCTCTGTTCAAGCCTGGATCCACTCCTGAGTCCAGCTTCCTGCGAATGTGCACCCAAGGAGGCAGCAGTGACGATTCAAGTCGTTAGGTCTCCGCCACATTTCTGGCTCCTGACTATTCCTGGCCACGGCAAACATTTGGGGCATGAGCCAGCAGAAGGGGACTCTGTCCCTCAAATAATAATAATGAGAAAATTGTAGACAGTGTACTGGATATGGAAGAAAACCAAAAGGGATCCAACATAAAGTAATTGGCATTTTTGAGCAAGTGAAAGGACAGAACAGAAATGATTTCAATAATACAAAAGGATAGTTTCCTGCACTAAACACCTGCATCAACACATTGAGGGTAAACAGCGTGATACAGTGAAGATGGACAGAACACAGTCAACACCAAGACATAGAAAAAGAAAAAGAAAAGCTTTCGTGGACATGAAGAAAAGAACTTAAACCACAAACAAGGGAAACGTCTGGCTGACTTCAGACTTCTTCCTAGCAATGCTCAGCGCCAAAAGATGGTGAAGGAATGCCGACACAGTTCTGAGGGAAACAAAGCTTTACTGTGTCATGTATTAATCCTACACGTTCATACTCGCAGTTATGCACGTCCTTAAATGACTGAGTACATAGGGGTCTCTGGAAAGAGAGATGATTCAGAATACATGTAACCGGTTTATTGAAAGCTTTGAGATGAAAATATCCAAACACAACATCTTTCTTCACATTCTCCAACACTTGCCTCAAACTGTCCCAGTTAAATTTTCCTTTGTCGATCTTTTAACAGCAGCTCAGCCTGATCCAATCACTTTTTTTTAAGTACCCAGAATTCTGTGTAGCTTCTTTTGTTTCACATTCAATTTTTTTTTTTTTTTTTTTTTTTTTTTTTTTTTTTAGTTTTTTTGGACAGGCAGAGTAGACAGTGAGAGAGAGAGACAGAGAGAAAGGTCTTCCTTTGCCGTTGGTTCACCCTCCAATGGCCGCCGCGGCCAGCGCGCTGCGGCAGGCACACCGTGCTGATCCGATGGCAGGAGCCAGGAGCCAGGAGCCAGGTGCTTCTCCTGGTCTCCCATGGGGTGCAGGGCCCAAGCTCTTGGGCATCCTCCACTGCACTCCCTGGGCACAGCAGAGGGCTGGCCTGGAAGAGGGGCAACCGGGACAGGATCCAGCGCCCCGACCAGGACTAGAACCCGGTGTGCCGGCGCCGCAAGGCGGAGGATTAGCCTAGTGAGCCGCGGGGCCGGCCTCACATTCAATTTAATCCTCATTTTCTTTCCTTCCACTCCAAGACTGGACACCCTCAGCAACGGTTCCTCCTTCTGTCCTCTCTCTTGCCTTTCTTCCTCTTCCTTGTGTGGTGTTTGGTGAGCAGGAGGAATGAGGGAAATGGGGTCAACATCGCTTCAGTGGTGTCTGGGTGTTTTTCTGAAGTTTGGTCACTATTGGCAATGTGCTAGCTAGGATTTGCAAGAGGCTTTGTGTGTGTGTGTGTGTGTGCGTGTGTATTAGGTCTTCATGGGCCTCTTTCTGCTCGGGTGGGTGAGTAATGTATGCTGTGCTAAGACCTTTTCTGACTCCAGCTCAGCTCCTACCTCCAGCGGCCTACTCCACAGCTTTTGCTGCTCGAACCCTCTTGCTCTGTAGCTGGTCCCCCAGACGGGATACTACTGAGAAGGCTCGACTTGCCTGCTCATGGACACCTGGCCCGGGGTGACCAGAGTATGCCTCTTGAAAATGTGAAGGAGTTTTGAGCTAACGATAATAAAGAAGCAGCAAACGGAAAGAGCTCTCTCCATCCCCCGTTTTTCTAAGGACAGGATATAAACTCTCCTTTGGTGCATTCAACTTGTATCAGCTGAGATGGCACCTGCAGAATGTGCTAATAAGGCTTACTCATCCATCTATCGTCCCATGATTTCCTGCCCTTGGAAACCTGAAGCTGCTTTCCCTTGTCCTGTCAGTTATTGTTCTTTGTTGAAGTGCCGCATAGGCCAGAGTTCTATGCCCGAGTTACCTTTCACGAGGTTTGGCCTATGTATTGTACACTTTATGCATTAATAAACTTGCTTGTTTTCGTCCTACTAATCTGCCTTTTGTTCCGGGGGTCTGTCCCAGGCATGAATTTATGATGTTGAGGAGAGACCATATGCCCTCCCTAGTAATCCCCAGAAACTCATGCTTTAGGTTACTCTACCGCTACCTGTACTTTGTGCCTTGCATTTTCTTCCTAGATCCCTTTGTTTTCAACCTCAGTGAGACCCAAGACAGAAGATGGCCAGTGTGCAGCAGAAGAAACTCTAAAGGGAATGATAGGCTTGTAGGCTTGTCTCGGGGTTATTTTCAGGCACTTGGATCTCCACCTGTGATTCCTAGATCACTCCCTCATTTGGTGTGTGTGTGTGTGAGAGAGTGTGTGCGTGTGTGCGTGTGTGTGAGTGTTGGGAAGGGGACTGGGGAAGGAGAGCACAGCACACTCGTTCCAGCTGATCCTCCAGTCTTCCTTGAGTTCTTTGTCTTCTGCATACGTAGGCTAGAGCACGAGATGATGGCGGGGATGGGACTGCCTTCTCTCGTGTAAGTTCTAGGGTTCAGTGGTGCTTCTCATTAGACTGTAGGTGGCTTCATAGCTGTGTGCAGCTCGGAGGCTTTAGCTCCAGACTCTGAGCCAGCAGGAGAAATCCCACTGAATACGGGCTTCATGAACTCAGGGAGGAATGGAGAAGCTGTAGTAAAGGACATGAGGTGACCCGAATTATTTAATAGTTTACTAATTGTCAGAATTAGTATTATAGAGTAAAATTTAAGGGCTTGAAATCTTGATAACATAAAAATGATGGCTAACCAATGCTGGGACTTGGAGGGAAGAAATGTGAAAAGAATTCAAAGTGTCAATTTTTTCATCTTTCATGGCTAGGAGTCAATAGATAATTGTTTAAAATCGAATTGTGTGGTTAAAAGTCATCATTTCAACCTATCAGTGTTTTTTTTTTTTAATCCCTTAATTCTGTTTTTAAACCTGAGAGTAGTGGTTCTTAACTAGAGGTGATTTTATCCCGTGTTCTCGAGGGGACGTTGGCTACACCTGGGGATGCTTTGGTTGTCACACTGAGGGAGGAGGCTATTTCTACTAGTATCCAGTGGGTAGAGGCCAGGGCTGCAGCTAAACCTCCTCCAAAAAGGTTAATAGCTCACCAAAGTGGTATGAAAATTACTTTAATCTGAAAAAATATTTGGAACGCCAGCATCACAGAACCAGGATTTAAACTTAAGCAGGCCTCCTGAAAGTTCAGCTGCAGTTAACTCTCTCTGAGGGAGCTTTCTGTCTGTGAGAACACTCACCCTTGGTGCTGGGGAAGTGCTAACTCGTGTCCATTGTCACCAAAGAGCTCAAAGGAACCCTAACACTTTTCCCTGGAAGCTCAACCTCTCCTGCTTTTGTTAAGTTGGTATATCAGATTTACCTCTGACTATTTAAGGAGTTATTCTTACTGAGTGTTTCTGCATCCATGTATAAATAAATCTAGACTTTCCCCCAGTAATCTGTCTATTGTTACTTCATTTGCAGGCTCCTGTCCATTTTCTGCTACCTACATGGGCAGAAAAAAAATTTTCCTCTTAACATACACAGTACACAGTATGGTCCCCAACAACATAGAGGCATGTTTTAAATATTAAAATCATTTGTTAGGGAGAAAATTTTTCCTGAAGTTCAACATTTTTTTTTCAATATTAATATATAATTTTCCTTGGTGTTAAAGTGAAGAAAAACAAAACCAAACATTTAAAAATATAAAGCTGTTGGCCGGCGCCGCGGCTCACTAGGCTAATCCTCCGCCTTGCGGTGCCAGCATACCAGGTTCTAGTCCGGGTTGGGGCACTGGATTCTGTCCCAGTTGCCCCTCTTCCAGGCCAGCTCTCTGCTGTGGCCAGGGAGTGCAGTGGAGGATGGCCCAAGTGCTTGGGCCCTGCGCAGCGGCCATTGGAGGGTGAACCAACGGCAAAGGAAGACCTTTCTCTCTGTCTCTCTCCTCACTGTCCACTCTGCCTGTCAAAACACACACACACACACACACACACACACACATACATAAAGCTGTTATACAGTTGTTGGGGCTCAGAAGAGGATATCTCAAAGAATGGCACTCTGGCATGCCGAGTACTTTGAACTAAAGGAGACCAGGAGGCTTCAGAAGTAAAGTCTCTCCTTGACTTTCTCCTGACTGCTGTCCCCTGCCCCTCGGTCTCCTCCTCCCCTCCTCCCCAAAGTGAGTCTCAGAAATTAGAATCCCTCTTCCCTAAGTTTGATCATTGAAATCAGACCCTGTTTTTTCCAAAGTATATAGCCATAACCCCAAGACAGGTCGCTCTCAGCAGGGTCCTGACCTATACGTGGGAAGAAGCAAAGCTACGGAGGCCAAAGGTCCCTGCGCTCGGCCTTGCTGAGTCTCCCCCTCAGCCCGTTACCATCATGTCCTTCTGCACAGTACCATCTTCACATGGCTGTTCATTTATCATCAAACCGAAACAGAAACAACCCATTTTCCCTAGGACTTTGGTCTTCATTTATGAAGGCTCCTGCATCACGTAAAATCTCAATTAAATAGTTATGCTTTTCTCTTGTTCGCTTATCTTTTATTATGGGAGTATTTTTGGCTGTGAGCCTTACAACGAGTGAAAAAGGTATCACACTTTTCTATTCCTACACTTCTGGTTTTGTAGAATTATCCCCATGTCTTCTGTCTACATATGTAAAAGAGATGTTTGCAATGGTGTTTGCAGAAAAATACATGATGGAAATTTCCAGGTAGTTGAATTTGGAGTGACTGCCATGCACGCTTTTTCCCCTCTCTGCCTCCTCCATTGCTTAAAGTTTATTGCAATGAATTCTCTCTTCTTTTTTATAAGCAACACCAACCTTTTCAATGGTTTGCCACAAAGCTCAGGAAAAATTCCAACTTACCTCCTCTGTCCCTTTGTCCATATGGAAATAAAAGTCATGCAAACATCAGTAACCAAGGCCGGCAGTTCATGTGCCTGCATGGTTGAAGAGTGTCTTGGGGGCAGCTAGCAATTACTTTTCTGTGATGAAAGGGCTAGGTCAGTCCTATTTTAGCTTCTTTATGCTTATTTTCCTTTGTTGTCAAGAGTGAGAACACACACCAAAAAAATCACGCCTCTAAATGGAACCTCTCTTCCCCAGTTGCATACCATTCAGGTGAGGGGCTGTTTGTATCCAGGGAATTGTCTCATTTTCTGCTTCATTTTGCCAGCACCGATCTGTCTTGTGCACACACAGCGGAGACCCCATGGTGGACAGGAAGGAGGGAAGAGGCCTTTCTGGAACAGTTGCTGCCCTCTTTTACAGAGGCACAAAGCTCTTTCATCTCCGCATCTCTTACTTGCATAGAAGTCGCAAAAATTATATTATGTCTAAAAATTTCCCTTGAATAGTTTCTACCTAGTGCATGAAACAATGGCCCCTTTTCACTTTTAAAAGCGCTGGGGAAAAAAAAAAAGTAAATCTTCTTTCTTTATGAGCACCAAAGCAAAGCATATGCGCTCTATTTGGAGAATGCAAATGCCTGCAAGCTGCAGCATTTCTTTCACCAGCTCTCAGCAAGTGGCCATTTAGGCTTAATTGCTCCTCACAGCATAGTCCAATTAAGCGCGGGCATCAGCGGGGTAAGGGCTATTTGTTAATCCATAAAAGGTAGGAGAGACAGTACTTGTTTTGCCTGCGGTTTTTATTCACATGTTTGGGTGAAAATCTAAACAGCTGGAACCCTCGGCAAGTGATATGTGTGTGTATTTAATCTGTTGGTTACGGGCAAGGCAAGCAGATGAATGTATTTCACAGAACCCAAACTTTTCTTCCAGTACAAAAGAGAACTTTGTCAAGATATGGCTTGAAACCTACTCAGGCATGATGTTTGGAATTATAGTTGGGGCCAGAAGTAGCTTAGAGGAGAAGACCTCTGAACCTGAACCCAGGGTGGTTTTGTAACAAGAAGGTGGTATTTGTTCCTGTGAGAGCAATTTCTTTATAAAAGTGCAAAATTCTCCAAGAACATATTGTGGGTTGGTGTGTAGCATTCTTTTAAAAATAGAGTTTTGATTTTTCAAGAGCTTGCTTTCTGTACATCAGTTGGATGTGGTACAGGGAGAATTGCTGTTCTATGCTGGGGACAGGGTAAAGTGACAAGAAGTGGGGAGTGTGGGCATGCAGCTGTGCCTCCTTCCCCAGGAGGAAGATGGGCAAACATAGGAAGAGACATGTTATGTAGCCGATAAGTATTTTCAGCTGGCTCGGGGTTTCCACACTTCCTTCTGCTTATAAAAGAATCTGATGGGTGCCAGCAGTACTAAGGGATGCCTGCTGGTTTCCTACAAGTCTAGAAACTTTGCCTGTCAGAGAAGGGGGAGGTCATAAACAGACCCAGTGACTCACCTGGTCAGGCAGCTCATGAGATCCCAGCATGGCATGTTGTCCAGAAAAGTCAGATTCAGTGGGAATCGGGGCAGGAGGGAGAAAGGACACTCGGCTGTCTTGGCAGAAAAGAATTCTATTCCTGGCCATGGATACCTTTGCCTTCCCAGAGCAGAACGAAAGCAGGTGCCAGATATGCTCCATGACTGCTGTTTGTTGAGCTTTGAAGACAGGTAGGATCATCAATCCGTCTCCTGGTCCCTTCTTCCCCACATTCTCCCTTTCCTAACCTCTAGTTCCACGGAGGATTCTCTTCTATTCTTGGCCTGTCTGACTTCCTTAACCTTCCCTGTATAGCCATAGAGAAGAAAAGGGAAACCTAAGTGAGTTACTTATGCGTCGGGGCTCTTCAGTACTCATTCAACCTGGCTTAGCTAGGGCTAGAGATTTCCTTGCTCCCTGGCTAAATGAAAGCCATCTCTGCCTTCCTCATTCTTTTTCTTTTTCTTTCTTTCTCTCTTTTTTTTTTTTTTGTTTACCCTACTGTCAGATTGTCAACCATACAACTCTGATGAGTGAAGTATTTGCTGATTCCAGAACAGTCCCTACCATCAGATTAATGATCCTCTTCTGGAAAACACATGTAGCCATCTACCTCTGGTCTGCATCCTTGCTCACTGCTGACTTTAGGTAATGATATTTACCCAGCTCATTGAAATGTCACACTTAGGACTGAGCCCTATAAATTATTATTGTGCTCGTGTTATATTGTAAAGATAAAGGTCAGATCAGAGCTCAGATTTATTCACACCCACGATGCGTTTCTGAGAGTTAGTAGAAAAATAAACCACCAGGTCTTTCAGCTAAAAGTGTGCACAAGTGAAAATGGTCTTTTTTGTCCCCAACAAAGGAAAAGAAACAGCCACAAAACCAGTAGTTCTTGGATTAAATAAAAACAAAGATCGGCTCATCTGAGGTCAAGAAATAATACCTTCAATTTTCTGCACATTTTCTGATAGTCTTTTAAAAATGAATGGACAAAGGCAAAAGACCAGGGACAAGTCCAGGGACCGATTGAGAATTGACCATAGCATAATGGATGGATAGGCACCTCCGTTCTTTGCAGGACAGAGATGGGAGGTTTTTGGTGGCCAGAAAGCCGATCACTTGAGCTGAGCACTTTTGTGCACAGGTGGCCACAACACATGTGGCTTTTTACTCTGAACTACAGATTTTTCAAAGCTCACTAGTCCCAGATTGCTCACTGGGTCCTGGAGCCAAGGAGGCAGCTCAGCGAGGAGGGAATGAGAAGCAATGATGTTAGCCCTGGAGGTAGCTCTGCAATGCGGTCAGTTCCGGGCAGCAGGGAGCACACTTCGCTGGGATCTTTGCCACCCCAGGGCGTTGAACAAATGAATGAGTCACCAGCTGAGTGTTGTGAGCTATCAGAACAATAGTTTTTAATACAGAGTCCGGACCATCTACATCAAATGGTCTTTCTTCCATCAAATTTGGCTTTTGAGCTTTGGAAGAATCTACCAGGTTTACCGTTTTTCTTACTCACTTATCCTTTCAAGCCTCATCTACACATGGAGAGTGATGTTCGAAGGGCTCAGTCTTCTTCTTCTTCTTTTTTTTTAAATTTATTTGACAGATAGAGTAACAGACAGTGAGAGAGAGAGACAGAGAGAAAGGTCTTCCTTCCATTGGTTCACTCCCCAAATGGCCGCTATAGGTGGTGCTGTGCTGATCTGAAGCCAGAAGCCAGGTGCTTCTTCCTGGTCTCCCATGCGGGTGCAGGAGCCCAAGCACTTGAGCCATCCTCCACTGCACTCCCTGGTCACAGCAGAGAGCTGGACTGGAAGAGGGGCAACCGGGACTAGAACCCGGCGCCCATATGGGATGCCTGCGCCGCACGCGGAGGATTAACCAACTGAGCCACAGCACCGGCCCCCGGTTTTCTTTCTTTCTTTTTTTTTTTTAAAGATTGATTTATTAATTTGAAAGTCAGAGTTACACAGAGAGAGAAGGAGAGGTAGGGAGAGAGAGAGAGGTCTTCCAACTGTTGGTTCACTCCCCAACTGGCCGCAATGGCCGGAGCTGCGCTGATCCAAAGCCAGGAGCCAGGAGTTTCTTCCAGGTCTCCCACGTGGGTGCAGGGGCCCAAGGATTTGGGCCATCTTCCACTGCTTTCCCAGGCCATAGCAGAGAGCTGTATTGGAAGTGGAGCAGCCGGGACTCGAACTAGTGCCCACATGGGATTCCGGCACTGCAGGCTGAGGCTCCACCCACTATGCCATAGAGCTGGGCCCATGAAGGGTTTAGCCTTCTGACCAACGGAAACAGGATCTGTGGGATAATCTTTTGCTTGCCACTCTCATTTCTGTGATTCAACCCATTTCTGCCTCTTCTTTTTTTTACAAAAAATTCTCAGTGGACTGTTGGTGGTTGTAGTTTACCATTTTTCTCTTTTTTTCTATGTTCTCTTACAGCTTTTTATTCTTTATTAGCTCATTCATAATAATTGCTGCTATAAACCTTAAGTGCATATGATGTATTAAACAGGTCAAGGAAGGGACAATTTGTATTTGCTATTTTTAAAGACATTTGTTATAATCATTGTCTTTTTAGTAGGAAGAAGGAAAAAATGGTCATATTTTAAAAGTTCTGTAAACTTTTAAATCTATTCAAATTGAGGAATAATAGCATATTCAGGTATACCTCAGATTGTTAAACCCGTAAGTGAATTTTGCCTTATTTGATTTCATATTTATTTCATACTTACTGCTCATCCTTCCCAACAGTTACCAAAAAAATTAAAAATGGACAAAAATTCTTTTCTGGTGGCTGGTGCTGTGGCTCAGCTGGTTAAGCCTCAGCCTGCAATGCTGGCATCGCACAGGAGTGCCAGTTTGAATCCTGGCCGCTCTGTTTCTGATCCAGCTCCCCGCTAACGTGCATGGGAAAGCAGAAGAAAATTGCCCAAGTACTAGGACCCCTACACCCATGTGGCTGACTCGGCTGGCATTCTGGGTTTCTGGCTTTGGCCTGGCCAAGCCTGGATCATTGCAGTCATTTGGGGAGTGAGCAACAGATGGAAGCTTTCTCTCTCTCTCTCTCTCTCTTGCTCTCGCTCTCGCTCTCTCTCACTCTGCCTTTCAAATAAGTATGTAAGTTTTTTAAAAAGATGTTTACCTGTCTTTAAGCCTCAACTAGTCCTTTTCCTTTGGTTTCATCATTTTAAAAAAAGCTCACATTATTTTTGAAAATGATCATTGTTCTGCTAGGTTTCTCTGAATGGAGCCTGATTTGTCTGAGAGAAAGACAATCATGTATTAGAAAGTATGGAGAGCTCACTGCCAGTAAGACTAAGGAATATGGAGCTGGTGTTGAACTCTCTTCTCTCTCTCAATTTGTCTATTTCATTACTCCCTCCTTCTGTGTCCTTTGCATTTCTCCTAGTTGTACAGTTTGGGCCCATCAAAGAACTGATGAGTAGTGGGTTAGGACCTCATCAGTATCATCATTTCTTTATCCTGGGCCATGATGCTCAGCTTCAAACCAGAAACTAGGAGATAAGAATGGCAAATTGTCTTTCGTTCATTCCTTCTGCAAGCACTTAATGGGGCCTACATTTCTTCACACTCTTCTAGACACTCAGGACTTATTAGTGAACAAGGCACACCAAGATCCTTGCTCTTGTGAGCCTTGGATTCTACTGGAGAGACTAAAATATAGTAAATCAAACAGATCAGTTAACGATCCAGCTTACTGTACGGTAAATGCTATGGAAAGCAAGAAAAAGCACAGCAAAATTTGGGGATCAGATATTTGGGGAGTGTTGTGATTTAAAAAATATTTTATTTATTTGAAAGGCAAAGTTACAGAGACAGAGGGAGAGAGAGAGAGAGAGAGATAGAAAAAGAAAGAGATCTTCCATCTGCTGGTTCATTCCCCAGATGGCTACAATGGCCAGGGCTGGGGCTAGGCCAAGGCCAGAAGCCTGGAACTCCATTTGGCTGTTCCATGTGGGTAGAAGGAGCCCAAGCACTGGGGCCATCTTCCACTGCTTTCACAGGCACATTAGCAGGGAGCTGGATGGGAAGTGGAGTAGCTGGGACTTAAGTATGGCTGACATGGGATGCCAGCATCGCAGGTGGTGGCTTACCCTGCTGTGTTGCAATTTTAAAACACATCACAAAGTTGGCTTCCTTGAAAAGATGACTTTGGACAAACACTTCCTCCTTATCTAGATCCCAAAATATTCACAAATATCTTAGGAGGGTGGGGCTGTGGACAGTTCTGCCATGGATTATCTTTTTAAAAACAATTTATTTTTTATTTGCTTGAAAGGCAAAGTTACAGAGAGAGAGAGAGAGAGAGAGAGAGAGAGAGAGAGAATCTTCCATCCACTGGTTCACTTCCCAAATGGCAACAATGGCCATGCCAAAGCCAGGAACTCGGAGCTTCTTCCAGGTCTCCCACGTGGGTGCAGGGGCCCAAGGACTTGGGCCATCTTCCACTGCTTTCCCAGGCCATAAACAGAGAGCTGGATCAGCTGGGATTTGAACTGGCGCCCATATGGGCTGCCAGCACTGCAGAGAGTGGCTTTACCCATTATGCCACAATGCCGGCCCACAAACTTTCAATAGAGAGTTTTGGTTCCAATCCATTTAAAGTTTGGGTATTGGGTCTATGTTAGTGTGTGTGTGTGTGTGTGTGTGTGTGTCTGTATGTGCTTGGGAATAGACTTGGTCTTGTTAGCCAAAGATGCTATCTATTTATAAAGAGAATTACACAGTTTTTATTTTATTTTGTGTATATAGGTGATAATTTAGAATAATTGCCTCAGTCTTACGTTCAGTTGTCTTAATAACTGGAGTTTGTAATTTTCCAAAGAGAAGCAATGATTCTGTAGCATGTATCTTTTCAGGATATCTAGAGAAAGGCTCTTAAAATTGTTTGGTCGTTCATAGCGTTTCTAATGGAGACTGACTATTTAATTCCCTTCTTTGAGGCAACTTGGAGTCTGATAAGTAATACGTCAGAAATGATTATGGAAAAGCAAACCATGAATGTGTCCCCAAAGAATAAGTATATCTTTGGGAAATGAAAAGAATCTCCTGAATTTTCATCCTGTCACACATTCAATTGAGAGTCATTTAGATGAGATCACAGCATCACACCAAATGCACAGCCCACGTTGAGTGTTTCCCAGGATTGGCCCCCTGCCTTCTTTCTGGGTGTGGGAGCCGGGGCAGCGGCTGTTTCCTGAGAAACTTTTTGTGTGGTTTCCATGCGATTTGTCCCCCAAGGGCTCCCAGACAGAGGCTTGGTCCTTGGTGCAGTGACACTGGGAGCAGGCACAGCCTCTAAGAGATGGGGTTTAGGGGAAGGTAATTAGGTCACTGGGGATGCTGCCTTTGGAAGAAGTGAGTGTAGTCTTGGGGGACCTCCGTTAGTTCCTGCAAAAGTGAGCTGTTCTAGAAGAGCTAGAATGGCCCCCTCGCGCTCTCTGGCTCCCTGTCTCGCCAGTGATCTCTCTTGAGAATGCCTCCGCCATCGTGAGGCCCTCACCAGAAACTGAATCGATGGAGCCATCCAATATTGAACTTTCAGCCTCCGCACTGTGAACTACCTCTTTATAGGGCACCCAGCCTCGGTATTTTGTTGTAGCAATGTAAAACAGACTAATGCAAGGGGCTGGGAATAGGCCTCACATAGCATTTAGAATAGGCTGGTGGTAACCTTTGCAGAACGATAGTATATTTTCTAGGGATCAGGCTGTGTGAGGAATCCATCTACTGGAGGGAAATGCAGAGCCACGGTTTTGCTGAAAGGGAGGGTAAGTGTGAGGGCACTGGGCATGGGATGGTGAGCAGGTCCTCTTGTTGCCTGGAGAGAAGAGAGGCCCTTGCACTAAGAGGCTGGAGCTCCTCTGCAGTTCCCCAAGCCTGCACTGTGAAGGGGGCATGTGAAGCTACAAAGAGGAGCAGCAGGGACTGGGAGGGCCCAGCTCTTGCCCTGCAGCACAGCTTCTGCTCTCAGGGTTTGTGTCCATGCTGTCCAGGTTAGCCAGCCAGCCTCTGCCTGCCCATGCCCAGGCCTTGGGTTCTGAACTCTGGGTTGGAATTTCTGCCCCGTGGGGTTCTGGGCCAGGCAGTTAACTCATTAGGTCTGTCTTCATGTGGAAAGTGAAGACGATACTCTCTCTCTAGCAAGAGAGAGTGAGAGAGTTCTGTGCATTTTAGTAGGAAGGGAGTCACGAACACCCTCACTCTTGTTATCACACATATACAGGAAACTCCTCGAGACCATTATGTTATTTGCACAGGCAAGTTTAAAAGTTATATGGCTTGAAGAACAAGTATAATACATTATTTTTGCTATTTCCCATATGAGGTACAACTTTTGTACTCTAAAGAAAACTTCTCGGGCTGATACTGTGGCTTAGCTGCCTCCTACAATGCCGGCATCCCATGTCAGAGCACTGGTTCGAGTCCGGGCTGCTCCACTTCTGATCCAGTTCCCTACATAATGTGCCTGGAAGAACACCAGATGGAGTTCCAGTTCTTGGCTTTGCCCTGGTCCAGTCCCCAGCTTCATAATCTTTTGGGGAGTGAATCAACATATGGAAGATCTCTTTGTCTCTGTCTCTCTCTGGTGTAACTCTGCTTTCAAAGAAACAAAAAATAAATCTTACAAAAGGAAAACCTTTGGGGCCAGTGTTGTGGCATAGCTGGTAAAGCTATCATCTGTGACGCCAGCATTTCATATGGGTGCCAGTTTGAGTCCCAGCTGCTCCACTTATGATCCAACTCTGTGCTACTGGCCTGGGAAAAGCAGTGGAAGATGGTCCAAGTACTTGGGCTCCTTCCACCCACCTGGGAAACCTGGATGAAGCTCCTGGATCCTGGCTTCGGCCTGGCCTAGCTCTGCCCATTGTGGACATCTAGGGAGTGATGGAAGATTTCTCTCTCTCCCTCTCTCTCTCTCTCTCTCTCTCTCTGTAACTGACTTTCAAATAAATAAATGAATCATTAGAAAAAAAAAGAAAAATTTAAGTAAAATCATTATAGGCACAAAAACAATTTCGGCAACTTTTCTTTTTCTGATCGATATGTTACCCTGAATGATACAGGCTTACAGAAGGTTCTGGATTACAACATTTTATATTTTGGCCAGAACGAAGATTGATATAAAGTTTTCATTCTGCATTTTTGAACTTAATGGTCTGTGTCATTTATAGCTAGATGTGTAATAAAGGCCTTGGTGACAATGAAAATTGCAAATTTATTTGTGTATTTTCTTTCTTACAGTATTGGCTCGAGATGCCCTTGTTGGCTGTCAATACTTTTTTTGTAAGAGAGTTTTATTGCAGTCAGTATGATAATCTCAGGGCTGATGATCAAGGAAATAGGTTATTCAGCTCCTTTACTCCCCTAGTTTTCTGACTCCTTACTTTTAGAGACATTTTGCTATTTCTTAGTGCATCACCCAGAGATAGCACAGTGAGGATAGAAGAAAGGGAAGCAAAGACTCCGGTATTGTCAGCTGTTAGTCAACAAAGGACAGGGCTCTTCCGTGAAGGAAGGGTGGAGATTGCCTCAAAGGAGGGCCTGTGGGTTTTCCTCACAGGTAATTGAGAATTACAGCTGGGATCTGTGGTGCGTAGGTGTGTACTGAGAGGCAGCCTTGCCTCCAAGATGGCTCCCACCAGTTCCCACCTCCAGTGTCCACGGATCCCTTCCCTGGAGGGACTTTGTTCAGAGCAGAAGCACTGCAGAAGTGATGGATGTCCCTTTAGTGATTAGACCTCGAAGACCTTGGCTTCCAGACCGGTGGACTGTCTCTGCATCCCTCAGCTTGCTTGGTTTGATGACACAGGCTGCCATGTTAGGGAGGAGCTGGGTGTGATCTTTGACAGGTAGCCAGAGGGGAACTGAATCCAGCCAAGAACAATGTGAACTTGGAAGTGGACTCTTCTCCAGTCAAGCCTTAAGCTTACTGCCGTCCAGGCACGACTAATTGCAGCCTATGGTGGAGGACCCCACTGAGCCACGCCCAGGTTCTTAACCCACGGAAACCAACATCACGTGCATGTGTTGCTTTAAGCTGCTAAGTTTAGGCATCAGTTAGGCAGTGATAGATAACTGACAGATACCAGCAGTTTCCATTACTATACTTTTAAACTATTTTGAACACTTTGGGCAAAAAAGAAGGGATCTGGTAAACTCATTCATAATCAGATATTGGAGTACAGTGAGAGGGAAGGCAAAGTTAACACAACAGCGTGCGCGGATAATGGCAGAGTTTTAGGATTTGGGGCAGTAATGGGGAAAATATTCCTTTTGCGAGTGGAAAAGCTTTCTGTTTTCCTTCCAAATGATAATAGGTAATCACCTCTAGAACACACATCTGTCTTCTGCAGCTATCCCCAGTCTCTCTTTACACCTACCTATAATTTGATGATGTCTTAAATGTAGGATTGGGAACAAGGGATTTGATCCCAAGGCACCTTTCCCGGGGGAAGAGGGCGACCACAATGAGCTTAAAAGCAGGGCTGTGTGCTGGAGGGGTCTGCTGGTGACTGGGAAGTTGTCAGTAGCTTCCGTCTTTCTCCTTGATGGACAGGTGCAGGAAACTCGTGCTCCAGGAGACACAGCAAAGGCAGCCAAAGCTGTTATTGGGTTAGCAGGGAGCAGAGCTCCATCTGAGACACTTGGGGCTGGCAAGGAAGCTTAAAATCCCGCTGATGAGGACTCTACCCACATGACCCAGTCACCTCCTAGGGACCCTACCCCATCCCCCCGCCCTTACATGGCTGCATTGGGGATTAAGTTTCAACATAGGAATTTGGGGGAAATGCACATTCAGTCCACAGCACCAATAAAGTGGCCGAAGGCCAAGCATCATCTGCGGTGTCTACACCCCCCAGGGGAAAGTCCTGCCCCGGCCATACTGAGTGGTGGGAACACTGTCAATGTTCTTTGGCTTTCTACAAGTTGCCCGGCATCATCAGGTGTTCTAAAGCCCAGCGGTCTTACAAGTAGAGGGTTAACCCTTTCCAGGGTGGAGCAGGGGAATGCATGTGATCAAGCCTGGACTTCTGAATGCCTTGAATGATTTTTTTTCTGGGTTTCCTTCCTTCCTTTGGCTTTGGGGGGCTGGGAGGACTCACCCCAAACTTCCCAGGGGATAAATGCAGGCAATCAGGAGATGTGTGCAAGAGTTGGGGACCGTGACACTATATAATATTCTACTTCTTTCTCATCTCCTCCTGTCTACCTCTAGTGTCTTGACTTATCCACGTGGAATCGCTGGGTCCACCCTGGACAGAGTCCAGAGAATTGCAGCTTTTCAGATTGTATGGTCCTGCTTCCCCAGCCTGAAATAATGGATTTCATTAGCCAAAAATAACCCTTAGCCTGAAAGCAACAGGGAAAGACCGAGGTGGGGGTGGCTTCTGAGTAGCTTTTGTTAAACAAGAGTTCCACTAAAACCAGTTTGAAATCTCCAGGAACAAGGCCCATGAGGTTAAGTCACTGCTCAGGCAGAGCTGGTCCCTGGCAGATGGCAGCCGTGGCCTCACCAGGGCGGATGTGGGTAGAGAGAACTGCAGAAGTGGAAGAAGCAGAGGAAGGGAGGGAAGTGCACGGAGCAGACTGTGCTGTCTGGTCAGTCTGAGGAACGTGACCGTGAGTTGTATGGGATGTGGCAACCTCAAGAGGCGCATGTGAAGTCAACCGCAGGGGAACAGAACTGCCTTCCAGGAGAGTAACCGAGAGCCCACACATTCCTGCTTGCTTTCTCTTCTTAAAAGAGTTATGTGTTTATTTATTTATTTATTTATTTTTAAAGAGAGAGTCACACACACACACACACATGCACACACGCACATACACACGCACACACAGAGAGAGAGAGAGAGAGGGAGAGATCGATCTCCCATCCATTGGTTCATTCCCCAAGTGGCCACAACTGCCAGGGATGGGCCAGGGCAAATCCAGGACCTTGGAATTCCATCTGGGTCTCCCATGTGGGAGGCAAGGCCCCAAGCACTTGTGCCATCTTCCTTTAGCTTTCTCAGGCACTTAGCAGGGAGCTAGATTAGAATCAGAGCAGCCAGGACTGGAACCAGCACTTCAATTTGGGATGTAAGCATTGCAAGCCGCAGCTTAAACCATCGCACCACAAGGCCAGCCCCACATTCCTGTGTTGATAGCCAGCATCTGAGTGTTTTTCTGGCCTGTCTTCCCACATCTAGTGGTCAGCCTTTCCCTTAGATTTTAGGCAAGTATTTCATTTGAGAGTGTAGATTTGAAGGGTCATTGGATTTTTGCCTACCCCCAGCTCTCACAGAATCTCTCTGGCTTGGTGCCCCCCGGAGCATGGCCAGCCTGTGGCTGAGCAGGAGGGAGGGGCCAAGTCTGCAGCCCCCTCTGCCAGCACCCTCTTCACACCATGAAATGCCTTCCCCTTAGCAGAGAGGCTAGCAGGAGGATGCTTGTTGACATGCAAACGACACACACCAAGAACTTATCTCCACACTGCCTCTGATATCCAAATAAATCAAGAATATAGTTCCTCTCTCTTTCAGCTGTTATGAGACTTGCTGATATAGTGTATATGACCCTTTGGATAAAGGCATAATATAAAACAAAATTGTATTAATAAGATATTACTAATATTAATCAATAGGAACTGCAGAAGTGTGCTGGGGCGAGGGAGGCAGGGAGGAGTGCTGTGGGCTCCACTGGGATTTTCAGGCCAGACACTTCCCAGTGCTCCTTGCTAAATACTCAGCCTAGAAACTGTCCCCCAAAGTGCACTAAAACGTGCAACTCTTATGTTTGTGTTCGGTTGAAATCATGGCTGGGAAAATTCTACCTTCTCTTCAATCATGAAAACAGTCAGAGATGTCAAATTCCGTGTAATTGTCTGGTCAGAATGGAAGCTCCGTCACACTGTGTGATCTATACGATAACTGCTCTGGATTGTCAGGGCTCCTACATGCCTAATGTACAGGCCACACTCTAGTTGAACATATTCATGTGTCTCATAGATGAGTCTTAGCTTATTTGGACCCTAATTATACATCCTTTGGTCCACATTACCTAACAACATGGAGTTTTTACTTTTGCATTTTTTTGGCCCCTTTTTGGGTTTACTTGTACAAACAGCCCAGGAAGACACTAGCCCCATGTAGACAGCACCTGAGAGGTCATACCAGTCCTTGTGCCTTTGCGTTGGCAGGCAAAAGCTGTTTCTAGGGGGTCTTCTCAGGGGACTAGATACCTTTGAGAGGAGCCTGAGCTGGAACTGGGGCTGCAGGTGAGGCCTGGGCCTTGGTCTGGGGCTTGGTTTGTCCTCGAGCCTTGGGTTTGGTTTGGGCCTGGGCCTTAGGCTTGGCTTCAGCCTGGGCCTTGGCCTTGCTCTTGATATGAGCCTTGGCCTTGGCCTTTGGCCAGGACAGCCTAAGACCCCTGGCAACATGGGCAAGGGCACACTTTCCAAGCTTGGGGTGGGTGATGTAGGCAAGTTATCGAGCTTGCGACTGACACCCTTCAGGATCATGGTCTTAACTCCCTTAGGCTTGACCAGGGCCTTGCTAGCTTCAGCATGTGCACTCATAACCTTGGTGTTGTTGGCCTACA
The DNA here is from genome assembly GCF_964237555.1 of Oryctolagus cuniculus. Classification (NCBI taxonomy): domain Eukaryota; kingdom Metazoa; phylum Chordata; class Mammalia; order Lagomorpha; family Leporidae; genus Oryctolagus; species Oryctolagus cuniculus. The sequence goes on along the minus strand of NC_091445.1, from coordinate 82,857,116 downwards.
TCTTCTTCAGGCCCTTCGTGTTGTGCTTCTTGGCAAGACAGATGTTCCTCAGGAACTTTGAAAGATGCGTGTCTTCATGATCAGGGTATCTTGATGCCATTTGTGTGCCAGTTTCAGGACTGGTTGTGTGTGGTGTGGTTCTTGGGCTTGGCCATGTCTACACCATAACCCGCAGCTGCCAAAGTGCCTGGGACTGGAAAAAGCCACCTTTGTATTTTATACAAATCTGTAATAAAGAATAGCAGTCATGAAGCTCTGGTGTCAGATTTTTCCATTTGGCTACATGGAGCCCATAGTTTTGGAGATTCTCTCATTAAACACTCCAACTAAAATGGAAAATTCCATTGCCTCAGTTGTACAGCTGTGTTTCAAGTTCTTAATAGTTAGCTACACGTGGCTAGTGCCTACCACACCTCTCAATAAAGTTATGGAAATTTCCACCATCACAATAAATTCTATCGGACAGTACTCATTGAAGAGTCACTAACTCAAGTCTGGCCATTGTGGAAAACAGTATGAATAAACTTCAAAAAAATTAAAAACAGAGCTACAGAATCATGCAGCAGTTTCACTCCTGGGTGTTTGTCCAAAGGAAATGGAATTGCTCTGTGGAAGAGACATCGGCACTTGTGTGTTTCCTGCAGCACTCATTCACAACAGCCAGGAAATGCAGACAACCCAAATGTCCGTCTGCTGCTGAGTGGGTAAAGACACTGTGGCGTGTATACACAGTGGAATACTACTCAGCCATAAAAACAGATGAAATCCAGGCATTCACAATGGTACGGCTGGAACTAGAGTGAAATAGGCCAGGCAGAGAAAGGACAAGTACAACATAATCTCACTCAAATCTGATAGTCAACAAAGTTGGTCTCACAGAAGTTGAGAGTAAAGTGCTGACTACCAGAGGCTGGGGAAAGTAGGGGGTCGTGAGAGATGTGCAAATGCAGGTGGATGGGTGTTCAGCTAAAGACAGGCAGGAGAAGCAGGTGCTGGCTGCAGATAATGAGAACGTACTCTTGACGTTTTTTATAAAGCTGAAAGAGAGGATTCAATGTTTTCTTCATAAAGAAATTCTCAATGTTTGAGGAGATAGGTATTTTGACCCTGGTTTGAACTTTACACAATGTGAACATGTATGACGATATCACATGGGGTTTGACATGTGACGTAGCAGGTTAAGCCCCCGACTTGTGGCCTTGGCATCCCATAGGGGTGCTGGTTGTGTCCCAGCTGCTCCACTTCCAATCCAGCTCTCTGCTAATGGCCTGGGAACGTTACATAAGATGGTCTGAGATGGGCCCCTGCCACCTACATGGGAGACTTAGATGAAGCTCCTGGCTTTGGCCTTATTAAGCTCTGGCCAATGCAGCCACTTGGGGAGTGCTCTCCCTCTCTCTCTCTCTCCCCATTTCTCCCTCTCTGTAACTCTTTCAAATAATAAAATAAATAAATCTTTAAAAAAATCACATGGTACCTCAAAACTATGTCCCATTTTTAGGTATCAGTTACACTTTTTTAAAAATGTTTTTGAAAAGAGCAGCTAACTGAAAATGAACTAGGAAGGTGGAACACTCCATGATTAGGATTCAGAAATGAGAATACGTACAAACCAGATAGTGCAAGGGGACTCATAAGGCAATGAGCATTTTCAGGAAAAGCAAAATACTGATCAAGACACAGAATGCAGTCATAATATATTTTACTTCATAATGAGCAATATTTATATGGTCAAAACTGTGTCAATACTCAGTGCTGGATCTATTCTTAATTGGTCGGTAACCATATTGAAAGAATGGGAGAGAGAATGTGGTGACTTCTGGGAGAGTGCTAAACTTCATCTCCTATAGCAAAGGACTATTGGGTAACAACAAATGTTGATAAAGGCAGACTATATAGTCAGCCCTCTGCATCCACAGCTTCCGCCAACTGTGGACCAAAAATGCCCAGAAAACACTGCATCTCTACTGAACATGTACAGACTTTCCCCCTCATGATTATTCCTTAAATGATACAGTATAAAAACTACTACAAAGCATTTATGTTGCATTAGGTCACTGTAAGTGACTGGGAGATGATTTAGAATGTAGTAGAGGACGTGCATAGGATGTATAAGGGATTCAGCACTTGTAGGTGTTGGTGTCTGCTGGGAGAGGGGCCTGGACTCAGTCCCCCTGGAGACTGAGGGATGACTGTGCATGTTTTTGGGAATGGGAAGATGACTAGCATGAGAAGAGTTTGCAAGATTCTTCCTCTGGGGAATAGGAGGGAAGTGGATGGGACAGGGCAAATGGCTTTGTTGAAAGCCTTTTGGAGCTGTTTGAGTTTTAAAAACATGGATAAGTAGAATAATTGTACAAATAATCCAGACAGAATTCCTTTAACATTTGGTCACATTCAGGTTTGTAGTGGGATCATTGATAATCTATGGCGCTTCTGTGTGGTAATGAAATCTGTATGATGTACTATAAAGTATACAGCAAGCAGGAAAAGTAAAACTACATGAAATATAAAGACTGAAGAGAGGCACTCTCTGGACTTACAAAAGATTTGTCTGCAGACAGTGCACCCTGGATATAGTAACAGAAAAGACAGAAATACCATGGCCCAGGAAACTGAGCAGATGACGGAGGGGTGTTTCATCACGTGAAAGCATACAAAAACCAGCTCTGGGAAGAGACGCACAGTCCAGGCTGGGACGGCTTCTCTGTCATGTTAGGTCTGTGTGATTGGAGACCAGTACCTGCTGCAGCGGTCTCAGTCTCTGGCAATGGCCTCTTTACAAAAGTTGAATTTCAACCGCAAAGTATGGAGTTGAGAACTCAAAATAAAATAGAAAAAGTTGATAACACTTAAAATGACATCATTGCCACTGTGTAACAGTGTTTCCCAAGGCCTACAGAAACACCCACAGATTTTGTATTCCTAATCTCAAAGTTTGCCCTTCTGCCCTGGTGATTACGTCTCATGCTCACTTTCACTATCAGGACGTCATCTGCCCTCTGGGGCCGGCTTGCCTTTTTGCTTTCCCTCCCACCTCTAATATGCAGCAAGAATTGTACCCGGGGTCTGCATCTCGCGCCACAACCCGCTCAGCCAAATGCTCCATCAGGCTGTTAACCGAATTGTCTGCTCAGATGGTGAGCTGCTGCAACAGGCAATTTCAGACTCCGATCAGGAGTTGGCAGAGCACCAGGAAAGATGTCAGGCTCACAGGCGTGACACAGCACACTGGTGGGGAACCATCGGCGTCGCCTCTTCAGCAAATGTCAAGCCCGAGTCCAGAACTACAAGGTTGAAATGAAAAGCAAATAACTGCACGTGGAAGTCCTCCACTGAGCTGTTCTCACCCACAACTCCCTGTGAGATACAGATTAAGAATCCTGTTTTACCAAAGAGGGAACTGCTGTTTAGAGAGGTTAAGCCGATTGTTCCAGTTGATGGGATCTGGACAAAGAAGATTTTTTTCCCCTCCATCCCCACATCCCTGTTGCTGCCTGCGTCCCTGTCATGCACTCTTATTGGCATCTGGAAGTGTGTGCGGCCGTCAAGGGAGGAAGGGAGAGCGGCTTCCTCATTGCAGTCGCCTGCAGCTGACTTCCCCCACAGCTGGGCAATGGCACACAACTGCTCTTGGAAACAGCATCACACGAGCCCCACACTGGAGGCTTGTGCAAGGTGAAGCCAGGGCTCAGCAGTCACACCATGACCAAGCCGTGCAGGTGTAAACTCAAGTGGCAAACCACCGGGCAGTGAAAACGTTTGCTTGTATAAAATTGTATTTCTGCCCTAGGATTCTAGAAGGTCTTTGGGGATAAGTTGTGTTTCCTTTCTTGCCTATGCCACCACCATCCCCTCTGTGATCTAAATCCCAGGTATCTGGCAAATCTTTCCATTGTGTGGACTTTAAGGTCATGCTGTCCTGATTGGAACCCAGCTCAGCCTCTCGGTATCTGTGAATCCTTCTTTGACGTCATACTGAATGCCCTGTTGCCCATCCACACTAGCACTCACTCTTGTCCCCAGGAAGACACATTCCCCCAATACATGAAAAATAGTCTCTTGCTTTAGCTTTCAGATTTTCCTTTCCAGAAAGGTTAAATTTTTTCATATTGTTTAGTTAATCTGCTTACTTCTTTTTTGTTCATGTCCTTTGCCCATTTATTTAAAAAAATGGAGTATTGGTGTTTTTCATATTTTACTTAATAATATCTATATTCCCATTTCAGGTTCCTCTTTAGATGCAATTTATTTAATATGTCAAATTATTCTCAGAAGCAATAAACTGCGAGAGAAAAATCACTAAATAACATTGCCAAAGCATTAAATATCACCCCCAGGTGGAGAGTTCCTAGAAGTTATAGTGTAGGGCGAGGAAACCTTGTCCTTAGGATGTTAATGCTGAATCATATTGTCATCAATGTGAATTACTGTTCTGAAAATGACCAAAGAAGAGAGATTAGAAAAGAAAGAAAACAGTGTTTTCAGGCCTCCCTCCCTGTGTGCTTCTGCTCCCTGAGCTCCTGTCATTCCTAAAACAGGCCAGCATCCCTGTGATGGTTCTTTTTTATTTTAAAGATTTTTTAAAATTTATTTGAAAGATAGAGTTACAGAGAGAAGAGGAGAGACAGAGACAGAGAAAGAGCGAGAGCTTCTATCTGCTGCTTCACTTCCCAAGTGGCCACAACAGCTGAGGTGGGGCCAGGCCAAAGCCAGGAGCTGGGAGCTTTTTCCAGGTCTCCCACATGGGTGCAGGGGCCCAAGCACTGGGCCGTCTTCCACCGCTTTTCTCAGGTGCATCGTCAGTGAGCTGGATCAGGAGTGGAGCAGCCAGGATGCAAACCAGTGCCTGTATGGGATGCTGGTTTCACAGGCAGAGGTCTAACTTGCCACGCCCCAGTGCTGGCCCTTGTGATGTTTCTTTTACACTTCCTTAATAATTGGCTGTAGAAAAAAACTAAGACTTCATTGTTACGCTCACTCAAAATATATCACCTAGTATTGGAAGGTATATATGCATAGAAATCTGCATCTGCTTTCGTTTAGTGGTAAAGAGAAGTTCTTGGGTCTCTTAAATTATTTAATTGTATTATTGTATTCAAAAAGCATTAAAGGACAGAGAATAGCCTTCGGTTTATTGTGGAAAAGTTTTAAAAGACTTTGTAGTATTTATCATCTGTTTTAGATAGAAATGTGCAAACGTTGCACTGCCTTCCCTATTCAACCCCATTTCCTTAAGATAAATACGAACTCTCGTAAATTAAGCATGGACCACCTGGGAATACTCCTACTACCTGAAGCTTGTCAATGGCTTGTCAGCATTGGAGACCTACTGCTCCTCCAGTGTGGGTTGTGTGCTTTCCTTAAGTTCCTGTCTGTCTTCCCAGGTTAAAGCTAATTTGCATTACTTTCCATTTCAGCCACCAGCTCTATCTGGAGCTGCAGTGACATTTTTACACAAGGAAAGATGTATGCTGGCCATCTGTCATGTAAAGACATTACATAGCTAAACCATCTACCCTGCCTGTTACTGCATGGTGAGCGATGGAAACACCAATAACTGAATTGAGTTTCTACATGGAGAACTGGTGGCAAGAGACAGTCTTTTGTATGTTATGCTGCCAAGAAAATGAACATCAGGTGAGTCCCTAGCACCAGATTACAGGAGCATGTCTGAGAGATGATGTGGATCTGGGCTTATAATGCCTTTAGCCTCTGTTTTGAAAGTCTGCGAGCAGAAATGTGTCACTGTTTTATGCTCCCTGGACCAGAGAGACTTTCTCTGGTAGGGTAGGGGTGGGGGCTGAAGATCTGGACAATGGTACTGGCCATGCCATGATTGGGACTGTAGTCAAATCTCTTCTCTTTGTCAACTTGAGTTTACTCATCTCAGAAAGACAGAATGAGGCTGAATGACCACTTCTAACATTCTAATTATTACCGTGGCATTTACTTAGGCTGCCTGGAACACAAAGATGAGAGAGACTACTGACTTGTTATGGGCTGGACTGTGACTGTCAGGTGAGCTTTCAGTAGCACCAAAAGGTATAGGCATGAATGCATGGGGAGGCGGCAACAAAGGCAGGACAAGAGGATGTGTTAAATGAGTTAGCAAGGTGGGATTTAGAAGCCTGAGGCAACTCTGACCAACTTAATAGCTGGTCCAAAGCTTCCTGGGGCCTGAGAAGCTGTGTCAGGACTGAGCAGGTTTTAAAAGTTGATACTTCTCTAGGTTGTTTCCTGAGCCCTGTTGTTCCCTCAGTCTGCACACACTCTTCCTGGGCAGTTTCATCCATTTTCTCTTTCTTTCTTTCTTTCTTTCTTTCTTTCTTTCTTTCTTTCTTTCTTTCTTTCTTTCTTTCCTTTCTTTCTTTCTTTCTTTCTTTCTTTCTTTCTTTCTTTCTTTCTTTCTTTCTTTCTTTCTTTCTCTCTCTCTCTCTCTCTCTCTCTTTTTCTTTCTTTCTTTTTTAAAAATTTATTTATTTATTTGAAAGGCAGAGTTACAGAGAGGGAGAGGCAGAGAGAGAGGTCTTCCATCCGCTGGTTCACTCCCCAACTGGCCACAATGGCCAGAGCTGCACTGATCCGAAGCCAGGAGCCAGGAGCTTCTTCTGGGTCTCCCACATGGGTGCAGGGGCCCAAGGACTTGGGCCATCTTCCACTGCTTTCCCAGGCCACAGCAGAGAGCTGGATTGGAAGTGGAGCAGTCAGGACTCAAACTGGTGCCCATATGGGACACTGACACTATAGGCAGCGGCTTTACCCACTACACCACAGTGCCGGCCTCCATCCATTTGCTTTTATGTGCTGTATATCCTGGTACCCTTTTCTCTAAAGCACCAAAGCTAACTGGCTCTTTCCACTCTGATAGCCATGGATGTCCAAACTCAACAGCTCCACACTGAGTGTCAATCCCCTCTGCCCACTGCCACTGCCGCTGCTTCTGCAGCAGTCACCCTCTCAGGGGCTAACTCCTTGTTCACAGTATTGATCGCATACCGACTGGAGTGTCCTCGATGACTTCTTCCTCTCTCACCTCTGACAGCCCGTCAACCCCACCACTTAGAACGCTTCCAAAGCACTCCCCGCTGTCACAACATGAAACCCGGTAGCAGGACGGGCCTCCCCACCCTCCCAACCTCATCTGTTGATGCTCCTCACTCACGCTTAGCCCTGGGAGCATCTGCCAGTTCTACAGCTAGCCAAGTCACCTTTGTTTCTGTGCTGGTGTGTGTTCTTGGTTCTGCTTGGCAAGCCTCCCTAACCTCCCCCTCTCCACAGCACAGTTTCCTGAGATGACTTGAGTTTTCTCCTTAGTCTTGATCTAGATCAGTGGTTCTCGATTGTGGCTGATGTCCCAAGGGGACATTTGGCCGTGTCGGGAGGCACTTTGGATGGCCACTGGCAGCAAATGGGTAGAGGGCAGAGATACTGCTGCACATCCTACAATGCCCCTCACATCAAAGACCCCTTCTAACCAAGGATAGTCTGACCACCAAATAACATCAAATTGAGAAGCCCTGCTCTAGATTTGTCCGTCACCAGGAAGGCTTTCCTGACCTCATGATGTCCTCCCAAAAGGTCTCATGCCCCTCTCCCCAGCCTTCGCATCACCCTTGTCCTGTCTGTTCACCTACCTGTCTCCTCTCCTAGGATGTGAACTTTTGGAAGCCAGGCACTGTTTCTTGTTTCCCTTTTAATTCCCAGCACAGTTCTCGGTAACAGTGGGCATGTAATACATATTTGTAAATGAATGCGAAAGTAAATACACCAAAGTCACACTCTAAGGAGGTCTCACATGGAATACTTTTTTTTCTAGGAAGCGTATCATTTTCTATAATACCACCCTCTAATCCCTGTCCCCACAGCACTGCTAGGGAAGGCATTCTTTAAGAATTTTCTTGTATGTGTGGGCCACAGCAAACTGCCAACCTGTCTGGGGAAATAAATATTTGAATAGTTACTTTGTTTTCTGGGGACTTCTCTTGCCAATAACATTCCAGTCATGGAAATATCCTTACCCACGATGTGATGTGTGCTGCAAGATTATGACGGTGATTATTTATATTTTCATGACATGATCTTATATATTAAATAATAGTTGCAACAGATTGTGTCATGACTTTCTTTTATAGTTGAAAATGCCACATAATGCACGTTAAGGCAACATAAGCCAATATATTTCATCGCCCACCACTGTAATCTATTAAAGCCTGAGATATTTTCAGGGAATTGCCTTAAATCCTTTTGGTGGTTTAAAGTAGCTTCAGAAGGATTAGTGGCTTAGAGATAATTGTTATTGCTAATATTTTATTTGAAATGTCCTGTTCAGCAAAAGTAATGTGACATTTTGCTCACTGGAAATGCTGTCTTTCTAGGAAAAAGGATGAGTCAAAAGGTCAGTGCCCAGGAGAGGCAGGGGAAGGAGTGAGTGAGACAAGGAGCAAGGGCCCGGGCTGCGGGGACCAGCACGAGTTCACCAAGTCAAAGCCGACTTTCGTGTGCACTTTTGGGAGCTGCAGTTTTAACTTTACGTGAATTGTGGAATTCATGTGGACAGTTCCTCAGCCCTATAAAGAAACTGGAGTTTTACTTTTTAAAAGAAAAATAAGTGAGGAGAATGAAACAATGAGAAAGGTCTTTGCAGGTTCATCTTCTACCAAGATGCTAATTGTTGGAACTCGTTGGGGGCTCATCTCTGTCCCTTGGCCAGTGGGACTCGACCAGATAGTGCAGCTGTTAAAAAATAAAAATTCCTTGGGCCATTCTAACTAACTCTGCTTCTTACTAATTCTGAGATGGCCCCAGAAATCTGCATTTCAACTAGAGAGCTCCAGGGGTTTCTGATGCAGGTATTTCTTATGCCTGTAGAAGATTAATTAACCAATCTATTTCTTCGTGTTTCTCAAATTTCTATCAATAGCCCAAATGCATCTGAATTCTGGACGCTTCTTTCAAAATGACAATCAAAACCTCTATCTGAATGCCTCAAAAGTATTTTAAGCTCAGCCTGTCCAAATCCAAGCATTGTATTCTTGTATTTCCTACATCAGTAACGGCACCAGCACCCATCCAGGTCTGCATCCAAGATGTAGGTGTTCCCTCCACGTCTCTCTCCATCCACTCTATCTTTGAGATCATGCTGGTCCCAGCTCCCATCATCCCCAGTATTTCCTGTCTGGACTGCAGCAATGACTCATAACCCAGTCCCTTAGCATTCACTCTTTTTTTTTTTTTTTTAAGATTTATTTATTTATTTATTTGAAAGAGTTACAGAGAGTGAAGGAGAGGGCAGAGGGAGAGAGAGAGTCTTCCATCCACTGGTTCACTCCCCAATTGGCTGCAACAGCTAGAGCTGCGCCAATCCAAGGCCAGAAGCCAAGGGCTTCTTCTGAGTCTCCCACCCAGGTGCAGGGGCCCAAGGACTTGGGCCATCTCTGCTTTCCCAGGACATAGCAGAGAGCTGGATTGGAAGTGGAGCAGCCAGAACACAAATTGGCGCCCATATGGGATGCTGGCGGCAGTTTTACCTGCTTCGCCACAGTGCCGGCCCTGGCATTCACTCTTTAGTCTTTCTTCTCAATGAGCCAGGGGTCACCTTTGCAAAATGTTTACTGCAGCACTGCATCGCTCCTGCAAATCATCTCATTGACTTCCTGTTCCTTTAGGATTAGGACCAAGTTTCTTTGGCTCACAAAGTCCTCCTTGGTGACCACCACTGCAATCTGTTCTCACACAATTCTCTGTGACTCATAGGGACCTAGCCACACTCTTCTTTCCTAAGTTCCTCAGAAGTGCCAACCTCACCCCGGGGCACAGTGGGGCCTTTTGCTCTAACCCGGTTTTTTACTCCTCAGTCCTCTTCTCTTTGAACACCTATGTCTGCTTCAGACGATGGCCCCAAGAGTAGTTCACGTTCCGTTAATACACAGTGAAACACCTATACCTTTTCTAGAATGCTTTGCTCAGTTTGTGAGTGTTTGATGAGTACCTGTTTCTCCCTAGACCACAGCAGCCACAAAGACAGCAGTTTATTTCTTTTTTTGCATGCCACTGTAGTCCCAGCATTTCTCACAGTGCTTGGTGCATGGAGAAACTCACTAAGTGTTTGATGAATGAATGCTTGTTGAATTTTCGAATGAATATTGTGTGTAACATACTGTTGAAAGAACAGTTTCATTTGAATTTCTTTAGACAGGAAAATCAGAGTAGGTTTAGCAGAGACAGACACTGAATATGTCAAGCAAAGCAATTTGGGGTATTAAGGTCATTAGCTTGATAATTAAGGCAGGTAAGACAACATAATTATAACTTTTAAGCACAACCATTAAATGAACACAAACTTTGTACCCAGGTGTATAATTTTAAGCTTGAGTTGATTTCTCAGTGACAGGTAGATGGGATATTTAAAAAATAATAATGATTCTGATTAAGAAATCCTTAGGTTTCTTTCACTCAACATTAAGGATATTTAGAATAATGAATGTCCTTTGGTTTATAATATAGAGTCTGCTATTGCCTGCATTTTCTGGGCTCCTTTCTTTCAAACCAGTCTATGGAAAGGGCTCTAAGGGGCTTGCTGCCTCACCCAGAGGATGCTTTAACCCAACTTTCGCACTTGCTCTGAGATGTGAGGTAAGCTCCCACAGTGCTGGTGCTGTTGGTGTCTTCTGGATGTACAATAGCTGAAGGAGTCTATTAAAAGGATTTGTGCTTTAGGTCAGATTAGGCCAAGTTCAGTCACTGGGACCTCTCATTTGCCAGTTAAAACTCTTCTTTATGGTGTTTTCCCCCAAAGAAGGCCACAGAGCTTTGCAGCTGGAAGTCACAAACTCAAGAGATGGAGGAGGGAGACAAAAGCAAATAGACCATCACAATAAAGGCCAAAAGAGGAAGAGGTCATTTACAAAAACAACTGGAGAGGATTGTACAGGATACTGATCGTATTTGTAAAATACAAACCACATATAATGCTATGTAGTGATAGAATATACTAGAAAACTGGAACCATTTTATATCCCTGTTTTCTGATGCTACAACTTAACCAAAAAGGGGAAATAACTCCTTGCATGTTCCTGCTCCGTAGAGAGGACGTGTCACTTGTGCAAGTGCCTGGAAGAGCCCCTAGTTGCTGCTTGCTGCCTGTTAGTGCCTGATGGAACTGTCCCATCCAGAAAACTGTGCTAAGGTAGGGAGGACAAAGACTGGGCCTACGTTTTCCACCGTGGGTCTTCTGTGTGCCTGACACTGTGCTGGATACTTTCATATAGACTTGGAATTGCAAACTGGCGGATCAGAAAGTTTGCATGTTTGGGATGTTGTTCTTTGTGGAATCCAGGAGAAAGAGGAGACTGACCATAGGAGGCTCACCAAAAAATGCAGAGCCAAGTCAGCCCGTGCGTAGAAAGGCCGAGCACAGACAGCCTCCTGCAAATGCTGTGCCTCCCAGAAGCTCTGTTGTGCTCCATTCTTAGATAAAGGATAGGAGCACAGACATCTGAGGACTCTGTAATGTGAAAGGCAGAGGCCAAGCCCTGGAGAAAAGAACCTTGTGGAAAAGAAAGACCATGCATGGGTTTGAAAACTTGGAGAAATTTCTAATCTTTTCAGAGACATACAAGGTGTTGTACTTATGAAGCAAGAATCACATGATATAAAAACAAGCAAATAAAAGAGACCCTGGAAATAAAGACATGATAGCAGGAACAAGAACTCAATAGAAGTGAAGAGATAAAATGAAGTCTCCCACAAGCATTTTAAAAATATAAGAAGTATTAGAGAGAATTTGATAGAGAATTAAAGGATCATTTCAGGATGCCCAAATCACTGTGGCAGGAATTCTAGAAAGAAAGAACAAATGAAATAAAGGAGATATTCTATTTTAAATTTCAAAGAATCGAAGGACATCATTTCCTAGATCAAAAGAACACATCAAGTGCCCAGCAAATGACAAGCCAAAGCACACTCTTGTAAAATTTCATAACATTGAGGACAAGAGAATAGAGAAAAAACATTCAAGAAAGAAAGGCTACTTATTTACAAAGAATTAAAAATTGGATTGGCTCGGATTTTTCAAAAGTCACCCAAAAAACTGGCAGAAAGTGGAGAATACCTTCAAAATTCTGAAGGAAAATGATCTCACACCTGAACTTACTTACCCACACAAGCCATGGGTGGAGGATAAAGGTAGCCTAAAGACATTTTTGGGTGTGTAAAGTGTCAATTTCTAAGAAGTCACTAGAGAAGGTATGACACTAACATGAGGGAGTAAGTTAAGATAGAGAAGTGACCCAGGAGGGTGGCAAAGGAAATCTCCCCACGACCGCCAGGGAGAGGATTTCCAGGGAAAACAGCACCAGGAGAAGAGGACAACAGGGCGGGTGGAGGTCAGGAGGTGCTGGGAGAGGCAGCTCCAAGAAGGCAAAACTGAGATGACCTGCTGTGTTTCCACATTCAGAGACATTTGATTTCCTGGGGAGAGTCTGGGCTTGATTTAGTGGTAAGTACATAAAAAACATAGCATGCAGACACAAGCATCCACCCACACACTCAAATAATTATTAATCCTTTTGAGACTAGAAAGTTATGCAAAAAATGAAATCAGAACTCAGAAGCTTTAGTTATAATAATGTGAATGTTAATTTTTTTCCAGTGTAAGCTGTGATACAGCCCTATAGCCCTGACGGGAGGACGGGGAGATGGAAAAGGGTGAGGAAGGAAGTGGGAGGCCACAAGAGACAGTGGGATGAGAAAAATGTCTAAAATGGAAAAACAAGGAAGCAGTAATGTAAGCATGTTTTGCTTTGGTTTGTTGTGTAATGAGGGCTTATCTTATGGAAATGTGCTTGTCTTTTTTTTTTTTTTTTTTTTTTTAGCTTGTTTCAAGATTTATTTATTTATTTGAAAGGCAGAGTTACAGAGAGAGGGAGAGACAGAGAAATCTTCCATCCACTGGTTCACTCCCTAAATGGCCACAGTGGCCAGGGCCAGTGTAAGCCAAAGCCAGGAACCAGGAGCTTCATTTAGGTCTCACAACGTGGATGCAAGGGCCCAGCACTGGGGCCATCTTCCGCTGTTTCCCAGGTGCATTAGCAGGGAGCTGGATCAGAAGTGGAGCTGGCAGGACACAAACCAGCACCCATATGGGATGCCAGCATTGTAGGCAGACTTAATTGGCTATGCCACAACACCAGCCCCAAGGTGTGTGTGTGTGTGTGTGCTTGTGTGTCATGAAAAATGAGAACTTAAAAATATAAGGAACATATTTATATTTTGGATAGTGATGGACAAGAGAGTGAAAGCCTCTGTTCAATGGGGAAGGGATGAGTGTTCCACAGGGTCAAGGCCACGTAACTGTGGATGTGGCTGGATGGCTCTTCCTCTGTGAAGTACCCAGTTAGACAACTTGCCATCAGCTCGTTTCTAAATCATCTCTGTGACTCCGGGTGGTTTCATAATTCTACAGTGTTAATCGTGGCAGAAGCACTTTGTCACCAGGGAACAGATGCCTGGAGCTTTCATGATAAGAGAGTAATGTCTCTGCTTGTTTCTCAGGCCCTCCTTCCTCCATCCACCAAGAAATAGTAGTTGAAACCAGATACATGTTAAATTCTTTGCAGATTAAAAATAGCAGTAATTGGCCCCTGCATTGTGTCACAGAGTTACCTTTGGCTAAAATTGTCCTCTTGGAGATTTATCATCTTGCTCTCCAAGCCCTGGACTCAGGTGGGAAGCAGGCTGAGCCATTTGTAAACTCCATTAATTATAGAAATACAAGATATATCTTCTCCTGCCCTCTTTCCTCCAAAAGGCAAACCGTGATTTGATTTCTTTTCTATGACCCAGACCAAGTAATCTTCCCAAGCAGTATTAACATTTAGAATACACAGTCCCTCAAATGATCGGGCACCCATTGCTTACCCATCCCAAGCTCCAAATGTTAATAGCTTTTTAAAGACATCCACTTTTGCCTCCCTGAGATTCCTCAGAGACTGCAGGAGAAGCACATTGAAAGTACAGAGAACTTACTTTGTTCTGAAAGAGACTTTGTAAGAGCAATTTTTTTTCCAAGATTGGAGGATTCTTGAGTATTTTTGCCATATAGATTTTGTGGGTGCACTGAAGTGTGGTCACACTTTGGTCAACCTGAAGTAGGATGAGTGGAGTCTGTCTCTGTGGAGTGCATCCAGGCCATGTTACCTTCGTCGAGCCTGGATCCTGAATCTTGAAATGTTGTCAGTGATTATTGGCTAAATAAATAAATGAGCAAAGGGAAGGAAGGCAGATGCTCAAGGCCACACAGAATTCATAGCTGAAGGGGAGTAGAGGGGTGGTTGTGACAAGAACTAAGAATAAAAGTCCTAAATTAAATGCAGCTGTTGTCTCTAAATAGGAGTAGGATTGTTTTATAAAAACTGTTTTGGCTCAAACAACATTTTAGTTTGCAAAACGGTCAGTGATCTAACTTGGAATACCAGAGATAAATCTACAAATGGAATTAAATGACCTGATAAAATATTTCTGTACCTAGTGCTGGCCCTGGATTGAGTATTGATTGAAGCAGGGACCAGGGAGTGGGCATTTAGCTTAGCGTTAACAAGCTTGCTTCTCACCCTGGAGTGCCTGGATTTGATTCCTGGCCCTAGCTCCTGGTTCCAGCTTCCTGGCAGTGCTAACTCTGGGAGGCAACAGTGATGGTTCAAGCCCCTGGATCCCTACCACCCAGGTAGGAGACCGAGATTGTGTTCTGGCTCCTTGTTCCAGTCCCAGCCCAGCCCCAGCTGTGTGAGTATTTGGGGAATGAACCAGTGAATGAGAACTCTGTCTATCTGATTCTCTGCCTAACAAAACCATGGACCAGAAAAGTTATTGTTAAAAAACACTCATTTTGAGGCCGGCGTTGCGGCTCACTAGGCTAACCCTCTGCCTTGCGGCTCCGGCACACCAGGTTCTAGTCCCGGTCGGGGCGCTGCATTCTGTCCCGGTTGCCCCTCTTCCAGGCCAGCTCTCTGCTGTGGCCAGGGAGTGCAGTGGAGGATGGCCCAAGTGCTTGGGCCCTGCACCCGCATGGGAGACCAGGAGAAGTACCTGGCTCCTGCCATCAAATCCGCCGCGGCCATTGGAGAGTGAGCCAATGGCAAAAAGGAAGACCTTTCTCTCTCTCTCTCTCACCATCCACTCTGCCTGTCAAAAAAACAAAAACAAAACAAAAAAACACTCATTTTGTTCCAATAAAGCTTGCACACCTATGTTCAAAGTGGTTTTATTTGTAACAGTAAAAAAGTGAAAGCAACCCTAATATTCATCAGTTGATGAATGGATAAGCAAACTGTGGTGCAATCACAGAATGGCAAAGTATTCAGCAATAAGAGGGGATGTCGTGCTGACTCATGCCACAGCATGGATGAAGCTTGAAGACATTGTTCTAAGTAAAAGAAGCCCACTCAACTCATTTTATGATTCCATGCATATGGAATGCCCAGCATAGGCCAATCCATCGCGGTGAAAGCAGATTGCTAGTGGCCAGTGACCAGAGGAAAGGGAGGGGTGGAGACAGTTGCTTAATGGGTATGAGGAGTCTTGTGAGGATGATGAAAATGTTTTGGAAGTAGTGATGATAATTATGCAGCGTTGTGAATATACCAAAAGCCACTGGATTGCACTTTAAAAAACTGTAACATGGTCAAAATGATGAACTTTACTCCAATTAAAAATAACTAAATGCAAAAAAATAAGATATGTATTTGTTGTGCAATGCTGTTTGGAGGAGGAGGAAATGGAGATTGTTTTAAGGATATAGATTTAAAATTTGTTTTTTGACTGGGAAGTTGTCTTCAATATATTAAAAATAGACACTTAAGAGAGCAATTGGCTCTTTAGTCTGGGTTCTGTCTTCATTCCTTAATCATCGTGATGGAAAATCGCAGTAGCTATTGAATGAATCGGACTTGGACTCTGGAGGTTAGGCTGCATCGTGGACACTTAAGATATTGCCTTTGGCAAGGTAGCCCGACTCGTGGCATCTTCATTTCCTCATTTGAAAAACACAACAGTGTGATCGTGCTTACTTCTAACGAGGTGAGTGTCAGTGCTTCCCCAGCCTTGGCTGCACACTGGGCTGCTGACTTCTTCAGCTGGGTTCTGACGCATTGCTGCAAAGAGAACTATGTAAGAGACACACAGCATCGCGCCTGGCACAGGGCAGGTGGTGGATCTGTGCTGGCTTTAGCATGCTGGTAAGAACTTACTCATCGATTACGGCATGTCGTTTTAGTAGATGGAAGTATGTCTGCCAGAGCACAAAAGGAGCTGGGAGATGGGGTGGGCAGAGTATATGGAGGGAAGAAATATTTTTTGAATATACCCAGCTGTTTTGAGCCTGAACCAGTTGTGCTTGCTTGCTGCATACCATTTAACTGTGCGCTCTGCTAGGAGGAGTGGATCTCTGACCAACCGGCTGCCAAGAGTCACTCCTGTCTGTGGAATAAAACGGCACATCTTCCAAAAAACAACAATATTTCCACAAAAATTTGTGTTCCGTTCAGTAAAGAGCATTAGCCCTTCCACAGTCAATAGGCACTTTATCTCTTTCGGGCGATGCTGCCTGCCTTTGGTTTGGTGTGATTTCCTTACATGACTAATTCACCTGACACCCGCATTTGCTGGCAGTTTGTGCATTCTTGAGAACATTCCGCTTCGGGTGTGCTTTGTTGGTGTGAACGCGTCCTTTTTTAGATCATAAGGATACCACTGTTTAAAAGATACAAACGCACAAAACTTCACTGTGATAATTTAAAATACAGTTTCCCAGGTTCACATGGAGATGTCACTAATCATATTGCTAGGATGAGAGGCGGGGAACAGGAAGACTTGGGCTTCCTATGTACTGGGGGTCCATTTTCCCACTCATTGAACAAAGGCGTTGAGCCAAATGATCGCAAGCTTCCTTGTGTGGCTAATATTTTGTGAGTCCGTGTGTACAGCTGGATGTTGTGCTGTCAGGTTTGATGCCAGGTTCTTCATGGAGTGCAGGCAGCACATGAAAACACACCTTCTCCTCTGGTCCCTGGGCTGCACAGTAACTTTCCCCGTTGCAAAGTGCCTGATATGAACGTTCCCCACCGAATCTGATTTTGTTTCTGTTATGATATTCTGGTTTCACCTTATTTAGCTTTTAGTTTTATGACTCTACCAGCTAAGGGTAAGCCACCTGTTCTTATCAGGTTTGGTAATATTCCCAAGAGACACGTTGGAAATTCATGGCACTCTTTGATATTGTAATATAGTCAAGTCTGAATAGTTATATGTTGAAGCTTTTTTTAAAAAATCATGAATGACTTTAAACTATTTTCTTCTTTATAGAAGAGGGCATTCCATTCATATATATTTTTAATTATGTAGATAGGTAGGGGATGGATATATGGATTTCACGTTTGCACATTAGAAAACTTGCTATAAAAAGGATGTGGTGTGGTTGAGGATCACCATCACACACACACCCCAAGGCTGACTTGGATTGCAACAGGGAGAACGAGAGATTGGACAGAGAGTGCTTTGCATCTGCCACGGCAGTCCACGAGAACTTTGTTCCGCACAGCCACCTGACCTCATTCTTACTGCATTCAGCTGAGGTAGGGGTGGGATGGTCCTCCCTTTCACAGACAGAGAGACTGAGGCTTAGGGGGGTTTAGTAGCTTCATTTATCCATCAAATATTTTAGTGCCTACTACATGCAGTGTAGGTGCTTTGGATGGAGCTAGAGACAAAAAGAAAAATACCTGATATCTACTGTCAAGGAGCTTACAGTCTTGTGAAGGGGAGAGAAACTAAAATCAGGGAGAGAAACAAGACAATGTTGGGTTGTGATGGCTTTCACGAAGTATCTGAATGAAGTGGCTGAGAAAACACGTGCCCCAAGCCACATGGCTAGTGAGTGGTGGAGCTTCCATTTGAACACAGACATAGCTTTGTGGCTGTGTCACTAATGTCAAACTATAAAGCCGTCACCTCATCCAAGGCTGTCTGAAAAGAGGCTGTAATAGATGACCAAAACAACCAGGAAGAAGAGCTGTTTAATTTTTCTCTCTGCCCACGTGACACGGATAATTACAACAGTTCTTGATCTGTACTTACTTACTATGTAGTATTTTAGTTTGTTGTATTGCTAACATTCATTAAGATGCCTTTCTAAGTAGATAACATTAAATGCTTTTCTGATTTCTTAAGTGTGCGATTAGAAGCATCTTTAGTTTTCCCCCTTTTTAGCAATGGGTCTGTCACACTCAACTTTTAGTAAATGTATCCACTCTATACAATTAGAAAAATGTGTGCCAAAAACAGATGCACACATTCTTTTTCTTTTTTTAAAGATTTATTCATTTATTTGAGAAGCAGAGTTACAGACAGAGAAGACTTCCATCCTCTGGCTCACTCCCCAAATGGCTGCAATGGCTGGAGCTGGGCTGATCTGAAGCCAAGAGCCAGGAGCCAGGAGCCAGGAGCCAGGAGCCAGGAGCTAGGAGCTTCTTCCAGGTCTTCCAGGTGGGTGCAGGGGCCCAAGCATCTGGGTCATCTTCCACCACTTTCCAGGCCATTAGCAGAGAGCTGGAACAGAAGTGGAGCAGCCAGGACTTGAACCGATGCCCATATGGGATGCCGGCACTGCAAACAGAGAGGCTTAACCTACTATACCACAGTGCTGGCTCTGCACACATTCTTAAAAATGAAATAGCAGAGCCATTGAACCAGACTTTGAAAAGGGTGATTCTAGTCTTTCTGTAGATGAATGATTGAATGGAAGAGAACATGCTCTGTTAAAGAAAGGAAGATCCAACCAACAGTCAACGACAACTGAGGAGTAGGCTCCAGACCTCGAGTCTGGACCGTAAGAGTGTCTAGAGAGTGCTTTTTCATACTAAAAAATTCAGAAAGTTATGTTCTGTTCTTAAGAAAAATGTCAGGGTTAAAAAATCTAGTGCTTGCTATTATTAGGTAAAGATTAGAACGATAACAAGGGTGTGTGTGTGTGTGTGTGTGTGTGTGTCTTCAAACCTTGTTCAAGTTATGTATTGCTCTGGTAAACATAGTGATTAGTAAATGCTTATGTTTGGTCATTTTGTTAATGACATCAATTCTATAGAAAAATGTAGAAAGAAAGCGAAGGGTTCTGGTTCTGGTTATTGGTGCCAACAAAGTCATTTCCCAGACCAGAAAGCCACAGACCCAGAAACAATTTTTTTTTTTAATTTTAAATTTATTTTATTTCTTTAAAGGCAGAGAGATACAGAGGGAGGGTGAGACATAGCTCCATGTGCTGTTCACTCTCCAAATGCCCACCATAATTAGGGCTGGGCCAGGCTGAAGTCAGGAGCCAGGGACACAATTCAAGTCTCCCACACGGGTGGCAGGGATCCCAGTACTTGAGCCCTCACCTGCTGCCTCCCAGAATGAACATTAGCAGGCACCTGGACCTGGGAGCCCAGCTGGGTGCTGCAATGGGAGATGCAGTGTCCCAGGAGTCCTCCTGACCACCAGGCCAATTGCCCACCCCCGGGAGCATTTTTAATGCTGAGACTATTTTCCTTGGAGAAAACGAACCTCAAGAAGAAATAAAAATCTTCGGGAGGACAAACCTTGCAAGCTCCAACTTAGAGATACGGTATGTGATACTGTATCTCCTCCACTTAGATACCATGAAGCACTCATGTGCATTTTTTAAAAGAGAGAGAGAGAGGAAGAGACAGAGAGAAAGAGCCTCCATCTGCTGGTTCATTCCCCAAATGGCTGTAATGGCCAGGGCTGGGCCAGGCTGAAACCAGGAGCCAGGAGTTTCGGCTGGGTCTCCCACACAGGTGTGCAGGGACCCAAGCACTTGGGCCATCTTCCACTACTTTCCCAAGCAAATTAGCAGGGAGCTAGATTGGAAGTAGAGCAGCTGGGACTCAAACCAGCACCCATATGGGATGCTAGCTCTGCAGGCGGTGGCTTAACCTACTGTGTTGCAGCGCCGGCCCTCATATAAACTCTTAAATGAACTGCGTTATTGAAAGCATGTTAAGTACCTAAAGGTCTTTTCCATTTATTCTTCAAGCTATTATGCCAATTCTTGTGTTGCTTGCTTAAAATAGCTACCACAAATAAAAGATGATTTAACATATGTGTATTTCATAGAAATTTCCCTATTCTTATTCTTGACTATATCTTTATCTTTGTAGATGCTCAGTATTTTGACAAAAACCAATCTCACACTCCTATGTTAAGTGTATTGCTTTAAAGGCACACTTTCCCCTAACAGTAATTAGTAGTCTTTCAATGAATAGCATGATGAATTTCTCAAGCAACATAACTTGCATTGATTTCATAAATTTGAGTGTTAACTTTAAATTGTTTCTATAATAATATTTTTAGTATTCACCACCAAGTCTGTTCTGGTCAGCTCAGACTCTGGGGAATTCAGCATCTATCTTGTACACTCAGTTCATCTTTTGTAACTATATTGGCCAACTTGCAAATTTATCTGTAGTATGCCGGGGTGGTGTTGTAGAGGAAGCTGCTATTCTCTGGGGAGAAATGTCTCTTTTCCACCAATCAGAAGGCAGTTCATGATTCATTAGATTTGTTGGCCAGATTATTTAACTTAATTCAATATAAATTATTTAATTCCTAAAGCCTTCCTGGTATTCAATATGAATGAAACAATTATTCTTGGACACAATCATCCAAATAACACCACACCATTTTACCAAGTCCCAAAGTAGTCGTTAAATCCCAGCTATCCACTGCTTTACATAAACTACTCATGCTGAGTTTTTGAGGGTGTAATGTTACTGAAATTGTCTGGATTCAATAAGGGACTATATGTTATTCTATATTTAATGAGAGAACATTCCAGCTACATAGCAATGTGAGGTATCATAATATATTTCTAGGTAGCAACTCGGCTCATGTTTCGAAAGCTTCCTTTCTTTTCTTGTCTACGGGGAAAAGAATGACACCGTTTTTGTCCTAGTACAAGACTGCTGCTGGAAATTGTTCCTTTACCGCTGCTTGATATCATCAGCTCCAGTAGGTCCACGGCTGGGAGACAAAGCTTACATGGTATTTTTATGTTTTCTCCCTTGTATGTGATTTATATGACAAGTGTCCCCCAAGCAAGGTGTCCCTTGTCTTAGTTTGGTTCCCTAGAAACAGACTCCAAAGTAGAGAAGTGTGTGCTAACTGTTGGGTATCTTTTAAAAAACAAAATTATTGGGGCCAGTGCTGTGGCATAGTGAGTGAAGCCTCTGCCTGTGGTGCCAGCAACCCATATGGACACTGGTTCAAATCCTGGCTGCTCCACTTCCAATCTAGCTCCCTACTAATGCACCTGGAAAAGCAGCAGAAGATGGCTCAAGTCCTTGGGCCCCTGTACCCACAAAGGAGACCTGGAAGAAGCTCCTGGCTCCTGACTTCAGACCAGTGCAGCTCTGACCATTGCAGCTGTTTGAGGAGTGAATCAGTGGGTGGAAGATTTCTCTCTCTCTCCCTCTCCCTCTGTCTCTCTCTTTCTCTGTAACTCTGATTTTCAAATAAATAAATAAATCTTTAAAATTTATTTACTTTTATTTATTTATTTGAAGGCAGAGAGACGCAGAAAGGCCAACAGAAAGCGAAATCTTCCATCAGCTGGGTTATTCTTGAAATGCCTGCAGGGCTAAGCCAGGCCAAAGCCAGGAACAAGAAATCCGTCCAAGCATCCTGTTTGGGTGGTAGGGACCGAAACACCTGCTGCCTCCCAAGGTGTGCATCAGCAGGAAGTAGGATCAGAAGTGGAGCCGAGACTCAATCCCGGGCTCCAAAATGGAATGAGAGCATCCTAACCAGTGTCTTAACTGCTGTGCCAAGTGCCCATCCCGCCTGTGGGGTCTTGAGATCAGGACTGGTGGAGGGAGAAGCTTAGATGCCATGCTATTGCAGCTGGGGCCCAGCCAGTGCTGTGAAGCACTGTAGAGCTAGCATGGCCTTCAGAGGTGTCTGGATTTGAGACAAGAAGTTCGCATCTTTGTCTCACTGTATCAGCGATCACAGACCAGGGGCTTGTCCCTGGGAAGGGCATGACCCTGTGGCCCCAGACTATTTCCAACAAGCTCTCAGCAGCCAGTATTACAGCAACTGGAGACACGAGCAGCTCAGTGCTAAGGGGAGGCTGGGAGCACCACCTGTTCACCACCTCTGTTCTAAGGAAAAGCTGGGTGAGGAATACGAACACAGACTAGATACAGAGACAGATTCTCTCTTTTCAACAGTCTCAGCTTTCCTCTTTCAACAAAGCTTGACTTAAATCTGTGAAAAAGTGCCTTCCTCTTTTTCACCTTCCCCCTCTCTCTTTCCTTTGTCCTAAGTAGGGACAAGAATGCAGTGCTGTAGACCCCAGAGAATGCAGACCCCAGAGAATGTAGAGCCCAGAGAATGACAGACTATACGTGGAAGCCCTGTGAGACGGGGCTGGAGATGTCAGACGTGGAGTTCCCAAGGTCTGCGCTTGAGAAAGGAAAGAAGGAGCCAGGAAGAAGCTGGCTGGTTTAAGGGAGGCTGTGGGTCATCAGTGACTGCTGGTTCCTTTCGCTCATTACTCCCTACTAAGGCCAGCAAGGTGCTCCTGGGGTACCCACACTGGCATCTGTCTCGCCGGCCATGCCAGTCCCCCTTTGCTCCCTACTGCTCTCAGGTAAACCCTTTGTTTTGGAGGTCTTCCCTCACCACGCCCACCTCTCCACACCTTATCCCTGTCCTACTGCTTGCTCTTCCAAGACCATTCTTTCACTCAATTATTCGTTCATCTATTGAACTCCTACTGTGTGCTCTATTCTGGCTTTCCTCGCCTTCGGCTGATGGCCTGGAGCTTTTGACGCTAGTTTTGCTTCCCTGCTGTTTCTCGTCGGTTTGCCTGTGTTCTGACTTAGCTTTGCTGTCTGTGAATGCTGAGCCTTTTGTTTCTGATCGGAAGCCACTGGTTCTCACTAGAACTGACGCCTTCACCTGCAGACAGAGCCTGTTAAGTGGTTTCTGAAAACGACCTGGCCTTCAGGCATCCACTCGTTTCCTCTGATCACAGATTTGTGCTGGTACCGTGGAGTACTGCCATGCAAGGTAGGAAAAAGGCAGAAATACCCCACAATGAGACTTGTTATGGTCAACGCTACTTGGAAAAGCCAGAGTGTGGACACTGAGGGTTCAACATGGAACACGGGGGACCAGCGTTGTGGCATAGCCGGTTAAGCCTCTGTCTGTGATGCCGGCATCCCTTATGAGCACGCGTCCCAGCTGCTCCACTTCCAATCTAACTCCCTGCTCATGCTCCTGGGAAAGCAGCAGAAGATGGTCCGAGTGCTGGGGGCCGCTGCACCCACGTGGGACACTCTGGTGGGGTTTCCGGCTCCTGGTTTCAGCCTGACCATTGGGGGAATGAACCAGTGGATGGAAGATCCCCCTCTGTCTCTCCTTTTCTCTCTGTAATTCTGCCTTTCAAATATATAAAATAAATCTTTAAAGAAGAACGTGGAGCATGGAAACAATGAGAAAGGACTGGCTGATTGTCCTGAGTAACAAGTGAGTCATTTGAGTTTCTACAGCTGTTTTCTCTTTTTCCATTTCATTTCTCTCCCAACTGAGCCTAACTAAACAATTGTTTTACTTTAGTTTGGGCAACATTTGGATATTATTCTAGTCCAACAGTTTTAGGTCAGTTGTGGTTTAAAATGGTTAATTTAGAGCTAGGTGTTTAGCTGAGTGGTTCAGGCGCCAGTTAAAATACCTGTATCCCACATCAGAGTGCCTGACTGCAGCTTCCTGCCAAGGCAGGCTCCGGAGGCAGCAGTATTGGATCAAGTGATTCGGTTCCTGTCACTCACATGTGAGACCTGCATAGAATACCTGGCTCCCGAGTCTGGCCCTGGTGGACATTTGGGAATGAACTAGAGGATGAGAGCTCTCTCCTTCTGTATGTCTCTGCCTCTCTGTCTCTTGAATAAAAAAGAAGCAATGGTTCATTTTTTTTTCTTGAAAGATCTTTTTTATTCCCTTGCTCAGTGATGTTGGATTTTTGTTTTATGGCTTGGTTCAATGTAAGTTTCTTATTCCCAAAGGAGTAAGTCAATGGATTGAATGTACTTGATCTGAAGTTTAATATCTGCTTAGACTTTTTCAGCATATCAATCTGCCTTGACGCCAACATGAAGGATGGTGGCACAACCATGTCTTCCTAACTGTGTTGTATGCGTTAGATCCTTTAACCCCACAGCAGCCATCTCTTGTAGGTACTTGCATTTTCAATTTACAGATAAGGAAACTCGTCCTCTATCACTAGGAAATCTAATTCCAATGCCTGTGCTCTTAGCCAATAAATTATCCTACCTGGCTAGAAATACACACTCACAGATAATTGTAAAATGCAGTTATAAACGCCCATTTTGTATATTACATTATAGATGTGCTCCTCCACAGTCTCTGTTCTGTTTATTCAAGCCAGGGCCCACAGTCCCTTGCTCTGCAGCACAGGAGCCTGCCCTACTGTCTCACTTCTTTATTGGCATTCCATAGATTTCTCTTTTCGCTTTAGATGTATCTGGGATCCCTCGACTATCCCTATTAATTTTATCCCCCAGTCATGGTTTGTTTTTATTTAAGTTTTCTAACAGTATTATTTGAGTTAGTTAAGATAGAACTTTTATGAAAGACTCAATATCTAAATTAAGTTGCATTGCAAGGTGTTATGGGTAAAATTGGAAGAAAGAGCATTAAAAATCTCTATTGAGGTTCTCTAACTGAGTCTATTTGAGGCTAATGCAATAGCCTGGGCTTGATTTATGATGATGTATTCTGACGTGTGAAGTGCTGATTGTAAATAGTTTAATAAAAGGCTATTGCGCCAAACTCCAAATTAGCAGTGAAGGTGATTTCTATTAGAGAAGACATTTGTGGAGGATTTTGTTCTTGCTGCTTAATAAAGTGAGTTCTTTTTCTCAATACAATACGCACTGTTGACTTGTAGCACAGCTCTGGGGACCTGCTGTTGTATGCAAAGAATAAAAACATATCTGTGCTCATTGTTTATTTACTAAGTTTTGGGGGTACAAATGGCAAAATCATTTTCCTCACAGTTCCCAGTTCAGTTTTTCCTCTTGATTATGTATTAAAAATCTGTGCATAAGTTTCCTCGGTCTCAGTTTAACCATGTGAATCTCCAAGCTTCTTTCATTCAATGACATTTCTAGTATTTTAATGAGGGTTTGACATTTTCACATGCTACAATTTTGTTTTATTTTTATATTCATTGAAGTGACTTTCATGCTGCCTTTGTGTGCTGCGATTTACAATTTCTAAAGGTGCTTGGAGACACCTTTTCAGGAAGAAGAAGTACATCGGGAAATCATTCAGGATTCTAAGCGTTAGTGTTCAGAGGAGCGCATTTTTGAAAAAATGACTTGCAAGGCTTTAAGTGTAGGGGTTTTGTTCTGAGCAACATCAAATACAAGATTCTTTTGAAATGGCAAAGGCCAAACATGATTTAGACCAGGGCTTAAAAATTCAAACACCTGGAGGGCTCAGTGGGTGACATAAGTAAGAGAGGCAGGCCCAGAGGACTGAAGTGGGCTGTGGCAGCCATGCCCTGTCAAAAGAGGACAGCCATGAACTTGCCCTTGCTGATGGCTGCTATGATGGCCCACGTCGAGTGTCATTTGCTTTTTCAATAGTCAAAGTGAATATCGGAATCTGAATCCTTAAGTAAAATATTCTAACTTTTAACTTTGGCTGTTTCACAATGAATGGTTAATGCTTCCAGACACTCAGTAAGGAAAGGCATGGTCAGAGCTTGTCTTTCAGAGGACCCCAAAACTCAGGATTTCTGGAATCTTCCATTGCCTATCATGGGTACAGCATTGTGTAACATCAGTCGGAGGTGGTAAAAATGACTAAGCTGCACCCTCAATTTTTAATGAACCCACAGTCTAGAGAGAGGTTTAAGGCATGAGAAACATAACTAAAATATAAGGTGAAACCAGAAATATCCCCAAAGGGAGGTTGGGGCAGGTGTTTGGTGCAGTGTTGAAGATACTTCTTGGGAGGCCCATGGCCCATATTGGAGTCCCTGGAATAGAGACCAGCTCTGCAGTTTTTTTCAAGATTGATTTGTTTGGAAGACAGAGTTACAGAAAGAGAAGGAAAGTCAAAGAGACATCTTCCATTGCTGGTTCAATCCCCAAATGGTTGCAACAGCCAGGGCTGAGCCAAGCTGAAGCTAGGAGTCCAGAACTTCATCTGGGTCTCCTACATGATGGCAGGGATCTAAGCACATGGGCCATTGTTCCCTGCTTTCCCAGGCACATTAGCAGGGAGCTGGACTGGAAGTGGAGCAGCCAGGATGCAAACATTGCAGGTGGGATGCTAACATTGCAGGTGGTGACTTAACATGCTGCACCAAAACCGCAGTCCCTCAGCTGTGCTTCTGATCCAGCTTTGTGCTAATGCGTACTTGGGAGACAGCAGTGATGGCTCAAGTCATTGTTATCTCCCACATGCGAGACCTAGATTGAGTTCCTGACTACTGGCCTGCCCTAACTCTGTTAGGGACATTCCAGGGGTGAACCAGGGGCTGGAAGAGCACTCTTTCTTGCTTGCTTGCTTGCTTTCTTCTCTCTCTATCTCTCTCTCTTTCAAATAAATAAGATTTAAGAAAAAGAGGTGTTCATTCAAATGAAAATCAAAGGAAGAAGTCACATCTGATTGGTGAGACCAGGGATGGATTCATGGCCGTTGAGATGGCCTTGACAATGAATACAGGGTTGTGGTGACTTTCACAAGAAGAGTTGAGGTGTGGAGGTACAAAAACTTGAGTGTGGGGGGAAAGTCAGAAAGCAGGAACTAGAAAATTACGAGGCAGGGGAGCCGTTGAGCGAAAGCAAGAAAGGGAGGTTGAGTGTGTGCAATGGAAGACACGGAGTGCTGGGCAGAGGAGTTACGGACTGTGGCAGACAAGGGCAAGCCGCTGGTGGCTTTTGACTTGGAGAGTTCTATGCCTAACATTTTGTATAGATGAAAAGTTAACTAGCAAGATGGCGAAACAGGAGAGAGGGGCTGCTGGGTATTCACTCAGAGTTTGATTTAAGCTCATATCTGGTCATTTGTCCTCTGGATTTTCATTCTTAGGTGAAGCACTGAGCACCCCCTGGCTGGGGAGATGGCTTCGTGCCCAGGGTTCTCTAGTGAGGTGCCAGCTTGGGGCCTTTGGCCCTGATGGCCTCCTTGCAGCAGAATTGTGGGTTCCCAGCAGCCCCCCCACCAACGTTGGCTGTGAGAAGAGTTTGCCAGGTGCGGAAAGCAGGCAGGGCACGTGCCTCAAGGAGCGAGCTGGGTGAAGGCAGTGAAGAACAGCAGTGCCAGATGAGACCCAAGGGTGCCAGGGGCCAGGTCATACAGGATGTTGTGCGAGTAAGGATCTAACTTTTGTTCGTAAACTGCTAAGTTCCCGGAGGGTGTAGGGCAAGAGAGGAATGTGGAGTATTTCAGGCTTAATTGAAGCAATTTAGTTTTCTTATCTTATTCTACCTATTTTCTATCTCTTGCCCTTTTTTGTATTTTTTTTGAGAATTTTTTTGAGAATTTTTCAACTTTGTTTTCTGATCTGCTTATAGATTTTAATATTTGCTGTAATATTTTTAATTTCCAAAAATTCCTCCTATTCACAGACTTTCAAGCATCCTTTAAAGATTTATTTATTTATTTGAAAAGTGAGTTGTGGAGAGGCAGAGCAGAGATATCTTCCATCTGCTGGTTCATTCCCCAAATGGCTGCAATGGCCGGAGCTACACCAATCTGAAGCCAGGAGCCAGGAACTTTTTCTGGGACTCCCACACAGGTGCAGGGACCTGAGTACTTGGGCCATTTTCTACTGCTTTCCCAGGCCATAGCAGAGAGCTGGATCAGAAGTGGAGCAGCTGGGACTTGAACCAGCACCTATATGGGATGCCAGCACTGCAGGTGGGAGCTTTACCCACTATGCCATGGCACCGGGCCCCACATTCTGTTGTATTTCATGGATACGTTATCTTCTCTGAGTATTCTGAAGATATTGATTACAGATTTTGTGAACATTCCTTTTCTGCCCACCTTAGCATTCTTGGTGGAATCTTGAGACTTTCCTGGAAATTTTAGGAGCTTTCACTTGTGGGCTTTCCTCAAATACTGAAGGTCTTGGCCATCCACACACACTCGAGAATGAGGAGCTCAAATAGTAACCAGAAGCCCTGGCTGTGAATGTGGGGCTTATGGCATGGATACCCAGCTGCTGTGTTGGAGGCAGCAAACTGTCACCGCACACCTTTGCTATAGGGCTGATGAGTTTCCCTGAGAGGAGAAATCTCATCTCATGCAAGGTGGGATAGGAAGGAAGTGGGGAGGCTCTGTGTGTCAGACGCCCCACATCCCAGGGAGAGGAGGTGACTGAGGGAGTTCAGGGGCAGCAAATATACATATTTCTCTTCAGTTACCCTGATTTTAGCAAGGTGCTTCCTTTTGCTATGTGTCCCACTTTCCCGGGGTTATCAGAGAACCCCTCAGGAGGTTTCTTTGTGCCCATCTTCTGGTCGGCACTTGCGCGCGTCTCACTCCTAAAGCAGAATCAGAAGCACTGCAGTGAGCCGGGGCAAGAGGCCACCATCATGGCTGTCGTGGCTCAGAATTCCTTCTTGTTGCTCAGCCTGAAGCAGAGTCCCACTGTCAGTGCAGAAATGCCCGTCTGCTCTGCTGCGGGGCGGAGCCACCGCGTCCCGTGCCTGTTCTTAGCGCCTGCATATTTCTTGTGGTCTCCATGGCCTCTGCGGCAGATCTCTCAAGATGAGGGAGACTTTCGGGACCCCAAATAGTTCACCTGAACACAATGTTGAAGCAAGGACCCAACCTGTAGTCCAGTAAATTGTATTTTGCCAATAGTTTCCATTTCCTGATTTTGTTTGTGTCCTACTGTTTTCAGGATTCCCCACTGGGGGAAGCTGGGCATGGGGTCATCTGCATTGTTTTTGCAAGTCTTGTGAGCCTATATGGAGTATGCAACAAAAATGTGCTTTCACGTTCCACAGGAAGATGATAATCCACTCAAGGAGGACTTGCACTAGAAGTGAGCATGAGCTCCTTTGTGACTCTGGCTGACCACACTCACCCAGCTTATAATAAGAAGTAGGAGAATTTATGTAGAAATCGGAAGGTTTGCGGTTCAGAGATTAGTGATGTGAGTCTCCACCTCCCCTTCCCCCTACGGCAACTGATCAGCCCTAGAACTCATCCAGTTGTTCTTCTCCAACCGTGTCGTTTCGTCCAAAGACAAATTCTATTTTCCACCTCCACTTCATGCTTGTAAACCTTCCAGTGTTTGTTTCCAGCATCTATAACTACAGATTCATACTCCATCTGAAATAAGATTTTGAAAGAACCGCATTCAGTGATGTCTTAGTCAGCTCAG
Organism: Oryctolagus cuniculus; assembly: GCF_964237555.1. NCBI lineage: Eukaryota > Metazoa > Chordata > Mammalia > Lagomorpha > Leporidae > Oryctolagus > Oryctolagus cuniculus. The sequence continues at coordinate 82,827,625 of NC_091445.1, read as the reverse complement.
GCTGCTGTAACAAAACACCACACACTGAGTGGCTTAACCAGCAGATGTTCACTTATCAGAGCCCAGGAGGTTGGGAGAGCCAAGATCAAGGGTAGATTCTGGTCCTGAGGACAGCCCTCTTCCTGACTTTTTGATACCTTTTGTCTTACTGTGTCCTCACATAGCCTTCCCTAAATGCATGTGGAGAAAGAGTGAGAGCAGGGTCTGGTCTCTTCCTTTTTTTTTTTTTTTTTTTTTTTTTTTTTTTGACAGGCAGAGTGGACAGTGAGAGAGAGAGACAGAGAGAAAGGTCTTCCTTTGCTGTTGGTTCACCCTCCAATGGCCACTTCGGCCGGCACACCGCGCTGATCCGAAGCCAGGAGCCAGGTGCTTCCTCCTGATCTCCCATGGGGGTGCAGGGCCCAAGGACCTGGGCCATCCTCCACTGCATTCTCGGGCCACAGCAGAGAGCTGGCCTGGAAGAGGAGCAACCGGGACAGAATCCAGCGCCCCGACCGGGACTAGAACCCGGTATGCTGGTGCCGCAGGTGGAGGATTAGCCTAGTGAGCCGCGGCGCCGGCTGGTCTCTTCCTCTTCTTATTAGCACACTAATTTCATTATGGAGGTCCTATCCCCATGATATCATCTAAACCCAATTACTTCCCAAAGATTCTACTTCAAAATATCATCATGTTGAAGGTGAGGGCCTCCACATATGAACTTTGGGGGTTCTCAAACATTCACTCCATAGCAAGTGAACACAGAAAGCATGCAAGAGCTCATAACTTTTTAAAAATATGTTTTTATTTATTTGAAAGGCAAAGTTACAGAAGGAGGGAGGGGAAGAGAGAAAGAGAGAGAGAGAGAGATCTTCCATCCAATGGTTCACTCCCCAGATGGCCACAACAGCTAGGGTTGGCCCAAGGTGAAACCAGGTGCCAGGAACTTCACCTGGGTCTCCCGAATGGGTTGGCAGAGTCAAAAGCCAGGCATGTTTACAGGAGCTGGATCAGAAGTGGAAGTGAAGTAGCAGGAGCTGGATCAGAAGTGGAGCAGCCAGGACTCGAACTTGCGCCCACATGGGATGCTGGTGTCGCAGGCAGCAGTTTAACCCATTATGCCATAATGCTGGCCCCAAGAGTTTGCAACTTTCTAAAGTTATCTCAACTCTAGAGTTATTGAGATTGGAACTTCCAATACCATAGCAAGGCTCATGTTTTTGCATAATATATCCAATGATTTTAGTGTACCTAAGATTACAGTGAACTCAATCACATGATGCAAATGCTAATGCAACCTCTGGCACCCACTGTATGAGACAGAAAATGCAAGTACTTCTGTAATAAAATTTACCAAGTTCCTCTGCATCGAGGTTCTAGCACAGAATGTAGCTCATAAGTAGGTGCTTAAAAAAAAAAAAAAAACACTGGCAGAATAAATTCAGAGTGGTAGGAGACTGATATTCCATCTCCCCTTTTACAAACCCATATCCTGAACCCTGAGCAGTCTTTCATTGATCCCCACTTTCCTACTGCCATGCACCTTGCAGCTTTTGACTCTGAGAGCCCAAAGTGAGAGATTGTATGGAGAGACGGGGGATGCAGGGGGAGCTCTCCAATAATTTGAACACAGAGTAGACTTCCATCTTGCTGGAAGTTAGGCATAAAGGAAGAATACAAAGCACATGTGTCATAGAGCACAAATTGCCCTTGAAAATTCTTTAGGAGGGCACCACACTGGAAAAACAGAAAACACAATCAGTGTTTCTTCAGAATTGGAACAGCCCACTGCTTGCTTCTGTTCAGAATCAGTTGAAGTTGGTTTGAATTGAAGGGTTATATTGTGTGAAAAAGATATTTTTAAATGCTAAGATTAACTGCATGTGGCGATATGCTGTCATTATAAAAAGCACCCCAGGACAGAGACTGCCTTAAGGATGGCAATGTCTTACCTCTCCTCTCAGTTCCACTTTAGAATATATGACCATTGAATAGGGAGGTGGGAGGAAGTCATATTCTCGCTCTGTTTCCCTCCCTTCCCCCTTCCTTCTCATTTTCTTATTTGGCCCAGCATGCACACTTGATTTTCTTCAAGTTAAAATGCATATTGATGAGATCTCTGTATGCCCAGAGAGGGGAAGGCAGATTGTCTGCAGCAAAGCATAGGATCTTTGCTGCTTGCCTGGATCAGAGCAAGGCTCCCATCTCAGAGTGCTGCTCACTGGCTGTCCTTTGGCAGGTGAATTGCCAGGTGTGAGCAACACTTTATCTACCATGGCCACCCAGTCAGTGATGGGGACGACAGGTGTTCAGTTGTGGGAAGCTCAGGTTATATCTACCGATTTTTATTTCATGAGTTTTCAAGGGACCCTGGGCATCACCGCATTACAAGCTTGGACCTGTGTTTTCTTGGTTTGGGGAAAAAGAAAAACAAGGAGGGAATCCTGGCCTCACCTCTTTCTGGCTATGAAATCGTTGGCAATTATTATGTAGTGAAGAATGCATTATAGTTATATCATGAGGACATGGCAGTTAGCCAGGGCCTGGGGTGTGCTAACTACCCAAGAAATGGGAGTTCTTTTCAAGTCTCCTAACCATCCAAGCAAGCCCCAGTCATAAGGTGGGGGCAGGGCAGAGGGTAGATTTTAAAAAATCCAAAACCAAAAACAAATAGAAAATCACCGTGGCTAGTACTGCGTGGGTGCTGACCATCAGTCTGACTGAAGGACTGGCAGAGAGGAGGCACCTGGTGTGGAGAGACCTGGGCTGTGAGGCAAGAGACCTGACTTCTAGCTCTGGGGGAGCCTTGGCCATGTCCTCTCTCTTTTCTGCTCCCTTTACTGTAAAACGAGGGCCTTGGACCATCTCTAAGATGAACTGTGGTCTAAAGATAACCACACTCTGTCAAAATTCTCTCCAGGAACTTTCGATGATTCTCTAATGCGTCCCAGATTAAACCCACTTCTTTGACTGACCTTAAAGATTCATCACCAAATAGCTCCAGGCTCCCTATACCATTTTTGCTCCTACTCTCCCCTTACGCAAACCCAACCCTGCAGCGGTCGCCTCTTCCGTATCTGTTTCCTGCATTTTTATCCTCTTTGCCTTTGCTCTTGCTGTTTCTCCTTTCTGCAATTCTGCCCCTCTTTGCCTGTGAATTTTCTTCCCATCCGACACGTGGGCAACACCATTTCCATGAAGCTCTTTGTATTCTTCTGTTGGGCCCCATCACTGTCCTTTGGGATCCAGCTGGCAATGGAGGAACCATGGGACAGTGGGGTCAGGATGTTTCCTGCCCCTTCCCATGCCACATCTGCCCACTGCTGGCAGTTGCACCATGTCAGCAGCCTATCTGCTGTCCTATCTGCAGAGCAATGTGTGGACATGGCTGGGAATTGAGGGGAAGACCCTTGAAACGATGCTTTTGCAGAGCTCTGAGAGAGAAGTGCTGCTATGCACAGTCAGGAGCTGGAAACAGTGAGCCATAGATGACATTTCTTTTAAGCAATATGCAAAGTTTTCCCAGGAGAAAAGAGATTAGAAGACAACATTAATTATTCTCAAGACTGCGAGTCCTGATTTTCACTAATTGCTTAAATTTGCCACCTGCCTATTCTGACTGGTGACATTCCACTGGTAGGAATCCAGACCTGCAGAGAGAAAAATCTTCCCTTTCAGAAGCGCCTGCTGGCTGGACCGCTCTCTCCCACATGTCTAATGTGCGAGAAGCCAGAGCAAAACTCAGCAGTTCCAGGGAGGGAGGAAGTCGGAGTCTAGGGTCCTTAGCCACCATTTAACAGATTAGATATATTTATTTATTTGAATGGCAGAGTGACAGAAAGAGAGGGAAAGAGATCTGTTGGTTCATTCCCCAGATGGCTGCAATAGCTGATGCTGAGCCAGGTTGAAACCAGGAGTGAGGAATTCCATCCCACATGGGTTGCCCAAATGGGTTGCAGGGATTCAAGTACTTGGACATCATTTGCTGCTCCCCAGGCATGTTAGCAAAGACTAGATTAGAAGTGGAGCAGCTGGGACTCAAACCAGCACTCCCGCATGGGCATTCAAAGCTTCAGCTTAACCAGCTGTGCCACAATGCCCATGAGAACTCAGAAAGTACATCCTGTTCTGTGTCGTAGTGGTTAGTAGTGTTACTCTTGGATCCATATTTTCTGGGTTCAAATCCCGGTCCCTACCTTCTCTCCTTGCTAGCCTCGTAACAGTTAGCAAGGCATCGGTCTTCTCCAGGGCGCTGGCTAGGTTTGAAGACTGTCAACCAAAGGCCACCTCTGCTCCTCGTCCCTTCTTCCTGAGCCTCCTGGGGTTGATGTCAGCATATCCTGATGTGGCAAGGGCCTAGACTGGCCCCAGAAATACAGTTGCTTTTGGTATCCGTGAGGCGTTGGTTCCAGGAACCCCTTCTGGATGTTAAAGTCTATAGATGTTCAAGCTCCTTTTATAAAACATATAACCTGCACCGGCGCTGTGGTGTTGCAGGCTAAGCCTCTGCACGCGGCATCGGCATCCCTTATGGGCACCAGTTCGAGTCCCAGCTGCTCCACTTCTGATCCAGCTCTCTGCTATGGCCTGGGAAAGCAGCAGCAGATGGCCCAAGAGCTTGGGCCCCTATACCCACATGGGAGACCCAGAAAAAGTTTCTGGCTCCTGGCTTTGGATCGATCCATCTCCGGTCATCACAGCCATTTGGAGAGTGAACCAGCAAATGGAAGACCTTTCTCTCTGTCTCCCCCTCTCTCTGTAATTCTACTTCTCAAATAAATTAAATCTAAAAAAAAAAAAACTATACACCTGAAATTACTTCTAGATTGTCTGTAATATCTAATGTAATGTAAATGCTATGTAAATATTTGTTTTACTGTATTGTTTAGGGAATAATGAAAATAAAGTCTGTTTTCTGTCAGTACAAACACCTTTTATTCTTTTATTCTGAACATTTTCTATTCACGTGTGGTCCCATGGATATGTAACCTGCAGATACGAACGACTCACTGTGCCTTGTTCCAGAGGCTAAATTTATCTTTTCCACTATTCCCTTGGATTTTTCTATGCCCTTTTTAGCAGGTGCATTTCCCGGATGGCTTCTAGGGATCACCAGCATCCTCGAGGAGGATCATTGTGTGAAGATGGCCCAACAGGGGTCCGATTAACAAATGATGGGTGCAGCAGCCTCCCTATGCCACACCCTTCGCCTCCTCCTACCAGAGCACATCGAATTGACTTGCTTTGTAATTTATTCAACTGCTGTTTGTACATGGATCTAATGGGTTAGTGAGAGTCACACAGGTCCGCTAAAACTTGAGGCAGTTCAGATGTAACCTCTCCAAAAAATAGACAACATATGATTTCTTCAATGTGTATTAAGCTGGAGACAAACCAGCTAGCTGCCCTTTTTCAGTTTATGGTCTTTGGGAATCTGCATCACAATGTGATTTGATGAATTCTTGATTGGGGGTGGGGTGGGGTTGGGGTTTCAGGAAAAATCTAGAAAGGGAAGACGACCCAGAGTTCCAGGCAGCAGTGGTCTGGCAAGATCCAAAGGCCTCTCAAATGGAGGGAGAGTAGGGGGTGTCCCAGACAGAAGAGTCAGGGAGTCTGGATGGAAGAGACAGAAGCACAGCCCTGTCTGGGGGCCTGGGGCACTCCTGGATAGATTGGGTCTGGGGAAGAGCTTGAACTTGAATTTCAGGGCAAAGGGTGACTGTTGAGCTTGTGAGGAAGAGAGGTTCAAGTTAATATTAGGGTTTTAGAAAGTCTGCTTTGATTGCAGCAGGAGAATGAGTGGAAGAGAACCAGGGTGGCGGCTGCTGTTAACTCCACCCCCGACCCCTAAGGCCATGCCAGGTGGAAGGTGAGGAGGGTGAAGGAAGACAGCTCAGGGTTCAGGGTCAGGAGACCTGAGTTTGAACCTTAGTGTTATAACCACTGCTTCTGACTTGGCACAGGAATTTCACCTTGGATTTTCTTTTCTGTAAAATTATTTCTAAGATTATTGAACTCTGTTTCTGTATCACTTTTAAGCCTGCTTCTGTTATGAGTTTCTCTCCCTCTCCTTCTTACTCTTCCCATCCCCTTTCCCCTGTGGCTGCCACAGCAAAGCACCAGAGACTGGGAGGCTTAGCCTCCCAGTTCTTGAAGCTGGAAGTTTGAGATCAAGGTGCCAGCAGGTTTGATCTCTGTGGAAGCCTCTCCATGGCTCATAGACATCTGCCTTCTCACCGCGTCCTCGCCCCGTCTTCCCTCTGTGGGTGCACATCCCTGGTGTCTGTATGACCTAATCTCTTTTTATGAGAACACCAATCAGATTGGATTAGGGCCCCCCCCCCCCCCCCCCCAAGAGCCTCATGTTCATTTAATCGCCTCTTGCAAGGCCCTATTTCTGAGGGTGGCCTTGTTCTGAAATACTGGGGATTGAAGCTTTAGCATAAGAATTTTTGGAGCGGGACACGATTCAGCCCCCTAAGTCTCTCTTTCTCTTTGACACCTGCTTTGATAGCAAACCTGCTGAAACTAGACACATCTTGGCTGGTTTGGGGGTGCAATCTCCCCTAAGTTTTCATTCTCTTGTCCGTATCCCTCTTGCCTCATTGGTCCTTGTCTCATTTATGGACGGTGGCTGCAAGGCCTTCCATTTGTGGGGAAAGCTAAGCAGTCTTTTCTTCCTCCACGCTCACCAGGAGTTTTTCTTCAGTTCTGGGAACTGCAATGTGAAGCCTCCTTCCTTCCTTTGTTTGGGTCTCGTCTTTAGGCCCAGTGAGATTCTGGCGTCCGCATTAGGTTTGCTCTCTTTCATACTGCCTTGACTGCCCAGAATAGCTTTCAAAGGAATCTGTATCTTCCCCTTCCTCTTCTCCTTCAACAATCACTGCTAAAACCCGCCAGGATCTGCAAAAGCTCCATTGCATTAACGTTCTGCGGATGTTTCTTGTCATCAGCCAAACTCAACTTGCTCTCCCATTTCAACTGCAGTCTCTTTAAGGCCAAAATTTCATTTCATTTCCTTGCTTTTGTCCATTGTGTTTTACCAGCTCGGAAGGGCCACGCATCCCTGGCACCCCGTGAATAAATGAAATTGCACACTGTAATAATGACAAAAGGGCATGCACTCCTCTACCTGCCTACAGAGCAAACTGCTTCTTTGACTGTTTTGCAAAATCCTAATGTCTCACTGGAGGTTTCTTCCCACCTACCTGATTCCGAGCCCAGTGAATTATAAACATATTTTATTTAACAAATTCATTTTTATTACCACAGTCAGTTCCTATCACAATAGTTAAGGTTCTGTTTGCAGGTTCATAACTTGGCCGTAAAATTTTGCTTCAGGCAGATCCTTTGGTCTAATGACTCTTGGCACAAAATGTCATTATTAGAATCTTTCTCTTTTACCACTAAGGAAAGTAAAAAGAACGCTTTGACTTAAAAACTCAACTTTACCAGCTCTATTATTTTGTATCAAAGAAATGTTCCTCCTTACCTCAACAAAGAAGAAATGCCAGACCCCAGCTATCAAGATTTGTAAAAGTGACATTGCATGGAACTCCCTCCCCAAGGTCGCTCAGTGGAGTTGCTACTAGCATTTGCTTGGTGCAGGCCTGCCCTGCATAAAGCAGAAACTTGCAGTTAGCATTCTTGCTGCCCAAGGGCCTGTTATGTGCTACCTATCCTCTGCCCTTGCCCCATAACCTGGAGGAGCTGCTTTGACCAGCAAGGACACTGTGCTCTGCGTTTTCTCTGTCTCACTCACATCCTCCTGGAAGTCTGTCCCCCCCACTTGCTGCAGATAAAATGGGCCCAGAAGGAGGGCTGGAATTGAAAAGATTTTAGTTGACTCGTTTAGCATGTCAGCTATTGTTAGAACAAGGGAATTGGGAGGTCTCATCTCAAGAATGGGCAACATCTGTTTTTCTCATCTTTTTCCTTTTCCTAGGTCTAGCCCTAGAAGATGAGGGCCTCGTGTCCTTGTGGATGTCCAGTCGCTCTTTGTACTCTGTGGGCCGAGTCCTATTCTTTCTCTATGTATCCATCAAAGGGTATCTGCCTTCTACCTGTGCTCATGGGGCCTCTACTCTTTCCAACATAGGACTGACTGTGTCAACCAAACCTTGATAATGGCTCAGTTTGTCGTGTCTCTTGGCAGGGGCAATACTCCAAAGATGTAAAAGTAGAATTGGCACTGAGGAATCAGAACAAACACAGGGGGAGGCTCTACTTTCCGATGGCCCATTTTGTGCCAGGCATTATTCCTTTAGTTACTGGACCTTGGAGTGGTGGGAGGGATTGGTGTGGTAGAACAGAAGTGCTTCACCATATTAACAACTGATCCAGTCTGTGGTGCACTTATATCTCCTGAGGGCTTTGTTCTTGATGACTTATTCTAAAACAAAGTCTGGGATTTTAAGTACCCTGGCCTGCTAGTGCAGAATGACTTTTGACTGGAAAGCTTCAGAATTCATACATAGTCTAAATTATATTTGCTACCTTCATACTCTCCTATTTTTTGCATTGAAAGTCCCCACTTATGAGTCAAACACTCACATATGTTTTCTTTGTAGTGATAGCGTAAGTGAAATTTATTCTGTAGTATGGTGTGGTATGAGTACAGAATTTGAATATTTTAAAATAACCGACGCTCACACCCTTTGTGAAAACTCCGCCTACATCCACCTTGGCTTTCAGAGCTCTCTGTGCGATTCTGTTCTTTGTTGCGTCTTGCATCAGCCCCGCATGGTTTCGACTGGTGTAACTTCATACATGGGTTTGGTGTTGGTTGAGGTTGTTCCCCACTTTCAAATTTTGTTAGGTTAAATTTCCTCTCTCCTGTGAACCTCCAGCCTGCTCATCCTGTTGCCATTTATTTTTTACTACATTACATAAATGTGTATATTAAAGTAGATAAAATCGATATTTTTTGTTCTATTTTCTTTTCACCTAGAAATATTATATATTTATCTTAATGTTTAAAACTTTGTTTATATTATCAGCAAACTTTTATAGTTTTCTTGATGTAGGTCCTATATATTTCTTTTTGGGGTTACTCACAAATATCTCCCTCTTGTTTTTTTTTTTTTTTTAATTACTTTTATTACTGATATAACTTGCCTCTTGGTACCAGTTGACTGGTTTTGGTGGTGGGTGTGGTGCTGGTTTCCTCCCAATGTCACCCTTGCTCTAGTGGGCACTGGCAGGTGCTACCAGGTGGTCACTACGGGAGCCTTCCTGGACCACCCTCCCTCAAACATGGAGCCAGGCGTACTCAAAATCTGAAACCGACCATGGGACTTTCACATGCATCTTGGTATTATATAGAGCTTGCTGCTTGTGAACCAAGTTTAAAAAGAAGTAAAAATAATTGCTTATTTTGACTAAATGTGACTTTTTCTTAAATACTCACAATGGGACCCATTGTCTGAGAAGTTCTTGTTAACAAGTACAAAAGGGCTCCAAAGTCTTGTTCAATAATGGTTTCTTTTAAATGCCAGTTATTTACTAAGAGGAAGGGTTGCTGTAGAGGGATTAAAAGATATATTTTCTCTTGAAATCTGTAGCTTTTTTAAAGTTCAAGGATAAATGTGCAATTGCCTGCGCCTTACCTGTATCCTTCTAAACAACCAAGGAGCCTGCTCCAGAAGAAATTCAATTTCCCCTTGAAGGAGTAGAAGTGAAGAGAAGTTCACTCAAATTCAGATACAGGTTGCCTTGACAAGCTCTCCAACAGGGAGTAAAGCCAGACAGGGATTGAAATAGCTTTAGAGAGCACCATTGGTGCCCAGTTAATTTTGTTAGCTGTACTCAGGTACAAGGAGGGACGTAATTGTGGCTGAGGGAGAGATGCCCTTAAAAGACTCAGGATCCTACATCATTGTAATTGTGTCATTGCATAAATAACCCCAGAGCACAAATAAAAAGATTTAGCACTTGGTGTTCTTTTTTCAGCTGGAGCTGGCGAGGTGGGGAACAGAGGTGAAGCCCATTATTTTTTATTGCCAATTAAAACTATAGTTCTAATTCCATGTTTTGAGTTGAAAATTATGCAGCCAGAAGCATTCTGATTTATCCTTGATTATCCGTGAGAACACCAAAGGTTAGACATATCAGTACGTGCAAGTTTTTATCAATACACTCTTTTTTCCCCATTCCTTTTTTTAAAGATTTATTTATTTATTTGAAAGAGTTACACAGAGAGAGGAGAGGCAGAGAGAAAGAGAGGTCTTCCATTCTATGGTTCACTCCCCAGTTGGCCACAACAGCCAGAGCTGTGCCAATCTAAAGCCAGGAGCCAGGAGCCAGGAGCTTCCTCTGGGTCTCCCACATGGGTGCAGGGGCCCAAGGACTTGGGCCATCTTCCACTGCTTTCCCAGGCCATAGCAGAGAGCTGGATTGGAAGTGAAGCAGCTGGGTCTTGAACTGGCACCCACATGGGATGCCAACACTCCAGGCCAGGGCGTTAAGCTGCTGCACCGCAGTGCTGGCCTCTTTCCCAATCATTCTGAGGAATGATTATCAGGAGATTGTCAAGGTTCCTGGGATACTGGAACACTGGGAGGTGGTTGACAGCTGGCAGCAGGTGTTGCTTAGTCATGGCACACAAGTCACTGTAATGATCTCTGACTTGAACCCAGGTACCTTTTTTTTTTTTTATTTTTTTGACAGGCAGAGTTAGAGTGAGAGAGAGAGAGAGAGAGAGGTCTTTCTTCCGTTGGTTCACCCCCTAAATGGCCACTACAGCCGGCGCACCACGCCGATCCGAAGAGCCAGGAGTCAGGTGCTTCCTCCTGGTCTCCAAAGTGGGTGCACGGCCCAAGCACTTGGGCCATCCTCTACTGCCTTCCCGGGCCACAGCAGAGAGCTGGACTGGAAGAGGAGCAACCAGGACAGAATCTGGCACCCCAACCGGGACTAGAACCTGGGGTGCTGGTGCCGAAGGCAGAGGATTAGCCTAGTGAGCTGCGGCGTCAGCTGAACCCTGGTACCTTTGAGGGTAATGCTATGTAGCTGGAGACAAAGACAAGACTATAGCCCTCCATAAATAGCATTTACCATTTGACTAAGGCAATTGATTCCTGATCAACAGCTCCAGCATCTCCTGGGAACTTGTTAGCATTACAAATTATCATCCATGTCTCAGATCTACTGAATCTGAAATTCTGGACATGGGACAAACCCATCAGATGATTCTGATGTATTCAAGTTTGAGGATCAGTGGTTCAGGGAATTGTTTCATCTGTTGTTTTAACTCTCACTTGATTTTGGTCTTTGTTGTCTAGTAGGATATCTCTTGTTTTCCTTGGTGTGTAGCTCCTTTGGATGGATAACACTTTTCAACAGTCATCCTGCCTTTCTCCACAGACTTGTTTGAAGGACTATGGGAGTCATTGTTTCATATCCACATGTGAAAATACACAAGGACATGTGGGCTCATCCTGTGAGGCCCACACTGTCGGGTTGGTGAGGTGATGGCATTTTTTGACAAGAAGCACAGGAGACAGTTTCAGTGAACATGTCCATTTATTAAAAAACACAAGCTTTTATAGAGCAGGCAAAGAGGAGTAGCTAGTTCAGGGAACTAACAGTAATTCTATAGGATAAAGCTTATACGATGCCTCTAAGCTTCTTCAATCAGCTTGAAGGTCACATAGCTCACATAGCCTTCTAGGTGATCTTATGGGTCTGGGCCACACCTGGGAGCTGTACAAGGCTCCTTAACAGGAAATAGTGGTGGGGGAAATGTTCCTGGGGCCCCTGTCACTGGCCAGCAGTCAGGTCATGTGTGGGTCTCAGTGTGCTGAGCTCCCAACCAGGGTCTTTCCTGGGAGGCATGGTGTGCCATGCTCTTATAACCTCCTGCATGGGCTAGGCAGGCAGTCTCTCAGCCAGCCACAGGATCACTCACAGGGACATCACTCCTTGATGCCTGATCCAAGTGGCAGCATCTCAGGAGAACACAGTTTCTTCCCTTTTTTTTAGCAAGACCACCACCCACAACTCTAAGACTGACCAAATCAACAGGTGAATTCACGACAGAGGTGATGTACCTTGGAATCAGATAGGTCAAATTAATATTCATTCAGTTATGTGAACTTGAGAAACATCATAAAGATTATAATATTTGCCTCCAAGTATTTATTGAAAGGAATAAATGATCTTTCAGAACCATGGCACACTTTTAGACTGTAAAAGGGGAAAAGGAGATATTGTCCCCATTAGCCCTCAAGTTTCCTGCATAGTGGCTGGAGCTGAGCCAGTCACCTACAGCCAGCTAGAAACTAAATTTTGTACCTGCAGCTTGTGGTGCCCAGTAGGGCCTCTAGACATGGAAGTAGTTGTGTCTCTGACTCTAGATTAGGGCCACCATGAAGGAGAGTTGATGAAAGGTGCATTTGGCTGCTCTGAAGACCTTAGTGGTCTCCATAGAAAATCCAGGACCTGACATTAATTCTGCCAGAGGAATGAAGGAACATAGAAGGGCTCATGACCTCAGCTGTTGATAGGATCAACATCAAAGACTCTATCATCATGCTATTGCCGTCCACAAATGTGGTTTCCTTACTTTTGGCTCATGGTTCCTTCAAGAAAGAAGAGTTTCCAAGACAAACAGATCTCTTCCTCCTTTACTCTGCTATATGGTATTCTAGCGAGAATCCTGGCTTACTTAGTATTTTCTAGTTATTTCTTGTAGATGCTGAGCCTCTTATGGTCTAGACTAGCTCTGTCTAGTAGAAATATATGTAAAGATTGATTTATCTATTTATCTATCCATTTTTAGGATTTATAGCTTTTTATTCCTAAACCACCAATTAATTGGGATTTCTAGAGTAAGTAAGGACAAGGCACACCATCAGTAGGAAGACCAGCGTTTTTTTGTTTTGGAAATGGATTCTCTTGCATGAAGTGTATATATCTCCCCTTGAATAGTGATTGGAGAACATGCATTTTATGTTAATTATTCATTTACATGAATAACTAAAATAAGCAGAATCTCTGATTTAATGCCAAAAGGGGAAAGGCGTTACAACACCTGTGGAATGTGCATGAAGATTAGGACACGGAAAATAAAATGATGCTAGGAAATGGGTGGTGTGGTCTCGTTTTATAGACAAAAAAGCTAAGGCTCAGTATCTTAAGTAACTTATTTAAGGTCATGCAGTTAATAAAGAGAAAACATGTGTTTTAAACCTGGTTTTATCTAGCTTGCAATGCATATCTTCAACATCTGTTCTGTGTTGCCTACCTAGAGATGGGAGTGGAATGGTGTGAATAAGAAGGCCATTTTGAGGAGTCAAATTGGGAACAGATACTCAAGTGAGAGGGAATGGATTAAAGACTTAGGCAACTAAGTGAGGAAGAGAAGGTATTTGTATTAATAGGGTGGAATTTCTGGACAGGACATACAGGAAATAGAGGGGATGAGGGAGGGATGCATATATCAATTAAGATATTAAAGCCCATAATTAGGGGTGTGATTAAATTATAAAGATATTTTTAAAATGGTAATCTTTTCTTTTTTCTTTTTTCTTTTTTTTTTTTTACAGGCAGAGTGGACAGTGAGAGAGAGAGAGAGAGAGAGACAGAGAGAAAGGTCTTCCTTTTGCCGTTGGTTCACCCTCCAATGGCCGCCGCGGCTGGCGCGCTGCGGCCGGCGCACCGCGGCCGGCGCACCGCGCTGATCCAATGGCAGGAGCCAGGTGCTTCTCCTGGTCTCCCATGGGGTGCAGGGCCCAAGCACTTGGGCCATCCTCCCCTGCACTCCCTGGCCACAGCAGAGAGCTGGCCTGGAAGAGGGGCAACCAGGACAGAATCCGGCACCCCGACCGGGACTAGAACCCAGTGTGCTGGCGCCACAAGGCAGAGGATTAGCCTAGTGAGCCATGGCGCCGGCCCAATGGTAATCTCTTAAGCACATTTATGTTTCAGGCTATGGCTTCAATCATTTTTTAATTTTAATTTATTTATTTTAATTTTTTCAAAAGAATTGTTTTATTTATTTGAAAGAGCTCTCTTGAAAAAATGCTTAGGGTCACTACCATCAGGGAAATGTAAATCAAAACCACAGTGAGGTTTTACCTCATTCCAGTTCAAATGACTCTTGTACAGAAACCAGCAAACAATAAATGCTGGCAAGGATGTGGGGGAAAGGTACCGTAATCCACTGTTGGTGGGAACGTAAACTGGTCCAGCCACTGTGGAAGACAATATGGAGATACCTCAAAAATCTGAATATAGACCTACCTTATGACCCAGCCTTCCCACTCCTGGGAATTTACCCAAATCAAAGGAAATCAGCATATCAAAGAGCTATCTGTACTCCCTGTTCATTGCAGCACAATTCACAATAGCTAAGATATGGAATCAGGTCAGATACCCATCAACTGTTGACTGGATAAAGAAGTTATGGTATATATACGCCATGGAGTACTACTCAGCTGTTGAAAAAAAGAAGAGATCCTGTCTTTTGCAACAAAATGGATGCAACTGAAAACCATTATACTTGGTGAAATATGATGGTCCCAAAAAGATCGATATCATATGTTTGCCCTGATCTGGGGTAACTAATAGAGTGCCTAAAAACTGAGTTAAATCAGAGGAGAGGAAAGACATGCAAGGAGAAGTGATAGGATCATAACTAACACCTAGGGGACACCTGAGAATCATCTGTACTAGTGTCCCCTGCATGATCTGCCGCTGAAATGAAAATGAAAGTAACTCTGTTAGGAGAAGCAAGGCAGGGTCTGGCTGGTGAAGCAGAATGAATGGACTTGTGGGTTGCTCTGGACAGATAATCAATGGAATAATCGTGAGCTCATGAATCTGTCAGAACACAAATATGACACCGTATAGTTTACCCTCATCTTATTTACTCTCAGTCTGAGAGTCAGAGAGCAAAAGGAAGAGGTCCTCTGAGCCCTTCCAAGAGAGGGAATGCAGAATCGAAGGGAACCTTTTGCCACCAGACTCCTCAAAATGAGCATCACTCCCCCTGGAAACTGAACAAGAGGCACAGGCTCTTGCAGAATTTCCCTGTATTGTTTTCACACTTCTGATTTAAATTCTAACACTTTTCTACCTCATCTCCCCCGGCATGTTCCAGCAGAGGGGAACACCATAGCTGTCTGGGGACAGTGGTGTTAAAACACCATTTAGAAAGGAAGTACTAGCTTCAAGAGCAAAGCATCTAGGGAGCCACAGGAAGCAAGAAAGCAAAAGATCTGGAAGGTGAGCAGGAACACTATCAAGGGAGCTCTTTCTGAGCTCAACAGGGTGGCTCATGAGCTTTGAGCTGGTGCTCCTCTCCGATGGGGCATTATTACAGCTCCGGCATGAACATTTTGGGTAAAGTCCAACTCTTCAGAGTTACCAGGAATAGCAGATGCTGCTGATGCTCTGTTCGTGTTGCCTTGGGAGTCACATCCCCTTTACATGGCACTTGCCCCTACCAGCTCTTGCACCCTCTGCCTTGGAGCAGGCCAGACGTGAGCACCCCTGGAAGCATCCTTGGCCATCACAGGGCAGGGTCCATGTGTGAGTACTCATTGACGCCATCCTTGGGTGGGGCAACCCTGAGGTGGGTTCTGTGTCATTCCACAGAAGTTCCTGTTTATAATTATTGTTCATAGCTTGGCACAAAAGCTTTGGGCATCTTATGTTTATGAGAAGCCCCAGTGGACAACTCTGTGCTTCTGGTGAGTAAAAATTGGGAAATAAGTGGATTTTACCAAATAAGTACACGTTGTTTCAACACAGGGACTGCTGGGGTGGGGAAGGGTAAGAGGAAATGAGTATGAGAAGGGAGTGGCAAAAATAGGGGAGTTCGGTGCTTGAAAGGTGAGGAACTTCTCCATGTAACGACTCTAAGTCCCCTTGAAGCTATGTCTGCCGTGACTGGCATTGCTCCGATGCCCCATGACCTCATACCACCCACTTCTAGGACAGACACTCAAACTCTTTTCTCTGACTCCAGCGTCCTCGATAATCTCATTGGTCCATTTTAGGGTTCCCTGCCTGTTAGCATCCACGTTGTTGTGAGTTCCTTAGGCTCTTCCTGACCTCTGTTCAATGTCATCCCCACTGTTCTTTGGACCCAAATCAAGTTCTGCCTTAAATTTGACATCTTCCCTGCCTACTGCTGCCTCATTAGGCTTCGCCTGACGAGAGACCCAGCAGCCACAGCATGCAAGTGAGCACTGTACTTTACCTTACTGGGCATGATTCCCTTATCCCAAGCGTACCAATAGTCTATTAGGAAGGGAAAGGTGCTCACAGATCCGTGTCAGGACTTTGAGTTTGAGAGGAGCTTCCTGCTGAGTCTCACGATAAGCTCTCGAGGACCAGGACTACCTTACGGAATGGCTCCGGACAAAAAACAAAAGAGCCACCATCGATGAGTGCCTGCTATGGGCTCACTTGTTAGGTTCACCTCTGCCCAACTTGTCTCGTTTCGTCTTTACAAAATCTTGCAAAGCGAACTTTTACAGATGCTGAAACTGCCTCATCTGTATTGCTCGTGGCTATACTTTAATAAGTGTCTGGGACTCAAACACAGGTTACAAAAATCCATATAGTTCAGAGCCTCAGCTACTCTATGCTTGTTCCCTGCAATGATTTCAAGGTGACCTCTTCATGTATCAATCTATTGAGTTAGATGAATAAACGAACAAGTTTCTGAAGTTACAATAATGTAGTTAGTACAAATTTAAAGAAAAAATAAGAAGGGCACTTTTAGCCTAGCTGGTTACAAGCTCCTTCCACCATGAAGCAGAACCTGGGGCAGACCATGCTGGGCAGTGGTAGGTGCTGTGGGGAAACAACGCAGAGCAATGGGCTAGGGAGTGTCGGGGTGGAGTGAGTTGCTGTCAATTTTAGATAAGTGGTCCAAGAAGGCCTCAATAAGAGGTGACATTCGAACACAGCCCTTTGGAAGAGGTGTGGGAGGGGCTCATCCTGATATCTGAGGACGAATGTTCTAGGCAGAGTGTGGGGAGCAACTCGGACTAGACTGTTACTGGAATTAAGACTTATTCTATGCATCTGCTCTCCCACAATATGGTGCTGAGAAGGGAGTAACAACTTCTACGCAGCTGCCTCTCGCCAACTTGAGTGATGACCTGCAGGAGCTGATCCTGCTCCTGATTGGAGGACAGCAGCATACTCGGCGTGTGGGTAGCAGAGTTGGGATTGGCGGAAGAGGACTATAAAGGAGGAGAGAGACAACATGCACCAGGAACACCTGAGGAACATCTGAGCAGCCCCCGAGAGAGCCGGCCGGCGGTGTGCCGCTCCCCCGTGGAAGTGGGGAAAGTGGCAGGGGGAACTGCCCTTCCACGGAGGTGGAAGGATGGTAGCTAACCCGGGAAAAACCAGCAGCAAACCCGGGGAGGGCCGAGCAGACGAAAGAACAGCGCAGGGTCCTGTGTCGTTCCTCCACGAAGAGGGGGAGCGACATAATGGTGCCGTGACTCGGATATGAAGCCTAGGCAGGGTTCAGTGTCGTTCCTCCATGAAGAGGGGGAGCGACAGCAGAGCCTTGGCCAAAGCAAATGCCATGGGGCGGGGCTGAGTTAAATATATCTCAGGATTGGCCAGGAGGACAGAGTGGCTGGAATGGAGCCATCTAAGTGGAGAAGAAAAGGAGGTGAGGTCAGACAGGCAACAGAGGCCCAGGTTACACTGGGCCTTGTAGCTTTTCCTTCTCTGGAAAACGCAGAGCAAGTTTTCTGGAATTTGGAATGCGTTTGCTCCTTCTCACTATAGGTCAGCGTGTGCTGAAGTTTACTGTGGAAATCACTCCTCGGTGAAACGTGACCAAGCAGAGAAGGGGAGGGCAGAGGGGAGGCAGCGCAATTGAAACTGGACCTGTGGGCCAGGGCAGGGCGTTGGCCTCAGTGTTCTCTCACCAAGGGGGCGGGAGCTGGGGTGCTTGCACACCCACACCTGCCCGCCAGTTGAGTGCTGTTTCTGGGGGTGTTGATTCCCCTTTTTCCAGCCTGTGGCAGGGGTGGACAGGAGAGCTTCAGGGCCAGAGAGGTTCCTCAGGCAGAGGCAGCAGTCTTGCAGGCAGAAGCCAGCCAGTTTCACGCCCTGACTTGCTACAGGCAAGGGGGCAGGATACCAGTGGAGCCGCCAGCCGCTCTCTGATGCTTCTGAATCTTACCTCTTTGCCACTTTTTTAGAGAGAAGAAGCAGGGAGCCCCCAAACCCTTGGAATTCTCAGAGGCAGTAAGTGAAAACTTGAGATCAGCAGGATCACCGGAAGCCACCTCTGTTTTCTAGCAAATGACAGCTAACCTACAAAACACGCATCAGTTTCCAACACCTTTTTTTTTCAACGAAAGAGAACATTCACTGTTAATTGCTATTGTCAGGGTGAGGATTATTTCTTGGCAAACAGCGCAGGGAGCCTTTGCAGAGATGCTCATTAATATTGTCTGCAATTCATGGGAACCTGGTCTGACACATGAGCAACCCTGCTATTCTTACTGTCAGGGATAGTGGCTGCGAGGATTGGGAGGGGGAGCGTTTCTTCCTATCACAAATTCCACCCTGCTCACTTCAGCCCTGCCCGTGCCCCCTAATGACACGCTCACTGCTGCCCGGAAGAGCTCATTAGCTTAGCTCCCTCTGCCAGCAGGCCTCATGTGCCAAACACTGGGCCCCATGGTGGGTTCCAGAGCCCTTGGGAGAGCTGAGTATCCAAGGGCATTCAGGAGTGCCAATTAGTTGCTGGTATTCTGGTGGTGTGCTATGGTTTTGCATGGCCAATGTAAAACAAACAGCTTTTACACTAACTTTTTTAAAACATGTGCTTGAAAGGCGGGGATGGTTGATTGATCAGTCGATCCATCTTCCATCCACTGATTCACTCTTTAAATGCCCACAACAACTGGGTCTTGACCAGGCCAAATCTACAGCCCTGAACTCTATTTGGGTCTCCCATGTGGGTATCAAGGGCCCCCAAGTACCGGAGCCATCACCTGCTGCCTCTTGGGGTACACATTAGCAGGAAACTGGAATTGAAAACAAAGCTGGGATCCAACTCAGGCACCCTGATAGGGTCTGTAGGCATCCCGAGTGCTATCTGAGCCACTGTGCCAGATGTCTGCCCCTAGCTTTTACGTTTTTAAGTACTAGAGGAAAATAATCAAAAGGAGAGCAATAATTCAGGCCACCTAGAAACTAAATAATATCCAGGATTCAGTAACCAGACTTGACGTGTGCTTGGAACGCAGCCCTCATGCTCCTTGGTGCTGCTTTTGCTCAATGAGGCAGTTGTTACAACAGAGGCGGCGTGGACCACAAAAGCTAAATGTAGGACCCTTTACAGAAGCGTTTGCTGATCCTTGCAGGAAAGAAGGCTTTTGTTGAGAGTCTACTCCTCCTGCTGACTACCTGTGCAGAGGATGAGATACCACATGGCGCCAGGGAGGGGCCAGCTGCTGCCTGGGAGGGTTGGCATGCAGCTGAATACAGGCCAGTTCTTGGTTCTGAAATGGGCCCATGCTTGTGGCTCCTTGGGAAGAACTTGATACTTGCCCTGATTCTGAACTAAGAGGCTTCTCCCGAGGCAAACAGCAGCAGAAAGAGAAGGGAAGCCTGCACAGACAGGCGCTCAGCCAACGGCAGTGTGCAAGGCTTACGGCGGTCATCTTCCTCTACACCTGCTTCTACGGCTAGGACATGGAATAGGTGAGGTTTTTGGATTTCAGCTTTTCACCAGTCTTACAACTCACCAGTGAATAATGTAAATGTTGTAAATGAAATCAAAAGCCTGGTGAAGCCCAGAGACCTGAGGATATTGCTGAAGTGAGTTGGGTCTCTTAGCAGTGGTGAGCACATGCGCACTGCTGTCAGATCCCTACATTTAACTTCTGGCTCAGCCACGTACTAGCTTTGCAAAAATTGAGATATTCGTTAATCTCCTGCCAGGGTTTGAATGTCCCCTCCAGAACTCATGTTGGAATTTAATTGTCGTTGTGATCGTATTGGGAGGTGAGATCCTTAACAGGTGATTACATAATGAGTGCTCCGCCCTTCGCAGTGGATCACTGCTGTCAATGCTGGAGTGAGTGCATTGTCAAGGAGTGGCTTCCTTATAAAAGGGATCTCTTCTGAGCATCTTCTTCCCCATCCCCAAGTGCTCTCACCACGTGACGTCCTCCACGGTGTTTTGTTGATGCAAGAAGGCCCTTACTGGATGCAGTCCTTCAGTCTTGAACTTCCCAGACTCCAGCATTGTAGGAAAAAAAATAATTTCTTTTCTTTAGGCCGGTGCTGCGGCTCACTAGGCTAATCCTCCGCCTTGCGGCGCCGGCACACCCGGTTCCAGTCCCGGTCGGGGCGCCGGATGCTGTCCCGGTTGCCCCTCTTCCAGGCCAGCTCTCTGCTGTGGCCAGGGAGTGCAGTGGGGGATGGGCCAAGTCCTTGGGCCCTGTACCCCATGGGAGACCAGGAGAAGCACCTGGCTCCTGCCATCGGATCAGCGCTGTGCGCCAGCCACAGCACGCCGGCCGCAACACACCGGCCGTGGCGGCCATTGGAGGGTGAGCCAACGGCAAAAGAAGACCTTTCTCTCTCTCTCTCTCTCACTGTCCACTCTGCCTGTCAAAAAAATAAATAAATGAATAAAAATAAAAAATAAAAAAATTCTTTTCTTTATAAATTCTGTTATAGGAGCAGCAAATGGACTAAGACGTCCTAGATTCCGTACTTTCTCCACTTATAAAATGAAAACAGCAATGGTACTTTCCTCATAGAGCTTCCCTGATGGGTGAGTGACATGTGTCCCAACACAGTTTAGCATGGTGGCTGGGCTGCAGAAAGAGCTTAAAGAACATTAGCCACTGTTATTGTTTCAAAAGTGGAATTTGGAAACTTCTGGATGCCATGCTGTGGGTTAAATGCTGATCATGATAAAGCACTTCACCAGGACTTCCTGTCTCATGCAAGTAACATTTGTGAGGCCTCGAAAGCTAAAATGTCCTTCTTCCATGCTCCTTGTACCTACTGGACTCATATCTTACTACCAAATACTGTGTTCATGGATTTAACCTCGTAAGATGACCTATTTCTCTAATGAGTTGTAGCTTTCAGGATAAGAGTGAATTTTAGTTCTGTGTTTACCCAGGTTCTAGCACACAAGTTTTGATGTAACAAAGTCAACTGAATTGAAATACGCCTGATAATATATTGCTGCATGTCACAGAATTCAAAGCTTCTTTTTTAAAGATTTTTTTTTTATTTGAAAGGCAGAGTTACAGAGATAGGGAGAGAAAGAGAGAGAGAGAGAGAGAGAGAGAGAGAGAGAGATCTTTCATCCACTTGCTCACTCCCCAAATGACCACAATGGCCAGGGCTGGGGCAGGCAGAAGTCAGGAGCCAGGAATTCCATTCAGGTCTCCTACATGGGTGGCAGGGGCCCAAGCACTGGGCCATCTTCTGCTTTCCTAGGTGCATTAGCAGGAAATTAGATAGGAAGTGGAGCAGCCAGGACTTGAATCAGCACTCATGTAGGATGCTGGTGTTGCAGGCTGTGGCGTGACATGCTGTGCCACAATGCTGGCTCCAGAAATCAAAGCTTCTGATAAAATTGCTAGCCATAATGCCCACATATAAAACTCTTGCCTAAAAGCCAACATTTAACTTTTACAAGTACTTACTGAGCATCTAGTGTATGCTCAACACTGTATGTACTGATTTAATAAGGCACGTCCTGGACCTCAAGGAACTCATGGACTCATGGACATAGGAAGTACCCATTCATACCCTGCTCTGGCCTGGCCAGATTGTTCAAGACTAAATCTAAGATTGCAAGCTGTTGGCTGAGTTGGAGGGGCCAGGTTGAAAAAGCAGTCTTTTCACAGCCTGTAACAATGAAGTCCAGCAAAAAGCTTCCTGTTATCAAGGAACCCAACCGTGCAGAAACTGTGCTCCTCTCTCAGCAGGGTGGGGCAGGGCGGCACTTTCAGGAACGCCACCTTCACGCGTGGGTTTTGGATGAGAGCTGGCGTCAGTGTCCCGTCTCAATAACCAGTAGATGATGTCTTCACAGTATTTCTATCAAGGCCCATCCTGGCCATCGGTACAGTGGTGTCACGGTTATGTCGCCGGCTGGGTGGTACTAGCTCCATCCTGGAGCTCTCCTTGACGTCACTGGGATTGAGTGGCCCATCCGACTGGGAGTCCAGCTTGGGCCTGGGCTCCTTGAATAGTTTATCTACAAGAAGTTGTTAATTGTGTTCGTCTCAACATGCGTTCACCGTCACACCAATTTGGTGGATAATTTTTCTTTCTTTAAGATAAAAAAAGCATGGGGTAAGAAAGCACACTTGTACATTTGCCTAAACACATCAATTTATCCTCCAATCACTTACAAATCTGGTATTATAAGTTGTGTGCAAATGTCTCCATGAAAAAGAGAATAGTGGAATGTGATGGGGATCAAGCCAAAGCATCACACAGAAGGAGTTCTTATCTCTGTTTGGGGGGGGGTGTAGGTGTCAGTGTGTGTTAGCAACAGTGATATCAATTGGAACGCGTGGAAAAAGTCTGTTCTGAAGCAATAGTCACCATTACAGGAGAGTAAGCACGTGTTTCTCAGAGACAATGATGAAGACACGTCCAAGGCTTACAGAATTTCAAAGGACTTGGCTTCTGTTTTGAGATGTGCATATCAGCTGTCTAAAGCCCCAGGTAGCCCAGCTTTAAGGCAAGGTCCCAGTCCTGGGGACCACCCTGAGCTGTACCCATTGCCACAGGCAGTCAGGAGTTTGTGGTCACGTGCAGGAGAAGATGCAGCCCAAAGAGGTGGAAGAAGTTATGCAGAGCTGTCTATAGCAGCTAAACACATTCAGGCGAAGCAGTGTCTACAACGGATTTAATGAACAACACTTTACTTAAAATGACATCTAATATTTAGGGACACATTTTCTGTTCTACAGATGCTATCAAAGTATAAACATAATGCAAGAATAATGCTTATGGGACTCAAAACATCACATAAATTGCTTGATGAAAAGTGGCAAAATAGTCTGTTGTTATTGTCTGCTGCTTGGTGGAGTTCTTCTTTTGTTGAGCATTAGAATAAAGTGAAATTGGTCTGTCACTTAGCAAATGGTCCTCTGCCTTCTAAGCCGTCCAGCAGATGGTCTAGGTGATAAAATGCAGCCTGAGCATGATGGTGTTTTTGCTAGCAGCCTCTACCCCCCTCTGCTACCATCACTCAGCTCTTCCCCGCCCTGCGCCCTCACCACACTGTCATTCCTCAGTGTCTCCCACCGCAGGTCACATGCATCACAGTCAAGCCACACAGCTCTGAGGTTAAATGACCCCCATTCTTAATGTCAGTGCCTTCGCTGCCGTTTCCACCCCATTCCTCATATGTCTTCTCTCTTCCTACAAGGTTGGTCACTCAGTGATTTCCCACTTAATTAAAAGATCCAGGTCCGGAATTTTTTTTTTTTTTTTTTTTTTTTTTTGTAGCAAAGTTAGAATTTCTCTCTAACTGCGAACTAAAAGAGCATGAAATTCGAGGAGTGGGCAGAGCTGAGAACCTCTGGTTGCTACCAAAGTCTGCAGAATGGGATTGTGCACCCATGCATGGTTGGGCAGAGCTCCTGAGATTCTGCTGGAGGGACTGTGTGCACAGAATGAAAATGTGGGGTTCTGAGCAGTGTTGACGATTGCCTGGGGTAGGAGTGGCTCTGGTACAAGGTCTGAAACAGGTGATCCCTTCTACATTTCTTTGTTGAAGGCCAGTTTTTCTGTGCCTGCTGGGTTATACACTATAATCCTAACTACTGGAGAAATGATAGGTGCAATCAGCACACATGGGAAAAAAAAAAAAAAAAAAAACAACTGGGTAAAGGAATTTCTTCAGAGTAAGCCTATCCCCAGCAGTCTGAGCCTTGGGATGGTTCCAACCCTGGGCATCCAGGTTCCCCATGCCGCTGTGTGCTTTCCCTGATCTTCCCACTGACCCCAGCAATGCTTGCTGGCTGGCCACAGCGCGAATGAAATGCTCCGGTTGTGGCTCAGGTAGTCAGATAACCTCTATGTTTTCCAGTCCTTTATGGCGGCCTGAGCTTCACCCTTAGAGACAGCTTCACGTCCCTAGAGAGGTGCAGTCTCTTTGCTCAGCCCCTTCCCCATGGACTGCACTCCCGTGCAGTGGTGCAGTGGGAATTTGAGAGGGCTGAGCAGCCTGAAATCTGTCCCTCTGCGATAATGCAAACACAATTTAGGGATGAGTTCCCAGAACCCTGCGTGGCGTAGCCTACCATGCATTCGCTGCATTGTTCCAGGATCAAAGAGTTAATTCCAAACTTGACAGTTGGACTGCAGCCTATAAAATATTTATGCTGCTTTTCTAAATATATATTATTTATGATGTAGTCAATAAATATTAACATGGGAATATTTTTCTAAAGATACTGTATTCTGAATATTATTTCTGCATCATTGCATATTGAACTGGGAGTCAGGGGACTGGGTTTTGACTTTTGACAAAAAAGCTATATGTGACCTTGCCAAATGAAGGGGTTACTACTAAACACCTGGGTGTTGTTCTGAGGATTCTTTCCATTAGAAATGAAAGTGCCTTTTACATTTGATATAGTATATGGTAAAGGGTCAGTAATATCACTGTTTTATTATGGGTGTATCAAAAAGTCATTTACCAAGAGAATAAAAATCACCTTCAAATAATCCCCTCAAAGATATCTATTGACTTCTCCCCAAAGAAGCCCTTCTACATGCCCGTGTATTTAAAACTGTGTTCTCTTTCCCACTAATTTGTTGTCATACACAACAGATGGTAATCAGAGAGGGAAAAAAAGGTAAGGATTTTGTGAGTAGGCTCTTAGCCCATATCATTTGAATATAATCTGAGGATTAGCCAGTGTGCTAACTTGTTTAACTTTAGGAAGACCTGAGGCCCATGGTGAACAAAGATGTCTTCTAATGTTAGGGCATCTTGTCCTGGTTTGCCTGGGACAATCCTAATCCACGCTTATTTTCTTAGAGTTATTCTTCAGAGTCTTCCTTTGGACTGTTAGACAATACTTGGACAACATTTGCTCTATTTAAGTTGATTAAATGTCGGGCTGATGTTACTTCTACAAAGAGCTCCTAGGCAGGATGGGGAACCTTTTTTTTTTTTTTTTCTGCCAAGGGCCATTTAGATATTTATTATATCAGTCTGTGAACCATATAAAATTATCAACTTAGAAACTGGTCTTCTATACATTTATTGAACTTCGAGTTCTGATTACGGTTGCCTTGGCAGGGCCAGACTTGGTGATTTCAGGGGCCTTACATAGCCTGCAGGCAGACACTCCTCACCCCTGGACCAGGGGACTTCATGGAGAAGTCAAATTAAACATGCATTGTTGTCACTTCAGTCATTTTCCAAGGGGTTTAATTCTTGTTCATCTCAGTGTGACCTACAAGGGACTTAGTCAATCAAAGATGGCTATGTAGGAGTTTCCATAGGAAGAGAATGTCTCAAGTATGTCCCAAGTGTCAAAGTCTAAGTGGAACTGTAATTTGAGGGAGAGATTTATGAAAACTCTTGGTGATATTATTGAGATTCTGCTTCTTCAGTTCTGCATTCCATCACCCCACAGTGCTGAGCAGTGGGATGTGGTAATGAGGAACAAGATAGACATGGTCTATGGGGCTCACCTTTTACTGAAGGACACAGAAGAAATACGTTTCATCAGAAAAATTTTCAACAGAAAAAATAATCGAAATTTATGATAAGTTTAATAAAGGAACAAAGAAAGAGCTTTACAGTAGAAAGTACTAAAAGTGTATGAGGAAAATGGTTCTCACATAGGGTTTTTGGAGAAGCCTCTTGAGCGGGTGGCACTGAAACAGTGAAAAGGAGTAAAGGAGCGAGGTGCTAGGTAGGATAAAACCTACTGCAGGGATACGGAGTTGGGAAAGTGTTGAGTGTGTGCTGGTAACTTAGAAATCAATGTGGCTGGAACTCACTGAGTAAAGAGAGAGCCTGATGTGAGATGAGGTAGGGGATTGGCAGAGACCAGATGATGCTGGCCCCAATAGCTTGGGTAGAGAAATCAGATTTTATTCCACATGAAATAGAAAGCCATTAAATAACTTTAAAAACATTTATTTATTTTCTTATTTGAGAGGCTGAAAGATTGATGATAGATAGTTGAGATAGATAGATAGATAGATAGATAGAGAAACAGAGTTCTCATTTGCTGGTTCACACCCCAAATGTCACCACAGCTAGAGCTGGGCCATGCTGAAGCCTGGAATTCAAACCAGGTCTCCCTCGTGGGTGACAGCAACTCAGTTACATGAGTCGTGACTTACTGTTTCCCAGGTCCAGCAGGGAGATGGAGTCAGAAGCAGAGCTGGGATTCCAATCCAGGCATTTGGATGTAGGATGCAGGCATCTCAACCCCTAGACCAAACAGCCATATCCATTCAAGAATTTTAAGCAAGGGAGTGACATCCAATTTATGCTCAATGTTGATATGATTTATGTCATAATTTACTCTCCTACTGTACATAGAATGAACTGAGTGGAGTGGGGAACAGATTAGAAGCACTGAGATCAGTTGGGAGGTGTTGAAGTGGAACAGGTGTGAGATGGTGGTGGTTTGGACTGGCATGGTGCTGGGAGAGACTGATTTGTGACACTTGTTTAGAGTGGCTTGGTAGGACTTGCTGATAGATTAGGTGTTGGTGTGCAAGAATGTGAAGTATAAGGAATGACCTCATGGATTGTGTGGAGGAGGAAAGGCATGTTTGGGGGTCCAGAAATCAAAGTTTTTGTTTTGAAAATGTTATATTTGAGAAATGTCTGAGACCTTCAGCTGAAGAACATCAACTAGGTGGTTGGATATGTAAATATGGAGTTCTGAGAAGTTGAGTATGAGTTGGCACTCCTTTGCACTTGTTATGAATTTAGGTCTCATTAGCATATGCAGAAGTTTAAACACTGAGAATGATGATGTCACCTAGGGAGAGAATATAGACAGATAGAAGAGGGAAGGAAAGAAAGGAAGGAGGGAGGTTAAGTCTAAGCCTGAGGAATATCAACTTGTGAAACTGAGGGGAAGTGGCGATAGCAGAGGAGGAGGAGGACAAAGGCACTGAGGTGAAGGAAACTGGCAGAGAGCGGTGTGAGAAAAGCCAAGAAAAACGAGTGTTCTAGAAAGGATGATGTGGTCAATATGGTTGAGCAGTTGAATAAGATGAGAATAGAAAAACACCCCCTGGGTTTAGTCACATGGATGGAGGTAAGAACAGACCTGAGGAGAGCAGCTGAATCATTGTCTTTGATATCTGAAAACAGTGTGTTGAGTTACTGTACTGGCTAGTGCTCTGTCAGTGTCAAGAAATGCCTGAGGTAGGCTAACTTTACAAAGGAAAAGGACTTATGTTGAATCACAGTTTTGGAGGGTCACAGTCCAAGATCAGGTGGACTCTTGGCTCAGTCTCCAGGGATACACTTCTTGCTGGCAGAGTTCCGAGGCATCACAAAGGCAGAGCGAGTGTGTGTGTCCTTGTCTATGTGTTCTCTTATAAAGCCACCAGGATTTAATTATGGAGGCTCCACGCTAATGACCCAAAGCAATCACGTCCCAAGACCCCACCTCTGCATACCATACTTGGTTTAAGCTCCCTTCTTTTTAGTATTATTAACTCAAGACTTTGGGGACCCAGCCCCTGAGTTTGGGGGACAAACATTTAAACTGTAGCAGATCCTTAAGACTGCAAAGATCTGCTGTATTCAAAAAGATTAAAAATTCAAGTGAATGACCTGAAAATTGATGGTCCACTCTGATCTTTGTTTACCACAATGGGGAGCCAGCTGGGACCCTAACAGCAGGCCTATGGATGGGTGAGGGGCGGGGGGTTGGTGAGACTAGGGAGACCTAGACAGGGTAGACCAGTTGATGCCTTTATATGTTGTGCTTTATGTAGGGCAGGTTGAACATGCAGTAGAATGTCCAAACAACAACAGAATAAACCAACAAAAAGTACACTACAATTCACACTCCTTTTGCAGTTACTTTGTGAGAGGCAATGGAAAGCATGAAGGGCACAGGCTTATAAATTTGTACATGGGCTCCTCTCAAAAACAACAGATTAAATGATTAAATCCTCTCCATCGCTCTGTGTAGTAAACAGGGATGTTACAGGGCTATCTTCTCAATTGTATTTCTTGTTCCATTTTTTTTAAAGAGTTCTTTTTAAAAATTTACTTGATTTGAAATGCAGAGTCTCACACACACACACACACAGAGAGAGAGAGAGAGAGAGAGAGAGAATCTTCCATCTGCTAGTTCACTCTCCCAAATGGCCACAACAGCCAGGTCTGGGCCAAAGCCAAGAGCCAAGAACTCCATCCGGGTCTCCTGCATAGGTGACAGGGGCCCAAGCACTTAGGGCCGTCATCTGCTGCTTTCACGGGTGCATTATCAGGGAGCTGGGTGGAAGCAGAGCAGCTGAGGCTTGAACTGGTGCTCCGATATGGGATGCTGGGGTCTCCGGTGGTTGCCTAACCTGCTGCACCGCAACACTGGACCCATCATCCTAGTTCGAGAGATGCAGAAACTCAGGTTGAAAGCCTGCACGTGTTGGCCAAGACAACACGGAGAGTATGTGGCAGAGCCAAGGGTCCCCCGGGTCAGCTTGCATGCCAGGCCTATGGGCTTCCACTCTCCCACAGGAAAGAAACCTGTGACTCCTGCTCCTCATGCCGTGTTAGCTCCCACAGCAGTGGCCTGGAGGAAGCTCTCTTTGTTTTTCTTCTTTTTTTCAGCTTTTTTTCTCCCTTTCCTTGGGGGAAAACTTTCATTTCTTCCATTTTCTTTTTTGGCCATTCCTTGTGCAGTGGCTGGAGAACCAATGAGAAATTGGGTTCCCATCCCTTATGCCTTTCCCTTCTGTGAAGGGCTCCTTGTTGCAGGGTGAAAGGAACGTGGCAAAGGCCAATGGATGACTTACTTGGCTGGAGAGAGGCAAGGAGGGAGGAGACACACACAGGCCATGTCACTATGTGAGAGATGCTGAGGGCTGGGCACACACGATTTAATTCTCAACAGGAGTCATATATCATAATCATGTGTAGGCCTGAGAAAGAACCTTTTGAAACTTTATTTTGAGAGATTACTATCGGGTGACCGTGTACAGTGTCATCATTATTCCAGAAATGAAGCCCGTGAGCAGTTTGCTCTGTTTTCGGAGCCTTGCCTGTGGACAGCCAGGCGGGCAGGAGTTCCCAGCACGGCTGACAGCATTACCGTGGGAGCACTGGCGTGGGAGCCCCCAGACAGCAGTGTTTCAGAGGTGCAGAGGACACAGGGGGACTGACAGGATCTCTGTCCCAGATGGATCGTTCAGAAACTTCTCCCCAAGGACAGGACGTTCCGCCCGGCCCTTGGCCCACCCGCTCTCTGCTTCCAAGCTACCCAATGGCCAGTGACCACACTAGGGAAGGGATGGCTTGATAACAATTCCTCACCCTGGCCCTTTAATTAGGAGAAAATTCTTCTCAGTTCCGGAGCATCAAAGAGCTTCATTGTAATCACGTTTGTGGAAATGAAGCTTTCCTTTGTGTGCCTTTGCAACTCAGGGGAGTCCGGCCACTTTTCCCTGGCAGTGGGGGACGCTGAAGAGAGAGGGCTGAGGGAGTGCATTATGCAAATTTAAGAAAGCAACATGCAAATCAGTGGAGTTCTAGTGAATCAAAACAAGCAAACAAACAAATGACAGGAAAGAGAGTGAAACTGTGCCCGGTAGAGGATTCCTGACTTTTCAGAGGGTTTTCCAGGTGTGCGTGTGCATGCACATGTGATTATGTGTGTGTGTGTGCGTGTGTGAGAGAGAGAGAGAGGGAGGGAGGGAGTTTGTTGATGTAAGGCAACGGTGGACACAACAAGGAAATGAAAATTCTCATCAACTCTTTGTTGCTATTTCCTGATTCTCAAGAACGCCTTCCGGTCAGGGGTAATAATTATTGCCAGAGTTAAATCAGGTTACCTGCGTACTGAGTAGTGCAGAAGGGAGTCTGCGAGTGGACACAGGACTGGGAGGCAGCAGGGGAGAGCCACCCTTAGAAGCTGGCCGCCGGGGCTCTGCTGGGCGCCTGAGAGCGCAGCACTGCAGTGTCTCCTGCAGGCTCGGCTGCTTGTACCCTTCTGGGATCTGCATCTCCTTCCTGGATCTCATTTTTGGGGCCGGAGGATCCAGGATTTTTTTTTTAATATTTAATATTCATTTACTTGAAAGGAAGAATAACAGAGACAGAGAGATTGTCCACCTGCTGGTTTACTTTGTAGATGCTTGCCATGGCCAGGGTTGGACTAGGTGGAACTCCATCCAGGTCTCCTACACGGATGGCAGAGGCCCAGGCATTTGAGCCGTCATCTGCTGCCTCCCAGGAGGCATCACCAGGAAGCTGGATTGGAAGCAGAGTACCTGGGGCTTGAACTGGCATGCTGATATGGGATGCAGGTAGCACAAGCAGAGGCTTAACATGCTGTGCCACAGTGCCCACCCAGGATCCAAGATTTCTGGTTGGAGCTGGCCTGCTGGGGAGGAGGATGGGCTGTATTCCACAGTAGAAGTGGGTGGGTGGCATTTAGTTGGTTAGCCCCACGGTCTCTGAGCGTCCTGTGATACTCCAGGCCTCCCATCATCACTATCAGAAGCAGACCTGGACAGGGGGCACCTTCTTGTCCTGAGCCAGCCTTGAGTGGTTTTGTCATCTTAGACAATTCCGTCTCCTCTCTGGGGCTTGGATCCCTCCCTGGTTAATCAGCATCAGGTGGACCCTGGACTGGGCGAGCATCTCAACATCTCTGAGAAAGATAGGACATTTTGAAAATGTTTTTAAATTAATCTTAAAAGCAGATTTATTTCATTTGAAAGGCAAGGAGAGAGAGAGAGAGACAGAGAGAGAGACAGAGAGAGAAGTCAGTTGATCTTCCATCTGCTAGTTCACACCCCAAATACCCGCAACAGCAGAGCTGGGTTAGGCCAAAGCCGGGAGCCGTGAACTCAGCTGGGGTCTCCCTCGTGGGTGGCAGGGACCCAAGTGCTTGAGCCATTACCTGCTGCCTCCAAGGACGGGCATTAGCAGGACTCCAGATCGGAAGCAGAGTAGTTAGCCTTGAATCAGGCACTCCGATGCGGATATGAGTGTCCCAAGCAGCAACTTAATGGCTGTGCTAGACACCCGCTCCAGTGAGACATTTAAAAATACTCTCCTGTGCCTGGTGCCACATAGGATATGGAAAGAAGGGCGCGTACTGCCAGTTCCGTGTAGGTTGTGTGTTCACAGTTTCTGAGCTGGAATGCAATTCAATAGTTTAGAAATCTGTTATACTCTTCAAATGCATTACTCTTGGAAGACACAATTGTTGTGCTAATTAACTTAATCTACTTTAATTGTGTCTTCTTGGAGTTAAAGCCTTCTGAATTTATTATGTGAGTTTATGCAAATAACATGCAAATAACAATTTAAGTGCTTTAAATAACCCACCCAAACAGGAATGAGGCACCGGAACCTGAGTTGTGGTTATAGTTAGCTATGGTTAGAGTTCCTTTCACAACTGTAAAGGCTTCCCTACTGACAGAACGTGGGACCAGGGACACATGCACCAACTCTGGCCAAGTCCTATTCCCTCGGGCCAGCTCAGTGTGTGGTGAGCTCGGCAGCATAGCAGCCCAGACGTCCCGTCAGATGCTCACTTCCATCTCCCACTCTCCGTCTGCGTCATCCTCGTGTCTGCCCTGCCCTCTCCCCTCTGGAGGAATCAGCTGGCTTGGCTGACAGTTAGGCAGGTGCCTACCAAAATGTGGGCACAATAAACCTACGGTTTGCTTTCTTCCAACTTTGCAGTAAGCAGCTGAAATATCCTAGAAAACCTCAGGTCCTTTATTAATGTCTTTTTCTTGCACTTGCATCTTCCTTTCTGCAGGATACACCCTTGTCTCCCTGTGAAACGACCTCCCATTTGACCCCTAACCTTGGCCTTGAGATGCTGGGAGCAGACAGACATCAGCTGAACACACGGGCTAGCCACATGCAGTGCCCACTCCATACCACAGCTATAATGGCCCCCTGGCTTTGTGTGTGTATGTGTGTGTTTAAGATTTATTTTTATTTATTTTGAAAGGCAGAGTCACAGGGAGAGAGGAGAGACAGAGAGAGAGAGGTCTTCTATCCACTGGTTCACTCCGCAAATGGCTGCAATGGCTAGGGCTGTGCCAAGCTGAAGCCAAGAGCCAGGAGCTTCTTCTGGGTCTCCCACGTGCATGCAGTGGCCCAAGCACCTGGGGCATCTTCTACTGCTTTCCCAAGAGCATTAGCAGGAGGTTGGATCGGAAGTGGAACAACCAAGTCTCGAACCGGCGCCCATATAAAACCCAAGGTATCCAACATGTTCTAATTTCCATTTGTAATGTAATAAGTGAGATATCCAAACTAAGCCTCCAGAATCCGGTATCTATTTTATTGTCTCAGAGCATTTCATTTGGGACGAGCAACACTGGAAGGGCTCAGGAGGCGCATATGGTGGGTGGCTATGAGCGAGACAGCCCAGGGCCTACGCCACAGCTTCCTTGACAGTTTGCTTGCCTCTGTAGGAGGCTGGGGATGAGACACTGCGAGAAGCTTCCTTTCTCAAACGCCTGCACTGCCTGCTTGTGCCTACTGTTTATCTTCCATAATATGAATAACCATCCCATCCTGTATGCCTACTTATGTAATTAATTAGCATTTATATAGCAGTTTATGTTTGCAGAGGGCTTTATTGATATAGTTGCTGGTATATTTATCTACTGGCGCATTATACTTTCATGTGTGCCTACCTGTACTAATTACCACAGTAATTATTGAAGTTATTTAAGAACACAACTCAAAGTTACCTTCAAGAGCACCAACAACCATTTTAATAGCCACAATAAATTCCATCTTCCCCCTCTCCAAGGTCTGCCTACTTCACAAAGAGATTTTATGCCTCCGCCTGACGTTCTCTGAATTCTGTCTTTTTCTGAGTGAAAAACGTATTTAAAAGCAATCTAGTAATTGTCTTTTCCCCTTTGTCAGCTTAAATTTCATAAGAACAAGATAGAAATTTAATGGCCTATCTTCCAGTAACAACAGCTTCGAAATGCCCCACATTCCGGCATGAAAAGGATAATTACAAATAATGACCATGGCCATCACATAGTGCTCTCTCCAGTTTCCAATGTCATTTCCGACTCCTAATCCCAAACTTCTTTCTGACAACAGCAGGCTTCGTGAGCAGGAGGGGGACAAGAGCTCAGGCAGGCAGAAGCCAGGGTCACTCAGGTCACATGTCGCTCTTGGTCCATGTCCCCAAGTTTCTGCCGGTGGAAGCGATCCTGGGCGGTGGAAGAGACTGGCAGGGGGGCTGTGCAGTGGCATAGTGGTAAAGCTGCCGCCTGCAGTGCTGGCATCCCATATGGGCGCCGGTTCAAGTCCCGGCTGCCTCTCTTCGAATCCAGCTCTCTGCTATGGCCTGGGCAAGCAGTGGAGGATGGCCGAAGTTCTTGGGCCCCTGTACTCGCGTGGGAGACTGAGAAGAAACTCCTGGCTCCTGGCCTCAGTCTGACCCAGCTCCAGCCATTGTGGCCTTCTGGGGAGTGAACCAGAGGATGGAAGACCTCTCTCTGCCTTTCAAATAAATACATAAGTCTTAAGCAGGGGGTGAGAGGGGAGGGGACAGGGGGAGGCAGGAGGTAAGGAAAGATGTGGGAGCTTGCATAAACAGCTCTGAGCTACAAGAGACCTGGAATCGTGTTGCAGTGAGGAGGTTTGAAGAACATGGCTCCTTATCCATTCCCCACCACACGCCGTGTCGCCCTCCCCCCAAATCCACGATGGGGAAATGATTACAGTGCTCCAGCTCCCCCCATGGTTCTGCTGCTCCCAGTGAT
The DNA here is from genome assembly GCF_964237555.1 of Oryctolagus cuniculus. Taxonomy (NCBI): domain Eukaryota; kingdom Metazoa; phylum Chordata; class Mammalia; order Lagomorpha; family Leporidae; genus Oryctolagus; species Oryctolagus cuniculus. The sequence goes on along the minus strand of NC_091445.1, from coordinate 82,793,689 downwards.
TGGAAATGCCAGCGAGGGGAATGATATATATCACGGGATGAAGGGAGAGTACAGAAATCTTCACCAGCGACGCTGAAATGCAGCTGTGTGCAGCGCACAAGCGGGCGGTTCTCGAAGGGAACACGGCAGCATCACCCAAGAGACGCAAGGCCGACTCCCGCTCCCAAGCAATTTTGTGAGCCCAATACTGGGGATTACAGCCGAGCATGAGAGATCTTTGGCCACAAATCACTGCACACCCAATGCTCCTGCTACCTACTCTGCTCTCCCCTGGGGAAAATCATTAAGCCTCTTTCTGTCTCTCTTTAAAATGGGAAGTAAATTAGTAACTTACCACAAAGGAGTGTTTTCTTAATTACTCGCGTACAAATTGCTTGACATTATTGAATGAAAGGGATCAAGGAAAATGCAAGCTATTACCGTGATTATTTTTGTTCTACTCTAAAGCGGCAGGCCGGAGTCTTTTCTAGTTCTGGATTGTGTTTTAGTTTGGTGATACTTCAGGGAATGGTTTCCCCGTCTCCCAGCGCCATCCGTACAAACTGCATTTCAAAGGCGATTCTGGAGAGGCCTCATCCCAGCCCCAGGCTGAGGCTTGATTGATGTGGAGGTACAATGGGAAGGAAAGAGTGGATGGGGGTGCAGACAGTGAAGGCATGGATGGAGGCTCTGGCTTGAGAAGACACAACATGAAAACATTTGCTGCTTCCTCTCTCTCCCTGTGAGTCTGCCTCCCACAGGTGCTAGTGGGAGCCAGCCTCCTGGGTGGAGTGCCCACACAACTGCTGCCAGAACCATCCTCTAACACCCACTTGTTCTGAGGCATCAGTCATTGATGACAGGCATCGCAAATATGCAGGGATCAGCACACTGTGGCAAGGCTAGAGATGAGAGACAGGCTTTCGTCTGTATTATCGTAAGGGCATGCGTGTGGGGAGAGTGGTTAAGTTGCTTAAGTCCTAGCTGGGACTTTTCCTTCTTAAGGATTTATGTATTTATATGAAAGTCAGGGTTACAGAGAGAGAGGGAGAGACAGTAAGAGACTGATCTTCCATCTGATGACTCACTTCCCATAATGCTGCAATGGCCAGGGCAGAACCAGGCCGAAGCCAGAAGCCTAGAACTCTGTTCGTTTTTCTCACATGGGTAGAAGGGGCCAAGCACTTGGGTCATCTCCCTCTGCTGTCTCCAGGCCTTTAGTAGAGAGCATAATAGGAAGTGGAGCAGCCAGGACACAAGCCAGTGCCCATATGGGAGGTCGGCATCCTAGTCGGCGGCTTCCCCCCCATGCCACAGTGCAGTCTCTGGTTGGGACTCTTGCATTTCATATTGGAGTGCCTGGTTTGCGTCCTTGCTACTCTGCTTCTGATGGAGCTGCCTGCTAATGCACATCCAAGGAGGCAACAGTGACGGCTCAAGTGCTTGAGTCCCTGCCATTCACTTGGAAGTCCTGGCTTTGGTCTGGCACAACCCCAGCTGCTGTAGCCATTTGGGGAGTGAACCAGCAGATGGAAGATCTCTCCCTATCTCTGTCTCTGTCTTTCAAAAAAGAAATAAAAGTGTAAGGGCATGTGGAAAGAGGTACATGGGAGGGAGCTTTCTAGATAAATACAAGAATCCTGCCAGAGCCAAGGGGTTGCCCCTCTACTTCCAAATTCACCCTAGGGCCAACACATGGTGAGCACCACTCATTCCATTGGCCCTGCAGTCAAACCAGCCTACCCCAGGACTTGAACCAACTGGGATTGACTGGGATTTGCGGTCCAGTCAATATCTTTGCATCACACTGATTCTGTCTTCTTAATGAATGGGGGTGTGGTAGGGGTAGAGAAAGGGACACAGTGTGGTAATTATGCCAGAAAATTGGGTGCCATTAGACTAAGACTTTGGTATGCTTTCTATGGAATTCTTCTGCGCAAACTGTTAGCTCTGTTGGAGATAGTACTGTGGGATGCTTTTGACTAAATGGCCAAGTTCTCCAGTCCAGAGGCATGTAAGGGGAAGGGAGCCTATAACTCACCGGTTCTCTGTTACAGATAGAGTTGTTTATTCACTTTTTAAAAAAAAACTTCTTCAGGAATCCCAGCATATTTATTTTTGCTTTTAATGTCTTAATGATAGTGATAGGAGAATGTTTAAACCCCATTTTGCTTCTGATTCTCTTTGTAGAAAAACAGTTTCTCCTCCCATATGCAATATGCTGTCCATTCATTAACTGTACCACTGCTTTCCTAGGCTTATTTACTGCTCCTAAATAAGTATCTTAATTTATGCCTCTAGTCCCATAGGGAGCCTATAAAATGTAAAATCTTACCTAATAGCAGAAGCAGCCACAAATATTTTAATATCCAGGGCTGCTTCTGAATCCTAATTTCGCAGATGGTGTTACATTGATTTTATAGCAGCTATTGAAAACTAATAAATGCCATACACATCACTCAGCCTTGTCAATAATCCACCAGATTGTATGCCCAGGGATGCTGGGAAAGCAGGAGCAGCACCCGGCCCTCCTCTCCCCAGCCTCCAGCTGCAGACCCAGGGCTGCCTGGCCTTAGCAGCGGCCACAGTGCCATGCAGGTCTGCAACCAGGCGAGGCTTTTCGAACTTCTAATCTACCAGTGGACAGAGACTTGCAACCGGGTCATTACTGCACAGGGCATGCAAGCGAGAGATCTGAGATCGTCCCGCCCCTGCTTTTTGTAGTTGTGCTTCTCACTTGCAAGAGGTGAGCTGGGAAGTCATTCGTCTTTTCATTTTGGACATATCATCCCTTTAAGAAAAATAGAAGCTTTTACAGTGAAAGAACATTAAGGGCCGGAGCCGCGGCTCACTAGGCTAATCCTCCACCTAGCGGCGCCGGCACACTGGGTTCGAGTCCTGGTTGGGGCGCCGGATTCTGTCCTGGTTGCCCCTCTTCCAGGCCAGCTCTCTGCTGTGGCCCGGGAGTGCAGTGGAGGATGGCCCAAGTGCTTGGGCCCTGCACCCCATGGGAGACCAGGAGAAGCACCTGGCTCCTGCCATTGGATCAGCGCGGTGCACCGGCCACAGTACACCGACCGTGGCGGCCATTGGAGGGTGCACCAACGGCAAAGGAAGACCTTTCTCTCTGTCTCTCTCTCTCTCACTGGCCACTCTGCCTGTCAAAAAAAAAAAAAAAAAAAAAAAAAGAACATTAAGGAGGTCTGAAACAGATTTGGTGAATTTGTCCTTTATCTTTGTATTCTTTATTTTGCCACATGGTTATCCAGACCCTACTGTGTTCCAGGCACCGTGCGTGATGTCTCTCTGTCTCTACCACTAGCTCTAGCTCTAGCTCTAGCTCCTTTGTCGCTGTCTCTCCATCTCACCTGGATCTGGATCTGTGTCTACATCTCTATGTCTATTTCTCTGGCTCTATCTATGTCTGTAGAAGCTGATTTGTTAGTTATGTAAGGATTCCTAAAAGACCCCTACTTTCAGGGACTTGCAGTATCAAAAGGAATATTACCATTTCAGCAAGTCCCAGTAGAAAGTAGTAAGTGCTCTGTGCCAGTGGAGGAGGAGAGAGATAAAGAATATCTCTCACCTCGGGCAGGATAGGAAGAGGGTAGAAATCCAGAGGAAACTTATGGAGATACCAGCAGGGTTGGCTGTTAGGGGACAGTGGTCAGTTAGCCCCATGAGGTCCTGAGAAGTCAATGGTTGCCCGCAGAAGCAGAGGTCAATTCCCTCTTCCTTTTCTCTGCTTCTCAGGGCGCTGGCAGTCCTCTTGCAAGCCTCCTTTGCTTCTCCCATTTACAGCTGCCTTTGCAGTTCTTTGAACTAGATTCCATCTGGATGCAAATTCAAAGGAGCAAGAGGGTAATCTGCTTTGAGACGGTCCCCGGAGATGGGCAGCTGCAGGCTGGGCAGAGCAGCGCATCAAGCCGGCCTGATGAGAAGTCAGAGAATGTCTGGTCCCAGGACAGCTGGGATGTGGAGGGGAAAGTAAATGGTCCAATCACGTGCTGTCTGCAGATGCATGCCAGGCACCTGTGTCAGCGTGCCAGGAGAGAAAGCCTGCATGCAGGGGCTCCTTGCCATGCACTGTCCTGGCCTGAGATTAGCTTTTACAGGTGAGGAGTTTACCTTTTGATCATAACTTTCCTGTTTGTGAAGCCGTCTTATATGAAGAAGCAAACTGAAATTAACTTTCAGTAAATATTCAGTTCTTTCTGTGGATCTGTTCACTCACTTGCCTGTCTGTGTCCCTTCTACCCTTTCCACCCTCCCTCATTCCTCTTTTTTTTTTTAAGCTTTGTACAAAAAGATGCAAAATCAATTTTTTTTAGAAAGCACACATTGCCATTGATAGGAAATGGATAATCTCCAATGTCACTGTCGTAACTTTCTCTCTCTCTCTCTTTTTAAAAAAAATTATTTATTTACTTGAAAGTCAGAGTTACACACAGAGAGAGGGAGAGGCAGAGAGAGAAAGAGAGGTCTTCCATCCACTGGTTCACTACCCAGTTGGCTGCAATGGCTGGAGCTACACCAATCTGAAGCCAGGAGCCAGGAGCTTCTTCTGGGTCTCCCATGTGGGTGCAGGGGCCCAAGGACTAGGGCCATCTTCTACTGCTTTGTCAGGCCATAGCAGAAAGCTGGATTGGAAGTGGAACAGCAGGGACTCGAATCGTCACCCATATCGGATGCAGGTGCCACAGGCGGTGGCTTTACCCACTATGCCACAGCACCGGCCCTGTAACTTTCTCTTTTTTTAAAAGAACTTATTTATTTATTTGAGAGGCAGTGTTACAGAGAGAGAGAGAGACAGAGAGAGAGAAAGAGAGAGAGAGAGACAGAGGGAGGGAGAGACAGAGAGAAAGGTCTTCCATCTGCTGGTTCACTCCCCAGATGGTCGCAGTGGCCATAGTGGAGCAATCAGAAGCCAGGAGCAACAAGCTTCTTCCGGGTCTCCTTAACAGGTGCAGCCCCAAGCACTTTGACCATCTTTCACTGCTTTCCCAGGCCGTAGCAGAGAGCTGGATTGGAGGAGGAACAGCCGGAATATGAACTAACACCCATATGGGATGCCGGTGCTGCAGGCAGAGGCTTAGCCCCCAAAGCCACACCGCTGGCCGCTTCTGCTGTAGCTCTCAGGCCTGACAGTCTCCTCACAGCAGAACAGCATCTTGGTTCCCCAGGAACATAGCAGAGAACACTCAGGCCTTGGTGCGGGGGAGCCACCCAGCCTGGACTGGGATGTCCTGTCAGGCTGTGCTCTGGAGCTCTGTCTTAGGGCAACAGGAGCCAGGTGCATGACAGGAATAGAATTTTTTTGTGTGGAAAGAATAGAAAATATTAGAATTGGAAGGGATAAGAAAGAACATCTGTCTGAACCAGCCCATTCCACACATAAGGAAACTGAGGCACAATGGAGTGTGAGGATTTGCTCCAGTTCCTGGCAATTAGTTGTAGGTACAGCTAGGATGAAAATCTAGAAAGGGGTGGGAAAATGGCATTCATTTAATACTCTTTTTATTCTTTTAAAGATTTATTTTATTTTATTTGAAAGGCAGAGTAACAGAGAGAGGGAGAGACAGAAATAAAAAGCAATGTTCCATCTGATGGTTCACTCCCCAAATGGCTGCAATGGTCAGGGCTGGGCCAGGCCAAAGCCAGGAGCTTGTAACTACACAAAAATGTTCTCCCACCAGAATGAGAAAGACGGGGCATGTGCAAAGCACTCATCTCTGCCTGGAGGCTGAGTCACACACGCAGATATATGCCTACTCAGACCACATTGTCAGTAGAGGAACAGTACCCTCTGCCACCCCCGCCCCCCTTTAAGGTAGCACATCTCACTGTATTTAAAATAATCATTCTAGCTAAGTGAAGAGTTGATAAATGAGCTCAATCTGCATACCGCCTTGTAAGTGCAGAGCGGTGTATAATTACACGATTGCCCTGGGGGCTGTTGCTTTACTCTGCTGAGTGACAAAGGCAATGCTTTGTGAAGTGACAAAGCCAGGGCGCTTGCGGTTAAGCAAGAGGGGAACTTCCTCTCACTGGTGGCTTCCTTTGCTTTGTCACTGGGGCTGCCAGGGAAGTTCCCAAGAGAGAGACACAGTAGTCCTGACTCTAATTGAATGAATCCAGTCGCTGCCTTTGGAGACTTTCTTCTTGGAGGCGCACACACGGGACATCCAACTTTGTGGTTGAAGGGCTACTGAGATCGTCACATCGAACAGATGCAGGGTAAGATTATTCCAAACCCACTGCAAGGAGAGGAGTCATGAAGAGAAGGTGCGGGAGTGTAGGTGAAGCTGGGAGAAGCACAAACCCCAAAGAAAAGTGAAAGCAACCGGGGAAGGAATGGAATCTGTCACCCACCATCATTAGCTGTGCGTCTCGCCTTCTCGGATGGGGTTCTTCTGGGAAATAAATGATTTTCTCAGTCCTTGCCTTTATTTGTTCTTCATTTTCCATTAGCATTTTTCTTTTTTAATTTTTTTGGCATGTTGGAGTTCTCTTTTGACACTGTCCTGCCAGTGGGTGAACATTGATGTCCCCTTCTGTTCCTGCTTATGTCACACTAGGTGGGAAAGTCAGTTATGAGCTTATGTGTGTGTGACATAAAGGCCTAAAGAGAAGACATCTATGTCCAGCATATGCTGCATCTCAAGGCCATCCTGATGGTGTTTCAGGGGCAGCCCGGTATTCACATCCTGCCCTGCCCTGCCCCCTTCCACCTGATAACCTGCCAGGTAGGGGTCCCCACCCCTTCTGCCTGAGGAATCTGCCAGTCTCCAGGTGCAGCCCAGTATCTGCATCTCAAACACCCTGCTCCCTTCCTCCTGTCTGATAACATTTACATCCATAAAGTCTTTTGTTTCAGGCCTTCAAGAGAGAAGTTTTGCTATTTACATCCAAAAAGCCCTTTGTTCCAAGTGGAGCAGAGGTGGGGAAGCAAGACCCATCTCCTTAAAAACCTCCGGCCTCTACCGGACTGCGCGCTCAGCCCTCTGCCTCTCTGCTGAGCTGCCCGCCTGGTCTGGCCAGGTGTATTCTCTCCACTCAACCATGTAACCTCCACCCAGTCTCTCCCCATCCATCCTTACGGATGTCCCTTCCCTAATAAACCTTGCTATTTTACCTCCCACTACTCTCTGTCTCACGCCTGAATTCTTTCTTGTGCGAAGACAAGAACCCTGCAATTTCTCTGGTAACAACACCAAGAGCCAAGACCCATGGCTTCAAACTCCAGTCCTTGGGGTAGCTGTGAGATTAGAGGTATGAAAAACATTATAGAACTAAGGCTCTATAATTATCTTATTCTGGAATAGTCTTCAGCACAACATCTGCTCTTCTCATGTCCCTGCCTCCCACTCCCCAATTTTAATGTGAGTCTCTTCATTTTATATTCAAATTGTATTGCCCAAAAGTTTACGAAGTGTTTGTGACTTAATTTCATCAATTCCAAAGCACTATATAAGTGTGATTGAATCTTTTATACTAAAATCCATTGGGAACTCCAATGTCCAAGAAAGCAATTGCTTGGTGGTGACATCCTGGGAGTCTTTTGAAGGCCCCATTTTAGCACCAGAAAAAGAGATAAAGAGAGAGAGAGAAAGAGAGAAAGAGAGAGAGAGAGAGAGAGATTAACCCCAGAAATTTTTCTGCTTGCTGTTCTTTTTTTGGATACTTATAGAAGATAATTATTTCCTCAAACACATTCTTTGCATAATAAATTATCCCTGAATTTTTACAGGACACATAGTTTTTCATAAACACAATTACATTTTATAGGGGTCCGAACTATTGTATGTGGTCATGTGGCTAAGTCTTGAGCAAGGAAGAATATGTGATATATCTTACTTTCATGGCTGAGATACAAATGTGAAGGCAAGAGCTGGGGCAGCCATTTTGGACCAAAAAAATAGCTATTATGTGAGATTTACTCAATGTGAAGGAAAAGAAAATGGAGTATTATGATGAAGAGTGTTGGGCCAGCAGTCAGGATGAATGGAAGGTTCATCCTAGTTACTTTGCTTACTGACAAGGTATATGACTTTGAGAAAGTCGTGTAATTTCTCAAGTCTTTGAGTAAGTCACAATTTCTCAAGCCTTTCAACCTTCCTTGTATACTAAGTAAAAGCAGCAAAAAATGCTGGAACTATCTCACAGGGGTATTTTGGGGACTCAATGACACCCTTCCTGTGGGAGCTGTTGACTCATGAGAAGCACACATCATTTAAAACTGCAGTATGTTATCACTAATGCAATTAAAGGTAAGATAGATTTTATCCCATTGAATAACAGCAGATATGTTGGTGAAGATGTCTTAGAGGAGAAGCTTCTCAGCTCAGTCTTCTACCATCCTGCTTGCTCAGCAGGAGAGAAATAGTACTTGTCTCCAAAACCTTAACCTTGGCCTTTCTTTGATCCAGTAATTCTCTTTGCAGAGGAAGGTTCTGCCATTATCAGAGACATGGATTTTTCCATTTGGGCAAATTTGATATAGAAAATTTTTCTATCAGGAACCAGACAGATATATAACAGCTGTATCATAATGCAACAAGTTGATTGCCATAGTGGCTATGTATGTACTTGTATTCGTGAAGTTGAAAGTGGAGACGCTAATATTGTAAAGTCTGATGTCAGTTGTCTGTGCTTCTGTTCATTGACCATGTTCTAGTTTCATTTCAGGATAATTCAATTCATTTTTCATGTGTCCCCAAAGCTGCACGCAATAATGATGCTCACAGAGACTTCTCCTGAGTTTGGCATCCAAGGACAGAACACATCACACCTGGCCTTCCACGTATATCTGAAAGTGGAGTTGAACATCACCCAACGTTGACACATCGTTTTGCCAGTCTCAGAGAAGTGCCACCAGGTAGCATATGAATCATTCTTCAAGATTCACTGTGAAATTTCTGGAAGAAGAAGCCATTGGAAAGAATTTTACATGGCTTATAACAAGCTCAGCCAAAATCTTTTAAAATGGCTGATCCCAATGGCAGACAGTTATTGCTGAGATCCTATATTGTTATTAATCTTGTTCCTTAATGATGAAATGCATCAAAAGGCATTTATATGTTGTTCCAAAAGTAACCCTAATGAGAGTTGTATAAAGATCCATAAATGTAAGGATAAGACCTGGCAAAGAACTTTTGTCAGAGGGTAAAAGGAAAGCAAAAATCAAAGTAATATATCATGGTTGTCATACACCACTTCCACAGCCTCAACACTAAGTATAGATTTGTAGAATGTTACACTACACAATGAATGTTGTTTTCCTGAAATCTGGCACAGAAACAGGATTGCTAAAATACTTCATTACTCTGCAAGTGCTCGAAGTGTCACCTGCTAAAAGCAGAGTATCTGGTAAACTGTTGACTCGTCTTGTTGATAATTTCATTGTTTAGCAGTTAGAGGAAGCAATGGAGGAAATTTCTACTTGATTTCTAATTCTTACCAACACGGAAAAACTGGCTGGTGATATGAAGATCACTGAAACTTTGGTGGGAAGTGTCCCCATCATCTTGAAATTGGCAATAACAAAGGAAGATTTGGTAGCCTCACATAGTCAAAGACATATACTAAAATTTACTGAAGAAGATTTATATAAACTTGGACAAATAAAATGCATCATCTAACAGGAGTTGTATTTTGGGGTGTCTGCTCTAATAATGGCATAGTTTTCTAGGAGCTTTGTCCATTCATGACTTGAGACCAAGAAATCAGTCTAGGCCACTATCTTTGTGCCCCATAATTTCGATCACAGATGACTTCCGACCCAAAGTCAGCCAATAGTTGGAATAGCTGACTTCAGATTCTCGGTCAATACATTTTAGAGTTAGAAAGTCATAGTGAGTCAGAGATGGGCTCTGTAATACAACAGGCCAAAGTCAGTCCCTGCTGAAGTTGTAAGGGAGCTGAGACTATGAGTAATTTAGGAAAGCTCATTTGTAAAGAGAATGATAAACAGAGGGCAGATGAGAATGAGGAGTAGAAATGGGTTGGGGAGCTAGCATGCAAGACTCTAGAGGATGGAAATTTTGTGTTTTGTTTGATGATATGGGTGTCATGAAATGTGTATTGACAGTGAAGGAAGAGAGATATTTCAGGATCTCAGTGCTAACTCTTCAGTTTTAAACACCAGGCTCTATGAGGTCCATGTGGGCTTTACTTTTATGGCCAGGGATATCGGAGATCGTGAGATGAGAACTGTCAGTAACGGAACCATTGTTGGGGTGGTTGTTTTTGTCTTTAATTTGAACTGATTAGAGTAGGTGGGCATTTGTCTGTTGTAACCTAAGAATTCTGAATTTGACTAGATGTGGCCAGAGTCTCTAAAGCGAATACTCAGTACAGATTTTCACTATGATCTTAGCTAAACTCCTTGCCTAGAGTTCTCCATCATTCTGTCCTAATGTCAGTGTGTTAGGAAGTCTTCTACCAATAGGAAAGCATTTATAATCTGCTAAGCAAGACATTCTTGGCAGCCAGCAGTCTATCATGGTTCCTTGAAATAATTTTCCCATGTCCCTTCCTAATTGGAGTTCTGCTACTCAGACAGGCATTCATGGAATATCATTCTCCCAAGTCCAAGTCTTTGTCAGACAGTGTCTACTGCATTTATTTTCTAGGTCTTTCTTCATTTCAGATGGAATAATCCAGAAAACCACAATTTCTCCACTCCAAGACTTCAAAGGCCAGATGAGTAAGCCTGACTGTGTAAGTGACACGAGCTAGGAACCAGAGCACAAATGGGCACATCATTCCATGTATCTCTGAAGATTCCATGTCCCCTCCTGAAATGTAGTGTGAGGTGAAGCAGATGTAATTATACCACTTTTACAATCTTTCCACCAAACTCTTAGATCTGGGTTGGTGGTGAGGACAAGTTCAGGGATATTTCTTCATTGTGAAACATGTGAAAATAACTGACCCTTTTTCCTAGTCTTCTTAGTACAAGGCTGAGGATTTCTATGTATTTACAAAACATGGACTGAGAAATTTTTCATCTTCCTTTCTGTGAAATGGTAGCAAAAGCCTACTTGATGATCTTCGAGTTTCCTTCACGTCTGATGATTTTGCACAACGTATTAAAATCTAGTAAGATTAAACTGCAAATGGAAAACAGAGTGTGTAGTTCCAGTGGGTATCATCTACCCAGGTCTGCCTGGATTGGAACCAGATGGATTTCATTTATTTTGGAAGGAAGTCTTCTGCTGATCAGAGCAGCTGATGTTTTCTTCGTGGGATCTTTTCAAAAAGATGAAAAAGTGACAAATGGAAATGCCTAAATCTGGTCTGACAGGTTCAGCGATTTTGAAGCTGAACTCTGTCAGTGGTCCCTGGGGAAAGAACCACCCTAGGAGTCTTTGTCCTGATTTGCTGCTCCTGTTCAGATTCTTGTCTCCTTTGCAGGACGCTACCCCCATGAGAACTCAGGCCACTTCAGAGCCAACCTGGTGGGTGTGGACAAAAGTGCCGAGTTCTTTTGATTGGTCTTGCTCTGTATTTTATCACAAGTGTTGAAGAACTAGTAGCTGAAAAGGAACCTCTCTCTTTATGGTGACACATCACTACTACAGTTGCTGCATGTTCCATTTTTCCTTTCAAAAGCCCTGTTTGCTCTATAGTTGATAGAAACCGACACTAGAAGAGATAGAAAGGTATAGCTTGACCTTTATCTTGTCTGAATGGAAGAGAATCAAGTCTGACTTCTCTGTCCTCTCCTCTTGCTCCCTCATTCATCTCCCATGTTCCTTCCTCTTTACCCTTTTCCCACAGCTTATATGGTCCAGGACTCCTTGTGTTCTTTTTACAAAGAAATTCAATCTTTTTATAAAAGACATTTAAAGGGGTAATTGACAAACAGAGAATTTAAAACCAAAGACTGTTTATCAAGTCAAAGTAAAATGAGGTAGATTGCCATACCACAGTTGCCAACTTCCCTTACGTTGAGGAAGCCTAGAGACTAAACACAAAGATCTGAGTGTGTTTATAGGTTATTCTTGGCTTTGAGTCAATGGAAGAAGGCACATGGATAGTTGGAAAATCCTACAGGCAACTTGCACTCCCATCAGGGGAGCACACACATAACGTACAAGCCTTGAACCAACTCTCCTCCATCCATACTCATGTTAAGTGTATGTGTTACAAATTACCAGGTCCCAAAGACTCTGGAAACCACAAGAACCAATACCATGGCAATGCAGGTCAGCTTGGATCCAAACCCTGGGAGACAACTAGAGCCCTGCGCACTTGTGACCGACATAATGAGCCACTGGATGGCAGTGTGGGTCCATGCAAATGTGTATGGAAGGACATTTATCTTTCTTTTAAAAAGGCTGTTTAGCCTTGACAGGTAATTTGGCACATTTTGAGTTGAAATGTGCCAAATGATTTGGCAAATATTTCACTTACCTCTGAAAATAGGCACACCTGCTGTTCCGGCCTGCTGGGAGATGGAAAAGGGTAGCTTCCCTCCCAACCCCTTTGGTGTTGCTAATTTCAGAACTGAAAACAAGATTTTGGTCAAGGGTACATAGGCCATATGGATTAAATAAGACACCAAATTTTAAAAAGTTGAAAAAGTCACTTTTCTCATAACGGCGATCTCTTCTGTCTGAAAGCAGCACCTTCTCATTGTATCAGTGCTGCACAAGCTGCTGGTAGCTTGCTCATGGCTCATGACCAGATGGGATGGGATTTGGTTGCAGAGCTATGTCCTCTACTGGTCCTCCAACCAAGAGCATCCAGGGACATTTATATCCGAACTTTCCTGTTCTAAGAAATGTTCTGCCCAATATTTACTGTGTTTAATCACAAGAAAAGCCAAGCAATGTGAAAACGTCTCATAAGGAACATCTGAGCGGCCTGTTGACTATCATGGAACCGTTGCTTCGCCACACATACTTGTGACATTCACGTGCAGACATTGCAGTTCCCATGAGAGAATCCAGAGGACAGGCTGAGGCATTGCTAAGAGAGTGCGCATGTCAGGTGCATTCAATTTAGCCCCATCTCACATATTATGTGCTGCCCAAGAAAGTATATTAGCATGCAAATGTGTGAAAGTGGTGGTGTTGATACAACTTTGAATCTGATCTAATTTTTAAAATGGTGAAATGTTTGTAAATCCAATTACTGTAGCTAACATATCTAAAAACTGACTTGAGGGCCATTAAGTGGCCAAAACACATACCAGGAGCAAGTCGGAAATAAGTAGGTTAGGGAGGAGGCATTCTGAATTCTTTTTTGATTATTATTTTATCACTTACTGATTGATTAGTAAAAGGCATAGCTCATTGTGTCAAATCCACTCTTCTTTTGAAATATACCAAAGGAGCATAATATTATGAAATTAGTCTGGCTTTCAATTTTAAGACTTGGCTTCTAGTCCGAGCTGTGACATTAGAGGAACCATCAACCCTCTAACTTGTTTTCTGCCTCAGCATAGGGAAGGCAACTCAGATGAGCTCTTCATGCTAAAGAAAAAAAAATTGGAATTTTCTTTCGTTTTGACAGCCTCAACAAACCTAAGATTGGTAAATATCATGGTCACATATGTGTTAAGGATAGCAAAATAGGAAGGTCCATTTGTTGAAATAAAACCACACTACATTCTCACCAGTTTTCTTGAACACAATACATGAGAGTGTGTTAAGGACAATAAACTCTTGGGTAGTAAGATATTTTATGAAAAATAATGTACACCCATCCAATGATGTCTATTTGCTTTCTGCACTTAGCTTAAGAGTGTTGGTAAAGATAGCTCAGAAATTGTAATTTTGAATTGTCAAACTCTGTTTTTTACCCCATTTTCCATATCATGATGCTACAGTTCCTTCCCAGACCAGACAAAGATCATCACAGAGGTTGTAGTTAACCTTGATAGGAAACACATCTGTGGATTGATGGGGCAAATGTCTAATTGAAATGGTTTGAGGAAGAATGAGAAATGAGGAAGTGGTGGCGGTAAGCACTGGCTACTTTGATGAAGAATTAATTATAAAAGAAGCCAAAGAAAGGATTTGTGGCTGGAACTTGAACCCAGGGGAGGGAGGGGGAGGGAGTCCTTTTTAAGACAGGAGGCAGACATTCTATAACTCACCACAGATAGAAGGAACTCACGGCTACACTTATTCTAACACAGATCTGGAGTTCTGACCAAAAGACTGAGATCTGATTGTAGATCCTGGATTCACTTAATCAAGATCGAGGTTGTCTGCTGGAGAGTTGTCAGGTTTCAGCCATCTCAAGGCGAAGAACCCAGGGTCACTCCCTTTTCCTGCAAAGTTAGCAGGTGTTTAGTTGACAGACCATTTCAGAAAGAGGGGATAGTATCATCCAATCCCCTCATTAAACTGCTTGAGGAACCTCGGACAGATAAATTACGTCTTCAGATTTGCTCTCAGAACTGTGTTGGGTAAGGATTTATTAATTTGTTTTTTTTAAAGATTTATGTATCTATTTGAAAGGCAGAGTTACAGAGAGGCAGAGGCAGAAAGAGAGACACATTTACACACACAGAGGTCTTCCATCCGCTGGTTCACTCCCCAGATGGCTGCAATGGCTGGAGCTGAGCCGATCCAAAGCCAGGAGCCAGGAGCTTCTTCTAGGTCTCCCACGTGGGTGCAGGGGCCAAGAACTTGGGCCATCTTCTACTGCTTTCCCAGGCCACAGCAGAGAGCTGGATGGGAAGTGGAGCAGCCAGGACTTGAACCGGTGCCCATTTGGGATGCCGGCACAGCAGGTGGCGGCTTTGGCCACTATACCACAATTCTAGCCAGGGAAAGGATGGCTTTAGGATCAGAAATACCTGGGTCTGAGTCCCATCTCTGCCACCACTTACTTTGTGACCTTGGAGCAAGTGATATTCATTTCCTCATCAGTTCAATGAGGGGAATCTGTGACATTCTACAGGTAAGCATCTGAAAGGAATCTTTTCTCATAGAGCTATTGTGAAAATAAACTGAGATAAGACAAAAAGTGCTTGTACAATACTGGGTATGTGGCCATGGTAAACACTAATACATGGTAGCTTATAATTATTATTGCTATTCTATAAGCCTTTGCCTGCATGGAAATGATACAATATAAATATGTATACACAGAAAATATTTTAAAAATATTATGGGAATTTCTAGAAATGGAATAGCATAAACACCAAAGAAGGCACACAGGCCACATTGTTTAGTCTAAGCCTTGCTAAAGTATATAGCTAGCAATAGTCACTCTATTCAAAGACTGTTACTCATGATTGACTCAAGTCTAGGTCCTCTTCAAAGTGCCTGCTGGGTTTGCCCATGTAGAATCTGTGTCTCCCACACAAAAACTTCAGAGCTGCCTCCCTACTGTCTGGATGCTGCCTCCCTCTTTTTGCTCTTTCTCTCTCTCTCTTTCTTTTTCCCCTGACTGTCCTTTTTGAAGCCAGCCATGAATTTAAGGAAAGCCGGTGGTGGTTGAGGGCTGCCAGGTAGCGATGGGGAGCTCCAGCCAATCCTTTTTGAACAACTTCAGAGCTGGCTCTATAGGAATAAATTGAGGGAAACATGAATGCAAGGTAGAAAAAAGGGAGCGGGGACCCACCAAGAAAACCAGTGCTCTGCTCTCCCTCCCCCATCCCTGGACGTCGTGTGCCGTGGAGACCTGACTGCCTTTCCCAGGCCTGCTGAGCACACTCCCCCGTGCTCTCAGAGCCGACCTTCCTTTGTCACCCCTTGGTCCAGGCACCAGGAGGTGATCAGAGATTCTATTTGAAACAGCCGAAGTAGCTTAGGATGTTTGTTCTTTCCCTTGATGACTATTATTTATTTATTTTTTAAACCGACCAGCTTTGCTTAACCTCCTTTCCTATGTTGATTTTCTTCTCACTGGAGATAAGCAACCCAGGCTTGAATTAAGACCTACATAACAGCACAAGTTAATTGGAGTCTGAAAGGATCAGGATTCTTGAAGCTCAGCCTGATAAACTCCCACAGGGTCTGGAAATGAATCTTATGGGAATGCAAAAAGTCTGGTTTCTATGGCCCCAGGGATCCACTTACCAACTTTCTGGAGTGATCTCGGAACTATAACTGAATGCTTAGTTTTAAATTAACAATATATTTATGCCTCTACTTTATACATACTGATAAAAGAGTGGTTGAAAAGTGAAAGAAAAATGTTCTCTTCTTTCTAGCTGCTGACATAGGCTGTAATATAGTAGGACCAAGTAAGAAGTTTGTTGACTTTATTTTGTCTTGCTGGAACATATATTTATGTTTTTGTCAATTAAATTTATCAGAAAAACTGTCATTCTATCTGTAGCTTTGCCCTAATGCACCCTCCCTAGTTTTTTTTTTTTTCCCTTTCTAAACTTACTTTTCTTAAAAATATATGGTTTATGACTAGGGAGAAAGTCTTCACTCTAATCTTCAAGCTGTGAGAAATTTGAAAATAACTTACTGGAGGCTCTTACAACCTGAATGGGAATTCCCAGCCTGGGCTTCTGGGTAATGGGAAATAGAACTGTTAACTTTAGTCTATCAGCTGTATTTTGGCTCAAGATATAATGACACAAAGACATTACCCCCTGAAGGTCCATAGTCTTTGGGGAAATGAGCGTATTGTGGTTTCAGCTCTGTCCCTAATAGCCCAGAGTCTTCATCAGCTTGGCCTGCCACTACAATTAGAGTTAATTGTCACCAGTGCAACTGAGAACACAGACTGAATGAGATGGGAGGGTGAGCTAGTACACCTGTATGGGTGAAGGGAGTCTCTGGGCAGCTAAGGACTGTTCTTCTCCCAGGCTGGTGAAAACCTTGTTTTGGAAATTTAGCAACCAAAGGATGGAAGGCATGAAAATGTCTGTTCATATGTTCACTTACAAAGTCTTCCTTTTCACATGAATAATGTTTTAATAGTGGACGTCATTTCAAATTATGTTTGATTAAAGTCCCATCTGTGCCCAGACTATAAAAGCTGAATGTTAAATCAGTTACTCCACTTCATCGAGAATCAAGTATCTACTTCGGAGGGCGCCATTGTTGCTGAGGTCTTTCAGAGGACTGGTTTATCTCAACAACCGCTTATCCGGGCAACAAGAAGTCAATTCAGGCTCTTCAGGAGAGCCTCCGTGGGAGAGCTTTTAAATTTGACTTTCCTTGGACATTTTAGAGCTATGGTTTGTTCGTTTCCTTGTTCATTATAGGTTATATTTAAGCCTCAAATAGCAACAATGGTGTAGCTTTAGAATAAGAGGGGCAATTAAATACAACAGGGGATAGAAATAACTCCAGCTTCTCTTTTTCACTTATTTATAAAAGATGTTTCCTTCCCTTTAACCTTATCCTGTGAAACACTACGAGGGATCGTGGACAACTTCTCTTCCGATTGATGTTTCTAAATTGGTGACATGCAATTACCTTCTCCATATTCACGCTGCTGAACAAGCAGAATTTTTAAATTATATACTTGTAGCTGGTTGAAATCTTCGCTAAGTACAAAATGCATGTTAAGTGTCTGGAGAGTTCATTTTAAGATATTTAATTCTTTACTCTCTTCACAGGCAAAACTAGTCTTACTAGAAAATTCTTAAGAAAGACCATTGCCATGCAAACCATTTCCTGATCTTTGGAACCATTCCCTGATGGTGTCTCATGTTCCTGTTCCGGGGTCACCAGGTGAACGCTAGCTAATAGGAGATTCTGGCCGTGTTCATAGTGTAAGAACCAGGCACACCCATCTCCAGTGTGAGTCAGGGTCCTACAGAGAAGCAAAGGCAGTAGGATATCAACATGTAGGTAGATAAGAGGAGGTTTATTATGGGAATTTGTCACATGATTACAGGGATTGGGAAGTCCCACGATATGCTGTCTGTAAGGTGGACATCCAGGGAAAAAGCTGGTCGTGTAATTCAGTCTGAGTGTGAAAACCTGAGAACAGGACATAGGGGCTGTTGGTATCGGGCCTGGAGTCCTGCACTAGGAGAACCAAGAGGTCAGTGTTCAAGGACAGAAGAAGGTAGATGTCCCAACTCAGCAAAAGCGAGAGGCAGACGCCCCGCCCCCAGCCTTGTTGTTGTGCTTGGGCCCTGCAGGGACTGGATGGTGCCAGCCACAGAGCAAGGGTGGATCTTTGTTACTTGGTCCACTGATTCAAATGCTACCCATGCTGCTGCCAGAGCATCACTTAGCCCAGTCAAGCTGACGTATAACGAACCATCACATCAAAATAGTCAAACAGATACACGGAAGGGAGCGAGTCAAGAGCCGGGCTTGCAAGCCTGGAGGGAAGGCTTAGATGTAGATCTCGCCCACTACCCCAAACTGCCATGTCATTACTAGTATTTCTAGTGTCACCCCTCTAAGGCCATGTGAAAAATCACCGTGAGCAATTTGATTTTGGTGACCATATAAAACTTGGTTATTGCATGATTCTCCCAAATGGCTTAGACATTTTGGTAAATGTAGTATCGAGAGGGCATTTTTATATTTTTTGTTAAATTTGAATCTGTGTTAGAATTCTCGTGTATTTTCAGCTGTTAGGGTTTTGCTTTTTTAAAAATGTGACTGTGATGGAGGGATTTCCGTTGACTTCATGGGGGAGAAGGAGTGACTTGGTGCACAAGTTCTCTTTCTCTCTGAAAGCTTTGTCACGAAGCTAATGCTATTCACATGTTCTCTCTCCTTAAAATGTATGGGAGGCCGAAGAATCTTTAAAAACAAAGGCAAGTAAATCCAGTTTCCTATTTTCTCGTCTTTCTGCAGGATTGGTAGTAGAAACACATTCACAGTGATGCCAGCTGAAGTTTTCTAACTGTTTAAATTCTCATTCTCATGATAAAGTAGGGAAAGTGGCGTTGAACTAATCCATTCTTGAAAACATCTTAACATTATGAGCAGAACAAAGTGGTACAAAATGTATTCAGCCGCACGGATTTCTCTAGATTGTAACTAGAATAGAAAATGGCAGAATGTATTAATTCCTAAGATAAAATTATAATGAGAACAGAAAATGGTGCGAGATGAATTAATGTAGTGGCAGGCTTCGTCTGCAGAGCTTTGGTGCTCTCTAAATACCACAGTGCAGCACCCTGTAGTCGGCTCTCTTGTAATCTATATTTAAAGATGCTCTAAAGATAAAGGTGGGCCCTATTCTCTTCTCCAGGAACCCTGCCGCAGCACTCTGGACACAGAATCGCCCCAGGGAAGTGATGAACGGACTTACCTTGCTGAACAAAGGCGATTTAAGTTAGATAGCAGGCAGATTTTTTTCTTGCTGCCAACATACCTGACATGCTTCCTTCTCCGCGATTGCCTTCAAACCCGGCACTCTGAGAAGACTTAGTGAGAGTGACTGCGCTTATAAAAGGAGAATTTGCTCTTTGCACACACACAGACACACATAGTCTTTACATTTTGCAATGCATATGGAATCGCGTGGTATTTTTCTGTCCCTGCTCCTTGGGAGTCCACATTTGAAAGAAGGGTGGCCATCTGTTTTCTTGCGGGGGGGTGGGGGGGAGGATGTTTTTGAATGGGTGTTGCCCAAAGTAGGTGTCTTTAGTGGGGGGGGGGGGGGTCCATGGTAATATAATTGTTATTCGGCCCAGTGTGAACCTGGGGAGAGAGTTAGTAAATGCAGGGTTCTGCGTAGTTTCTGGAAGCTTTGTACTGCTCCATGCAGCAAATGTGTGCCAATAATAGCACTGAGGTTCGGCTTCCAGCACTTAAAAGGTGACTGGGACTCCAGGAGCCGCGGTGGGAAGCCTCAGGCGGCTCTGCTAGAACTTTGAAATGCGTACTAACGCTGCCCCACGGTAGCCCTGTGTCCTCCAGCACGTGGTCTGCTTGCTGATTTCTAATTAGGAATCCAGTCTTGGGATCAGAATGGCTCTGCCAGTTTGATTGGCAGCAAGACTGCTCCTGTTTGGAATTTTCATGATGCAGGAAATTTGGGTCCAAATTTTTCCCTCCTTAGCATTCATATTGCTGTGTGGGGCATGGCTAGGTTCTTCAGGCTATGAATTACGAGTGCTTAGCAGCAGCCGGCATTAGCCATGTTGTCTTCTCAGGGCTGGTTGTGACTTCAGTGGAAATCTGCTAACACTGTGACACTACAGGACGGTGAATTGTGAGTTACCAGAGTGTGTTAGCTTCAAATGATATTTAAGTGCTTTTTATTTTCTCTTTTCGCATACTATCTGCCAAGACGGTTCTGGGCTGTAACCTCTTTAAGCGAACCTGATGATATGTAGCTGTACTTTTCCTGGGAGAAATTCTTGCCCTGCCTGCTTCCCTAACACAGTCAGGCATCGTGGTCTAGAAGCATCTTGGAAATGAGGCCGTTCGTTTCTTCTCAGCTCTCAGCTCTAGCTCCAAAGGTTTGACCAGCAGCATTACAGGCTCTTGAATGTCTGATGAAAGGGGATAGGGACTCAGAGAATTAAAGCCCAAGATTGTTTTACTGCTTTGTGTGTTAAGCAAACAGTGCTTTCGAGCTTGTACTTTGGAAACCTCAGTGAATCAAGCAAGCAACCTCGCTTTCTGGAGAAATTTTTTTTGTCAAGATCTTTTATTAATTTACTTGTAAGTTAGAGTTACACAGAGAGGGAGAGAGAGGCAGAGAGAGGGAGAGGTCTTCCATCCGCTGGTTCACTCCCCAGATGGCTGCAATAGCTGGAGCTTCGCTGATGTGAAGCCAGGAACCAGGAGATTCTTCTGGGTTTCCCACGCAGGTGCAGGGACCCAAGGACTTGGGCCATCTTCTGCTGCTTTCCCAGGCCATAGCAGAGAGCTGGATGGGAAGAGGAGCAGCCGGGACTAGAACTGGCGCCCATATGAGATGCTGGTGCTTCAGACCAGGGCGTTAACCCGCTGCGCCACAGTGCCAGCCCCTTTCTGGAGAAATTTAACCTCAAATATTTTCTCCCTACTTTTGCATGGCCAGTACAGGAAATCTTTGCATTTTTTTTAAACAATAACAAGGAGAATTAAAACCCTATTATTAAACATTTAACATAAAATAAATATACTATGTACCTACAATTCAATTAGATTTCAAATAGACTTGTTTCTTTTTATACACAATTGCTAACATGGAGTTGACATTTCTGCAAATCCATTGTTTCTTTCAGGTACGGTTTATACTATGTTATTTATATCTGCAGCATTTTAGAGATGGGAGAACACATTTTGGCAACTTTAGCCTGGGTTGGGCTTTCAATTTCCCCATGGGAATTCCAGTCCCCTTTTTCTTCTCTGGCCGGATTTGGGCTAAACAGAGAACAGTATATGGTAGGCACAAGGTGAGTGCAGTAAATTTGCCTGCCTGCATAAAAGTTTTGTTGAGAAGGGAAGGCACAGTCAGAAATGACCCTTGTGCATACAAGAAATCTCTCTCGTATGATAAAAGATAGTTTAACAGGCACATTGGAGTATTTGGAAACAAGAGTTCAATACAGCTCCCAACCTGCTGTGTTCTATACACATCTATCTTAAATCTATCTCAGGGAGAATAAAGTGAAAATCACTAAAATAAGAATCATTACAAATAGTAAAGAGAAGACAAAAGTTGAATATTTACCTGTTCTCTGTTTAGGAAAAGATTCCTTACATTTGAAAACAACCAACCAAATGAGCTACAGAGAAAGAAAATAAATTTGAATAATGTTTCAAAATCTACTTTAAGATATGAATAAAACTGACAGATAAGAAATAAAAAAAATTTATTATAAGAATTTTGGAAGTTCCAATTATTCTATAAAGATCCCATACAAATCAATAGTCAAATAAGACAGTAGCAAGTAACTGGTCAATGGAAATAGACACATTACAAAAGAGAAGAAGTAAGGATCCAAAGTGAAAGATAATAGGCACTTCATTTCCAGTTGATGAAAGTGAGCGTGGTGAGGGCTTTCTGGACATCAACTTTATACACATCAGAGTTCCACTGTGACTACAGTGTTCTTCCAAGTGAAAAGTCAAAGCGAATGGCTAAGCAATTTCAGAAGATATAATCTCATTCTTTTAGAAAAGAAAGGAGGAATTGTGTATGTACAAAACAACAAATAGTGGTGAATCAATTTTCTTCTTTAAATGTAGAGGAGTTAAAATGTCCATACTATCCAAGGTGATCTAAAGATTTAATGCAATTCCTATCAAAATATCATTGAAGTTCTTCACAGAAATAGAAAAAACACTCCTAAAATGTGTGTGGCACCACAAAGGAACCACAGATAGACCAAGCAATCCTGAGCAAAAACAATGAAGCTGGAGGCATCACAATACCTGATTTTAAAACACACTGCAAAGCTATAGTAACCAAAACAGTATGGTACTGGTTTAAAAAAAGACAATATACTAATGTAATGAATAAAGGGTCCATAAGTAAATCCACAGATAACCAATTTTTAACAAAGTCCACAAAGGCATACATAGTAGAAAGAATAAATCAATAAACAGTGCTGGGAAAATTGGATGTCCATATGCAAAAGAAAGAAGTAGAGCCCAATCTGTCACCTTTTTACAAAGATCAACTGAAAATGGATCAAAGACATAAATGTAAAACCTGAAATGATGATACACCCAGAAGAAAACACATGGAAAATGCTTCAGGACATTGGTCTAGTCAAGGTTTTATGGAAACCCAAAGCACATGCAACAAAAGCAAAAACTGACAAATGCGATTTTGTCAACCTGAAAAGCTTTTGAACAGCAAAGGAAATAGTCAACAGTGCAAAGGCAGCGTACAGAATGGAAGAAAATACGGGCAAGTTATTCAATGAACACACGATTGATGTTCATAATGTATAAAGAACTCAACAGCAAAAACACAAATAATCTGATTTTAAGATGGGCAAATGACCCAAAGAGATGTTTTTAAGAAGGCATACAAAGGTCAGCAAGTGCATGAAAAAATGCTCAGGGTCACTAATCAAAAGGGAGGTGCAATCCAGAGTCCAGATGGGACACCATGGTCAGTCCAGGTGCAATGACTGCTTTTCCCCAAAGATATCTTATTTAATGAATACAAGTTTCGTAAGTGCAACTTCAGGAATATAGTGATTCTTCCCACTATACCCGCCCTCCCACACCCACTCCCACCCCACCTCCTCTTCCCTCTTCCATTCCCAGTCCCATTCTCCATTAAGATTCATTTTCAATTAACTTTATACACAGAAGACCAACTGTATACTAAGTAAAGATTTTTAAAAATTTTTTAAGAAAACTTTTATTTAATAGATATAAATTTCGAAAGTACAACTTTTGGATTGTAAGGATTTTCTCCCTGTAATCTCCCTCCCTCCCACAAACCATCCCATCTCCCACTCCCTCTCCCATCCCATTCTTCATTAAGATTCATTTTTAATTATCTTCTTATACAGAAGATCAACTTAGTATATACTAAGTAAAGATTTCAACAGACCGCACCCGCACAGAACCACAAAATATAAAGTACTGTTTGAATACTAGTTTTATCATTAATTTGCATAGTACAACACATTAAGGACAGAGATCCTACATTGGGAGTAAGTGCACAGTGACTCCTGTTGTTGATTTAACAATTGACACTCTTGTTTATGACGTCAGTGATCACCTGAGGCTCTTGTCATGAGCTGCCAAGGCTATGGAAGCCTCTTGAGTTCACAAACTCCAACCTTATTTCGACAAGGCCATAGTCGAAGTGGAAATTCTCTCCTCTTGTCAGAGAAAGGTACCTCCTTCTTTGATGGCCCATTCTTTCCACTAGGATCTCACTCACAGAGATCTTCCTTTTAGGTCATTTTTTGCCACAGTGTCTTGGCTTTCCATGCCTGAGAAGCTCTCATGGGCTTTTTAGCCAGATCCAAATGCCGTAGGGGCCTAAGTAAAGATTTGAACAACTTGCACATACACGCACACACACACACAAACTGTTTGAGAATACGTTTTACAGTTAATCTTCATAATACAACTCATTAAGGGCAGAAGTCCTGCATGGGAAGTTAGTGCACAGTGACTCCTGTTCCTTTTTTAAAATTTTTATTTATTTATTTTTATTTATTTGAATGACAGAGTTACAGAGAGGGGTAGAGACAGAGAGAGAGGTCTTCCATCTGCTGATTTACTCCCCAGATGGCCACAACAGCTGGAGCTGCGCTGATCTGAAGCCAGGAGCTTCCTCCAGGTCTCCCACATGGGTGCAGGGGCCCAAGGATTTGGGCCATCCTCCACTGCTTTCCCAGGCCATAGCAGAGAGCTGGATCGGAAGAGGAGCAGTTGGGATTAGAACCAGCACCCATATGGGATGCCAGCACTGCAGGCCAGGGCTTTAACCTGCTGCACCACAGCGCTGGTCCCAGACTCCCATTTTTTTTTTTTTTTTTTTTTTTTTTTTTTTTTTTTTTTTGACAGGCAGAGTGGACAGTGAGAGAGAGAGACAGAGAGAAAGGTCTTCCTTTGCCGTTGGTTCACCCCTCAATGACTGCTGCAGCCAGTGCACCGCGTTGATCCGAAGCCAGGAGCCAGTTACTTCTCCTGGTCTCCCATGCGAGTGCAGGGCCCAAGTACTTGGGCCATCCTCCACTGCACTCCCTGGCCACAGCAGAGAGCTGGCCTGGAAGAGGGGCAACCGGGACAGAATCCAGCGCCCCAACAGGGACTAGAACCCGGTGTGCCGGCACCACAGGCGGAGGATTAGCCTATTGAGCCATGGCGCCAGCAGACTCCCGTTCTTAGTTTAACAATTAACACTCTTATATATGACATCAGTGATCACCTGAGGCTCTTGACCTGAGCTGCCTAGGTTATGGAAGCCTTTTGAGTCCACATCTCCATCAGTATTTGGATGAGGCCATAAGCAAAGTGGAAGTTCTTTCCTCCCTTTAGAGAAAAGTACATTGTTCTTTGTTGGCCACTTCTTTCCACTGGGGTCTCACTCACAGAGATCCTTCATGTAGGACATTTTTTGCCATAGTGTCTTGGCTTTCCATGCCTGAAATGCTTTCATGGGCTGATCTTGAAGTCAGAGTGATGTTTAAAGCAATTGCTGTGTGGACTGCTTCCCACATTGGAATATTTTCTCCTTTTTACTTCTATTTATTATTATTACCAGACATTTGATCTTATTTATATGATCCCTTTAACACTTAATCCTATATATATGATCACTTTAAAACTTAAGATGGCAAAGAATGGCTATTTTCAAAATGATAAAAAAAATCTTGCAAGGCTTTGTAAAAGAGAATTTTCACACGCTGTGGGGATGTAAATCGGTACATTTTGGAAACCTGCCAGGAGAGTCTTCAAAAAACCAGAACTAGAACTGTCATATGATCCAGCAGCCCCACAACTGGGCTCACATTCAAAGGCAGTGAAAGCAGTATGCTGAAGAAGCATCTGCCCTCACGTATTGATGGGAACACTCTTCAACAAAAGACACAGGATCCCTCTAGGTATCCACCAGTGGGTGATGGGTAAAGTGAGTGTAATGTGTGTACAAGGGAATGGTATTCATCCATCAAAAAGAAGGCAATTCTGTCCTTTATAGCAACATGGATGAACATAGAGGACATTATGTTTGATGAAGTGTCAGGCACAGAAAGAGAAATGCCACGTTTTCTTACTCACGTAGAAACTAGAAATTTGATCTCATAAAAGCAGACAAGAGAACAGGGGTTGTCAGAGGCTGGGAAGGGCGTGGAGAAGTGGGAAAGGACGGTAAGTGGGTACTAGGTCCCAGCTGGGTAGAAGGAGCAGGTTGCAGTGTTCTATAACAGCAGGATGCCTGGTTGACAGCAGCTGATTGGATATTTCAAAACAGCTTGCAGGCCGGATGTTGAATATTTCCAAAACAAAGGATGACAAAGATCAGAGGTAATAGGTACACTAATTACCCTGATCTGATCATTTTCAGGATACATTGTAGACTGCATTGAAATGCCACACCACCCCGTAAATGTGTACAATTACTACATGTCAATTAAAAATTAAAGTAAACTTAAAAATAAGTCAGAGGGCTTTTTTTTTTTTTTTTTTGACAGGCAGAGTTAGACAGAGAGAGAGAGACACAGAGAGAAAGGTCTTTCTTTCCGTTGGTTCACCCCCCAAATGGCCAGTACAGCCAGCGCTGCACAGATCCAAAGCCAGGAGCCAGGTGCTTCCTCCTGGTCTCCCATGTGGGAGACTTGGGCCATCCTCCACTGCACTCCCTGGCCACAGCAGAGAGCTGGCCTGGAAGAGGAGCAACCGGGACAGAACCCGGCGCCCCAACTGGGACTAGAACCCGGTGTGCCGGCGCCGCAAGGCAGAGGATTAGCCTATTGAGCCACGGCGCTGAGCCAGAGGGCTTTGTTTTTGCAATGAGTCTATATTGCAATCAGAAAAGATGATCAGATGATCTTTAAAAAGGGGAAGAAACTTGCAAAAAAAAAAATATTTATGTCCTTTGACCCACTGGCTTCCCATTTAGAAAATCACCCAAAGCAAAAGACAAAAATGCAGACAAAGATTTATGTACAAATAATGCGGTTAAAAAACCGAAAACATCAGGAGACTGTTTAAGTAAATTCTGGAACATCCAAAAGATGGCCTATTATGCAGCTGTTACAAATTATATGTCAGAAGAGTTTTCAGTGGCATGGTAAAATACCTCTGACAAGTTTTAAGCAAACTTTATTTAAGAATCAAACAAAACAGGATACAACATTGTGTAAGAAAAATGAACCCAACCTCAAAAAATGTGAAAAAGACCAGAAAAAAACTTGCCAAAATATTAATGATTGTTGCTCTGGGTAGATTAATTATGGATTATTTTTGTTTTCTTCTTTGTCTTTTTTTTTTTTTTAACAAACCGATTATTCTGAGCTACTTTTATGAGTGGGGGAGGGGAGACACACTCTATAGATTGTCTAATCCCCTGAATTAGGTCCCTTTAAGTCTGCCGGAGTAAGGCAGCTGCTGTCCACGAAGAGCTTCGCTACCTTTCCTTAAACCAGAAGTGCTGAAGTGTCAGAAACCAGCAGTAACACCTGCACGCAGGCAGGAAAATTCACGTTCCCACCCGTCGTAGGCTTCACTGTCCTGTGCCTGCTTTGCCCAATGACACAGCAGCCAGCTACTGTCCTTCATGCAGAGTGACATTCTGCACAACTGGACAGGGGCAGCCAACAATCCGTGCTCGGGGGCCATCCATTGTAGGCCGTCGGCCTCCCGAGGGGCTGCTTCCCCGAAATGCTCTGCCGGCTCTGAGCTGCCGGGGTTGGGCGCACCGCCACGTGCAGCAGCGCGGTGGGCCGAGGAGCTGGGCGTCTTGAGGAATCGCTAGGTAAACATCTGAGCGCCAGTTGCAAAAAGATACTCTTGTGGGTAGTAAAAAGTGTTCTCTGTTTGCAGGTTCAGGCTTACCCCTGTGTTTTGGAGATACCTGAATTGGTTTGGCTCTTTTCCAATTACAATCTGTTCGTAATCATCCAGGGTCTGTAACATCAAGCAGTGTTATGAGGGAATTAATTCTTTCTATGTGACACTTGTTAGTGTAATTCATGTCCTTGTTTTTAATTGCTGGATCAAATTACTTTGTAGATTATTTCATATTTCATCCCAAGAGAAAGGGATAGAAACAGTGCACAGAGCCGGTGGTGACTTATTTGTTTAGTCTACCCAGAAAAAAAGTAGAATTAAAAAGATTGACTTTCTAAACAAAGTGGCTCTTCTCCCTCCTTAGAGTATATTTTGGATGATTTTAGATGGCAAGCTATCTTGAGTGCATTCTTTTTGTTTAAACACTCTAGGAACTAAGTTTATTTTTATAATGGTTCTGCCAAAATAATAGCCATAAAGGTCACAAAGCAGTATCTCCAAATAAATACCTTGGAAGAGGATTTATAATTCAATGCTGTTTCGTTAAAAGAAGCACCTTGAAGATAAGAAATTAATGAGACCTAGAATAATTTATTAAGGAACACCTAATAGACTCTCATGAGACTCAAATGTCAAGATGTTAAAAAAAAAAAAACACAAAAGGAACTAAGCAAATGCAAATTATATTTGAAAAAAAAGACAAAGAGTATTTGAAAAATCTTATAAATGTTTATTTTTGCAGCAGTGAAATTTAATTCTTGTATTTGAATACATACTCAGTACACATTTCATCCATTTTTGAGTGCTACCCACCGAAGCTTTCCCCCTTATGTTTGGAATCTCAGGCAAAACAAACCCCACAAAAACCAGTAACTATTTCTTAGGTATCTTGTGAGCTGGGAATTTACTTATAGGCTGACAGGAAGGTGAGAGCCCAGATATGACGAGCTCAGAGAACTGAAAAGCTATACAAAGCATTTGCTGTTCTATTACTTTCATTTTGTGATGACTTGAGGGCAAAATGTGTTTATAACAATGGGGCACTTGAAACGAACTCGTTCACATTGCTGTATAAACAGTCACAGTGTAAACCTGAGCGATAAACTAAGGAGGAATTATAGATCAGTGATCACTTAAAAGCAAGCAGCAGGGAGATTGATACATACTGGCAAATAAAAAACACAGTCATCCTTGGATGGAGCTGGAACTTGCTGGTTGCTAGAAATGACAACAGTGGACAAATGAACAGACCCACTCACTTAGGGTAAAGGTACCTTGTAGCTAAGGTAGCAAAATACTGTCAACAAGGAAGGGTCCTTGAAATAGGGGTTGAGCCTGCTACCCCTACACAGAAGACATACACACAGACACAGTGTCAGAAAGCTGGCAGCTCTGGGTCGGTTTTCTCAACCAGAGTGCAGAATGAATCATTGTCACAGTCATATTTGAAAAGGAAAAAGAGAGATCCATAAAAATAGATCTTCTCTCCCCCATAGCACTATCAAATGATTACAAAGAATTCCTGTGGTCCTGTAATTCTCTTTGTAACTTCAGTCCATTCCAGTACATTCTAGGAAACCAAGATGGTTATATTGGTTCAGAGACTGGGTCCATGGTTCTCTGTTTTAAATGTGTTGCTTGTTTGGCTGTGTGTTACCCGTTACAGACACAATAGGTTATTGGCTTTGGGTTTTCCAGCTGCATTGAGGCCTCTACAAAGCAAGTCCCCATTGGTGAGCTGTGTAAATGCATCTGAATACGCCTGTTTCAGAAGAAGGAAGGCGTGGTGTTGTGAGCGCTGAAGGCAGGGGAAGATGCCACTTTGCCTTTGTGCTTCAGGCCAATCAGGACTTGAGAGCTGCTCCTTTGCAGCACCTTATGTGAATGCAATGCACTAACATTTACAAACTGACTGACATACTCAGATAGCGCTGCAAAGTGTGGGCTAGCATCCCCCTTTTGCACAAAGATATTGAGACTCAGTGAGATTTGGGACTTGCCCATTATGCCAGAATGGAGTCCCAGTTCCACTAGTACCAACTGAGCCTTTCTGAGTCTACCTTCTAAAGTCTACTCCTCACTTTTGGCTGTGGTGAAAACACCACTCTCCCCATGAACTTTCAAATTAGAGTCAAATAAAGACCTGCAGAAGTTTCATATTTTTGATATATCTCAGATAAATAGAACATAATTTGGGTATTTTTATAAAATCTTAAAATATTTATTTTAAAATTTGAGTATTTAATGCATTTATATGTAAATAAGATTAATATATATTGAGTTTAAATTTACCATCTTACTTTCTTGTCCTGGCTGTTCTTTGCCCCTTTTATTCTTTTTGCCAACTTTTAATCAAGTAACTTTTATTCTACATGGCCTCTAGTATCTTGTTAATTATGTGCATTTTATTATTCTTCTTTTTAAAAAAGACTTCATTTGTTTTTTGAGAGATAGAGTTACAGACAGTGAGAGACAAAGAGAAAGGTCTTCCATCTGCTGGTTCACTCCCCAAATGGCCACAACAGCCAGAGCTGAGCTGATCCGAAGCCAGGAGCCAGGAGCTTCTTCCAGGTCTCCCACGTGGGTGCAGGGGCCCAAGTGCTTGGGCCATCTTCTATTGCTTCCCCAGGCCATAGCAGAGAGCTGGATCAGAAGAGGAGTAGCTGGGACTAGAACTGGTGCCCATATGGAATGCCCAGGTTACAGGTGGAAGAATAACCTATTGCACCACAGCGCCAGCCCCTATTCTTTTTTTAAAAAAAATTTATTTTTTTTATTGGAAAGGTAGAATGACAAAGAAAAAGAGATAGGCAAAGAGAAAGAGATCTGCAGTTTTACTTTCAAAATCTTCAGGTTCATTGCAATAGCTGAATCTGGAACAGGCTGAAGCCAGGAGTCAGAAACTCCATCTTGATCATCTCTTGCATGGATGGCAGCAGCCCAATTACTTGGGCCGTCTTCTGCTGCCTTCCTAGGCACATTAACAGGAAGCTGGATTCAAAGTGAAGTAGCCAGTTTTGCATGCAGTAGCCTAACCCACTGTGCCACAACGCTGGCCCCTTATGATTTTGATAGGGGTTGCCTACAGATTATAGCATGCATCCTTGGCTTAGTATAATCCCTTTTACATGAGTACTTTTCCAGAAAATGAGGCAATGCAAGAACTTTATAAAATTTTACTTATACACATTTTAAATTATTTAAGATAGTTTTATTGCTATCCAGTCATTATTCATCTAGTTCAACTGTATTTTCACCTGGTTACTCTTTATTCTTTCTTCTATTTCTGTGCTTCCATCTGGGGTCACAAGGAAATCCTTTCATTATTTCTTTTAGTATAGGTCTGATGATAACTTCTGTCCATTTTTCTTTGTTTGAATATGTCTGTATTTGGCCTTCATTTTTAAAAGATATTTGTGTTGGGTATAGAATTCTGGATCTTAATTATTTTTTAACACTTTAAATATACACTTTCACAGGAAATTCCATCCAAGTTTCAAAGACAGGGAGAAACATCCTGCTTCCAATTTCCTCCTCCACTTGTGTCTCCTGGGGTGCCTTCCATTGTTCAACAGTAGCCATTGTTCGACAGCTGGCAGGCACAGGAGCCCTGGAAACAGCGTCTGGCCCCAGTGAAACACTTGTGAAACACCTCAGAACACAGAACAGATAAGGAATTTATCTGAAGGCAAAAAGGACACTGACCTGCATAATAACTAACATTCATCAAGTACTTGTTATACCTGATACTCCGATAATATATTACCTGGTGTATTTATGGGGATACATTTCTCAGGGGATTAATGAGCATGCAAGTTCATTTCTCATTTCATGTGCCTCAGAGAGTCTGGTGCAGGCTCTGCTTTATCCACAGTGACTCAGGCTGATGGCAGCTCTTTAATCTTGCAGCTACATCACCTGGAATAGGTCACCTTTTTGATCACTACAGCAGGAGGAAGAGCCTACAAAAATTATGCCTCGGTTGTTAACTTCCTTTCATGACCCAGTCAATAGTAGGCACATAACTCTACTACTGCACAGGTGCTGGGAAGTATTGAGGAGCACCTGGAACATTCCATGAGTGCTACTGTCTCCATTATTCATGGATTAGCTCATTTAATACACAACTAATACAGTCTGAGCCCTCACCCCACATGACATTGGAATTTCATCCTAGTGAGCTCCCTGTGTCAAGTAGTGTCTGGGAACTGCTTAGTCATACTCACAGGTGCCCATCTCTCCTGGAGGTCCACTTGTCGTCCTCACCAGCCATCCTTTCTCCAGATGGCTTCGTCAGACTCAGCAGGTGAATCAGCTCTTTCGGGCTCACATTTGGCTTCTCTGAACTATGTCATCTCTCTCCATTCTCCTCGCTTTATATCAGCATGGACCCATATACAGATGATCCCTGACCTACAATGATTCAACTGAGGATTTTTTTTTGACTTTGTGGTGGTGTGAAAGGGACAGGAATTCAGTAGAAACTGTACTTTGAATTTTGATGTTTTCCTGGGTCAGCAACAGGCAGAACAATCCTCTGTCGTGATGCTGGGTAGTAGCAGTGAGCACAGCCCCAGTCAGCCCCATGACTGTGAGTGCATCCGCCGACACTCTGCACTGTGCTGCTTTGCTAAGCTTGGATGTGTGGTCAGTTA
Organism: Oryctolagus cuniculus; assembly: GCF_964237555.1. Classification (NCBI taxonomy): domain Eukaryota; kingdom Metazoa; phylum Chordata; class Mammalia; order Lagomorpha; family Leporidae; genus Oryctolagus; species Oryctolagus cuniculus. The sequence continues at coordinate 82,761,732 of NC_091445.1, read as the reverse complement.
GTTGTATTCTATGTGTTTTCCACTCAAGATATTTTCAACTCACAATGGCTTTGTTTATTGGCTATAGCTCCATTATAAGCCAAGGAGTATTTCCCTTAACCTTATAGATGCACATACAACCAGATAGTGGTATCCAAAAATTTCTTCAGTTAGCTTGGGGATGCTAGGAGGAGCTTCCAGCATAGATGTTAGTTACAGTCCTGCTTCTAGACCTTGCTCGTTAATAAGTGCTTCCCTTCTGGCTGTGGCCAGTCCTTGGATTCCTCAGCCTGCCATGCCATTTACAGTGTCCAGCCTACAGTGGCGATGGCAGTGTCTTCACGTCTCCCTCCTACTCGGAGCACAGCTTTGCTTCTGTCATTCAAGAGATGGGAGCTCTTCTCTCCCTCAACTTTATGGCTTTTCTTTTTCTCTGTGTGTGTGTGTGTGTGTGTGTGTGTGTTTGAGACAAACTATTCTTACCTACAATGTGTCATCTGGGCCTACGAGCTCAGAAAGGACAATCACAAGATTTGATGGTCCATTTCCCCAGCTCTAGAAGATAACCCTGGAAACAGCACCACATGCGGTTTTCAGCCCACAGGAGACTCGAAGTTTCCCATCTGGTCCTTTTAGATCCCACTCCTAGCTTAAGCTAATGAGGTACCTCCTTGTCTATCCTCTCATCATCTGGTTTCTGCCCTTGACCTCTGATGAGTGATTTTTAGGTAGAACCCATGTGCCTGTGTATGCATAGATACACATAAGATCCAAGGAAAAGAATAATGGGCAGAGACAATTAAGTTTAACAAATTAAAATTTAAGTGAAAAATCCTTTCAAGGCTACAAGTTTTGCTTAAAACCCCACCAATTTGCATTTATAAAGAAATTGTGTAACATGTCAGTCTGAGGCATTTATATCTAAGTTAGTGGGTGACAATTTTCTTAAAAAATGATGTGCATGCATTTTTTCCCTTTTAGATCAAAAAAAAGGGATCCTTTTCAATTGTTTTACTAAACAAAGGAAGTCTTTTCCAAAGATAAATTGATGTCTTTACCAGTAGAGATAGAAAATTGCTCACAACTTTTAAAGGATACCTCACTGGTTTTAAAATCATTGTCTGTCCTACTGCGTATCTTCTTGCATTTTGGACTGGTAGCAAGAGAAAGAAGTAGGCTGAAGCTATATCTGTCCCATGATGAGTCTCATGGATTCAGTTATTTATGCTAATTGTAGTAGGTTTTGGCAAAGAAGGGAATTTTCAATTATGTAACTGAAAAGTCCGCAGAAGCACAGTGCAACAGAAATACACATAGGTGTACCACATGTGTAATCTAAAATTTCCTATTAGCCACACTAAAGAAGTTAAAAAAAGAGAAAAACTCACACAAAATTACTTTCAGTAATAATATATTTTATTTAACCCAATATACCAAAAATATGTAAAACTTATTTAATGTTTATATTCTATATAAATACAACCTATACTTACAAAGCACAGAATGTTCAATAAGCACATGTGGCTATGGCTACCATATTCATGGGTGCAAGAACAGAGTCATGATTAGATACAGAAATTCAAATGAGGCGTCAGGATCCATTTATGTCCTCTGGCTTCTCTATCCTTCTCTGCTGGTTCCATTCTCAAAAATGATCTCTCCTCATGGTGGCAGTATGGCTGCAGCAGCTCCGTGTTACCCTTGTTCAGGTTCTGGTCCCACAGTGAGTTTCTGTCTCTTCAACAGTGAGAATAAAAGTCTTGAACCAAATGGCCTTATTTCCATCCCTGAAGCAGATCTTGAAGCAGAGAGTAGAATAAAGGGACAGAACATACAACCCTTCCAACTCCCACCTCTCAGTCCCATCCAACCACTTGTGCTGAGAATAAGGATAGTGAAGTTCCTTGGAGGAAAATCAGGCACTGTTACCAGAATAAGAGTGGGTGGTGGTGGGCAGAAAATACTGAAAGGAGAAACAAAATAAAAAGTCGGGTCCGCTCCAGGAGTCGGCAGAGATGGATCTCAGGTGCTGATAAAATCTTTCGGGATAAGCGGAGAGAGGGTGAAGGGAACAGAACTCTGAAGGACTTCTACCGCCAAGGGGTGAGCAGAGGAAGAGGAGGCGGAAGTCTGGGAAGAGGTGGAGCCCTGTGCAAGGAAGATGGTGAGGCTGTCCACCTACAGAAGCCACAGCGAGCCGTTCTGAGAAGTTAACGCTGTTCAAGGATTCTGAGAGGCAGAGCAGAGTGCCCTAAGTGTTCGCGAGATGGAGCGAGGCATGGGCCTTGATCAACCTCGGCAAAGCATGCTTGATAGGGTGAGGGGCAGAAGGTCCAGGGCAGATCTGTGGGTGGTCGGGAAAAGGCGTCAGGGCAGGAAACTCTTTGCAGGCGTTTGGTGCAGAAAGAAGGGCGGTCTAAGGTGGTAGGTAGCCTGCGGAGGTCGTCATGTGCAGAAGAGTCTGAAATACGTTGTCTGCAGCTTATTTCAGCATCAATGACTTCAGAGTCAGTTGGAAGCAGACACGGTGTAGTGCAGAATTGGGGTGCACTGACTCAATGCTGCCTTGCACACGTGACTTGGCTTCCCTGCCTCGATTTTCTTATTTGGGCTGATTTCACAGGTACGTTGGAAGAATTACATGAAATAGGAATGACTGGGACAGTGTTCGGGGCATGTCACTGTTACCTTCCCTTGTCACCAGAGCACGGATCGCACTGTTTCCACGGAAGATGTTTCTTCCCCCGGTTATCAGGCTGGTAAGCTCCTGTTCGCCCTGCGAGGTTTGCACAAGCGTACTTACTCTCCGTTGCTTGTCTCACGCCCATGCCCTCACACCCTTCCCAGGGCTTTGCCATCCCGCTTCGCCATCGCCTTGGAGCCACTTCGGCCCACTGAGCTGCTTTGCCTGTCCTTCCTGTTATTCTCTGCCAGCCCCCACCCGGAAGGCCACTTCCTTGCACTAAAGAGCATGCTGGATAGTTCCAGTGTTTCTGTCTGTAATTCTAGAAATTCTGTCTGGGAATAAATAGCTCCTTTTTGAACTATGCAGGCTTCATCATTTGCATTTCTCTGTCTGGCTTTTTCTGTTCCTGTTGGTGACTGTACAATTCTTTGCAGCACTGAAAAGCTGGAGGTGCAGCTCTCCATGTGTTGCCTTCCGTTGCCAAATGTATTCTGCTGATGCCTTGGGCAAATGCTTCTTCCAAAATGCCACTGTCTATGAATACTTCCTCCTACAAAACTCTGGCCACAATACAGGAGGAGGAACTTTATGGACAGAAAACAAAGTTGCAATTCTTTCTTACAGATTACCCAAAAGTTCCCTCCTCCATGGCTGCTTCCTGTAACCCAGCCTGTCTTTGCCTGCATCATCCAGGCTCACTTGGCGTCTGCAGCTGCAGGTACACGTGATCCACTGCTGCTTTCTTAGGCTTTTGTTCGCTCTCTTTCTCTCCACTCCACCATCCCCCCACCAGCTCATTTAAATTTGAGAGGCAGAAAGAGAGACAGAGGCAGAGAGCGAGAGCTCCTATTTGCTGGTTCACTCCCCAAATGCCTGCAATTCCCCAGGTGGGATCAGAGTCATGCCTACTGCCCCCCCTCCAGGGTCTGCACTGGCAAGATGTAAGAATTGGGGGTCCAAGCTGGGTTTTAAACCCAAGCACTCCAATGTGGGCTGCAGACAGCCTATCCACTTCGCCAAATGCCTGCCCCGTTACTTCATTCTCTTGTGCCATCTTGAATGCCGTCACAGTGACTCGCCTGTGTCCAGAGGAGTTTCAAGGAGCACTCTAACTTTGTACTCTGTGGGATGTCCTCATGCCACTCTGCATCAATACATTTTGCTTTTTAAAATCTCTTTTAACTATTAGAATTGAAGCATAGTGTGTTTATATTCTCCGATTTCCCCCATCCGTCCCTCCCACTTGGGATAAAGCTAACTGTGGATTTTTCCTCTGAGTTCCTGTTCCCTAGGTGCTGAGTACAGATGTGCACATTGGTACAGAAGGCTAAATCCTGGCAATGCACAGTTCTCACTGTTGCAAGTGGCTGCAGCCCTGGAAGTGACCTGCTTGCTAGCTATAGGTTACAGAAAAGAAGTGCAATAGGGAATGAATGGGTTTTTAATTTTCCCACTTTGTTGTTGATTGCTTCTGAATGTTGCCACCAGGAGGTCACTGTTTTGAAACTATTGAGAAAAAAATGAATAGATGGATAGAGACACACAAAAAGTCAGACAGACATGTGGATAGAAGCAAGAAGTCCAGACACCTGAAATAGGATGCATTTCAGAGATGGAGTGTTTTGCTGTGGAGATGTGTTTATTTCCCGCGGAGGTCCCCCCGACATTCTGGAAACCCGGAAGACTCAGAAAGACTCCTGGCTGCTGACCAGGCAGAGTCCAGAATGCTCGGTGCAGTGCCTGGAACCCAGCAGAGGCACAAGAAACGTTTACCAAGGGACACAGCGCTCCATTTGGCTGGTGCAAGCCAGAGCCAGCTCTTCTGTGCTCCGTCCTCGTCAGCAGACTCGCCCAGCCGCCAAGCCGAACCGGAGCAGACTGATGGAGCTCGCCCAAAGTTGTTAATCCGTTAACAATTGGCTGTAAAAGTGTGCGGGTGGAAACAAGCGGGGAAACTGAAAACCAGATTTGCAATTGCAGCGCGGAGAGATAATTGCCACGCATTAGCAAAAAGCAAGGTCCCTCGCAGATTGCGAATGGCATTTTAATACGTAAGGAAAATGTACTGGATTTAATGAATTTGCTTTGACCATCAGAAAATTGAATTTCAGATTTCAAGCAGCATTCTTGTGTTTCTGTTACTGCTCTGATTCTTTTTTTCACCCATTCAGTCATTTGAAATAAATGGGCACCTGACAAGTGGATCTTGTGGCTGTGCTACTGCTAGGAACGTACGTGATCTTTGGTGATTCGCTTACCTCTGTGTCCTCATCTGTGAAATGGGTGTACAAATCCGTATTCATTGGTGGACTGGATGAGGTGAGGTGTGCAGAACATCTCTCAGAGTGCCTGGAGCACAGAACCATAGCAGAATTTGTTGTCAAGGCTACTGTCAGGGTTCTCCAGAGAACCAGAACCTGTGCAAAGTGTGTGTGTGTGTGTGCACGTGTGGTTGTGTCTCTATGTGTGTGTATGTATGTATGGTTGTGTGTGTGTGTGTATTGGTGCAAGGTATTGGTTTATTTTAAGGAACTGGCTCACACAGTTACGAAGGCTGGCAGGTATAAAGTCTGCAGAGTGGGTCAGCAGGCTAGACCCAGGGATGAGCCGGTATTGCAGGCCATCTATTCTCTTGCTCCAGTGAGGGTTTGGGGAGATCAATCTTTTTATTTTCCTTTGCTTCAGCTGATGGCATGAGGCCTACTCACATTATAGAGAGCAATTTGCTTTACTCAAAGTCCATTGATTTAAATGTTAATCTTATCCAAAAACACCTTCCCAGAAACATCCAGAACAATGTTGGACCAATGTTGGGCACCGTGGGCCAGCCAATGGGTACATCCCATGAACCAGCACACCCCTGTTTTCTGTATTACCCAACACGGTGTCAGGTGACAACAGCCTCTTGACAGGTGTCTGCTTCCATTCTTGTTTCCTTCCAATACAGTTAGAAGCAGTAGCAAGAATGATCATAAAATGAAATGGAGGAGGCTGGCATCCCATGTCAGGAGAGCCATTCTGAGTCCTGGCTGAGGTGCCACTCAGCCAGCTTCTTGAACGTGCACTTGGGAAGGCAGTGGAAGATGGCGCAAGTATTTGTGCCTTTGTGGGAGACCCTGATGGAGCTCCTGGCTTCTGGCTTCAGATTCCTCTCTCTCTCTCTGTCTCTTCCCCTCTCTTTGCCACTCTGCCTTTCAAATAATAATAATAATAATAATAATAATAATAATAAATCAAATGGGTTTCTTTTCTCTCGTGCCTAAATCCTTTAATGACCTTTCACAGCATTTAGAACAAACAAATGGTGATTTCCTATCAGGGCTTGTGAGGCATTACATGGCCTGGCCTGCCCTGACCCCCTCTCACAAAAACCTTTTGCTGTATGCCGCTCTGCTACTCCAGGTGAAGCTAGCAGCTATGGCACCATGGAGAGTTGGATGTCTCACTCACACTGGCAGGCAGTTTCTGACATGGTCCCTGCCTCCCAGTACTCACCTCCTTTGGAAGTCCCCCCCCCTTGAATGTGGACTGGATCGAGTAAGTTGCTTCTAGCGGACTGACTATTGAGAAAGTGATAGGATGCCACGCTCCTGACACAGAACAAAAGACCGTGACTTCCATCTTGCTGGCACTTTCTCTCTGGTTCTTTCTCGTGTACTTGCTCTAATGAAGCAGGTGGTAAAGTCCCACCTGGCAGGGAACGTAGGGTAAGTCCTGCCCGACCACCAGCAAGAAACTGAGACCCATGGTCCAACAGCCCTTAAGGAACTGAATCTCATCCAAAACTCTAGGAGTGGGCTCCTACAGAGACTTCAGATGAGACCACAGACTTCAACACATTCTTGGCTCAAGCCTGGTTGAGAGAGCCTTAAGCAGTGGTTAGAGCTATGCCGCGCCCAGGTTCCTGACTCACTGAAGCCATGAGATGGTGAATGTGCACTGTTTGAAGCCACTAAATTTGGGGGAATCCATTGACAGAGATAAAAAACTGATACTCTTGTGTGATGCATCCAATCAGCAGCTTGGGTAGGTGCTATGTTCCATACGCTCATTTAGGAGCCGAGACTGATGGGAACCTCTGGTTTTTACAAAATGACATCAAGGTCCCCTTCAGTGCTGACCTGCAGCCAGCACACGGAGGATGAGAAACAGCAGGGGGTTGAGTGTGAGTACCAGATTGGCCTGGGAGAGACGGCTGTCATCCTCTGTCACAACTGAGCTGGGTGGCCTCACCTAGGTAGATGCCCTGGGAAATGCAATCCCTGGCTGGGCGCAAAACAGCTCAGAGTTGTGGAAGGAGAGCGAGGGTCACGGCCACATCCCCCAACCTCCCTTTTCTTAGTTTTATGGATATGTCAAGCCTTGGCCTCCCCTCCACCACCCAGGGTTCTGTTATTCCTTTTGCATTCAACCCTGGCCCCGTATGGTTATTTCCCTCTCATATATCATGGTTTGATTTTTAAAAATTTAGTTTCTTGAAAGGAAGAGTCAGAGAGAAAGAAAGAGATCACATCTTTTTGGTTCACTTCTTAAATGCCTCAACAGCAGGGCCTGGGCCAGGCTGAAGCCAGGCACCTGGGACTGAATCCAGGTCTCCCAAAAGCACGGAGGGAGTGCAAGTACTTGAGTCATTGCCTGCTGCCACCTGTGGTGCGCAGTAGCAGGAAGCTGGAATCAGGAGCAAAACTGGTTCCGGAACCCAGCACTTTGATGCAGGATGCAAGCATTCCAGGTGGCATCTTAACCACTAGGCCAAATGCTCACTCATAAATCATGGTTTAAATGTCAGTTCTATCCTTTGGGCGGAATCCCCTGAGCCAATAGAAGCTCCACCTCCAGTATTTTATCTTAGCCTTTTATTTTGTTCCACAGTAGCACTTAGCACAAATTGAGACATTGGTCTTCTTCACCACTCTACCTCACACAGTGCCTGCAGCTGCTGTAGCGTAACTGAATGAATAGCCCTAACAGTGCTTTAAAAAGGGCGAGGGGCCACATTTCCTGATAATTAACCGAGGCCACTAGGAGGAAGGATTCCCTTCTCAGTACCTTGTGGAGAAACTCCTTGACAAACTGCTAGCAGCTGGAGGTAGGGGCTCAAGCACACCAAGGCAGCCAGTGCACCTTGCATGAGTTTGGGACTCTGCTCCCAGGGCAGGAGAGGAGAGGCCTCAAACAGGTGAAGGACCAGTAAGCCAGCAGGACGTTTATTGGGAGAGGCACAGACTGAGAAATTCTCCGTGGATGGGAAGTTGTTTGCCACGTGTGTTACGACGTCACCCTCATGATCTGAAATCTCTGGCAGGATCTGCCTTGTTCACATGTACCTTCAGTGAGTGGCATGTGTATGGGTGTGGTGTATGTTCAGAGCCAAAACCAAGAGGGGTCAAAGCACATTGGATCTGTTAAAGATTCATTTAAAATCTAAAAAAAATTTAAAGCAAACCAAGAGGGGGCTGTCTCTGGCATCTGCACCAAAGTGGGAGTCCAAAGGCAGAGGTCATGTCATAGAACATGCTGGGTTTAGGTTAAAAAAAATTTCTCCATTAAGGATAAGAACAGCAAATGCTGAGTCATTACCACAAGTTCCTGCCTATGTCGCCAGATATACTGGGGAGAGGCAGACAATGGACATAGTCATATAAAAGAAAATGTACATTCTCGGGGCCAGCGCCGTGGCTCACTTGGTTAATCCTCTGCCTGTAGCGCCAGCATCCCATATGGGTGCTGGTTCTAGTCCCAGTTGCTCCTCTTCCAGTCCAGCTCTCTGCTGTGGCCTACGAGTGCAGTGGAGGATGGCCCAAGTGCTTGGGCCCTGCACCCACATGGGAGACCGGGAGGAAGCGCCTGGCTCCTGGCTTCGGATAGGGATCGGCACTGGCTGGAGCAGCCATTTGGGGAGTGAACCAACAGAAGGAAGACCTTTCTCTCTGTCTCTCTCTCTCACTGTCTATAACTCTACCTGTCAAATAAATAAATAAAAAATGTGCATTCTCAGTTCCCAGGGGATGCTTGAGTCTCCGAACAGTGAGATGCAAAAATGAAGGGGCACTCTCTCTCTGTGCCACCGGAAATACCCTTCTCATATAACTTTGGGAGGGGGGAAGGCTGGAGTCAGTTGTTAGCCATGGTCTCCCTCCCCTCCCGACCCCCACTCATATACAGAAGTGCTGGGAGTCTTTGCACAGCTCAAGGAAGTTAGCAAGGTGTGCTCAATGGAGAACTTCGATCAGAGCAGAGTAGGAGCGGAGGCCCTGGCAGCGCCTTCAGAACCTGCCCCCATGAGGATGGGCCCCGCACAGACCTCAAGGTGATGGCTCAAGTTTGACATCCAGACAGCGGAGGGAGGCTGTAGACTTTGTCTTCCACGCAAAACTTTCCAATCTCGGGTGAAGGGATCCTATTGCACTTTCTCTCCTCAAGTGTACACCTTGTGGGGCGCTGTGTGCCGTATCCTCTCCTGGTTAAATACAGCACTTGGAAGCTGTTTGGCAGGACGCTGGGTGGAGAACCTCTCTCTGGGAGGCGGAATTGTGATGTAAAGTTACAGGAAAGCAGCAGCGCTTCTCCAGCTTCAATCCCAGGAGGGCATTTGTTTCCATCACCCTTGTCCAGACTAACATTTGTGCTTAGCTAAGGCAGATGTGTCGTGCAGGTCTGCTCACCCTCCCACGGCGAAGCCGGCAGTGCGTCGTGCCCGGCTTGTGAACAAACGGAGGAGCAGCTTCCAGTGCGCAAGCGCATCCTTTCACTCCAAGGACGGTGTCCTGCGGCCGGGGGAGCTAAATGCCCACTGCAGTGTGTTCCTCCTTCCCCCAGGCTTTAATACATCTCAGCGCAGCTCTCCTCAGCATTCCGCACGATAAAATCAATCTCTATTTAAGTAAGAGGGGAGATACTTATTCCTTAATTTTTTTAATAATGCATTTTGTGATTTGTTAGCGCTTCAGTGTTGTATTATTTATTTATTGTGCCTATAGGGTGCAATGCGCTTGGTAATAGAGGAGCTCGGGAAACTTGAGACCTAAGCAGAAACGAGTTCAATAATATCACTGCACTCTAGGACTTTATCCAAAATTAACGGAAGCACAAAAGTGCAAGGCAATGATAACCCGTCTGACGGCATTTGGGGAGTGTTGGTGGCGACTTTATAGGATTGTCCAGCAAGTGGAAATGGCAAGACTGTTTGGAAATTCAGAACCTTTTCAGAAGCCAAATAAAACTGGATTTGCTATGTTCTTGGGGTACTGTGTGTGTGTGTGTTTTGTTTATTTAATGTGTGTGTGTGTGTGTGTGTGTGTGTTTTGACAGGCAGAGTGGATAGTGAGAGAGAGAGAGACAGAGAGAAAGGTCTTCCTTTTCCATTGGTTCACTCCCTAATGGCCGCTGCGGCTGGCGCTCTGTGGCCAGCGCACTGTGCTGATCCGAAGCCAGGAGCCAGGTGCTTCTCCTGGTCTCCCATGGGGTGCAGGGCCCAAGGTCCTGGGCCATCCTCCACTGCACTCCCAGGCCACAGCAGAGAGCTGGCCTGGAAGAGGGGCAACTGGGACAGAATCCGGTGCCCGGATTGGGACTATAACCCAGGGTGCCGGCGCCGCAGGTGGAGGATTAGTCTAGTAAGCCGCGGCTCCAGCCTATTTAATGTTTTACTAAGAAAAAGCTGTCCGAGACCTGATGGAACTTACAGATATTCGTCTTCATCTTCATCTTTTTTTTTGGGGGGGGTTGGTTATTTATTTGAGAAAGAGAGTTATAGACAAAGAGAGGGAGAGGCAGAGATTGTCTTCCATTGGCTGGTTCATTCCCCCAAATGGCCACAGCAGCTGGAGCTGGGCTGATCTGAAGCCAGAGCCAGGAGCCTCATCTGGGTCTTCCACATGGGTGCAGGGGCCCAAGCACTTGTGACATCCTCCGCTGCTCTACCAGGCCACCAGCAGGGAGCTGGATGGGAAGTGGAGCAGCCGGGACATGAACTGGTGCCTACGTGGGATATTGGCGCTGCAGGTAGAGGCTTAACTTGCTGTGCCACGGTGCCAGCCCCCATCTTCATCTTCTCATGAACCATCCAGGCGAGAATGAAGATGACTCTAGCATGGGATGGAGATGCCTTCATTTCAGAATCAAGGCCTGCTGACAGCTTGCTGAGAAGGAGGCCGCGGCTCAATAGGCTAATCCTCCACCTAGCAGCGCCGGCACACCGGGTTCTCGTCCCGGTCGGGGCGCCAGATTCTTTCCCGGTTGCCCCTCTTCCAGGCCAGCTCTCTGCTGTGGCCAGGGAGTGCAGTGGAGGATGGCCCAAGTGCTTGGGCCCTGCACCCCATGGGAGACCGGAGAAGCACATGGCTCCTGCCTTCGGATCAGGGCGGTGCGCCGGCTGTGGCAGCCATTGGAGGGTGAACCAACAGCAAAAGGAAGACCTTTCTCTCTGTCTCTCTCTCTCTCACTATCCACTCTGCCTGTCCAAACAAACAAACAAACAAACAAAAAAAACAGAGAGTTGTCCTTGGCATTTATACAATGGCGTAAACTGTGGCTCTTGCACTCAATTTTTGTCTCCTGCATTAAAGTAGTGGGAAGCAACCACAGTTGTAAATTCCCTAATATACATTCCAGGATGTTGCAAAAGTTGGGAACATTAAGATAACGATCAAGTGTAGATTGTAGTGTGTAGTGCAGAAGTTCTCTGTACCTGTAAGCCATGACTCAAGTCCTGTTCCTAGTGATGTGATGCTAATCAGTGCCGGTTCTCCCCACTATTTTGAATTCTTTAATTCTTTCATGAACCCTGATGTGCATGTCAGGAAAATGCTCTGTGCTGATGATGCCATCTGACATTCAGCAACAAATAAAAGCAGCAAAGGACACTTGCCCTTGGTGAGAAGACGCCACCCTGGGCAGCCGGGCGGTCAGCCAGTCTGTCAGCAACATTTATTGAGTGTCTATTGAGAAAAGGTGCACAAAACAGAGAGGAGGCGTGGCTCCGGCCTGGAGGGACAGCCAGGCCTTGAGGGAGCAGAGGAGACGTGGCCACAGAGTGCCACAGAAGCAGTGTCGTGGCCTGGGCAGCCTAGAGAGGCAGCCACCTCACGCTCGCTGAGCGCCTCCTGTATACAGCTCACGTAAGGACCTGTCTATCAGCGACTCAAGCAACCTAGTGAGGGAAGAGGTCTGAACTGCGCCAAACCAGTCTCCTGGGCTGTGAAATGAACTCCAGTGAGCGGCGAGGGAGTGGCAAAGTCGGAGTCTGTGTGGCTCGTCCCACCTTGCCAGGGGTCGGGGAGAGCTCTGAAAACCAACAGGGGAGGGAATGAGAACAGCTTCAGCTGTTTGAGAATCCACTCCCTTTCAGGCTCATTAAGAAAATGCAGGTTTCAAAGGAAGGGCGAAGCGCTGAAATTCTTGCTCTAGGATTTGGCTTAAGGAGATTACAAAAGAATCATGATATGCATATTTGGCTTTGGCACATGTTCCGTTCTGTCATCTTTGTGTGATTTATGCTGGAGGAAGCAAATGCATAGCTGGATGCCTGTGTGCTGTAGTAACTTCCCCACAGCATGGCAGGGCAGAGCCTGCCGACTGTGTTTCTCGCAGAGGGACAGTGGTGTAGCCTAGGGGTGCTTCTTTTAATGGGCTACAAATCGTGATCCATTTCCGGGGTGTCCTGGGGACAGACCCAACACAGTGAGGGTGGAGCCAACTCGCCTCCCCTTTGCCTTGCCGTGGAGCGGACTCTTCCTGTACATTCACTAACGCCAGGCCCGTGCCCTGTGGAGACAACAGCACAGAAGGAATACTAATTGGCACTTGTGAATAGACAAGAGCCATAAAGACTTCCGTTGTTGTAGCCAGATGAGGCTTTGGAAACTGGCTGAAAGAATAGAAATGCATCATCAATAAGCTGGTTGTTCAGTCCTGACAAAAGCACAGAGTTTTATTTGTCTGTCTCTTGTTCAAAAGGCTGATTTGGAGGAGGTAGGAACTGGGAAGGTGTTCTTATCAGACAGACTCAGCTTCAGGAAGTCGAGTCTTAGCCCACACAGGTGGGGAGCCAGGCCGTTGCATGGGTATAACAGCCGTATCTGCTGCTGGAACACTTGAATGTGGAATGGACCAATTCTTTGTTTCCAAAAGCAATACTTCCAAAGAAATTCCTTCCAAATGAGACGAGGCTGTGATTTCAGCACAATCAGGCCATTCTGTCACTTGACAAACACATCTAGATCACTTACCTTGAGTCAAGTAGATCACTAGGTACTCGGGGCTTAGCAAAAGATGGTCTTGTTCCTGTTCCTGGGCAGAACACAAGGGGATGTTCACGGTTAGGAGGCTTAGGCGTGAGGGACCGTGGCTGTCCAGAGGAGGCCCCCATTTAAACTCTGCCTCCAGGGTATGGCTTCAAGCAGATATGATACAACAAAGAGAATGACTTCTTGGCTCAGAACCCTGCTTAGACTTCCAGGCCAGTTAACAACAGTAAGTGCTCATCCCTCAGCAGGTAGAGACACAGGGGCTCTGTAGTTGCTGCAGGCCAGTGTGTGGAAATGGCACGGGGGGAGTGTGGAAGTGCAAGGGTTGAAGTAGCTCAAAAGCTGGGTGTCCATTTCTCCCCACTCCATGGCGGGTTTTCCAACTCTAAGTGGAGAGACATTGGCAGTGTCCTAGTGAGCACGTAGAATCTCTGACTGCCAGAAGTTGCCATGGCCCCAGGAAGAGGGAAGGAAAGCCGTCTATCAGAACCTGGAGGGGCCAGGCAGCCAGGAAGCTGTGGGTGTGTTGCATAGCCAACCTTGCAAACCTCAGAGGGAGAAGTGAATTTTGATCAGCCGATTTGTAATTTCAAGGGGTTAGGAAATTTGGTTCATTCAAATAGCCTCATGGATCAAACCAAAGCATGCCACTTTGAAGAAAAACATAAAACCGGAATCAAATCGAGTCATAGTTAACAAACCCAGAGAGTCACTAGAAACAAGAATAAGCAGCATGAAGGAAGACAACAAGTAGCAGAGAGTCAAGTTCATTTTTACTTTTCCCCTTTCTGATAACGGAAAACAGCAAACACGATAAGACACAGAGGGGCCGGAGTCATAATGACGTCCTCAGCCCCCAGCGGCAGTAATTTCGTGAGCTCATGACGGAACGGACATGCTGGTCCACGGGCACCAGCCCAGGGTCTGGGGTGGGGATGTAGAGTGTGAAATCAGGACCTGGCACAGCCAGGAGGCAGAGTGGTGAGCAAGGCAGAGAGCCGTGCCAATTGTGAGGTCGTGCCAGGTGGCGCCAAGTGAAGTGGTGATGTCTGTGTCTGTGCTGCTGTGTCCCCTTGCTAGCTTCCAAACCTCTGTTTCTCCTCATTGATTGGAATGATAGAACTCCAGGGAGGAGGCTCCGAGTGGCTTAGGTGTTTTCTGCTCTCACAAAGAAGTGTATGTGGACAGAGAGGAAAGGGAGAGGCAGGGCTGAGCACCGGGGTGCAGTGTTCACGCTTGCAAGTGGCTGGTCCAGCTCGAAGGAGATGGAGAGAGCCCACCACACTCCCCCCGCCTCCCTCCACCTCCATTCTCCCCACGCTCCAGGCAGACAGGCAGTGAATTCCCTGGTGGTCCCTCCTCACTCCAGGTCTCTTCAAACGCCCTCACTCAGCCAGACAAAAGGCGAATCTTCCTGAGAAGCACTGCCAGCCCCGAAGCAGGGCACACTGTGGACTGGCCGCAGGGCAGTGGTCCCTGGCCCCTTTGGTGAGGAGTCCTTGTGCAGTGAATGACCTCAGCCACCACATCTAGCAGGACTGGAAGAACTTTTACACCAGAGTTTCTGGACTCTGACTGCAGGTTAAAAAATCCAGAGCAGCTTTTAGAAAATATTCTTGTCGAAACCCCAACCTCAGAATCTGAGACTTAACTGGTTCCGAGGCACCGGTTTATTTTAAAGCACCCCCCCACCCCCCAAGGTATTGAAGTCTTAGTCACTTTGACCCCTCCTTCCATCTCATAGTTTCGGATTCACTACCATGACCCTCTCAATCGAAGGTCTATTGTAGATGCCCTAGGCATGCATTGACATATTGATGGGCTCCCCAAGCCAGATGAGATGTCAGTGCCAATGGCAACCATGGGCACTTCTAGATTTACTACCCCGAGTGGTGTCAGCCAGCCCCAGCAGTCAGGCATGGCCCTGGATCTGTCTGGCATTGAGGAGGGACCAGGAGGAGCTGCAGCACTACCCTGGAACTGCAGCCCAGGACTGTGGGAGCAGGAGTTCTGAAGGAACCCACATCTGGCTGTTCAACCTCGGAAAAGTTACTTAACAATTCCCTGCTCCACTTACCTTGGCTACGAGATTAACGAATGATATGAACCTACTTGCCAGAAATGTCATAAGATTTAATGAGAAAATAATTGGAAGGTACTCCATCAATATAAATTGTTGTGCAATTGCTAAATAACTTCATTGTGTAAAATTCTGCAGAAATCTATGCTATTCCTTGGGGTTTTTTTTTTAATCACTATTTATTTGATTTATGCATCCAAGACAGCATTTGCCTAAAACCCCTTTCTTATATGGGTAGTCTCTTTGATTTATCCTCTTTCACTCTGCCAGCACGCAGCTTGACATATGTATAAAGGATTTGCAAGAAAAATTACTTAATGCATAGCGTTTCCTTTGTTGTGACTGTCTTATCATGAACTGTTACAGTTGTCACTTATTCTCAGAATTGTTTGTCTAGTTTTTGCTCAGGCTTATAAATACTCACCTTAGACATGGTTTATAGACAGTGTAGTGAAAACAAATACATATGCTGGCACAGTCAACTTAGATTTATTTTTACTTAAGGAAAAAAGGGCTTAAAGGTTTAATGTGTGTTTGATAAGCTATAATTCAGCCTGAAAGATGCAAGTGGTTTCTATTTACTCTCCTGGGTAGGCTTGACATTTATGGTTTCCACCTTTCTCAGTACTTCTTCATCAGGGTAGATCTTTCCCAAAAGAACCCATCTCCAAGCACGATTTCTAAGAATGCTGTTGCCAGAGGGGTAGGAACTTTAAACCAGCTACGTGCTCTGCAGGAATGGAACGGGAGAATTCAAGTGTTTGTTAAAGTCCTTTGAGTGGGCTTGGCTACTGATGTCCCTGAGCTGTTCAGAGGACCAGCCCTTTGAAAAATCTGTGGAATAGAAAAATTTTCCTGCCATGTCTCCAGATATCTTGCCAGTAACCTTCACTCCTAGAACATGATTTTTCCTAGTCTACAAGACTAGTCATTTAAATGACTGGGAGTATTAGTCAGTTTTTCATTACTACAATGGCAGATTTAAGACAGGGTGCTGGGGGGTGGCGCAGCGGGTTTACGCCCTAGCCTGAAGTGCCGGCATCCCATATGGGTGCCAGTTCTAGTCCTGACTACTCCACTTCCCAGCCAGCTCTCTGCTATGACCTGGGAAAGCAGTAGAGGATGGACCAGGTCCTTGGGCCCCTGCACCCACATGGGAGACCCAGAAGAAGCTCCTGGCTCCTGACTTCGGATTGGCACAGCTCCGGTCATTGCCGTCAATTAGGGAGTGAACCAGGGGATGGAAGTGTCTCTCTCTCCTCTCTCTGCCTCTCCTTTCTGTGTAACTCTGACTTTCAAATAAAATAAATAAATCTTAAAAAAAAAAGACAGGGTGCTGATGAAGGAAAGAGGTTTACTTTGGCTCATGCTCTTGAAGAATCGTGGTCCAAGAGCAGCAGGCCTCATGGTTTAGCCATTTGGTGGGGCTGGAAGATGGCGGCAGTGAAGTGTGTGTGGAGGAGTCACACGGACAGCCGGAGAGCACAGACAGTGGCTAGGCCCAACTCAGGCATCTCAAAAACAGTTGCTTATTTTGCATTTTGAAAGATAGAGAGACAGACAGAGATATTTCACCTGCTGACAAATTCCTACAGCCTCCAGGAGCCAGGTCTCCCATGTGGATGGCGAGGACCCACCCACCTGTGCTGTTGCTTGTTGCCTACCAGGATTTGCATTAGCAGGAAGAGCACAGCTGGGCCTTGAACCCAGGTACTCTGAAATTGGATGAAGTCATCCCAGGCAGTGGATTAACTGCTGTGCCAAATGCCTCCTCCTCAACTCAAAGTTTTATAACCACCCTTCTTGTGAGAACTTCCCTCTGAGGACACGCCTCCTGCCATCTAAGGACCTTCCACTAAGCCCACCTCCTGGACACCACAATTGGATTAAGTTTCCTTTCTACAGCATCAACACTAGACTCTGGGGTTTCAATTTTAAATGTTTACGTGAGTCTGAGAACCACGTCTTATTTAAACCATAGCACAAGGCAGGCGTCAGCACTCCTAAGAGCTTTGGGTCTTGGCTCTGCTTTTTAGAGAAGGCCTAGGAAGGCCGATGTTAAAACAGGAGGCTCCATTGTATCTCCCTTTGCCAGAGATGTGGTGTGGTTTGTAGTCGTAGGACTCGGGTTTTGCCTCATACTCTGATGCTCTGAGCAAGTCACTTCATTTTTCCAAGCTTTAGTTTTCTACTCTGTAAAATGAAGATAGAAATATCCCATAGGACTATTCTTGTGGGAGACAAGTGGCATCACCAACAGCAGATGTCCAGCACAGTGGTGAGTACACAGAAGAGACTCATCAAAATTTGGCTGAATTTGAATTATAAAATATCCATGATCTTAATCCATAAATAAGAGCTACATTGAAAATACAAGGCAGGGTAATGTGGAGTAAAGGAAAAATGAGAGGCTTTGATTCCAGAAGAGCTGCATGCCTAACTCTTCCCCTAACCAGCGGGGTGACCTTGACTAAGTTCTTAATCTCTCCCACCTCAGTGTTCCCTGAGCTGAAAAACAGAGGTAATTGTGTCTACCCCTTGAGCTACTAGGAAAGTTAAATAAGATGATGCAGTGAATCCTTGAAAAAGTGGAAGGGGATGACTGAACGACACTGGTTTGTGTTGTCATAGATGTATATGATTACATAGATTTTAGAGGCAAAACAACAGGGAGACAGACACACAGACATACAGAGCTCCCACTCTTCTGTTTCACTCCCTAAATGCCTACAACAACCCCAAGATGTGGGCCAAAGCTAAGAGCCAGAAACTCAACCCAGATTTCCCACATGGGCAGCAGGAACCCAAGCACTTGGGCCATCATCCTAGTAGGGTCTGCGCTGCCAGGAAACTTGAATCAGAAGTTAGAAGCTGGCACGGGGCCCAGGCATTCCAATATGGGACGTGGGCATCTTAACTGACATCTGAACTACCAGGTCCAATGCCCACCCCTGCATTGCTCATTTGCAGGAAGTAACTCTTTGATAGTCTTTTAATCATTGGTGGGTTCGAGATATTTTTACAAAGCAATGTTATCTTTAGAGTCAATGGAAACTCTTTATTGACTCTACACTGGAAGGTCTGTTATAGCTACTTTTCTGCAGTTATAAGAGACACAGATCAAACATTTTATGCAAGCCTTGTGTTTCTCCTAGCCGAGATATTACACAGCAGCACTGATTAAGGCCCTGAGCCACTTGCAAGCTTTTCCTCTCATAGCATGTTAATAGGTTAAGTTTCCCGCATGATTACTAATTTCATATGACTTCACGGAATGATTACATATTTATGTATTATTTAGTATGCAAATCTAGCATTATACATTATTTAAAGCCATATTAATAGTATGTATTATTGATGATGAAACTGTATTAATATATATTATTTCAAGTAGCTTTAGCTAGAGCTTTGTTCCCTCTGTGGATCATGACCATTGGAGGTTAGTATTCCACTCAAGAATCCGTGTAGCTCTCCTTCTAGGGACATGGCAGTCAAGTTCTCTATCAGCACCACTTCTGCATAGCCAAGGTCTATAAATGACTCTAACTCTAAAGGGCAAAGCCTACAGGACTCTCTGACTGCCTATAATTATCTCTAGAGAGTGCTACTCCTTTGAAGAATTGTGAGGCAGGGGGTTTTCCACTGGGATTTCACCTCTGATGCCAGCTGTCATTCCCAGAACTTCACCTTTCCTTCTGTGGAAGAGAGCAATCAGGTAGGGGCTGGTGTTGCGGTGCGGCAGGTTAAGCTGCTGTTTGCAACATTGGCATCCCATATCAAAGTGCCTCATTCAAGTCCTGGCTGCTCTGCTTTCTATCCAGCTCCCTGCTAATGCGCTTAGGAAGGCAAAGGCAGATGGCCCAAATATTTGGGCCTCTGCTACCCACATGGGAGACCCAGTGGAATTTCAGGCACATAATTTTGGATTGACCCAGTCCTGGTTGTGGTGGGCATTTGGGAAGTAAACCATTGGTTAGAAGATCTCTCTGTCTCTTCCTCTCTCTCCCTTATTCTACTTACCAAATAAATAAACAAACAAATAATCAGATAAACCATGATATAAACCCAAAAGCTGAGCCATGGTTGAAGTAGATATCATTTAGAATGTATTTGACTGCAAACTACAGAAAACCTGAAAATCAGTAACTTAAATGTTGGTAATGTATATTATCTCACATAACAGAAAGTTCAAAGGTAGCTGAGCCCAGGGATGGCTCTGTGGCTCGGTGTGGTGGTCAGTCTTTCTAGGAGTCTCTTTACTTTATGTGTTTGCCAGTCACTCTAGATTGTGGCCACAGAGATGCAAGCTGATTGACATGGATCCAAGCATTAAGTCCTCGCTAAAAAATCTTCCAAGAACAGAATAAAAGCAGAAAAAGACTTTTTTTCTATCTCTGGCTCCACATTTTCTGGGAGAAAATATTTTCTGGAAATTCCCTCAAAACCCTGGGTTGTATGCTGATGCTGGATTGGGTTTCCAGTTCCCAGCTTCAGCCTGGCCCTGTTCTGGTCACTGAAGGCATCTACGGAATGAATCATCAAACAGAAACTCTCTGTCTGTCTGTCTTTCCTTTTTTTTCTTCTATGATTTATTTATTTTGAAAGTCAGAATTACAGAAAGAGAAGAAGATGGATAGATGATATAGATGATAGATAGGTAGATAGAGATTGATCTTTCATCTGCTGGTTCACTCCCCAGGTAACCACAGTGGCCAGTGCTGGGCCAGGCCAAAGCCAGGAGCCAGGAGCTTCTTCCAGGTCTCCCATGTAAGTGGCAGAGGCCCATGTACTTGAGCCATCTTCCACTGTCCTCCCAGGACATTAGCAGAGAGCTGAATTGGAAGTGGAGCTGCTAGGACATGAACTTGTACCTACGTGGGATGCAGATTTTGCAGGCAGTGACTTTACCTGCTATGCCACAATGCTGACCCCAATCTCTCTCTCTCTCTCTCTCTCTCTCTCTCTCTCAGAATTTTTAAAATGAAGGCAAAAATAAAGACTTTTTCAGCCATTCAGAAGCTGAAATAATGAATCGTCATCAGATCTCCATTATAAGAAATGTAAAGCAATTTCTTAAGGGTGAAGTAACATGATATTCGAGGGAAATTTGGAATCAAAAGACTTGGAAAATGCCAATTGAATGGATAATAATAAACTTTTTCTTATTACTTCAATTTTTTGAAAACCTAATTGATTGCTTAAGCAAAAACAATGTACTAAGCAGTTTATAACATGTGTAGAAATTACATGTATAGCAAGAATTGCACAATGACCGTGGAGGACAAAATGGCACCATATTGCTGAAAGATTTTTATGCTATCCATAGAGTGCTATATTATCACTTGAAGTTGTACTGTGATAATGTGAAGATAAGTATTATAAATCCCTGATACCACGCCATTAACAGACTACCTACTAAGTCAAAATTGACTAAATCAGACCCCTTCTAGCTTTAGAAGGGGACAACTCTTTATTTTTATTAAAACTGGCACATGTTCTGGTTTGTGGGTTTGCACAGAGTGTTTGATTCACCAACACAGGGTTACTCAACAGACCATATGAGCCATTTTCAATGAAGGAAGTATAGCAAGATGCACATGGCCATAAGATCCACTAATTTTTATGGTATTCCTCACCTCCAAAAGCTATTGGGAAGGGCTGGCATTGTGGTATAGCAAGTTAAGCTATGCCTGTATCAGAGTGCCAGTTTGAGCCTTAGCTGTTCTACTTCTGATCCAGTTTCCTACTAATGCAACTGGAACAGCAATGGAAGATAGCACAAGTGCTTGGGTCCCTGCCACCCATGTGGGAGACTAGGATGCAGTTCATGGTTCTTGACTTCAGCCTGGTCCAGCCTTGTCCATTTGGATGTCCATAATGGATGGAAGGGATGGAAGAGTTTCTCTCTCTCTCTCTCTCTCTCTCTCTCTCTCTCTCTCTCTCCCCTTGCCTTTCAAATAAATAAATAAATAAATTTTATAAAGAGAAGCTATTGGGATTCAGGAATAACTTTTGACAGGGAAGAACATTTTGACAATCTTAGAGAAGGCATGCTAACAGGGATGGGGAACACCATCTGGTCTGATTCTGCTAATGCAACTGCAGGTGGGACTAGAAACTCAATAAATTTATAGCAGGCTAATTTTTAAGTCGATAAGTTTGCATGGCCCACAAATGATGTTACAGATATCCAAATGCCCCTTGGCAGAAAAAAGACAGTCCACCTCTGTGACAGAATGGGATGTCACCCTCCAGACTGCAACATGTACCCCAAGTCAATAACATAGTATGATATCCCCAGGGGTAGGGGAAGCATCAGTCTCAGTAACCTGGGGGTTTCTGCCTCCTGTCCCTGCAATGGGCTAAGAAGGCTTAAAAGTTTTGGTTCTAAAGCAATGATTATTTTTTCACCAAGTGACACAATGAGAATCCTACTATACTAAACCACCATTGCTGTCCAGTCACTTTGAACTTGCCAAGAAACCAGCAGGCCAGGAAAGATTCTAGCAGTGGTAACTGACAGAGATCCTGCCGAGGATACACCATGGGGATAGGGAAAACTTGGGCACACAGTGGTCCACAGGAGCGTCCTGTGCTATCCCCTGACCAGTCGTCACTGTAAACGGACTCAAGCAACAACTTTGGCCTGACACAGGCACGGTGTCAGGTGTCTCAGAACACTCGGCCCAAGGACTGGGTTGCCCTAGCAGCTTAGCTAGCAGGACCTTCAAAGATACAGCTGAGAGTCAGAGGGATCTGGAACAGGTAGAAAAGCAGAGAGGTGAAGGAGAGCAGTTATGGCTGTGAGACCAGCTACAGTGCTGGGGGCTGCCATTCATCTTCATACCTGAATATTTTCAGTGTTCCCACCAAAAACTCCAAGAAGCTGTTTCTAGGTGGGCTTAACTCCTACAGGGAGAGTCTTCAAGGGTACAGTGGTGGGACCGTATGGAAGCTTTGATGTCTCTGAGAGACCCTTTCAGCATCAAGGTAGTTATTTCCTAGTTGCAGAGTGTTGGTTGTGGATAACTCATCCTCAATCCTTCCCCAGGAATTTGCTTCAGGGAAAGCGAGCTGCCCTACCCAAGTTTACACCACTGCCTGGCCTGTGTCCAACACCTGGGTATGGGTCTCTTTCCTCAACTTGTTAAAATCTAAAGGACCATCCTAGCTCCAGCATCACCTGGAGGAGCGTCTGAGAGCTCTGTTACAGCAGTATCCCAGATCACCTTCTCTCTGCTGAATCCTGCTCCCCCCACCTGCTCAGAGCTTCTCCAAGAAGCCTTCTGCTTGCATGCTGAAGAGGCTCTAAAGTCTGTTTTCTAGAGAAGCCAATGCTTGAGACTGCCTGCTCACACTGTTACACTCAGAGACCGGCAAAAGGTATCCTAGCATGGAAAAGGAACTGCTAATAGAAGATCAGAAATGCATGGGAAGGTCCCTACTCTACTGACACAACCCTAGAACAAAATGCCTTCAACATCTGAGAACCCAAACCTGTTTTATAACAAAGCCTCAAAACCTAGGAGGGAAGTTGTGGATAAAAAGGAGACGTGATTAATTTTTTGAGGAATTCATTTGTTAACGATCATTGTACATATTTATCGGGCACTCTGGGGCATTTTAAATATGTCCACAATGTAAGCTGATCAAATCAGGATAATCAACATTCCTCTTCCTTGACATTCCCTTGTGATTGGAACACTAGTGCCCCTTCTTCTTCTATTTGCTCAGAAAGTATGTAACACCCTCCTATGCTGTGGAATGCACGGAACTTAGTCATTTAAACAATTCATCTAGACTGGTTTTCTAACACATTCCCAAAGAACCAGTCTTCTGCATAATTCCCCAGCGAAGAATGAGCCTATCACCCCAATACCAAAATTCGATGTGGAATCGCTGAAGCCCTCTCCCCACCCCAGCATGCACACCACTGGTACCCTTGCTTGCTTTCCCATGACCAAGTGTCCAAAATCCAGATGGTCCCGGTGATCGGACAACTGTCTGGAGGAGTATAAGCCTTGTGGAATGCCAGTTCTCGCATCCAACTTTCCATTATTCTCTGCTTATTTATTCTATGTGTGCAAAATCCAGTTTTCTTTGTATTCTGGCTTCCCAGTCATTAAAAAAAAACTTCTTAAACTTTTAATTTAGATCTACAGAAAAATTACAAAGATAGAATAGAGCATTCCTGTATATGCTTTACCCATCTTTCTTTAATGTTAACATCTTACATAACTACAGTACACTTGTCAAAACTCAGAAAATCACTTGGATAAAATACTGCTAACGAAAGCACAGACATTATTTGGGTTTCACCAATGTTTCCACTCATGCCCTTCTTCTGTTCCAGGATCCAGGCCCAGATACTATGCTACCTCCAATTGTCACGCTTCCTCCTCTCTGCCAATCTGGGCAGCTTCTTATCCTTTTCCTGTTTTTCAGGGCCTTCACTTTTTTTTTTTTTAAGATTTATTTATTTATTTGAAAGAGTTACAGAGAGAGAATGAGACAGAGAGAGAGAGAGAGAGAGAGAGAGAGAGGTCTTCCATCTGCTGGTCCTCTATCCAGAGATTGGAAGTGGAGCAGCCGGGACTCGAACTGGTGCCCATATGGGATGCTGGCGCTGCAGGCGGCAGCTTTACCCACTATACCACAGCGCCACCCCGGGCCTTCGCTTTCAAAGACTGTGCTCCAGTGAATCTGGAGAATGTCCTTCAATTTGTGCACGTCTGATGTTTTCTCCTGATCAGACTAGGGTTATGAGATGCTGGGAAGAATGCCACAGAGGTGAAGCGCCTGCTGTCACATCATCAGAGGGCACATGATGCCAGCATAGCTTGTCACCGCCCCGTTCACCAGATCTCCCATTCCTGACTCTTTTTCCTTTCCACGTTTTATGTTTCGGAAGGAAGTCACTGAGCCCAGCCCACAGACAGGAGAAGAGTTAAGCTCTTCTTCCTGGAGGCGAGAATCCACACACAGTATTTGGAGTTTCTCTGTACAACGTGTTCCTTCTCCTCATTTATGTATTCAATCGCTTATTTATATGAATATGGACTTAGGTGTGCTTATCTTATTCTTTATAATATAAGCATCTGGAACAATTTATTTTGTTCCTCAAATTGTTCCAGCTTTGGTCACTGGGAGGTTGCTCAGACTGGCTCCTATGTCTTTATGACATGAAGCCCTCTTTCCCTCCCTCCCTCCATTCCTTCCTTCCTTCCTCCTCCTCTTCTTCTAGACAGAAGAAGAAATATAGGTTCACCTAGCAGTTTCATTCCCCAGACCCTATAATTAGCCATTTCTCAAAGCAGCCCTGCCTCCTTTTATTGGAGAATGGTTGTTAAAAACCAGGTTCTAGGTGCTGGATGTGCTTGTTGAAATGGCGCTGCCTGAAGACTCTCAGTAGTCAGATACGGAACGTACGTGCAAAGATGTACGTCAGGCCACTGTGCACACATTGTCTATCTACATGAGCTCACCTCTGGCTCTAAAGCAGCACCCCAGAGTTCATTCTCACTGCCCCCATTGTTCACTTGTAACTTCTTTCTCCGATCACGAGAACCTGATTCTCGTCATCTGTAGTTTCTTTTCTTCTTTGTTGAAGTCTAGTAATGGGAATCTAGTTTCCAAATTGCTCACTTACCTTCCCGGGAGGCAGAAGTTTACCGACTGTGATCGGATATCCACAAGCAGCTCTCGTCTTCAGTCTTACAGTAGCTGGTCAGAGGACCATTAGGTCAGCTTCTTTTGCTCCACCCCCTTTAGTAAGGTTGTGTCATAATTCGGGATACACTCCAGCCAAAGTTTCCTGAAGCTTTCTTTTCTCTCTCTCTCTCTTTCTCCTTCCTTCTGTGGGGAGCAACCCGGACTGGACTGAGTTACTGGAATTAAGACTTATTCTATGCATCTGCTCTCCCACAATATGGCGCTGAGAAGGGAGAAACAGCTTCTACACAGCTGCCTCCAGTTCAACCAATAAACAGCAGGACCTGCTCCTGATTGGAGGAGAGCAGCGTACTCGGCGTGTGGGTAGCAGAGTTGGGATTGGTGGAAGGACTATAAAGGAGGAGAGAGACAACATGCACCAGGAACATCTAAGGGGAACATCTATCTGAAGGAACACCTGTGCAGCCCCCGAGAGAGCCGGCCGGCGGTGTGCCGCTCCCCCGCGCAAGTGGGGAATGTGGCAGGGGGAACCGCCCTTCCACGGAGGTGGAAGGGACAGTAGCCAACCCGGGAAGAACCAGCAGCAAACCCGGGGAGGGCCGAGCAGACAAAAGAACAGCGCAGGGTTCAGTGTCGCTCCTCCACGAAGACGGGGAGCGACACCTTCCTTCCTTCCTTCCTTCCTTCCTTCCTTCCTTCCTTCCTTCCTTCCTTCCTTCCTTCCTTCCTTCTTTTTTATGAATACACATACAATTCCCCTTCCTGGGGTGCACGAATCTAGGAGGCTTGTGAGACACCATGCAGAGTAGCCAGGCTGAAGTATGTGTGATAGGAAGACTTAGGTCTACATCTTGCATCCACCACTGTGTGGTCTTACAAGGCTCAATGAACTTCAGGGCCTCTGTTTTCTCAAAAGTTAAAATAGAAGCAAGTGGTGAACATGGGGCTGGCTCTGCGGCTAGCTGCCTAGTAGGGGAGGCAGGATTCACCCTCCAATCTCGCTTCCTCCTCAGCCACTGCACATTCCAGTATATTCCCTGTTCCTGCACCTTGGTCCTGACCTGGTGCCGGCTCTGCTTCTCCCGTGTGTCACTGCCCCACACATCGCCTCACTGGTCTTCTGTCCTCCTCATCTTTATCTCATTGATCCTCATCTGCCTTTTCTCCGGGCAGACAGGGGTTGGGTGAGGGAAGGTTGTGAGTGGTTGCTGGCCAGGGCAGATCTGCATGGTGAGCACAGCGGGATACACAGGCCCCCAGAGCCCCAGCTCTGCCACTACCCACCCCGATTCGTTTCATCTTCCAACCCTTAGTTTCATCATATATAAAATGGGAATACTCCAGAGCCATGACCAGGATCAAATGAATAACTGGGTCATCAGTGTCGTCAGACCTCATTAAGGTGCTGCATACATCATCAGGGTTGGCTGTTTTCTGTGGCCCATCAGCTCCGCCTGCAGGGCCGTGCTCTTCAGTGCCCACTCCTCTCGGAGCGGTCCCCCTTACCTGCTGGGATCTCGGAAACATCCCACGCATGTCCATGCCCACGACCCCTCTTGTCTGCCCCTCACATGCCCCACAGCATCTGCTGCCTCTGTGAGGATGCTTCCGCCTCCCTGGGCTGCTAAAGCCACCAAACCTTGAGATGCCAGAGAATGCTGCATTTCCTCGCCCTCTAACTGGACCGCTGTGGAGGCGCCATGTTCCATGGGCTGATTGCTCCCTTGCCACACATCTCTGTGCCATAGGGGGTCATTTGTGTTCCAGAGAGCATCGCTTGGGCCCCAATCTCAACCCCCTGAGAAAAATAGCTCTTTGGTCAATTTCCCATACCTCATGTCATCCCTTGGCAGCCCAGTGGCTGTTTGTGGGGCCAGGCCAAGGACTAGTGTCAGCTTCTCTAGTCCCCTGACAGCTATGTCACCCATCTTTCCTTTCAGAGGACCCAATGCCAGAACCTTCTTCTGACGGCTTCCTTCCCACCATGCACACCGTGCAGGTCAACGTTACTTGTGTGGAAGAGTGGGGGTGAGGTTTTCTAGTCTCACTCACACAATGAGCAATTGGACTCAGCAGGGGTCATCCTTCCAAAAATGTAAAAGCAGCTCATGAACCTCAATGTGCTATAATAATATTAATATTACTTTATCCATGCGACTGTGTGAGATCCCTGCAGGAAGCCACAACGCCATCACTACAGAATCAAGATGATGTGAATTTCAAGTCCTGTGCAGGGTCTCGAAGCACACCCAAGCGATATACCTTCCTTAGAAAGCTTTCCTGCTAAGGCTGGCCCTGCCACCCCCTTGGTCTTATTGAGCAAAAACACCATTTTTCTGATCACACAATGAGGCTCCTGCTAGAGGCAATGTTTATCTAGTGGATCACATGCAGCCAGCCAGACACACAGCCCAGCAGCAGCCAGAAGCCTTTCAAACTGTTTGAAAATGTGCTTTAAAGAAACGAAAGCAAGCAAGATAGACATCCCGGTCTCCTGTCCCTTCCCAAGCCCTGGGGGAGCCCTCTTGATGGCTCCTCCTGGGGAGCACAGAGCGCAGCTGACAGCCGAGTCCATAGTGCACAAGGTGTGGAGGAAGAACCACCTAATATTGATTTCTGAAACACAGACAGCAGCTAATGACAGAATTTGCTTGACGGTGGGTCTCCTGTGGCTACTGGCAGAAAGGTAGGAGAGAGGCAAAGCGTTGGTCAAAATAGTCTGTGCTATTGTCCTTCCCAACCTCCGGCTCCGGCTCCAACCTTCTTGGTGAACATTCAGATTTACTGGTAACAGGGCTTCCAGTGGGGTGGCTGCGCCGGGCCAGCTGCAGCCATTCCAGGCTCTCCTGTGATGCTGGCTGTCTTCACAGAAAGGACCTGTGTGGAAACATCCATTCAGGCTTGTCTGAGGAGCGGGAGAAGAGCAAGAACAGGTGGCGTGGTTCCTCTTCAAAAAGCAGAGCAAAGCAAACAAGCAACAAACACAACCCTCTCAGCTCCTCTTCTCTCTGTTGCCAAAAGCGACCTGCAAAAGACCATTTCCAGCTCCTGCAGGCAGTTCTGGCCCTGATCCACACCCCCAATTACAACACCAAAGTCTTCTCACCTCTTCTGCTTCTCAGCTCTTTAAAGTCGATGAATGTGCCATATTTACAGCTCCTGCCCAGCCATTCACTGGGCAGGAGCCCGGGTTGTCCCCCATGGAGCCCAGGTCCATAGTCTGTCTCCACGGAGACTGTCACTGCTCACTGCAAAGCTGGTCTTTGTGGAGACCTGCTCACTCCCACCTTAGAGTTTTCTTGTGGAAGTTGAGGGGAGCCAGAAATTACCAGCGGCCACTCACAGAGCTTCCATCCTGTAGTCAGAAGACCCTTGTGCAGGGCCAGGTTGCCAGCAGAACCCACGGGGAGCACCAGAAAGCTTCTGCCGTGCCCGAGGGAATAGATGCCTCTTCTGGGAAGAAGCCGTGACCTTGGGTTCTCAACTGGGTCTCCATGGAGGGGCTACAAGGGGGCCCCCTGCAGAGGTTAGGGGCAGCTGCCACGTGCATGTAAGCTCTTGCTCCTACCCCTTAATGCAAACCATCTTTGAAGAGAACAGGAGCGACAGTCCTTTAGGATTCACTTTGAAGGCATCCACCCTCATACGTTAAAACTGAAACCGGGGCCGGCATTGTGGCACAGTGGGTTAATGCTCTGGCCTGAAGTGCCGGCATTCCATATGGGTGCTGGTTCAAGACCTGGCTGCTCCACTTCCCATTCAGTTCTCTGTTATGGCCTGGGAAGACAGTAGAAGATGGCCCAAGTTCTTGGGACCCTACACCCACATGGGAGCCCTGGAAGAAGCTCCTGGCTCCTGGCTTCAGATAGGCACAGCTCCGGCCATTGTGGCCAACTGAGGAGTGAACCATCAGATGGAAGACCTCTCTCTCTGCCTCTCCTCTCTCTGTGTAACTCTGACTTTCAAATAAATAATCTTTTTTTTTTTAAACTGAATCCATTCCCAACTTGTGTAGTTGTTCCCTACAAGTCACTTGTGAAACAATTTCTGAACTAGGTTTCAAGAACGCGATTCGTAAACCACCCAGCTAGTGAGTGACAGGCTGGAGATGAAGGAGAGCCATTTGTGTCAAAAGACTATAAAACAGAACTTTTCTCCTATTCCCTTTCTCCCACCCTCACCCACAGAATTGGATGGAGATCTGCCCCTCCAGAAATGTGCCGAGGTCAGGGAAGAGACCAGAGGGAATCTGTGTGTCCAGTTTAGAGAGTCCAAGAAATCTGCACTGTCTAGAAGTATGCTGGTGGAGAAAACAGTGACTTCGAAGAGTGTCACTTAACTGAACACTGCGTCCTGTAACCTAAGTGCATGGGGTCTTCGGAACGCATGTGAGAATGGAGAAAGAGCTTTGTAAACAAGTTTCACAAGGGATTACTCGATAGTTCCCTACTCTGATCACGGCTGTAGTCTCCTTAGCTTGTATCTGGTGAAGATGTTTCCCTAAACCGAGCGGGCCATTTCCCTTTGGGAGACCCCGGTGCCTCTTGGACGGATTGTGAACGTTCAAGCTGCAAACAAATAACGCAGACTGTTTAATGATCTCGCTCTTTGGTGGCACAATGACTCAGGCCCAAATCGGAAAATCCAGATGAGCCTGAACAGAGTGGGGGAAGAAATCTGGCTGCTAATCACCCCCTAATTCACCTCCTACTCTTGCTGGAGTGAAAAAGAGCCTGACGTTCTAATAGTACTGGGAAGGAACAAAGCTCTGGAATCGCAATTAGCATGAATCAGAGCAGAGCAGTCTGGAAGCTGGTGTTGGCCCGGAACCTTCCCCAGACTGACCCCATTAACAACAGCAGAAAGCAAACTGTCCATGTGGCTCCCAGGGATGGTGGCGTGAATGGACAAGAGTAGCAGACTGGAAGCCCCACAGACAAGCAGAAGGCAGACTCACGACAGACACAGAAGGGGACGGGCTCTGGATGGTAGGAATCTGAGGCAGAGGATGGTCTCAAGTTGCAGTGGGCAGCCTAGCTCAGTGGGCAGGACAGGCAGCACCGTCAGGAGTCACAGAAGTGGAGGTGCCATTGACTTGTCACACACAGCACACTCGCACACATGCCTGCTTGTGCACTGTCTCACACTCTCTCTACAACTACATGCTTAAGTTGGACAATAGCAAGTGTTCAGTGAGCACTTTCCAAACGGGAAATGAGCAGATGAGTCAAGCCAAATGGGCAACCAGGCCCGGAGAAGATGCAGAAATAGATGTCTGTCAGCGTGAGCTGGCTTTTGGGGGTGATTGGGAATCAGAGGGAAGGGTGCTGCAGGCGGCTTCAGAACCAGAAACCCGGTCAACTGGTTCACACAGGGTATGGCTCTGGCACCAAGGGCTCCAGCTATGGAAGCCATCTTTCAGCATGAGACACTGCAGCACAGTCTAACCAGGGCGGGGCTGGAGTCAGTGACCTTGGGCTTGACGAAACTGAGCACGCACGTATTCCCTCAGCGTTCCATTGCCTCATCTGTAAAATAGGAACAGCATTAACAGTAAGCCCAAAAGACTGCTGTGTGATTTAAATTAGTTACCACGCATTAAGTGTTTAGAGCAGCTCCTGGAACATGGTAAGAACCTCATCAATGTTGGCTTTACTGCTGTTGTCCTTCTCCCCTACCCAGAAGTGTCTGTGCACGTGAGGTCAGGTTACACTGAATCCCAGGATCTAGACTTCCCAGGGCCCTGCTGGGAATGAAACCCAGCAAGGCTTCCAAGTGTCCTTTGTTGCTGCTCTCATAGTTTATGACATCACACACACACACGCATACACACACAACTTTTTTTTTTCTTTTTGACAGGCAGAGTGGACAGTGAGACAGAGAGAGACAGAGAGAAAGGTCTTCCTTTTGCCGTTGGTTCACCCTCCAATGGCCGCCGCGGCAGGCGCGCTGCGGCCGGCGCACCGCGCTGATCCGATGGCAGGAGCCAGGAGCCAGGTGCTTTTCCTGGTCTCCCATGGGGTGCAGGGCCCAAGCACTTGGGCCATCCTCCACTGCACTCCCTGGCCACAGCAGAGAGCTGGCCTGGAAGAGGGGCAACTGGGACAGAATCCGGCGCCCCGACCGGGACTAGAACCTGGTGTGCCGGCGCCGCTAGGTGGAGGATTACCCTATTGAGCCATGGCACCGGCCACACACAACTTTTTTTGCAAGGACCTCTTCAGTAGTCTACTTTCCAGTCTGACTCTCTGCCTTTAGTTCCAGTCTTATCCAACCAGAAGTGATCATGTTAAAAGGTAAGTTTCTTTAAAAGATTGTATTCATTTATTTGAGAGGCAGAGTTAAAGACAGAGAGAAGGAGAGACAGAGGGAGATATCTTCCATCTGCTGGTTCACTCCCCAAATGGCCACAAAGGCCTGAGCTGAATTGATCCGAAGCCAGGAGCTAGGAGCTTCTTCTGGGTCTCCCTCATGGGTACAGAGGCCGAAGCACTTAGGCCATTTTCAACTGCTTTCCCAGGCCACAAGCAGAGAGCTGGATCAGAACAGGAGCAGTTGGGTCATGAACTGGTGCCCGTACGGGATGCCAGGCACTACAGGTGGAGGCTTAACCTAATACACCGTAGTTACAATCCAAAAGAGAAATTTTTTTTAAAGATTTATTTTATTTATTTGGAAGACAGATTTACAGAGAGAGGTAGAGCCAGAGAGAGAGTTCTTCCATCTGATAGTTCACTCCCCAAATGACCACAATAGCCAGAGCTGAGCTGACCGAATTCAGGAGCCAGGAGCTTATTCCAGGCCTCCCACGCGGGCGCAGGCACCCAAGCACTTGGGCCATATTCTACTGCTTTCCCAGTCCATAGCATAGAGCTGGATCAGAAGTGGAACAGCTGGGACTCGAACCAGCGCCCACATGGGATGCCGGTGCTGTAGGCTGTGGCTTTAACCCACTGCGCCATAGCACCGGCCCCAAAAGGTAAATTTTATCAGATTGTTTTCACTTGCTACCCAATATGCTTCCTGATTTCCCTTTGCCCTCAAGATCTTTTCATTCTCTTTCCTAAAAAGGATAAGAGAACTCCTTGGAGTAGGCTGTGTAGGATGTGTGCAGGATGCTAAGGGGAGGAGAGAAACATAGTAAGAAGCCTGACAAACACATCTCAGTCAGGTGATCAAGGTCAACACCAGCAGTGCATCTGATAAGTGATAAGGTACACAGATTAACCATTGTCCCTTTGATGTAACAGGATGCCAGTGGCACTTCACTGCTGGTCCTTCCTCTCTGAAATTCATAATGCTAGTCCAGTTATGAGAAAAGCACCAGAGAGACTCCAAAGAAGAAGCATCCTGTAAGATACCTGAGCAGTCCTCAAAAGTATCAAAGTCACCACAAATAAGAAAAGTCTGAGAAACTCAGAGCCAAGAGGAGCCCATGGAGACAGAGCGATGAAATGTAAAAAGGTGGCCTGGAACAGAAGCACATTTGGTAAAAACTAAGGAAAGTGGAATAAAACTTCAACTTTAGTTAAACATAATATATTAATACTGGCTCGCACTTATATAATATTAATAATGAAGGCTGAGTAGAACATGGTATATGGGAATTATACAGTTTCCTCAATTTTTCCTGGAAACTTAAAGCTGTGCTAAAAACTAATTAAATAAAGCAGGATCATGATACTTAAAAAAAAAGATTTATTTTACTTATTTGAAAGGCAGTTATAGGCCGGCGCCGCGGCTCACTAAGCTAATCCTCCGCCTTGTGGCGCCGGCACACCAGGTTCTAGTCCCGGTCGGGGCGCCGGATTCTGTCCCGGTTGCCCCTCTTCCAGGCCAGCTCTCTGCTGTGGCCAGGGAGTGCAGTGGAGGATGGCCCAAGTGCCTGGGCCCTGCACCCCATGGGAGACCAGGAGAAGTACCTGGCTCCTGCCATTGGATCAGCGCGGTGCGCCAGCCACAGCGCTCTGGCCACGGCGGCCATTGGAGGGTGAACCAACGGCAAAAGGAAGACCTTTCTCTCTGTCTCTCTCTCTCACTGTCCACTCTGCCTGTCAAAAAAAAAAAAAAAAAAAAAAAAAAAGAAAGAAAGAAAGGCAGGCAGTTATAGAGAGATAGAGAGATCTTCCATCTGCTGGTTCACTCCCCAGATGGCCACAATGTCCAGGCCTGAGCCAGGCTGAAGCAGGAGGTCTCCCAAGTGGGTGCAGGAACCCAAGCACTTGTGCCATCCCCTGTTGCCGTCGCAGGTGCATTAGCAGGGAGCTAGATCAGAAGTAGTGCAGCTAGAACTCTAAAGGGTGTTCATATGGGATGCTGGCATCATAGGCAGCAGCTTTATCCGCTATGCCAAAGTGCCAGACCCCATAAGACAACTGTTATATGTGTTTTGGAATTCTAATATGCCCAACCACCATTAGACCCAGTCCATTTCCAAATTAGCAACAAACCCCCTACACCCTGAGGCCCACTCCAACTCTGAGTTCTTCACAGAGATGACAACAGCCACATCCCCATTTCTCAGTTTAGAACTGAGATTTGTCATTCCAGCCTATGTGGACAGCAGTAGGGCATAAGACTGATGGGCACCTGGGGCCCAGAGTGAGGCACGATAGGTCTGCCATGGGCTTAGGCAAATTCCCAAACCTCTCTGAATCTGTTTCCTTACGTATAAAGTGGAAAAAAAATTTCATACATACCACACAGAGCTGTTGAGATGACGTAGTAAGAAAACAGATAAAGTTGCATAATCGAGTTCCTGGCAATTGACAATGAAGAAATTTCCTTTTAAAGTTTAACAGTAGGGCCCAGTGTGTGTAGATGGTATGTGCAGAAAAAACAGAAATGGTGTCCGATCTCTCAAAGAGCCTCTCAAAGACCAAACTGGACAGACAGAGAGGTAGAGTATGCATCAGGCAGAGTGAGCTCAATGACTCTGCAGAGTTAGCTGAGGGACCCAAGCTGTGGTGTGTTCCGGAACTGCTTTCAGAGGTGATAGGTTTGGAAAGAAAGCCAGACTGTGCCCTGGCATTTACCCTGAGGCAAGCCACTTGGCCAGCCTCTGACCAGACTGATGTCCGTGGGCCCAGGAAGCTCTGTGTTAATATAGTCTTGCCAATTTTCAGCTTTCGCAATGAAGACAATCAGATCCAAACCCGTCTGAGCAGAACTTGCCGTAACACGTCATGAGACTGCAGAGCCAATCCCCACTGCCTCAACAAATCTAAACACACAGCATCTACAGCTTAACCAGCACTCTCCCGTATGTTCGTCATTTTAACACAAACAGCAATCAAGTGTGCTGTGCTGTGTTGTGTTCTCACCACCTCAAGGGCACCAGGCTGATGGGCCATCATTCCACCCCCCACACTCCCTCCCCACTGGTATTCTCCAGAGAATTCCTTTGTGACCATTTGGCTGTTTGTCCCGGTGGAGAAGTCAGGGGCAGTCATTGCTGGCATCACCAGCCTGCTTCTCCTCAGAGGACCAGCACGGCAACTCCCTGTCTCTTTCCATCCGACTGGGCAATTTCCTGGCAGAGCCAAGCAGTTCTGGAATGCCACCCCTTGAAGTCCAACTCGCAGTCCCTGCTGGCCTCTGCCCGGCGGCCTGCTCCCTTGGATCGGCATAGAGTGGAAAATTCCCCGGGCACCATCAAGCAAGACCAAGTCATCTTGCAGGAGAGTGTGCCATCTTGGTTTCGTCTGGAATTTTGGCACGTTCCAACTTCTTTGTAACTAATTAAACATTACAGACATGATCAATGGGCTCACGAGTTACAATATAGTGTTGCTCAACCTCCAGGTGTTTTTGTCAATCTGTGAATCCATGTGGGAACTTCAGATTATTCTCAGAGCAGGTCATTTATAATACATGGTTCTGTTTTTCTTTAGCAAATCTCTCTTGTTTTAGGTGCCTTACAATTTCCATAGTAATTTGTTGTTGCATGTTTTAAGGTATTATAATTTTAAGGCGTTATCTCTTCCTCTTTCACTCTGTTTCTTTCATACTATGTAGTTAGTCCTGTGTTCATGCAGTGGAAGTAATGGGTTAGACAGCTATCTGATACATTCAATTAAAGCGTAAAAATGTTTGGTTCCTCCTAATAAATGAATGGCTCCATTATGACTTTCTCACTCTCTCCACTTTATTACAAATCATTGGTTAATCCTATTCTCAACCCTTAGGGGAAGGTATTAATGTTTACTGAGCACCTACTGTATTCTACTATGTTCCATTAGGTCATTTACAGACACCATTTCATTTGGGGTATGGATTAGCTACAGTCATCACAAATATGCAATTTCCTTGGATTTCAGGCAAATTAATATTACATTTCTTTGAATATACTCATAATAACATACAATAACAAAATACTGATTGGTGCATTAATGTATGACTTCCAACAGGGCAGACTCTGT
Organism: Oryctolagus cuniculus; assembly: GCF_964237555.1. Classification (NCBI taxonomy): domain Eukaryota; kingdom Metazoa; phylum Chordata; class Mammalia; order Lagomorpha; family Leporidae; genus Oryctolagus; species Oryctolagus cuniculus. The sequence goes on along the minus strand of NC_091445.1, from coordinate 82,726,647 downwards.
TGAATGCAGGATTTTTGTATTTGAGCTCCTCGGTAAGTGTTGACTTGAATATATAATCTCAATTTTAAATGTCTTATATCTACTCATGTCTATTTATTAAAATCATATAAGGGAATCCTATGGAAAAAAACTCTGAATGTCACTAAATTTTTCAGAATGCATACAAGCATTTTGGAATGATTTCTGTTGTTTAGATCTTTGTCCAATATTTGCATGCCTTGATAACAAAACAAGAACTAAACCAATATTTGAATTATTTAAAGGCACAAGTGACAGGCTAATCCACCATAAATGCTCTTGGCTTCAGGAAACGCCAACTACAAAGGTGAAAGTGAAACAGCAGCTCAGGCTTTGCCTGGCCTAAGAGGGAAAAATCAGCTCAGGACACCCCACTTGCAAAGTTAGTCACACTTGCTGATTATGCGTGGCAGGCTCGGGTCAAATTGCATCACTTCCACAGAAGAAAATGAAGCATTCAATCATTCAACCAAAACGGATTTATTGAAAATCCATTGTAGGCCAAACCATGGGGTACAATCTGGGCAATGCACAAGTTAAGTGGGTCCCCTCTTCTTAGACAAGATTGGCATAGTTACAAAAAATAGAAAAAAAGGCAAAGTGGAATCCACTTCAATTTAATAAACATTTTTACATGTATCTGATTGAAAACCATTAGAAATGTAATTCATCAACATGTTTTTGAGTACTATGCATGGAGTTAAGAAGGCCTATCCTGTTTATCTTGAAATTCTGGGTGACAAATTGCACCATAGTGAGCTGGTAAAGAATAAATTATGAATGAGTGAATGAATGAGAGAATTTTACTCTTTGGAGTAAGTTTACAAGGGAGTAAGTTGGTAGAAAATATATAACCATATAATATATTTTTATAGTTAGAAAATGATCACAGTGCCATGAAAGTTTAGAAATAAAGTTACCTCCAGTTGTGGATTAGGAATCCAGGTTCAGAGACCAGTGCAATGATTTAAGGGAATGGTAGAAGGTGAGGCTATAAAAGGTGAGGATGTAAAATTACATTTTGGGTACAGTGGAGGCTTTCTTAAACAAGAAAATCCCCTTGGGAGCCACAGGGGGATTAAAAACAAAACAAAACAGAACAACCTAGTTGACCTATTTGATACTGAGAACAAACTAGAAAGTGAGTCAGGCAGGTTGGAATGAGGGGAAGACAGAAGCAGGAAGATTAGTTAAGAAGCGCATATTGCCGGCCCCGATGCTGTGGCCTAGTGGGTAAAAGCCGCCACCTGCAGTTGAAGGCATCCCATATGGATGGGCTCGAGTCCTGGCTGCTCCACTTCCAATCCAGCTCTCTACAATGGCCTGGGAAAGCAGTGGAAGATGGCCCACGTCCTTGGGTCTCTGCACCTGCGTGGGAGACCTGGAAGAAGCTCCTGGCTCCTGGCTTTGCATTGGCACAGCTCCAGCCGTTGCAGCCATCTGGGGAGTGAACCAGCAGATAGAGTAACTCTCTCTCTCTCTCTCTCTCTCTCTCTCTCTCTCTCTGCCTGTGCCTCTCTGTGACTCTGCCTTACAAATGAATAGATAAATCTTAGAAAAGAAAAAAGAAAAACATAGGCAATTGTGGCAGACAAAGGGAAAGAAGAGCTTGAGCAGAGATGGGCCATAGGACGGGGGAAGGTAATTTTTCAAGCCTGGAGCAAAAGCAACCCTTCAGGTCTTGCCCGCCGAAGGCAGGTGGAGTTCTAGTATCAGGGAGGATGAGAGTTAAGTCCAAATCTGAGTCTGAGTGGAAAAGTGGTCCCTTTCAAAGTAGTATGTGGGATTGGAGAGAGGGTCAGGAAGGAGATGCAGACTTCGTAGTTTCTGTTAAAGATCAGCAGTTTTTAGCCAAAGGAGAACCCACTGTGAGCTGGGGGAGCCGGGGATGGTGAGGACCGAGACATGACAAGGGCTAGACGGAAAGACAAGAGAAGAATCTTGTTGTTACGAACAGTGAAGAACAATAAACAGGCACGTGAAGCTTCTGTTTACATCTAACATCAACAGCAATTATTTCATGGAAACCGCTTGCATTCACTAAAGCAACTATTTAGATGTCAGGCCTACACAATGACAAACATTGGAATATTTTGTAATAGTCCAATAAATTACAAGACTTTTTTTGATTTTGTTTTTCTAATCTGGGAGTTTGAGATCCTGTGGTAACAGCTTCAGCGTTTGGCTTGTTTTTCATTCTAAGATTTTCAATCTCCATCCAAGCAGGAAAGAATATTAAGTGCCATCAGTTTAGCCAGGATCCCATATGGAGATGATAAATTACACAAGGATATGTATTTTGGAAATGTTATTTTCCAATGAGAATTTTGTTACAGGCTGACTATCAGGAAAATCCAGATCTCTTAGAAAACAAAAGGAGACAAAAAATCATTTTGTTCATTTTGGAAGTGACTTACTAAAATTCCAAATTATTTCCAGTGAAGACAGGACTCTATGAAGCAAGAGATAGGAATGAAAGAACGAAATAAGAAAGCAGTCAGTCCTCGTTGTCTCCTTCTGACGTTGATAAATTGTCAATTCAGGGAAAAGATGAAAACTATTTTGTACTGGCAGATCAGCTCTGGCGATGATCATCATTGGTGTTGATAGCAACATCTCATGGCTGATCTCAAAATCATACTGTGTTTAATATTATAGATCTAGGGCCAGTGTTGTGACGTAGCAGATTAAGCCACTGCCTGTGGTGCCAGCATTCCATATGGGCACTGGTTCAAGTTCGAGGTGCTCCACTTCCAATCCAGCTCTCTGCTATGGCCTGGGAAAGCAGTGGAAATGATGGCCCGCGTGCTTGGGCCCCTGCACCCATGTGGGAGACTTGGAGGAAGCTCCCTGCTCCTGGCTTCAGCCTGACCCTACCCTGGCTGTTATGGCCATTTGGGGAGTAAAACAACAGATTGAAGATCTCTCTGCTCCCCCACCCCACCCCCACACTGCCTTGTAACTCTGACTTTCAAATAAATAAGCAAGTCTTTAAAAAAATGTTATAGATCAGACTTTACTGTTTTGGTCATGAACCACTTTGAGGATCTGATGAAAGTCTCATACGAGGTCCTCGGGTGAACGTACAACTTCAAACAAACAAATCATGCTGCATACATGATCTGCAAGTCATCATTCCCTGCTATCAGAACCCATTTCCCTCCTGAGAGTAGCAACTCAAACAAAGCTTTTATTTGCAAAAGCTAGATGAATAAACATGGCTCTTAACGTATCAATCCAATGCTATTTGGTCTTTGGTTAAGTTTGACATTAAGATAATAACTATTCTCCTGGTCCTATGTGTTCTCTAAAGAAATTTGAAAGCTCCTTGTGAACTTGAGATGTGAGATAAATCTCTAATAATCTGCACTTGCAACAGGACCTAACGCAATCCACACAGGGTTCAGTGTGTAGCAAGCATGGTGCCCAGCGCTTGAGGTGCAGGTCCCAAACTGCACCAAGAAGCCCCCAAATGGGGATGTAAACCCCCCAGGAGCACTGCATGGTTGGGACAGACACAGTCCTAATCAGACACTAGAGAGGAGCCAGCCCAGGGAGACTCAGCTCACGTCACACAGCGCCGGGTCATTTTCAGAGACATCATGTCTTTGCAAAGCTGAGTTTCAGCTTTGGCTTTGTTTATTATTATTATTATTATTATTAAATTTAAGGTAAACAAATGTCACGTCTTTCATATATACAGATTTATTGGCTTTGATTTTGATAAGAAGAAGTGTTGCATGCAAATCAGCATGGAGCAGGATTCCAAGGCTGAAGAGGTTGTACAATGTGACGTAGCAGATTAAGAATTGTACAATGCCCAACAAGCACACAGGTCCCGTTCTTAAGTTCACACTTGTATAAGAATGAAATAAATGTATTGTTTTCCCCTTAAATTCAGATGGCTTATTCCTTTCTGAAAGACTACTGAATTGTTAGGACATATTTACTGCTCTGGAGGCCTTTATAATAGATGGAACTATTAGATATTTCTTTTGGCCTAAGGGCACGACGGAAACGCTGCTACCATAGTAAGGGACCAAGAGTCAGAATTGTTTGGGAACAGCTGTCGTACAGGGGAGCTTACTTGAAAAAGACCTGGTGCACAGCTTCTAGAGCTCAGGGAGACACGTGGGACTGCCCACCACATCTCGTGTAACAAGAATAGAGGTGAAATTCAAAGAGCCAGACAATCTTAGGTGTCATCATGTTAGGAGCAGAAAAAAGAGAGCTTGGGTATCAGTGATTTTAATCTTAAGAAGTAGAGTAAGGGTCCAGCATTGCGGCACGGCAGTTTAAGCCACCACTTGGATTGCCGACATCCGATATTGGAGTGCTCCGCTTTCAATCCAGCTCCCTGCTAATGCGCCTGGAAAAGCAGAGGAAGATGACACAAATGCTTGGAGCCTTGCCATCCATATGGGAGATTCGGATGGAGTTCAAGGCTTCTGGGCTAAGCCTTGCATGGCCCTGACCCTTATGCCGATTTGGAGAGTGAACCAGGTGATGGTTCCCTCTCTCTCTTTCTCTGTGTGTGTCTACTTCACTCTCTGTCACTTTATCTTTCAAATAAATAAGCGAATCTTAAAAAAAAACACTAAGATTTCAATAGGTGGGAAAGAGAGTAAGTCACTCTTTGCTGGCTCAGAGAAATAAAACATTGTGTTCATGTTATGAGAAGTCTGGTTGGGGAGATAGAGGATGGGGAGGAGTGACAAGAGGTGATTGTGTTGCAAGAGCCGTAACTTTGTACCATGAATAATGGGAAGGCACCAGAGGCTTCTGGGTAAGGAAGTAATAGGATCAGAACTGTACACTTGAAAGCTGATTATGGGGGCCGGCGCTGTGGGGTAGCAGGTAAAGCTGCCGCCTACAGTGCTGGAATCCCATATGGGCGCTGGTTCGAGTCCCGGCTGCTCCACTTCCAATCTAGCTCTCTGATGTGGCCTGGGAAAACAGTAGAAGATGCCCAAGTCCTTGGGGCCCTGCATCTAAGTGGGAGATCCGGAGGAAACTCCTGGCTCCTGGCTCCTGGCTCCTGGCTTCAGATTGGTGCAGCTCCAGCCATCGCGGCCATCTAGGGAGTGAACCAGCGGATGGAAGCCCTTTCTCTCTGTCTCTCCCTCTCTGTAACTCTGCCTTAAAGAAAATAAATAAATCTTTAAAAAAAAAAAAGGAAGAAAGAAAGCTGATTATGACAGTGACTGGGAGAGAGGCAGGGAGGCAGGGACAGGCATTAAAGATGACAGTAGTTTCCAGCTTGGTTAGGAGCTTTTGTTTTGCATAAACTATGTTAGATTTGCGAATGTATTGATAGTACCTAGCACAAGCCTGGTCATTTGAGGCACTGAATAAATTTTGAATTTGAAATACCTGCAGGGCCAGAGAAAGAGCTCAGGGTAACCATGGAGCTCATTAGCGTTAGCTCATTAGCTCATTACATAGCACTCATTACGAAAAGAAACCAGGAGAGTGGCCAGCGCTGTGGTATAGTGGAGTAAAACTGCCACCTGCAGTGCCAGCATCCCATACGGGTGCCAGTTCGAGTCCCAACTGCTCCACTTCTGCTCTAGCTCCCTGCTAATGTGCCTGGGAAGGCTGTGGAAGATGACCCAAGTGTTAGGGCCTCTGCCCTCACATGGGAGACCAGGAAGAAGCTCTTGGCTCCTGACTTCGTTCTGGCCCAGCTCTGGCCATTGTAGCCATTTGGGGAGTAAACTAGTGGATGAAAAGCTCTCTCTCTCTCTCCCTCTCCCTCTCTCTCTCACTCTGCCTTTCAGATAAATAAATAAATCCTTTTTAAAAGAAGAAACCAGGAGAAATGGGCAATTCCAGGATTGCAGACACAGAAGTGTAAGATGAACCCAGAAGCTGTTTGCTAGAAAGCATGGCTATTGGTGGCCAAGTCAAAAGGACACCGAAGCCAGCCTAAAGTGATTTCTACCAGCAAAACAGGGGGGAACTGAGATCAATACAATGGAAAGAAAAGATGATACTTGTCGCTCCCCTTCTTCACGGAGGAACGACACAGGACCCTGCGCTGTTCTTTTGTCTGCTCGGCCCTTCCCGGGTTTGCTGCTGGTTCTTCCCGGGTTTGCTACCGATCCTTCCACCTCCGTGGAAGGGCGGCTCCCCCTGCCACTTTCCTCACTTCCGCGGGGGAGCGGCACACCGCCGGCCGGCTCTCTCGGGGGCTGCTCAGATGTTATCCGGATGTTCCCCTTAGATGTTCCTGGTGCATGTTGTCTCTCTCCTCCTTTATAGTCCTCTTCCTCCAATCCCAACTCTGCTACCCACATGCCGAGCACGCTGCTCTCCTCCAATCAGGAGCAGGATCAGCTCCTGCAGCTCAGTCAATCAAATTGGCGAGAGGCAGCTGTATAGAAGTTGTTTACTCCTCTCCCAGCGCCATATTGTGGGAGAGCAGATGCATAGAATAAGTCTTAATTCCAGTAACTTAGTCTAGTCCGAGTTGCTCCCCACAGATACTCACTGAATAAAAACTGAAGTCGTGAGTCTGTACAAATACACAGATAGATTAATTGATAGAAAATTTAATGAGGAGCAGGCAGGCATTTGACACAGTGATTAAAACACCACTGGGGGACTGGCTCACTTGGTTAATCCTCTGCCTGCAGCATGGGCATCCCATACAGGCACCAGGTTCTAGTCCCGGTTGCTATTCTTCCAGTCCAGTTCTCTGCTGTGGCCCAGGAGTGCAGTGGGGGATGGCCCAGGTGCTTGGGCCCTATACCCGCATGGGAGACCAGGAGGAAGCACCTGGCTCCTGGCTTCAGATTGGTGCAGCACACCGGCTGTAGTGGCTATTTGGGGGGTGAACCCACAGAAGGAAGACCTTTCTGTCTGTCTCTCTCTCACTGTCTATAACACTATCTGTCAAATAAATTAAAAAAAAAAAAAAACACTGAGAACACTGGCATCCCACATCAGTGTGCCTGGGTTCAAGTCCTTGCTCTACTTCCAACCCTACCTCCTGCTGATGTGGAACCTGGGTGGCAGTAGGTGATGATCCAGGTACCTTGGTCCCCACCACCTATGTGGGCGACCTGAGAAGGAGTTCTGTGCTTCTGGCTTCAGTCTGGCAAAGCCCTGGCTGCTGCAGGCATTTGGAGAGTGACCCAGCAGATGGAGGGTCCCTCCCTCCCTCCTTCCTTCCCTCTCTCTCTGCCTTTCAAACAGATAAAACATTTTTTTTTGAAACAAGAAAGTTTTCTGAGGAACAGGATATTTACAAAGCTTGATAAGAGTTCCTCACAGCATGTTTATTACATACAGAACAAAGAGTAATTTTACCAAGAGCAGCTTGGCTGACACCACTTTAATCAAGCCATCCAAGTGAACAGTGTCAGTAACAGGGCAAATTGAGATCCCGGGCCGCCCCACAGGCTGCAAGGAGACTATGAACCTGTACCTGTGCTATTCCTGCCAGAGAGGCTGTAACCTGTGATCTTTCATCAGCAAAGATCAGACACTGAGGAACGTTCTGCAAATTAACCTGCTTATAACCTTCAAACGTGTCAAAGGCATCATGGAACCTAAACAAAGACTAAGCAAGTGCTCCAGACTGAAGGAGAGTGAAGGCACATGACCACTAAATAGAACAGGTGCGTCTAAACTGGACCCATTGGCTAGAAGAGGCACAACTGGGACAGCTGGGGAAACGTGAATGGGGTCTGAGGATTAGACGGTACAGGAATCAGCGTGGATTTCTTGATTCGGATCAGTTGTATCCTGTTATCTAGGAGAATGACCTTGTCTGTAAAATACATATTAAGTTTGGGGGCATGATAAGATGAGAGGATGTTTGACAACTTACAATCAAATGGTTTCGGGATAAAAAAAAGTTTACTTGCAACATTTTTATACTTTGAAATTGTTTCCAAATTGTAAGCAAACAAAACATTTGATACTTTTGCCCTTCTGCCACCATAGTGAGGCTCTTCTCCCTCTCAGCCTGGGCTCCTGAATGGACACACATGGAGCAGGCATGAGGCCAGCCAGCCCCAGGCGCTACACCTAGCCTCATCTATGGCTTGAAGTATAGAGCCGCTGATCACCCACAAAGACCGCTTGAATCTTGAGTAGAGACGGCTACTCTGACGATGATCACAGCAGGGTTCCGTGAGATGGAACACTGCACTGAAGAGCTAGATCAGCAAGCGAGCTCAAGCCCCTTGTATGATGAGTGAACCTCTGGATCCAGGTCTAGAATCAAGGGGCTGACATGTTCAGGATACTGGTAGACCCAGGATGATGTTGCTGCTGAACCGTACTGTACCTGCAGTGACGGCACTGGCAGAACTCAGGGCCTGCTTCCTGATAACTCTGAACAGCCAGTGTCAGAAATCCAGACCCTTCCAGAAACAGCAGAAACAATGAGAATAACAGAAACCACAGCCAGTACCTCAGTCTTGCCTTCAGGCATATGCAGCTCATCTGCCCAATCTAAATTGCATCCTCACCACCATCTCAAAGAGAATCTTGGAAATGTAGTTTTCAGCCTTCAAACCTCTGGATAACAGGAGGGCATGCTGGAAGGAAGATGGAATAGGTGTAGAAGGTCAAACATAACCATGGTGGGAGCCAAATTACAGAGTGGAAATTGACAGGAGTATCTTGGTGACCAAGAACCACAAGGAGAAAGAGAGGAACAGGTGCAGAACACAGACGCCACAACAGGACCTAACTGTACCTTAAATCACAGTTCATGGCAATATGTGGGTACTAGTATTGCAAGCCATTCCCGGCTAGCTTGTGCATCAGGAAGAGGAAAAACCATTGGGATTAAAAGGACGACTTTGCTAAAGTCACCAATGCTTTCGAGGCTTAAGCAATAATCTTGGGAACCCCCAAGTAACAAGAATGTCAGAGTGTTTTAATTCTCAATTCGTAAGTGAGACAAGGAAACTCTGACCTCACGGCATATGGATGCTTGGCCCATATCATCACGACAGGGGATACAGGGGCAAATACCCCTCATCAATGACTGTGGGGAGAAGGCCATGTGAAGAGGGTCCCACAACCTCAGAGCAGCTTCTCAGAGGAAATAAGTCCTAGGCTAACAGTCCAGACTTGAAGTTGACCAGTGACCAGGCCAATTTGAACACACACACGGGCATATCCTCGGGATTCCCAGAAATGTATTAGGTGAGGACTCTACAAAAAGTATCTTCCTCTTGTCAACGAGACAGGGGGCTTGGACCTGTCGGGATTGGAGTTTTAATCGAGTAAAGGCACTGCATCGCACTGGCTTCAATATAGATGTTGCATTTGTATTTTCTCAGCATTAATGCAACTGACATTTAGCATCTCTTTAATTACAAGATGTTTATGGCATCTATATAGAGCTCATTTCAGATTCTAAAGCCTCAGGACACTAAAAGCATGTTTAAAATGAGTTTTCCTTAAGCACCGAATTTAGGCAGAAGATCCCAGAGAGCAGTCTACTCTTCCAGCATTGGGTAATCACGTGCGTGTTTCTGTCATGACTTGATGATGATGATGGGGATGACCACTTGCTGCTTCTGTATACCTGATGACCTTCATCTTCTTCCTTATAGCAACCCACAATGCATCTCAAACTCTTCTGGTTTTGATTAGGTTTATTAAGGTATTATTTACAGTTAATAAGATTCACTAATTTTAAATATGCAATTAGAGATGTGATATCAAATGCACAATCACCATAATCATGATACAGACATTTTCTTTTTTTAAAAAACATTTATTTGTAAGTCAGAATTACAGAGAGAGAGAGAGAAAGAGAAAGAGAGAGACAGCATGCGATGAGAAATTGATCTTCCATCCTCTGTTTCACTCTTCAGATGGCTGCACTAGCCAGGGCTAGGCCAGGCCAAAGCCAGGAGCCAGGAGCTTCATCCAGTTCTCCCACGCTGGTTACAGGGACCCAAACACTTGGGCCATCCCTGGTGTAGACATTTTCACCAGCTCAGAATGTTTCTTTGTGCTCTTTGCAGTCAACCCTCTCACCTACCACCGGGCCCTGGCAATCGCCGACCTGAGAACCACTCTACTCCTGCCTTTTCTATAATTTCATGTAAATTGGTTAGACTGGATGTAGTCTTTTGGTTGGCTTTTTGGTTAGTATAATGCTTTCAAGAGTCATCCATATGGCTGAGTGTCCCAGCAGCTCATTCCTCTGTATTGTCAAATAGTGTTCTATTTTGTGGATGTACTCTGGTTTGTTTATCCGTTCACTCATTGAAGTATGTCTAAGTTCTAGTTTTTGGCAATTACTAATAGAGCTACTATAAACATTCATGGACAGGTTTTTGTGTCAACCTAAGTTTTTATTTCTCTAGAGGAGGACTCAAGAGGGGTTCATAAGGCAAGTGTACGTTTAACTTTGTAAGAAACTGTCAAACCGCTTTCCGTTTTGCATTCCCATCTGCAACGCATGAGAGTCCCAGTTGCTAAGCATAGTCCTAACAAACAGTATCTCAGGACAATCAAGAAAGGCAGTGGGAGGAGAAGCCGAGGGAGGAAGACGCAACAGACACTGGTTGCTTTAGATACAAAGCAAAGCACTTTAAGTGAGAGAAAGTCAGCGTTCGGATACGTCAAGCAAGACTGAGAAGGGAAAAAACGGTGATAAAGAAGCAATTAGCACTTAAAAATAGCAGCAAGTATTTACAGAAACAAGAAGAATTACAGGTTGTGAAAATGGCCTGTGGCAGAGAGTTGGAAGAGAAATAAACAAGCCTTGTTCGATAAACAGATCAACAGTCAGGAAAAGCAGAATTCGTGTCTCAGCGCAGGACGTGTTCCCCTTGTTTTCTGCATGCGTCCAGCTGCAGTGTATCCTTGTCATGGAGAAGTGACGCGTGTGCTCAATAGCAATGAACTGTTAACATACAAACATACATGGCTCATGTCTACCAGATGGTGTGCAGCGTGACACAGTCGTTCTTAAACCTTCAGGCGTGGGGGAGGGACTCGGGGCTTGGCAAATGGACACTGTGCTTCTGCAGGCCATGGTGGAGCCGTAGCGTTTCCACTGAGGCTGCAGGCCAGGGTGATATCTATGGGCCGCAGGTGTGGTGTTAGACCACACGGGTTCAAATTCTATGTCAAGCACTTGCAGCTGGGTAATCCAGGGCACGTTTCGGAACCTCTCGGCCTCAGTTTTCTCATCTGTGAATGGGGAGGACAGGCGAGAACAGGGATTCCTGGGAGTGCTGTGGAAATCGCATGAATTACTACGCACCAGCACTTAGACCTGTGCCAGCACATAGTAGGTGCTGCACTGTATCCTCCAGTTTTCCATAGGTTCCAGCATCCCAGGCAGTCACATGTCCCGCGGCTCTAAGGTTCACTGAGTGAACCTTGCACAGCGTTTTAGCTCCTCCCAGTCCCTGTGCCACACTTCCGGTGGCAGCCACCCGTTCTGTTACTGGTGCTAATTAAGGGAGTTCATTCAGCGTCACTAGACTGAGACTGCCCTGGAAAAAAGAAAATCCACTGAAAAGATGTCAAAGGGAGACAGATTAACCATCTGATACGCTTCACCTGGTGGCAATGATCCACGTTCGGCCCGTGGGGTGACGACAGCCCATTTCTGCATGCAGGGCTAGTGCTGCGAAGGCGCTCAGCTCCTGCATTTGAAAGAATTTCCAGTCTAACCCGAGGGGCCCGTTGACAGCTAAGGGAGCTGCATCAACGTGCCCTCGTCTCCCCGAGAACCAGGCAGTCGCTCAGCCACAGCGGCTGGTGAATGGAGCCTCTGGTGCGGTCCGCGTGCTGCCCCTTTCATGTGCCTCCAGACCCCTGTAGAAGTCCTGATTGGTCCTCTGGATGCAGCCCTCGCTGGCCTGTCAGCTCAGCTCTGTGCACACAGCCCACTTTCATCCCCCAGCTTGCTTGGCAGGTTGCTCTACTCTCCTCATTTTTCTGATGTTAAAAAGCAGCTTTTAGAGCTTGGATGATCTTCATACCATGTCTGCCTTCCTGTTAGTAACTGTGTTAGAAAAACAGCTGTTAATCTCAATTAGGTTTTGATTGCTAATTAGCAGCTACCTGTCAGGATCAAGCAGCCCTCTTCCCGGTCCCTTCAGTTATTTCTCATGCAACGGGTACACTTGGTTTCCATGAGAACCATTTAGCTAGCTGCCTCCCCAACCAAAGCTGCCACCGCTTCTGTGGCTTTGATAATCTCTCTCTAGCACACTCCGAGTTTCTTTGTCCACTTCCCAGCTTCCTGGTTTTCTTCTTTTGACTGTCCAGCTTCATTCATTTGTTGCTGCTTCATTTCATTGTCTAGTCCAATGAAAGCCTCTCTATTGTCATTACAAATGTCGCTTGAGAAGAGAACTAGGTGAGTAATAAGTCCATTCATTGAACTTAGAGGTTCAGAAGGCGCAGAACCCACACCTACGGGTGAATGCTTGGCCGAGTGGTTTACGGTACCACTCAGGATGCCCGCATCCCACTTAGGGGTACCTGGGTTTGAGTCCACACTCCACTTCCAATTCCAGCTTCCTGCTAACGCACACACCATCGGGTAGCAGGTACTTAAGTCCTTGCTGCTCCCACGGGAGACTCAGACTGAGTTCCATGTTCCTGACTTCAGCCTAGTCCATCCATGGACATTGTGAGCATTTGGGAAGTGAATCAATGGATAGGAGCTCTCCATCTGTCTGCCCTTCAAAAAAAAAAAAAAAAAAAAAAAAAAAGGAACCTATGCTTTGAATTTTCATCTTTATAGGATGTGTGTTCTGCCCTGGATGCTGTCTACCTACATCAGGAGTTGGCAAACTGTGGCACAAGGGCCAAATGTGGCCTGCTGCCTGTTTTTGTAAACAGAGCTTCATTGGAACATAGCCCATGGCACTCTGTGTGGTCTGTGGGCTGGCTCCAATCACAAATAAGAGTCTGAGAGATTGCATGACCTACAAAGCCTAAACTGCTTACTGCTTCATTCCTTACTGAAGCGGTTTGCAACCTCCTGACCTGTACAAGGGCACTTTCCATGTCCATGGAAACACGGAGTTACAAGATAAATTAATTCAGGAGCTAAAAATTATTTAAATCCATACACAGTTTGAGTATAATACACATTGTCCATGAAATTTTGGAAGACCCTGTGTATGCATAGTTTTCAAATTATTTGCACTTCAATGAACTTTCAGTTTTATTTCCATGACCTTCTAGAAGTCTCCTTGAATTGCCTATGACCACTTTCTAAGGCTGCGTTTCTGCTGCAGTGGTAGAACTGAGCCGTCCCAGCCAAGAACTGGACTACAAAGCTGAAAGCATTAACTCTCTGCCTCTCCACAGAAAACAGTGGCTGCTCCAAGTTGAACAGAAATGTTTCTGAGCCAAAAAGCGTGTTTGCTTACCTATTGGTAAACAGGACCCCTGTTGGTAAGAGCTCAGAATATGGGTGAATGTAGGGGTAAAGATGGGAAGATGGCCAAGTGACTAGTTTATTTTTAAAATATTTTATTTATTTATTTGAAAGGCAGAGAAAGAGAGGGAGGGAGGAAGGGGGGCAGGGAAGGGGAGAGGAGAGACAGAGAAACAGAGAGAATCTTCCAAGTGTTGGTCCACTCCCAAATGACCACAATAGTTAAGGCTGGCCCAGGCCCACATCAGGAGCCCAGAACTCCATCTGGGTCTCCCATATGGGTAGCAGGGGCCCAAGCACTTGGGTCCTCTTTCATTGTTTTCCAAGGCGCTTTAGCAGGAAGCTGGATCGGAAGTGGAGCAGCTGGGACTTGAAGCAGTTCTCCAATATGGGATGCTGGTGCTACAAGAAGCGCTTAACTCACTGCACCACAATTGCAGCCCTGAAGTCATTATTTCACTTCAGATGAAGAGACTAAGGGTCCAGCAGTGGCGTTTGATGGCAGGGGTTTGTCTCTGGCACACACCTGTCTCTTCAGCCCCCAGGCAACTCAGGGACTCCCCCTGGTCTTCACTACTAGGTCAGGAGCCATGTTGTGTATACATCATTCTGGGAAGAAAAATCTTTTTTTTTTTTTGCCTCCTCTCTGCCTCTACCACCACTGGGAGAGCAGAAAATTCCCAGGCTCTGCTGCCTTTCCCTCCAACCTCAATGCTTATTTCACCACAGCTCAGTGTCCTGGACAATGGACAGGAGGTATACTGGATCAGATGCCTGGAACGGAGACTTTTATTTGATGACTCTGCTGATTGTTCTAGAACCCCTTCAGCATCTCTATGTGACTGAGTGTGGAGTTTTCCTTTGACAGGAGTTCTCAAATTTCATGTGGATCAGAATCACCTTGAAGCCTTGCTAAACTCCAGATCACTGGGCTGCACCCCTGGAGTGCATAGGTCTGGAGTGTGCTTCAAGAGGTTGCAGTTCTGGAAAGTTCCCAGGTGATGCAAATGCTGATGCTCCAGAAACCACCCTTTGAGAACAGCTGCTCCAGGGATTAACTGGAAAAAGCAGTTCTGAACTGTGGAGTACATCTTTTCTATTTTGCTGTGAGCTATACTTTTCTTCTGCATTCCATCTTCCTGGACTGAATTCATTTCTGGTCCACTGGTGATCCTGACTTTACTCAAACTCCTGACCACTTCCATAACCTTGTGACGTAATCTTCCCATCATTAATGTTTACAGAAGACTTCTCATTCAATATTTAATTCTAGTATTTAAAGGTTATCCATTGTAATTTATTGTAGAGTAGTAATTTAACTCTTTTTTTTTGTTCAAATAGTTAACCATTTGCCTCTGTAATATTGATTACATAATCATTTGTTTTCTCAGTGATTTGTGAGCCATTTTTTTAAGGTTTATTTAAAAGGCAGAGTTACAGAGACAGAGACAGAGCTCTTCCATCTGCTGCTTCACTCCTGAAACGGCCGCAATGGCTGGAGCGGGGCCAGGCTGAGGCCAGGAGCCAGGTGCTTCTTCCAGGTCTCCCACATGGGTGCAGGGGCCCAAGCACTTGGGCCATCTTCCACTGCTTTCTCAGGCCATTAGCAGGAAGCTGGATTGGAAGTGGAGCAGCTGGGACTCAAACCGGTGCCCATATGGGATGCCCGTGCCACAGGCAGAGTCTTTACATGCTACGCCACAGCGCCGGCCTTTTGATCCAGTTTAGTATATACTAAGATTGCATCAATAATGGGGTCAATTTCTGGCCTATCAAATCCATTGCATTGATCTGTCTGTCAATCCTTTTGTCAATGCACACTGCTTTAATTATTGAAGTTATATTATCTACTAGGGCAAGTTCTTTTTCATTAGTCTTTACTTCCAATATCATCTTGGCTCTTTTGATCTTTTGCCTTTAAAATCACTTTGTCACACTTCCCTTTGCTCATCTTTCTTGGATTTTTAATGAAGATTTCGTAAGCCTGTTAAGCATTTTGTGAAAGATTCGTGTTATTGTTCCAGTGTAAAGGCATCATATGCATTTATTCAAGGCCTCTTTTAATGTATCTTGAGCTTTTATTGTGTTCTGCAAATATGTCACATACTTCCCCAGGTATTCTATCTTTTGTTGTTGTTGAAATTAGGAAATGGGAATTTATTTCTTGCTAAAATTTCATTTTGAGCAGAGATTTGGGGGTGGTGTGGAGGGAACAGTTACAAAAAGCCCTGCTTTTGTAGTTACAGAATTCAGTGTGAGTTGGTTGGTTCATGAAAGTGGGTGTTTATTTTGGATTTCAGTATATGTTAGAATTAATGGCAGAGCTTGGTGGTTCTTGACTTAAAACTCATAATAATATGCTTGCATTATGCTGAATTTTTATAATAAAACAAAAAGCATGTTAAAAATCTAATAATAACAGAACTGTAATTCACAGTTACGTTGCCCTTCAGTAGCTGGGGACAATGGTGTGTAGCAAGCATGCAATTAAGCAGATCCCCTTCTTTTCATCTTACACAAGGCCAGTAGATTCAGTGCCTGGGTACTGCCAGAATATGTCAGCCCCTCGACAATCTTCTTTAATTCACAGCTGATGCTCCCCAGTGATCTTTCCAATTTTGGATGATGTTTTGCTATTGCCTTTAGTTCACAAAACAGACCGTATTCTTCAAGTAATAAAATCTTATTTGGGTACTAAAATTCAGCCAGGCATGCTCTGAATATCTGTCCATGCACATATGAAAATCTTGCTCCATAACTCTGGGAGATATATAAAACTTAAAGAGAAACTATCATGGAGGAGAAGCTTACTTGGAGAGTTAAACAACTGTAAGTGTCCCCCTCCCCCAAGAAAGTAAAAAAGGAAGTGAAAGACAAACAAAACCCCAAAGACTCAAGTCTTCATCAGGCCAAAAGTATTTTTTCTGGGCCAGCACTCTGGTGTAGTGGATAAAGCCGCCGCCTGCAGTTCTGGTATTCCATATGGGCGCCAGTTCGAGTCCTGGCTGTTCCACTTCCAATCCAGCTCTCTGCTATGGCCTGGGAAAGCAGTGGAAGATGGTTCAAGTCCTTGGGCCCCTGAACCCCCTTGGGAAACCTGGAGGAAGCTCCTGGCTCCTGAGTTTGGATTGGCGCAGCTCCGGCCGTTGCAGCCAATTGGGAAATGAACCGGTGGATGGAAGACGTCTCTCTCTCTCTCTCTCTCTCTCTCTCTCTCTCTCTGTGTGTAACTCTGACTTTCAAATAAATAAATAAATCTTTAAAAAAATATTTTATCAAATCTAAGACACTAACAGTTTTGAGACATACCATTCTTTTGTGAGCCCCAAAGAAGGGAAAGAATTCTATACCATGCTGTAGACTAAGATTCGTGCAAGTTTTAGAGATTTTGAAATTATGGGGAATGTGCTAGTTAGGATCAATTGTATATAGAATGCTTTGGACTGTAATTAACAGAAACCAATTCAGAAGTCTGTTGGCTCACATACCTGGCAGATCTGTCTTCAGGAAGGGGTGGTCTCTAGACCACCTTCTAAGGTCAATATTGTCATTAAGGATCAACTTCATCCCAGGCTGCTTTCCCTTGTAGAGAAAACATGGAAGCCAAGAGCAAAAGTGCTACAGAGTTCTGTGTTCACATTAAGTCAAAGGCAGTGATTATTTCCAAAAAACGAAAGAGAAACTTTCAAGATAGGTTTTTGGTGAAGCCGTTAAAATACTGCTTGGGGTGTGTACACTGAATCAGTCAGAGTGCCTGAGTTCAAGTTCCAAGTCTGCTCTTGAATCCAGCTTCCTGCTGATGCACACCCCGGGAAGCAGCATTTGTGGGTCCCTGTCTCTCATGTGGGACACTTGGATTGAGTCTCAGGTTCCTGGCTTCAGCCTGGCCCAGCTCTGGTTGATGAGAGGATGTTGTAGTCACCTAGGGAGCAAAGCAGCAGAAGGAAGCTATCTCTGTTTGTCTTTCTGTGTCCCTTTGCTTTTCAAATAAATAAAAATAAAGAAATTTTAAAAGAAATTATTAAAAGAAAGAAATTTCCTGGACACCCTTAACAAACTTGCCATTATGTCCTTAGCAGTCCAACTCCAAACTGAGTGACATTCCCATCTTTGAATAAATTTAAGGATATATTATATGCTAAAAATAAACGGATGGAGAAAGATATACCATGATAACACTAGCAATAAAAGGGAGTGGGGAGGGGGGGTTGTGTGTCACACGGCACACAGTTCAAATACTCAACAGCCACACTTGGCAAAGGTCTAGAATATTTCCACCACCCCCAGAAAGTACCACAGGACCAAGCTAGTCTAGTGTAGGGTCAGCAAACTACAGCCCACAGACTGAATTTCATCTGGGGCCTGTTTTTATAGAACCTACTCATTGAAAGTGATTTTTACATTTTTGAATGTTCACTTCCAAATTTTAGCAATTATGAATAAAGCTGCTATGAACATAGTGCACGCAGACTTCTGTGTGGACGTAAACTTTCAATTCATTTGGATGAATATCTTAGAACAAGGTTGCCAGAGTCTGTAGTATGTTTAGTTTCATCAGGAAGTGTCAAATGTCTTCCAAAGTGACTACTGTATCATTCGTCATTCTCACCAGCAACAAAAGAGAGTTCCTGTTGCTTCTATTCCTACTACCTTTTGGTGCTGTCAGCATTCTGGGTTTTGGCTTTTCTACCAAGTGTGTAGTGATATCTTACAGTTGTCTTAATATGCATTTCCCTGAGGCATATGATATTGTTTCATATATTTCCAAGGGTACTCCCAAAAACTTGTAGAACATGGAGTTCAAAGATAATGCTCATTTTCTAGAGCCTTAGGAAGTAGCCCTGAATTTGCCATTTGTATTTATTCTTTGATGAGGTGTCTATTCAGATCGTTTGCCTACTTTTTAATTAGACTGCTCATTTTCTTACTGTTGAGTTTTCAGATTTTTGTGTGTTATTTTGGTAACAACCTTTTATCAGTTATATATTTTGCACATATTTTCGCCCAATCTATGACTTACTTTTTATTCTCTTAACAACATCTGCCATAGAACAGAAATGTTTAATATTAACAAAGCTACTTTTAAAAAGAAAGACATTTTTAAAATTAACAAACTAATATAACAATTTTTGATGTTTAATATTAACAAAACCTGGCCTAATGGTTTCTCTATTTCATAGCCTGTACCAATGGCGTTATATCCAAAAAGTCATCACCTCTCATAGAAGTTAACAATATAATGAGGGCATTGTTACATATGGGTTGGGAAGGAATGGGGAGGCAGGATAGGGAAAGGTTGATTGATGGGTACTGGGTTTTAGCTGGATAGGAATGAGAAATTCTGGAACTCCATTGCACAGTGCAGTGACTATGGATAATGTTAGTGTCTGTGCATTTCTTCATTTTAAAAAACTGGAAGATAGGATTTTAGATGTTTTCATTATAAAGAAATGTTAAATGTGTGAGAGGATAAATATGTATACCTTGATTATACAATGTATGTATGTAATAACACATCACTTAATACTCCATAAATATGTATAATTTTTAAAATAGTTTTTAATTTTTATATACTTTTTGAAAAAATTTTAAAAATGGATCTACATGGGATAATGACCATGGAGAATGGCAAAAAACAGAAATAAAATTAATCATTACCAAATCTTCTAGATTTTCTTCTGTGCTGTCTTTTGATTTTCAAGCTTCACATTTTATATTTCGGCTTATCCATTTTGAGTTCACTTTTGTGAATGGCAAAAGACCTGTGTCTTGGTTAACTTCCTGCGTATTAACTTAAAGTTGTTCCAGACCTAAGCAGAAAATACTCTTTGCTCCATTGTGTTGCCTTTGTTGATGCAGTGCTCCCTTGTCAGGGATCAGTGGACTATGTGTATGTGGTTCTATTTCTGGGTTCTCAATTCTTTTCCAGGGCTGTCCATCATTTTTCTAGCCAGTGTAATTGTCGCTTGGTATCTGTGGAGAATTGGTTCCAGCAACCCAAATTTGAGGATGCTCAACCCCTTTATATAAAACAGCATAGCTTTTGCATATAACCTATGCATATCTTCTTATACACTTTAACTCTAGATTACTTTTAATACTTAATAGAGTGTAAATGCTATGTAGATAGTTGTCATGCCATATTCTCTCTCTCTCTCTCTCCCTCCCTCTCTCTCTCTTTAGATTGTATTTTATTTATTTGAAAGACAGAGTTACAGAGAGAGGTAGAGACAGAGAAAGATGTCTTCCATCCACTGGTCCACTCTCCAGATGGCCACAATGACTGGAGCTGTGCCGATCTGAAGCCAGGAGCCAGGAGCTTCTTCCGGGTCTCCCACATGGGTGCAGAGGCCCAAGGACTGGGCCATCTTCCACTGCCTTCCCAGGCCATAGCAGAGAGCTGGATCAGAAAAGGAGCAGCCAGGACTAGAACCAGCACTCATATGGGATGCCAGTGCTCAGGCCAGGGTGTTAACCTACTGCGCCACAGCACCGGCCCCTAACAAGGCAGAATATTAACCATTATAAAGTCATGGTGAGTTGTCAGAGACCCTCCAAGTCTACTTTCAAATAACACTTTATCATTTCACAGATAAACGAAAATAATTTTAATTCCTCCATTCCATGCCTTGAATCATTACTATCATTCATTTTATTTATACATAAACATCACAAGTATATATATATAATATAAACCTACATAAACAAATGTATTGTTGCCATAATTCTGAACAAACTGTTATTAGATCAATAAAAAAGAAGAAAAATAGGGGCGGATATCATGCTACAGTGGGTTAAACCACTGCTTGGCACTCCTGCTTCCCAAATCAGAGTTCCAGTTCAAGTCACAGCTTCTCTGCTTTCAATCCAACTCCTTGTTAAAGCACTCCAGAAAGCAGCAGCTGATGGCCCAAATAATCGGGCCTGCCTTCCACGTGGGAGACCCAGATGGAGTCCTTGGCTCCTGTTTTTGGCCTTGCCCAGCCCCAGCTGTGTGGGCAGCTGGGAAGTGGACCAGTGGCTGGAAGACATCTCTTTGCGTCTCTCTCTGCCACTCTATTTTTCAAATAAACAAGTCTTTTAGAAAGAAAAAAAAACCTTTAAAGAGTAAGAAAAATAAAATGTTTATTTAATTTTCACTTAGTCCTTCTCTGATGTTCTTCCTTTCTTTTTCTCAGTTTATGACCTAAAATCTCAATTTTTGTTTTTCTGAGAATGGTTTTCGTCCCTTACTTTTGAAAAAAATTTCAAAGCATACAACAAGAATTCTAGGTTAATGGATTTTTTTCCTTCAAAACGTTAAATATTTCGCTCCACTCTTTAAGCTTGCCTGAGAAGTTGGATGCAATTCTTACCGTTCCTGCTCTGTAGTCAAAACATTTTTTCCTCTGATTCTTTCAGGATTTTTTTTTCTTTTTTTTTTTTAAGGATTTTATTTATTTATTTGAGAGGTAGAGTCACAGACAATGAGAGGGAGAGAGACAGAGAAAAAGGGCTTTGGTCAACTGGTTCACTCTCAAATGGCTGCAACGGCCAGAACCGCGCTGATCCGAAGCCAGGAGCCAGGTGCTTCTCCTGGTCTCCCATGGGGTGCAGGGCCCAAGCACTTGGGCCATCCTCCACTGCACTCCCGGGCCACAGCAGAGAGCTGGCCTGGAAGAGGGGCAACCGGGACTAGAATCAGCGCCCATATGGGATGCCTGCACCGCAGGTGGAGAATTTACTACTGTGCCACAGCACCAGCCCCAGGATTTTTTTGTTTACTTTTGATTTTCTTTATTTTGGAAAGGACAGACATAGCTGTAGTTGTTTTTTTTTTTTTTTTTTTTGACATTTATCCTGCTTTCTCTGAGCTTCCTGGCCATTTGGTGTTTGATATAACCTTGGGGGAAATTCTCAGTCACTACTTTTCCAAACATGTTTTGTTTCTCATTACACCATGTGACAGCTTTCAGAGGGTCTCAGTTCTGGGATATTGTTCTTCAGCCCGCAGCCCCTGTTGGGTGGGTTTCCTCTGCTTTTCAGTCTTGGAAGCTCTTACTGAGATATCCTCAGCCTGCTAACATGACGGGGCTTAAAAAGTTCATGGGAAGAGATCCAAGATGGCCGAATACTGCGTAGCCACGCTACCTTCAGCTGCTCTGGGACAGGAAAAGAACAAAGGGAAGCCCACATTTGCAGGGACCTGACTGACGGAAATTTTTGGCAAAGAACTGAAAAAACAGCAAAGACTCTGTGGGACAGGAGGAGAGCGGACGGCTGCAGCGGGCGTGTGGTGCACCCAGCTGCCCACTGTGAGATGCCATCGTATCACGACAAGGTAGGGAGAAATTGCTGTTTTTCTTATTTTCCTTGTGATGACCTCGTAGGGTGCCAAGAGATGGAACTCATAGAAGTCTGAGGGCCCCTGACAGAGCCCTTGGAGCTTTTAACTCGGACTTGTCCACTTTGAGCCTCCAGGAACTGGTCAGTTACAGTGTAGGTTTACTGATTTCTGCGGTCAGTTGTGAGTCTCTGTATTTGCCTGTCTGGGTTCCAGTCTGGGGGGCAGTGGTTTAACCTCACTTCTCTTATGGATCTAAGGAGTATGGCCAGTCTATCAGTGTTTTCAGCATTTTACTTCTTGTTAGATGGAGTGGTATGTTCCAAGCTCCTTACATGGCAGACTGCAAGTCTTACAGCATCTTTCCATGTGTTGAGGGTACTGTGATTGTGGGTACCTACCTAGTAATATAATTAAAGTACACCTCAAGAAATTATTTTCTTTTCTCTTTTCTTTTTTCTTTCTTCCTTTTTTTTTTTTTTTTTTTGACAGGCAGAGTGGACAGTGAGAGAGAGACAGAGAGAAAGGTCTTCCTTTTCCGCTGGTTCACCCCACAATGGCCACTGAGGCCAGCGCACTGCGGCCGGTGCACTGCGCTGATCCGAAGGCAGGAGCCAGGTGCTTCTCCTGGTCTCCCATGGGGTGCAGGGCCCAAGCACTTGGGCCATCCTCCACTGCACTCCCTGGCCACAGCAGAGAGCTGGACTGGAAGAGGGGCAACTGGGACAGAATCTGGTGCCCCGACTGGGATTCTCCGCAAGCGGAGAATTAGCCTATTGAGCCACGGCGCCGACCAAGAAATTCTTTTCAAGACAGATTTCTTATCTGGAGAATACAAGGTAAGCTTCACCCTAAAATGGCTCTTTTTTTTCTTTTTCTGATTTTCTACCAGTGGGTTTGTCAAAGTGGAATTTTGCTGCCATTTCAAATAGGTAAGAGATCAACAAGTTTTGAATGAGAAGTTTTGGCCCTGATGTTGTAAATATGATACCACCACAACTTCTTTCCTTTGTTTGCCAGTGAATAATGTTTGCCGATATTAAGAAAGTAAATCAGGAAACGGGAGGGGTTGAATTCGCTAAAAATGAAAGGGGGTGTCAAGTGAGACTGTTTCAACTTGACTAGATTCGGAAAAGCCGGTGTGATACTGATGTTGCGGAAGCCTGGAAAAAAGTCTGTGTTGCTCTGATTGCTAATTGGTTTTGAATGGAACGAATTGCGGATTTTAAAATTTGTGTTGTCCCCAAAGCTATTATCTTCTTAAAAACAAAAGAGAGAATTGTCTTGATTGAAAGCATTAATAGCTTTTGGCAGAGATGGAATTTTTAAAAGATGCAAGCACACAGCCCTACTGGAGCAGATCACCACCTCGCCCTCTGCTAAGCAGGGTGGGAGGAATCCCAGGTGTTTCTATCAGAAAAGCTGATGTGCATCGCTGGAGGGAGGGCGGGAGGGAGGCTGCCAAGTCCCTGCGGAATGGGCTGGAGGAAACCAATGGGACTGCATTTCAGGAGAGAGAAGAGAAAGAAGCAGGAGCATCCTTATGTGCGCTCAACTTGCCCTCCTGTTCTCAGAGTGGATGAAGTTTAGTCCTCAGGCGGGTCACGGGACAGTAAAAGGCACGACAAAGAAGCTGCCTCCACAGCACGTCTTTGCCATGCTGAGGACACACAGTCACTTCCGCCCATGACAATGCCCTCGGAGGCCAGGCTGGAGAGATCTCCCTCTGGGGTAGCCCCCACTTCCGCATCCCTAATCACTAGCTGGGACCACCCTACCATTTCAGAGTCTTCAGTCTCCCTAGCACAACAGCAGTGGAAGAAGTCCACTGGGATGTGTCCTTCTCCTTTCTACCTGAGTGAATCTTATCTGGGGGAAATGGAAGGGGCTTGAGCGAGTAGGTAGCATCTGCGTATAAAATGTTAATACTTTTCTTACCGCACACATCTGATTCCCCAGTTTGCATAGGCTTTTTTCTGTGTATGCTTTGAAGCTCTTTGAAGACAAAGAAGGCTTCTATCCTTTGCCCAGAAAAGTTCCACATGCAAAGAGGTTCTTTCAAGTGAGCTTTTAATGACACCAGAAACAAGTTTGCCCTGTGGTTTCCCGTATGTGGCTGGCATACTGCAAGGCGTGCTGTTCTCCAATGGAAGATGCTATTTCCCACTGCCTGAAGATTGTGTGTCTAGATACCTCCCAATAGAAGGGCTGTGCTGATAACCATATTAAAATCATAAAAATACCATTATGTTTTTCAAGGTAGAGTCAGGTTCAGTTAATCAGAATTGGTTTGCAAGATTCCATTTGTTTCTGTGTTTAAAATAGTGTCAGGTTGACAAGTCTTTTGTTCTCGAACTATCATACTGGCTTCTATTCTAATCTGTGTGATACCAGAACAATACAGATAAGCTAAACGTGCTTTAATCAATTCTGACTCTTCTGATCTGACTGATATTTTCGCATGGATTTGATTAATCAGAAATGTATAGAATATTCATGACTCATCCCTTAGTTATGACAGGTGCAGACTTTGTTTTTCATATGTTCAGAATGATGCCACAATTCAAAGTGTTCCTTTCATCTGACACACTACTAATTGAATGATTTCTTTTGTGAAATAACAGAATAGCCTGTTGGCTGTATACTTTTTAAAGGAGAAATGTCATTTAGAATAGCGTCTGTGAAGTGTTATCAAGGGTAAATAAATTTGTAATGATGTAATTCACATCCTCTCTCAACATAAGAGAATTTTTCTAGAGGTTTTATTGACTTGATAAGGAGAATAATGGAAAAATATCCAAAACAGACTCAACCGAAAATGCCGAAAGGTGCAAATCAGTGTGTAAAGCGGTGTCCTTTCGCCTCCAAGGGGAGTGTAGATTTTGTTCTCCATCAGGACCTTTAATTCCAAATCCCCAGAAATGTTGCCAAAGAAATACAGAGCATATGGAAGGCCAGAATGGGATCCAGTCTCAAACCCAGGCCGGCTTTATGGTTATTGCATCGAAAGCAAATAGAGAGACTCCTGGTTCCATTAGAGACCCCTTGTTCCATTTGGAGATGTATAGAGCTGAAAAGAACATCATTCTCACCCTTGAGAAAACAACAACAACAACACAACACACACAGATAAACAGCACATCTACAGCACTTGTTTATCCCATTAGCGAGCTGAGGAGTGACAGGTGCCTGTAGAAGGAGGCGAGGAGGGTAATGCTTCCTTACCTGGGGCAGATGAAGCTGGGCACTGGTAAGAACAGCTTAGCTACGATTGTTAACAAACTGGAATAGACTGTGTGTAGCTTAGTGATGTGGAGAATACAGATCCTCTGGGGCCATAACAGGAACTTGCCCCACTTGTGTGCTCTTTTCCACTGACCTAACCTCGCACTCGCACACAAACAATGAAGAGAGTCTTGAGAAAGCATCCATCCAAGGACTGCTTGCAGGAGCTGAATGCTGAGGCTGTGGGAGAGGGGGGCTCCTCCTCTCCTTAACAGAATTCCCTTACCTTCCTCATGGAGCAGAAGGGCTGTAGTGTGGTGGGAAGGACAGCAAACACTCTCACCCTTGGGCACTGGCGAAAATCCACTGTGAGTGGGGAATACAAGAAAACCTTGTAAACTTAAAGAACAGCAGACGCATTAGGAAAACAATGAAAACCCTTAAGATGAAGGGACATAGTAGCTGTTGAGCTCTGAGGCATTGTCTAAACAACAGAGAATGCTCCTGTCACCATCGCCATGCTAGAGAGTGCCAAGGACCAGTGTAGTTCTGCTGGGACAATTACAAGGCTATGGAAAGAGGCTATCTCTAAGGTTCATCCAAAAGAGATGACCTAATAATGAAAGTGAAGCATTGAGAGAAAGTCTGTGTTGATTCAGCCCCCATCCTAAGCCCAAGTTACCTCTAGAAGAATTTGAAGCCCCTGCTACTCTGTGGCAACCCACAGCAACAATAAACCCCACACACAGCCCAGCTCTTCACTAGGTTGATTCAAACTCCACATTAAAGGTCTACCATGGAAAGGGTACACTCATTTCTAGAAATAAAATTATTTCAGTCTCTGCTGTCCTACACAGGATGTCTAGCTTTCAGCCAAAAATTATAAGGCGGGTGAAAAATCAAGTAAAAATAGCAAAGCACAAAGAGACAAACCAAACAATAGAACCAGACTCAGATATGACACAAATATTGGAACTTCAAGGCAAAGAATTAAAATAACTATGATTAATATGTTAAAGTCTATAATGATAAATGAGAATAATATTCAACATCAGATCGGTAATTTTTTGCAAAGGGATAGAAACTATAAGGAAAAGTCACATGGAAATGCTTAAGATGATGAAACCACAGCAGTAAAGTATCCCTTCAACAAGATCATCAGTGCACTCAACACAACAGGGAAAAGGATTAATGAACTCAAAAATATGCCAATAGAAATGACCAAAGTGAAACATAAAGAATAAAACCACGGGAGGAAAGAGTACAATGAATGGAGCATTTAAGATCTATTGGAAAATATGCAATGATTTGGTGTATGTGTATTTAGAATCCCAGAAAGACAAGAGAGAAAGAAATAATAGCTGAAAATTTTCCAAAATTAATGACAGATAGCAAATCATAGATTTCAAAAGTTCAGAAAACAGCTGGCGCCGCGGCTCACTAGGCTAATCCTCCGCCTTGCAGCGCCGGCACACCGGGTTCTAGTCCCAGTCGGGGCGCCGGATTCTGTCCCGGTTGCCCCTCTTCCAGGCCAGCTCTCTTCGGTGGCCCGGGAGTGCAGTGGAGGATGGCCCAAGTGCTTGGGCCCTGCACCCCATGGGAGACCAGGAGAAGCACCTGGCTCCTGCCTTAGGATCAGTGCGGTGTGCCGGCTGCAGCGTGCCAGCTGCGGCGGCCATTGGAGGGTGAACCAACAGCAAAGGAAGACCTTTCTCTCTGTCTCTCTCTCTCACTGTCCACTCTGCCGGTCAAAAAATAAATAAATAAATAAATAAATAAAGGTCAGAAAAGACCAAACAAGATAAATATCACACACACACACACACACACACATACACACATACACCCTTAACCATATCTTATCTAAACTGCACAAAACCAAGGTGGGGGGAGAGAAAATCTTTAAAAGCAACATAGAGGGTAAAAAAAATTTTTTTTAATTTATTTATAGGCTGGCGCCATGGCTCACTTGGCTAATCATCTGCCTGCAGTGCCAGCACTCCGAGTTCTAGTCCCGGTTGGGGCACTGGTTCTGTCCCGTTTGCTCCTCTTCCAGTCCAGCTCTCTGCTGTGGCCCGGGAAGGCAGTGGAGGATGGCCCAAGTGCTTGTGCCCTGCACCCCATGCGAGACCAGGAGGAAGCACCTGGCTCCTTGGCTTCAGATTGGTGCAGCGCTCTGGCCGTAGCGGCCACTTGGAGGGTGAACCAGCAGAAGGAAGACCTTTCTCTCTGTCTCTCTCTCACTGTCTAACTCTGCCTGTCAAAAACAAAACAAAACAAAACAAAACAAAAAAAAAACAAAACAAAAAACAAACAAAAAATTTATTTATTTATTTGAAAGAGTTACACACAGAGAGAAGGAGATGCAGAGAGAGAGAGAGGTCTTCTATCTGCTGGTTCACTCCGCAATTGGCCACAATGACCAGAGCTGCACCAATCCAAAGCCAGGAGCCAGAAGCTTCTTCTGGGTCTCCCACGTGGGTGCAGGGGCCCAAGGACTTGGGCCATCTTCTACTGCTTTCCCAGGCCATAGCAGAGAGCTGGATTGGAAATGAAACAGCCGGGACTTGAACTAGCACCCGTATGAGATGCCGGCTAGGCGGAGACTTTACCCACTACGCCATACCACTGGCCCTGAGGGTAAAAATTTTACATTGAGGAAAACAGATAAGAGTTACAGGAGATGTCTTCTTGGAAATTCCAAAAACCAGATGATACTAGAGTGACAAAAGTACTAAAATAAGAGAAAAAAAAAAAAAAAACCAACTATCAACCCAGAATCATGCACCTGGAAAAAAATCTTAAAAATCAAATAGACATAAATATTTTATTTAATGAGGTAAATGATGTAGTTTACATCCCCTTTACTTATTCCCAGCCTATCCATCCTACAGCAAATATTTTCAGACAAGCTGAATATATCAGACAAAAACTTGAATCTGCAGAAAATTAAGAACTAGGATGTGAAATAAATTCATATTTTGTTACTTTTGTATCTTCTAAAAGATGATAGAAGACTTAGAGCAAAAAATTAGTTAATTCTTAAAATGAATGAAATTTTTTTAAATAAGTTTCCACATTCATTCATGATTTCGAATTCTCAGAAAAGTAGGGATAATTGGGAGTTTCTTAAGAAGATAAAAGGCATCTACTAGGAGCATACAGGAGATATCGTATTCAAAGACTGAGCGCTGTCCTCCTAGCACTGAGGGAAAGGCAGGGCTTCACCTTTTACCATCCCTGTTCAGTATCTCACTAGGAGTCTCTGTTAGGGCTAAGACAACAAAAAGAAATAAAAGGCACACAGACTGGAAGAGATTCAATTATCTATTCATGAATGATAATTTTCTATATATAAACTCCCAAATAATCTACAAAAGAAGTTATCTATGGTTTGGATAGGGTTCGTCTCCCCAAAAATTCATGTACTGAAAGTTTGCTCTCCAGTGTGCCAGTGCTGAGCTGGTGGAACCTGTAAGAGGTAAAGCTTAGAGGAAGGTAACTGGGTCATAGCACTCTACCCTCATGAACAGATGAATTCTGTCTGTGGATGGGCTGTTATTAAAAGGGCTAGCCTGGCCTCTCCCCGCTCTCCTGCTTCCCTGGTTGCACTGGACCTCTCCGCATGCAGCCAGTTCCCTTTCTCCCTCTCTGCCATGATGTGACACAGCTGGGGGTCCTCACAAGGACTAGCACCATGCTACTTTAGCCTTCAGCCAGGAGCCAAGTAAACCTCTTTCCAAAGTACTCAATCTCAGTACCTATAGCAACAAGAAATGGATGCAAACAAGATTCTAGAACTAATAAGTTAATTCAGCAAGGCTTCAAGATGCACGGTCAATATGCAAAAAATATGTATTTTATATGTGAACAATAAAAAGTAGAACTTGATATTTGAATATCAACAATATCACGTACAACAGCATCAGGTATAAGATCTGGAACTTGAAGAGTATAAAAAAAGTACTGATTAAAAAAAAAATCATAACCCGCTGTGGCGCCGGCATCCCATGTGGGTGCCGGTTCAAGACCCGGCTGCTCCTCTTCCCATACAGCTCTCTGCTATGGCCTGGGAAAGCAGCAGAAGATGGCTCGGGTCCTTGGGCCCCTGCACCCATGTGGGAGACCTGGAAGAAGCTCCTGGCTCCTGGCTTCGGATCGGCGCAGCTCCGGCCATTGCGGCCATCTGGGGAGTGAACCAGCAGACCTTATTTATCTGGACCCTGAGGGATTTGAGCTTGAGAATCCTGAAGTAACCCAGTTTTCTCACTTTACAGATGAAGCAACAAATGTCCTGGGTGAGCAGTGGCTTCTGTTGACATGGCCTGGTCCGAGGAAGAGCTAAGGCTAGCTCGGAGTCTACTGCTCTGTCCCGTTTCCTCATGACCTCAAATAAATCCAATCCCCCTGGTTATGTTTCAAAATCCTATAGGAATTCAATCCCATAGTAAATCATCAAATGCCCTCTTCTACTGATGTGATTTGCCAAGTCTTACAATCAAAGTTGGTTGCAGGCCCTGCCCCAAGAACATCTTCCCTCATTTGTCCTTGAACTATGTCCCATAGTTCATGTAGCCTTGCTTCATGTCTCCCCTATTGATCACCGAGGTTGAGTGAAGTTATTTCTGTACAAGTTCTTTGTGTACAGACACATATTCCATACACAACTGATCATTTCCTATGGAATTGAAGCTCCTAGAAGTCAAGGGAGTGACTAAATTCTACCTATTTGGCTGGCGCTGCAGCTCAATAGGCTAATCCTCTGCCTGTGGTGCCGGCACACCAGGTTCTAGTCCCGGTCGGGGCACCAGATTCTGTCCCGGTTGCTCCTCTTCCAGTCCAGCTCTCTGCTGTAGCCCGGGAAGGCAGTGGAGGATGGCCCAAGTGCTTGGGCCCTGTACCCGCATGGGAGACCAGGAGAAGCACCTGGCTCCTGGCTTCGGATCAGTGCTGTGCGCTGGCCGCGGCGTGCCGGCCGCAGTGGCCATTGGAGGGTGAAACCAATGGTAAAGGAAGACCTTTCTCTCTGTCTCTCTCTCACTGTCCACTCTGCCTGTCTAAAAAAAAAAATAATAATAATAACATTAAATTCTACCTACTAAGGAATAATGGGATTATGAGCATTTTACAATTCCTTTCCTATTCTGGAATTATTTTTTTCCCAGGAGCCAGGAGCTTCATCTGAATCTCCTATGTGTGTGCCAGGGGCCCAAACACTTGGACCGTCTTTGGCTGCCTTTCCCAGGCCATTAGCAGGAAGCTGGATCAGAACTGGAACAGCCAGGACACAAACCTGCAACCATATGGGATGCTGGCATTGCAGGCAGAGGCTTTAAGTGCTACACAGGATGCCAGCCCCCTTATTCTGGGATTCTTAACATCTCTGAGCCCCCTCTGAGCACCCATCTAGAATACGAAGTCCAAGTGCAGGACTTGGCATGTATTGGACTCCTGCAAATACCAGTTCCTTCAAGTGTGTGTCTAACAGATTCCTTTCTATTTCCTGTCTTTTCCTTCAAGTCTGCATAGTCTTACTTTGCTATAGTACTTTGTTATAGTCTCGCTCAACTCACTGTAAGAAAAAGTAAATAAAAACAGACCTTAAAACACTGCTTTGCTTGGTGAGTTCCTGGTTCTGTCCACGTTTCCCCTTTTTGGGTGGAATCCTTTTTAATCTGTCTTTGGCAAATCAGTGTTCACACAATGCCTTGACTTAAGAGAGACTGCAAATTTCATGGACAGACAGATTCACTCCATCTTCCAAATTATTGATGGAGGTGTTAAGGCCATCCTCAACAGCCATTGCTGCCCCTCCCTGAAACCAAATACTTTGCAATTTATCAATAACCTTTCTTTGTGATCATGTAGCTAATTTTTCAAAGAAAATTTCCCAGGACATATCAAATCTTTACCCACACAAGATGCATTACATCTCTTGCATTTCTCCTTCTTCTATTCATAATTCTGTCATGGAAAAACTATTGAGTGGGAATGATTTGTTTCTTTGAAGACTAAGCCATTTATTGTTCTTGATGTCATCACTCTCCTGCTACTGAGAGATGTGGATGTATATATTAATATATATTATTATTATTTTGTTTAGAAGTGATGTTTATGGGATGATAATTGCCAATATTTTTTATTCCTTTGTTCTCATTTAGAAGATCAAGCTAAGTTTCACATTCACATCTGTTCACTGATGTAATTTTCCTGATTCCACAGCACATGCTCAGCCTGATTTTCAGTGATTACTGTGTGAATCTGATGAAACTCAAGGCCACCCCTCCTCTGGATTGTGAGCCACTTCTGAGTAACCCAGGCCAATGTCAAGGAAGCTCCCGCTGTCTCACAAGGTCGGGAAAATCTCTTTCCAGGCACTAAAAGGGAAGCACAAGAATCCTAGATTCTGCCATTAGTGGAATTTTTTTCCCAAGGAGCTCCTATGGGACACAAGGTTTTTAAGAAAATGAAAAGAATTACAGAAATCAATTAAGAATGGAAATCCTGCCTCATTTACATGTGGCACAAAATAAACTGGGAAATTTGTCTGTCTTAATCTCCTAGATATTTCATGTGTTTTGGGCTCTCATTTAAAAACAAAATGGAATTGATGTTTACTGGAAGTCTATCCCAAGACAGGCGTTTTTGTAGTTCTCATTTAGTCTACACACCCCCTACTGTATATTTATTGCCCCGTGTCATAGATGACTGTACAGAGACTGTGGTTATGTGCTTGTGCCTGAGACCACAGGACGAGGAGCAGAGTTGGGACTCCTCTGCTGTTTGATTTCAGAGACCTATCATTTTCTCCAGTCCATACTGATTTTTATTTGGCAGAAAATCATTCTGTGACCGTGGATGATCCTTATAACTACTCTGGGTCCCACTGCCTTCCTTGTATGTTGGGAGCTGTATTAGCTCATCACAAAGACCCATGCTTGTCGTAACTCTGACAGCCTTGGAGATTTGAGTCAGGGCAAGAGAAGTCCTGATTTCTTCCCTATAGTGTTAATTTAAAAGCAGAACAGAAAGAGAGCAGTAAGAAGTGGGAGGTACTGGCATAAGCAACTGTGGGTGAGATTTAAGCAGATCCAGAAAGCTAAATGACAAGAGGCAATTTTTGCAAACAGGTTTAGTATCCATGAGGAACTGAAGTCCATAGGTAAGCCGCTTTCAACAGCCCAACCTCACCCTTCTCCCCCCAAAATGGGAACTACTGAGATGTGAACTGTGTGTCTTCCAAACTGCTGACATCAGCCTTTGAGACGCAGTGCCTCCCCAGGCAGTGCAAAGGTGCAGAGATTTTGAACTGAAAACCTAACCTTCTTAAGAACATGGTTCTGTTGACCAATCATCCCAGAAATCCTCATCACATAAAGAATTTAAATTACTTGTGCGGTTTTCTCTTCTGTGTCGTATTTCCTAGCCCCCTTCCTTTGTACTTGTAGACGAAAATGCCTGTTCATACGACTGAGTACCCTTGATAGGAAGAACAGTGGTCCAGGAGTATGAGAGGTGCCATTACTCCATTACTCACATGGTTGACGATGTTCTCGGTGTTCTTGTCACTCCCACTCCCTTCCTTCCCTTCCTCTTTCTTTTGTGTAAGAACAAAGTTTTGCTTTCAGGTGCTCTGTGTTCTAATTTGCAGCCTCTATAAATAGCACCATATTTTAAAGAATTTCAGGAACACAACTTCACATTAAAATTCATGGTATTTCTCTTGAGTGGAGTCAGCCTGTGTTTTGATGCCCTCTGATGGACCAAGGACCAAAAGCAAGTTCCCCTTTGTCGGGGGGGGGGGGGAGGGGTTGAAAAACAATTAAATTTTGTCAGATAGATCCCTGTGAATTCTTTGAATGGAGAAATAGAGGTTAGCTGGTGAAAATTCAAGACCAAAGTAGCCCTTCAATCATGTTGTAAAATACATGTATTTTAAAAGTTGAGATTCGTCTAATTTTCTGACTTGATTGAACCAGAAACTCTCAGCAAGAGCTTGATTTCCAGCCCATTATCCAGGCCAAGGAGGCTTGGACGAGCTTCCGGTAAGTGCGGACCCTTCAGCTCTCTGAGTTCTGCTCATCAGCAGTAAGGGCATGTGGCAGACGACGGGCAAAGGCGCTCTCGTGCTCGCTAATTTCCCCTGTCTGAGCCAGCAGTGAGCGGGGGCGCAGCAGTCTAACACACAGAGCCCATTTGACTATTCTTTGGCTATTTCTCCAGGCTAGGAACGCAAAGGGCTCACAAATCTAGGAAAACAAATGCCACTACGCAACGTTAGCTGGGACACGGAGTGGTTGACAAGGCGTAAAGCCACTCAGAGACTCTGTTTCCCAGTCTTTAAAATAGGGAAACTACCCATTGGACCAATGTGCCTGAACAGATCAGAGGTGATGGATATTAACATGCTTAGCATAAGGAGCATGCTAAAGTGTTCAAGGCATCTGCTGGTTGTTGACGATATGTAATGGATGTAACAAACACAAGAGGGCCTGCTTTGTGTCCATTCTCTGCAAGGCTCCGAGATTATGACAGCCATTCAGGCTCCTACCCAAGAGGGGCCTGCACGGACCGCTCAGGCAAACTAGCCCAGAGCGCTTGCTACTGGCCTGACTTGTTAGGTCTCCACTGAATGCCGTGCACACTAAGGTGCCACTTCATCTAGGGCACCAAGCCTGTTACTCACATGCTTGTAAGCATGGAAGAAATCATGGCTGACAAAAAAAAAAAAAAGGAATTCTAGCTTCTTTTTCCCAAGTTCCTGAACTTAGATGGTCATGAGAACTTAGATACATGCTTTTATCTAGTGTCTCAAAATTTGTATTTCTTAGGTAAAGGCTAAAGGTGATTTGCTCCTGCACCCACAGGGGAGACCAGGAAGAAGCTCCTGGTTCCTGGCTTTGGATTGGCATAGCTCCGGCCATTGCAGCCATCTGGGGAGTGAATCAATGGAATGAAGACCTCTCTCTCCGTCTCTCCCTCTCACTGTCTGTAACTCTGCCTCTCAAATAAATAAATAAAATCTTAAAAAAAAAGTTATGCATGGCTTTTTTGGAAAAATTATAAAATCAAGAGATGAAAAAGTAATAAAAATGTAAATGATCCCCACATTCTACCAAGTGGAGTCTATTTAATTGTTAATCTAGAGTCTTTTGGTCATCTCTATATGTGCATCTAAGTTAAAAACATAGACATCTTATAATAAAGTAGGACCATATTTTATATAATGATTTTCTTTCACTTGATAATATTGCAGCCCTCTTTACATATTTCTAACTACCTATCAGTCATCTATTTCTGTCGATGCAATCATGCACTGTATGATGATGCTTGAGTCAACAGTGAATCACGGATACAACAGTAGTCCTGTAAGATTACAGTGGAGCTAAAAATGTCCTATAGCTTTTCTGTTTAGATCCACAAATACTTACCACTGGATCAGAACTGCCTATAATATTCGGTTCAGAAGCATGCTACATAGATTTGCAGCCTGAGAGCTATAGGTTATGCCATGTAGCCTAGGTATACGGTAGGCTAGACCACCTAGGTTTATTTAAGTACACTTCTGGTGTTCACACAATGAAATCACTGATGGTGAAAGAATTCCTCAGAACGTATCCTGTCCTTAAGCAACACATGGCTGCATATCTATTTACATCTTCACCCCAAATGACTGTAAATACCATAGTATATTCGATCAATTTCTAGCATCAGTTTATTTTAATTTGTTACTCATAAATGTGATGGGAATGCCCCAGGCTTTACCAGCCAATGAGTATTCAAGTAGTAATGCTAGTCTCCCAAATTTAATGCCTTTAAAGCTGTAATTCTAATCATTTTCAGAATCTTTCTCCTTGAATAGTTCCAAGAATC
This sequence comes from Oryctolagus cuniculus, assembly GCF_964237555.1. NCBI lineage: Eukaryota > Metazoa > Chordata > Mammalia > Lagomorpha > Leporidae > Oryctolagus > Oryctolagus cuniculus. The sequence continues at coordinate 82,691,821 of NC_091445.1, read as the reverse complement.
CCCAGGAGTGTTTTTACAGGTGTCCATGGATCATTCCAGGCTACTGCTCACTTCCCAGGCCAGCTGAACCATGGCGGTGCTTCCTCGCGTCTGACAGCTCCACTGGGACGTGCTTTGGTCTGGCACTTTGCCCTGTTGTTGTACCAATCATCACTTTGCTCTGAAACTCGGATATTCCAAAGCTGGTGCAACTAAACTGCTATCAATGCACTTCAAAATAGATGGTCTTTATTGCTAATGCCGTCCCTCCAAAGTGAGAAGGAGAACATGTCTTCATTGTGCTCAGCTAGCATCTCATAGCAATATTGCTCAAACCAACATGCCCAGTGTCCAGTTCCACACTCTATCAGTCCTCACAATGTCTACCTCTGAGTGCACACCTCCATGGTAAAGCGTAGGATAACCAGGCATCCTAGGTTGCTTGGACCTCCGGTTTTAACACTGACAGTCCCACATTCCAGGAAACTCCCCAATTGCAGACAAATATGGATGGTTGGCCACTCTGATGAAGCAGTTGCTTCAAGTGCTGGCAATAGCCAATGCTCTGTATTTAAAACCACTGCTTTCCTACAGTGATGAGATCTTATTGTGAGCCTGGGCAATATTTTCCCCTTCACAATAAAATTCATCGTAGGAGTCTCTCTATCTTATCTCCATTGGAGCCGAATTCACCAGACAAGTCCATAGGTATTTCAAACTCAAAGAATACAGAGTTTTGAAGATTTATCTTCAAAAGGCCCTTTACCTGGCCAGTGCTAGGCTAATCCTCCACCGGCGGTGCCGGCACCCCCGGTTCTAGTCCCTGTTAGGGCGCTGGATTCTGACCCGGTTGCTCCTCTTCCAGTCCAGCTCTCTGCTGTGGCCAGGGAGTGCAGTGGAGGATGGCCCAAGTGCTTGGGCCCTGCACCCCATGGGAGACCAGGAGAAGTACCTGGCTCCTGGCTTTGGATTGACACAGCACCAGCTGTAGTGACCACTTGGGGGGTGAACCAATGGAAGGAAGACCTTTCTCTCTGTCTCTCTCTCTCTGTCTAACTCTGCCTGTCAAAAAAAAAAAAAAAGGCCCTTTACCACCTCACCAATGGGTACAAATACTTTGCACACGTAAGGTGGATGAGACGGTGCCTGACTCCACTCTAGAAACTCTGGGATCCCAGTGCTTTCATATAAACAATACTATGGTGAAACATCCTTGTTCTTAGAACTCTGTGAAGGAATCTGATTGTGTCTTTAAGGATAAATATCTAGGGGCCGGAACTGTGGCACAGTGGGTTAAAGCCCAGCCTGCAGCGCCAGCATCTCATATGGGCGCCGGTTCCAGTCCCGCTGCTCCTCTTCTGATCAAGCTCTCTGCTATGGCCTGGGAAAGCAGGAAGATGGCCCAAGTGCTTGGGCTCCTGCGCCCATGTGGGAGACCTGGAAGAAGCTCCTGGCTCCTGGCTCCTGGCTTCGGATCAGCTCAGCTCTGGCCATTGTGATCATTTGGGGAGTGAACCAGCCGAATGGAGGAACTCTCTCTCTCTCTCTCTGGCTCTACCTCTCTCTGTAACTCTTTCAAATAAATAATTCTCTTAAAAAAAGGATAAATACCTAAAAATGCACTTGCTCTGAGTTTTCAGACGTATTGATGATTTCCCTCCAGAAAGTCTATTTCAATTACTCTTCTGGGTTTATTTTGTAAAACCATGTAAATTTATGTCCAGAATGAACCTAAAGCTCTGACCTCTTTCCAAGAGAACAGACTGTGTTCCATGCCTAAAAGTCTTTGCCAGAGGGAAAAGGGAGAGGAACAGCTTCAGGATGGTCTGAAAGGGCTTGGAGCCCTAAAACCCCTCACACGCACTGCTTTGTGTGCAACGCGCAGGACCTTCTTCTTGGATAACCACAGGTTTCCTCTTTCAGTCAGTTCCAAATTCCTACAGGCTGTTATGGGCAGACCCCAGCCAGGGAGTCCGCACTTGGAAGAAGAATCGTGGCTGAAGGGATTCAGCTCCTCCATGTCCCTTTTCTTTTTTGATTTCTACAGCATCTGAGATGTCCCCAGGAAATAAAAATGGTAAGAAACCCGGACCTGGGTCACATTTGCAAAATGAAGCAGTTGTCTAGTTAGGTGGAAGGCAGCCTGAGGTGAGACAAGGAGTTAGTTCTGCCTTAGAGAAGGTTCTGGAAACAATGTGGGAGACTGCTTAGTGTCACTGGCAGGGCTTTGTTCATCACGAGACCTTTGCTTACCCGGCCTCCAGCTGCCTGGGCCCTACTCCCCAAAGAATGGCCCAGAATGAATCAGAGAAGGCGACACTTGGGAGCAGGGCACCTATCAGGTTATTTACCCCACAAGGTACTCGGCACACATGCTGAGATGAATTGCACAGGGAGATGCATGCAAAGGACATGTCCTCCTCTATCATGTTTCAAATCCACATAAAGAAAATGTAAAACAAAGTTAAGAGAAGGCCGTCTTTGTGTGAAAGTTACCAGCAATGACCTGCTCCTCCCTGGGCAATATAGGGAGCAAACCAACATCACCATGAAACTGTTTTTAAAAGTTGAATGTGCTACACAGACGCTCAGGTACATAATGAACCATCCAAACTGATGCAAATACAAGACAGAATCCCCTCAATACTGCTGAGTCTTAGGCAGGCAGGTGGCTCTGATCTTAGTCCTCGCTGACAAAGTTTTCCCAGTCAACAACATTTCCAGGTGCTCCCACTTGGCTCACCCAAGATGTTCCTCTGAGTTGCCTGGAGTTGGAGAGGAGGGGGAAATGAGGGCAGGAGTCCCCGTGACCACCATGTCCATGGCTGAGCTACTGCTTTGATTTTAGTGCTTCTCTCTCATATATCTCATAGGGGAACACTCCACATCACGACATACAGGAAGCATGGCTTCTTGTCCCAGTGCATCGAACCGTAAGCAAACAGTGTCTTCTCTTGGGACATCAGTTTCCTGGCCTTTAGAATCAGAAATGTAAACCATATTGTTTCCCAGAACCTTCTCACCCTTAATATCATCAGCAAAGTAGCTCCCCCAAATAAATACCTATCACTCTTTTGAGTCTGGGAAAAATTTGATTTGAAACTATCAGCTAAATGTCTGCACCTACTACGTGGAAAGTCACAAGCTGAGATTAATCCACTCCCTTGCCCTCCGTGGCTTCATCATGGTTGCCCTGACTAGCTTTTGGAAATGACAGGTTTCTGAGATCCCTGGGCAGGCACAAAACCACGACCTGTCATTATAGTGGCCAAAGAAAGTGTAGTCTTGCTCTTTTTGGACCATTTTTTTGGGTTTCATTGGCTTCTTAGAAGCCAAATTAAATGATTCTTTATCACTGTCATTGCTGTTCTACTTCTATATTTTCTGCTGTTCTAAAGTAGCTATAATGTTTGCGTTTGGAGTCCAGATTCTGGATTGACTGCTACTTACTCCAGCCTTACTCCAGGCTCCAAGTAAATGAACATCTGAGATAAGCAGGTTCACATGTATCGAAACATTACTGTCAGGTTTCCACTGTTGATGTTGAGACGTTAGCTGTCAATTTGGCCATGGTTTCGCTGGGTTTTGCCTGTCTTTTCTGAAGCTTTTGCTGTCCCTTGTTGGTGTTGGCTTGTTTCCTCACATTTTAAGCAATATTTGGGTATCATCTCATATTCCCTGAAATTTGATAATGCTTATTTGAGGACCTGGAATTCCTTTCCACCAGATTTTTCATTTGAGAGACTGCTCACCTAAGCCATTGAGACTGTATAGATTTGGGTCCAAATTCCCAAAGCTAAGTCAGACAGGCAAATGTTCCTCAGTGAGGCAGGTTCTGCCACTGACGATGTTGCCCTTTAAGAGTGCCACTTTATTTAGAGATTCAGGCTGTGTCTTCCGTGCCCCATGGATGTGGCTCCAGGCTACCAGGATCATCCTTGCACTTGGGAGCAATTGCTAGCTGCAGGCCTTTTAAATTAAGTCCACACCTTCTCCAAGATCCATCCCTTCAAAATGTGGGAACCAGATCCCCTCCCCTTGAGTGTGGACTGGACGGAGCAACTTGCTCTAATGAATGGCGGGTGGTGGAAGTGGTGGTGTAAAACCTTCAACATCGAGTCATAACGTCCTCGCGGCCTCCACCCTGCTCCCCTTGGAGCATTCACCCTGGGGAAGCCAGCTACCAGCACAAGACACTCAGACAGGCCCACGGCAGTGCCTGAATGGCGTGGGGCTGAGGCCTTCTGCCAAAAGTGAACTGAGTGCGCCATCTTGGAAGCACCTTCAGAAGACAACGGCCATGGCCAAGATCTTGATTGCAAGATATTGGTGAGCAAAACCCACTCAGTTAAGCAGATTGCAAATTCCTGATCCGTAGGAGCTATGAATACTGAGTATTTATTGTTTTAACACACTAAGTTTTAGGATAATTTGTTACTTGGCACCAGCTCACTTCCTGGGATTCTGCTTTCTTGTCATTTTTGGACTCCAGTTATATACTTTATTGCCAGAATAGCCATGCTACAAAATTCTTATTACATTTTATCTGACAATTTTAGAAGATCTTTATGGGGAGCAATCGCTGTGATCCGGCCTGCCATATTGATGTAAACAGATGTCCTAACATTTGTCACCGAGTCTTCTTATCGAAATGAAAGCTGGGGCAGCAGGTTCAGTAAGCTCATGACAGACAGATGGAAACAGGTTCATGGAGTCTCAACATCCTCCCCAAATTCACTGCCAACAAGGAATGGAGGTGGGGCTCAAACCCCTTCATGGCAAACTCTGAATTCCAACTTCCTTTCGGACTCACAGGCTACTTCCAGTAGGTAGGACTGAAAGCGTTGCTGTCATACAATCTAGCTGCCCAGGAAAGAGGTAGGTGGGAGGAATAAAGGTGGAAGCTGGAGGCCCTGCTGTCTGTGTTAGGCTCCTGGGGAACTCTGGTGAGCTGTGAGTAGCCCTCCCTTGGCAAGGTCATTTGGCCCCATGGTGGTCTCCTCCTCAGCTTCCCAGTGTTGCCCAGGGGCCTGCTCTAATGAGCAGTCTTGAGCACTCTCCTTGTACACATATTCCCTGGGGGGACAGGGCTCCTCCAATGACTTCCATTAGTGCCCATTCACACACAGCTCCCGGCTCTCCTTGCAGCCCCACCTCTCCCAGCCTTTCCCAGGCTCTTCTCTCTCTTTGTCAGCTGGAAAGTTGCATAACCAAAAGATGAGCTCGTAATATTACATACACACCAGTGGCCAAGTGATTTAACTTCCCTAAGCCTCAGCTTGCTCACCTACGAAATGGGAGTGACAGGGCCTATCTTGCACACTTGTTGCAAGTATTAAATGCCATCATGTAGATGAAACTCAGTGCTTGCCACATAGTAAAAGCTGAAGGAATGCTACTTATCTAGGAAGTTTAACAAATCCAGTTGATGCTGGTTGGCGGAACAGCATGTGATGGGGAAATGTTCACTCTTTGCGTCTTTTCCAAGTTTCACATTTCACTGTTACACAGATGAGAATATGCAAAGCCTTTCCTAGGCTTCTTACCAACCCTGGGATTTAACATCATTAAGAGGGCTATTTAGACAGTTTAAGGCTACATATTTGCAGATGGGATTTTAAGGGTGAAAGCCCATTTGTAACCCTAAGGTGTTTAAACAATCCTGTAATTTGATCTCAAATCCCTTCAGTGCTATCTTAACTCCTCCAGCCTCCATCTGCCAATCTCTGTCCTACTTCCAGGGCCACCTGTCAATGGCTGTAACAGGGGACTCTGTGAGGCTCTCTGCTGTAACCTGATCACCACAAGTGTTCAAGGGACACTGCAGCTGCCACAGAATGTGTCAGCATGACAGTGCCGCGCAGTGTTTGGGGCTCAAGGGCACACCTCCGGAAAGTTCCCATTCGTTCATTTGCCCATTCACTAAAACCTGCTGGGTACTTTTGAAGGGCCAAGCCCTGTGCTCCCCAAGCCTTTGGATGCAAAGAAAGAGGGTCTCCATCTTCAGGGGCTCACAGAGCAGGAGCAGGCATAGACAGGCAGACACGTCACAACGCAGCATCGTGTGCAACACAATAGAAACCGATCACGCACAGGAGAGAGTTGGCCGCACAAGGTGGCAGGACAGCTTGCACAGGGGCCGTGCTCCCCCCACCCCGCCCCCGCCATCCTGCCAACTCCCCTGCTTCATCACCCTCTGCTTCCCTGCCTTTGTTCCTCCCATCTCGCTGCCCTAGTCTAGTTCCCACGTTATTGCCTAACACGGTCCCAGGGTCTTACTCCTTTACCTGCATGCTTCCCACCCCAGCACACATCCAGAGGCACTTTCTGTTCAACATTAAATCCTGGCATTTCTTCTTCTGTCTTCCTTCTACTTCCCACGGCTCCAACCTGAGCCATAATCGCCTCACACCTGGACTCCTGCCTCCCAATTAGCTCCCCGTCCTCCTGCCTGGGGGTCCTCTCCTGTCCATTGGACACACATCATCGAGAATCATCTTCCTCTAGTGTCACTTAGATCACACCGCTCTCCTCTTCACATGCTCTTAAAGACTCCCAGTTGTGTCCCAAATCATATTAAAAACTCCTCTAGTCTGGGGCCCACTACCAACAAGCCCTGCTTTATCTAACTGCTGGAAGTTCTTGCTCTGGCCCGGCTTGCCGCAGCACAGCCATGCCTAAGCACGTGGCCCTCTGAAACCACCACGTGTGGAGGCACACTTGTGGGTGAGGGGCGTGCATTTGCAGGGGAGGGAGGAGAAGAAGCCCCTCCCCTGGCATTCTTTCTGAAGGAAAGCTATAAAGCATGGCACGCACACACACACACACACACACACACACACCCTGCTGGGTCACAGAGCGCTATGGCTGGCGTCAAGAGGACGGAGCCGCTGTCCAGTGCTCCGCTGCTAGTCGCGGACAGGTGAGAGGACGGAGTGGTCGTGGACACCAGCTGCTCCACTGATTGTCTTTCACTGCCTCACTGGCTTTGCTCTGGCTTTTGCTTTGTCTTTTCCCGGGGACCTCTCTCAAATCCCCTAGACCTATAAACCGAATCATACCATTCCTGTCCTACAAACCCCTGTGCAGCGTCCTCTCCAGGTACTAGAGATTTCCACCTGCTTGCTAAGAAGGCAGTGGACCATCCCTCCCTACTCCTCCAACGCCATCTCATGCCCCTTCCTGCTCTATGTCCCAGACACTCTGGTTGTTCTTCCACTTTCTGGAATATTCCACACTCTCCCTCCCATTGCAGGCCCTTGGCACATGCTGTTGCCTCCACCTTACGGCTTCTTGACCCCATTCCTTTCCTAGCAGATCCTTTTCCCTGGCCAGGTCTCAGTTTCCCTGTCACCTTCGCTGACTACTCTCACAGTGTTCTCTGTGACAACGCCACTTTGTCCACTCCTTTTAGAGTACTGGCTGTGGTTTGCATGTCTCTGTGGGTCTGGTTTGTGTTAAGCCCTTTGAGGCAGGACTCACTGATGGGTTCCTGAAAGGAAGGATTTGTGGGATGGATAAGATTTTGCTGGCTCAGCATCATAAAGATTTCCTTAAAGCACAGGTAGCCTGTGACTGGCCCGATTTTTGGTCAAGGGCAAACTTCTCTCCAAAATGCCTTGTGTATCCAGCCCACTGGGCCACTGTCTCTTGCTTTCCAAACTGCTCAAGCATCTCCTACTTCAGAGACACTTCTCCAGACTAAGCTTTCCTGGGTCTGGGGCTTGCACATCCAAATGCCCACAGAAACCAGGGCAGCCCCAGAGTGAACCGGGCGTGTGGAGGATACAGGGCGTGGTGGGGCCCTCAGTCACCTGCTGGCCTTCTGTGCCCTGTGAAAGGGGGCAGTCTCTGCTCAGCTCCAGTGGACTATCACCATGCAAGGAAAGCATGTTAGATTTTTCCAGAGAAGCTAAAACTATGAGTTTCTGCCTGAGAGATCCGTATTTTAAAAACACGCCAGGGACACGTTTCTGTGATCTCTTTCAGCTTCTACTCTGGTCTTTCAGAAACGTTATCTGGCACTTGGGTTCGTGTGTGGTGGTCACGTTGAGCTTCCTGAGCCCCTGTGTTGCTCCCTCTCACCAAAGGGGAGGGCACGAAGGATGCTTCTACCTCCTTTCTGATCCCTCCAAGGCACCTGGCGCCACTGAACCCAGTCCCCTGGTCAGTGCTCCTGCTGCTGGAAGTAGCAGCCAGCCTCGCTGCATTGCAGACGCAGCTGTGCCACCTCACACAGAGCTCCTGTATTTTGTCAGCTGTGCCTTCACCCCTCCACCAGTGCGAGAGTTACAGACTCCACTTTATCTGCTCTCCTGCCTTAGGTCTTTGTTGAAAAGTAGCCTCGCCTTTTGTTCCACATTCCAGTCTCTTTTGTGCTATGATGATAATGTTAACTTTGTAATTGTGCGTAAGTCAGCAAACTAGAGTAATGCCTTATTCATCCTGCATCGTCAGGAAATGAGGTGCTCCACATAATTAAATTGTCCAGATAGCTAGAGCTAACCAACATTTTAAAGATCAACATGCTTAAAAAAGTAAATGGAAACATCCCCAAATGTATTATCTGTCCTTTTGCCTTTTGAGTTTTAAATGCTTTTCCCAGGCTAGAAACAAAAGGGTAGAGAGCAGGCACCAAGTCGTCCTCCCACCCCAGTGCCCCCGCCCCCACTTCCCTACTGCCTCCGCGAACCACTGGTTCCCTCATCACCACCTTACAGGTGCTTCCTCTCTGTGACCATCTGTGTGCGTGCAAGCAAAATGGCAGCATGCTGTTCTGTAGCTTGCTTTTCTAATTTACTTATTTATTTTTATTTTATTTGAAAGACAGAGAAAGAGAAAGAGAGAGAGAGATCTTTCATCTGCTGATTCAGTCCCCAAATGCCTGCAACAGCCAGAACTGGACCAGACCATAACCAGAATCCCAGAACTCAATCCAGGTCTCCCACGTGGGTGGTAGGAAGCAAACTGGTTGAGCCATCGCCCACTGCCTCTCGGGGAGTGCATTAGAAGGCAGCTGGAATCAGAAGCAGAGCCTAGAGCCTAGGCACTCTGATATGGGTTGCAGGTATCCCAAATGGAGTCTTAGGTGCTGTGCCGAACACCTGCCCCTGCACCTTGTTTTTTTTTTTAAAAAAAAAACTTAGATCTTCATCATCATTCTTCCTCAGTTCCTGAAGAGGTGCCTCACTCCGTCCAACAGCAGCATTCATTCCACCGTGGGTGCAGCATTATTTAACTGAACAGTCCCTATGATGGACATCTAATTATTTCCAGTCTTGCGCTATTATAAAAATACTGTCATTACAGTCTTTGTATTTACTTCATATTGTGCACATTCTAGTATTATCTGTTGGATAAATTTCCAGAAGAGAATGGCTGACTCTAAGGAAGGATATGTGAATTTGTCATTTTGATAACTGCTACCACGTCACCTTTCAGAGTTTGCAGCCAATTTGGACTCTTGCTGTCACTGTGGGAGAGAACTTGTGCTCCCACACCTTCAGCAACACAACACATAACCAGACTTTTCTTTTAAGCTTTGGTCTAGCAGTGAGCAAAGGATATGAGTGCATTTAATTTTTAAGCATGTATTTTTATGGGATGTGGGTTTTCTAAAGTGTCCTCTTTATCTCTTCTAATGCATTTTGGCTTGACTCTTACTGTGTCTGTCATTAGAATGGCAGCTCCTGCTTTCCTATCTCCAGTTTTCTTAGAAATATCTATCCCTCCTGCTTTTCTTTAATTAGTAGTCTGTTTCTAGTGGCTTTTAGGGTGTAGAGAAAGGTCGAGCAGAGTACAGAGAGCTTTTGTGTATCACCTCTCCATCCCTGCCTGCTCCCCAGTTTCCTCTTAGCATCTTCAGTAGTGTGCTGCAGCTGTTACAATTGGGAAACTAATGTGGATTCATTTTATTCACTAAAATCCACAGGTAGTGAGGGTTCACTGTTGGTGTTGTACGTTCTGTGAGCTTAGACAAGTGTGCACTGGTGTGCATGTGCCATTCTAGTGTCACACCAAGGAGCTTCGCTGCCCTGAAAGTCCCCTGTGCCCCACCTTTAACTCTCCTTCATGCCTTCCACTGAAACCCTGGCCACCCCGATCTCAATCTCTCCTCCTCCTCCTCTCTCTCTCTCTCTCGCTTTTGCTCTTAAGATTTATCTATCTATTTGAAAGGCAGATGACAGAGAAAGAGGGGGAGGCAAAGAGATCTTCGATTACTAGTTCACTCCCTAAATGGCCACAGCACAGCCAAGCTGAAGCTGGGAGCCTGGAGCTCCATCCAGGCCTCCCACATGGGTGGCAGGAGCTCAGGTACTTAGATCATCTTCCGTTGCCTTCGCAGGCATATTAGCAGGGAGGTGGGCTGGAAGCTGAGCAGGGGAACTCGGACCTTGGCTCCATTATGGGAGGCTGGCATCACTAGCAGCAACTTAACTCAGTGCACCACAACACCAGCCCAGACACTGATCTTTTCCCTGTCTCCATGGTTTTGCCTTTTCCAGAGTCAATTCACATAATATTGGAACCTTTGCAAACTGGCCTCTTTCACCTAGCATTGTGCAGTGTACCTTCATGCCTTCTTGTGGCTTAATGACTTGTTTATAGCAGAATAATATTCCATTGTTTGGATATACCACAATTTGTCTATTGAAGCACAACTTGGTAGCTCCTGTTTGGGGCAATTATGAAAAAAGCTGCTATAAACATTCATGTGTAGGTTTTTATGTGGACAGAAGTTTTCAATTCAAATGGATGCTAACCAAGGAGCATGTTTGCTGTGTCATATGTAAGGCCGTGTTTAGCTTTGTACGGAACTGCCGAGCTGTTTTCCAAAATGAATGTACCATTCTGAGTCCCCAGCGGCACTGAGTGGGAGTTTCTGCAGCATCACTTCCTGGCCGGCTCTTAGTGCTGTCAGTGTTTTCGGTCCTGGCCCCTCTAATAATTGCGCAGGGACATCTCACTGTTCTCTCTGCACATTTCAATCTGCATTTCCCTCACTGAGCATCTTTTCATGTACTTCTTCACCACACAGCTGTCTGTTGAGAACATACCTCTTACTCGGGTTATTCATTCCCTTATTGTTTAAAGGATTATTCATATGTTTTAGTACAAACCGTTTTTTAAAAAGATGTATTTATCTATCTGGAAAGGCAGAGTTACAGAGAAGCAGAGGCAGAGAGAGAGAGAGAGAGAGGAGAGAGAGAGGTCTTGCATCTGCTGGTTCACTCCCCAATTGGCCACAACGGCCAGAGCTGTACCAATCAGGAACCAGGAGCTTCCTCCAGGTTTCCCATGCAAGTGCAGGGCCCAAGGACCTGGGCCATCCTCCACTGCTCTCCCAGGCCAGAGCAGAGAGCTGGATCGGAAGTGGAGACTCAAACCGGTGCCCATATGGGATGTCGGCACTGCAGGCAGCAGCTCTACCCACTATGCCGCAGCGCTAGCCCCGAGTACAAATCTTCTGATAGTTGTTTTGCAAATATTTTCTCTGTATCCAGGGTTGGTTTGTTTTTGACTCATGTGCTTTCAATTGCAGCTTCCTTATTATGGGTGAGGTCAGGTATCTTCATATTTTAGGGGCCAGGTGTGTTTCTCTTTCTGGGAATTATGTAGATACATCCTTTGCATGCTAATGACCTAATAAGCCTAACAAAATTTAACCATTATATAAGAATTGAGTCATTGCTGGCGCCTTGGCTCACTAGGCTAATCCTCCACCTGAGGCACCGGCACCCCGGATTCTAGTTCTGGTCGGGGCACCGGATTCTGTCCCGGTGGCTCCTCTTCCAGTCCAGCTCTCTGCTGTGGCCCGGGAAGGCAGTGGAGGATGGCCCAAGTGCTTGGGCCCTGCACCCACATGGGAGACCAGGAGGAAGTACCTGGCTCCTGGCTTCAGATTGGTGCAGCGTGCCAGCCGTAGCGGCCACTTTGGGGGTGAACCAATGGAAGGAAACCTTTCTCTCTGGCTCTGTCTCTCTCTCACTGTCTAACTCTGCCTGACCAAAAAAAAAAAAAAAAAAAAAGAATTGAGTCATTAATGTGGTCGTTGATTGCTACAGTAAACTACAATTTTCCAAGCTGCATTGCTCTCTTAGCTCTCTGGGTTTTGGTTTTTAATTTTTTAATTTTTTTCCTGGTTTTCTCTTCTGTCCCTAGAGTTTAGGATAGGCATCCTCACTTTTTGCTTCTCTTGAATACCTTTCAAAACCTCTGCTTCCTCTTGGAACCCGCTGTCTCTGGTAGGAAGAATTTCTGATACTAAAGCAATAGGATTGGATACAAAGCATGGAGAGCCTGAGTCATGAGCCAAGTCCATGGCCCACAGCTAATACTTGTGTTCTTTCTACTTCGGTCATAGCCAGTCGAGAACCTTTTGCAAGGTGTCTGGCGTGTAACAAATCTTCCCAGGCAGATGAATCAATTAATTCACAGACTTTTATTGGGATTCTGCTCCCGGGTGAGGTTCACAGGTCCCAACAGAGCAACAGAGCAGGGGGCAGGGAAATCACCCATCAGAGGTTGGGAGGGCTCCTTTTATAGATACAGGGCGTGGGGGTTAAAGGTGAGGGTCTAATCCTCATTGGTTGACCTTTAGGCATGCGAGGCGGGGACCTTGACAAGGACTTTCCTTCCCCGGAAGTGCGGGTAGGGACTCTCCATTCCCGGAAGTGTAGGCCTTCTCTCCTTGCGGATCCCAAAGCTACCACCTTTATCATTGCCTGGTTCTTAGCCTTCTTCAGAATAGTCCCAGCTGCCCAGCGTCCTGTGCTGAGTTGTGCTAAATTGCAGGGTGACATAGACTGGAAGCCCTAGTTGTGAGTGGAGCCCACGTATAAATCGAGTGACCTTGAATATGGGAAATTCTGCTCCCCTGCTCCCTAAAGTAACCATGAGAGCTGAAATGCCAACAAATTCTAAACAAATGATTTTTCCGATGGCATTTTCCTGTGGAGGTTCCGCGCACTCGCTCCCTGCGGCTCTGTGAGCGAAGCTTCCCGTGCTTTCCGAGGGAAGGGGACCGGACCGCAGCCGCCGCCACCCAGCTGCACCCCATAGGTGGCAGTAAACACACTTTTCAGCACTTTTCGCCATCTTCATTGGAGTCAGGCTCCTTCAGGGAAAGAAAATGAATGCGGAAAGTGTGGAGTAATAATTAGCAACCGGACTGCCGTCATTTGAAAAATTGGCAAGACGCCTTATTAAAGGAGGTAATAATAGTCATATTTTACACTTCTAATAGGACCTTTTATCTCTTGGCTTCCAAGAGCCTGCCTGAGTCCTGAAAAGGAGGGGAGAAAAAAAAGAAAAGAAACCAGCAACCTGAGCTGGGTCAGAAGTCAAGGAACCTTGGTCCTGTTTGACATTCAGAGTGGCTTGCTCATTTCAAAGCGAAGGGAGAGCGCCTCCGTCGCATTTAAATGCCAGGACTGTATGCAGGTTAGAGAAGAAAGGGCTGGCAATGCTCCCTGAGATAAAATCCATTCCTGGGTTAATAGGGAAACCGGACCCTTCTCAAAGTTGTTTTCCTGTGAAAATAACAATAGAGCTTTAAACACTTTGCCTCCTGTAAACACAAGGACAGCGGGATTATCCACACTGTGCTAGAGAAATGCAGAAGGCCTTCTCCTAGCCTCTTTCACTATCCAGGCATAATTATCAGCACAACCTCGTATTTATTCCTATGAGGCTGGAGTAGACACTGCAGCCGCCAGATATCAGTCCTGCAAACTTGTATCATTCATTCTTTATCTCTGGCCGGGGTGGTAGCAGGAAAAAAGCGACTCCTAACACGTAAAAACACCTTCCAGCTACAAGATACGGCTGTCCTCTGTGTTTTGCCTCAAACCTGCGTCTTCAATTTTCCCCAGCAACTCCACCTCTATGGAAATCCTAGTACATTAACATTCTCTTCCATTGTCAAGGTTTAGTAGCCTGACAGCCAGAAGGCAGACACCCTGACTATTTGAGGGGATGTCTGTTTGGCAATAAAGAACAGCAGCTTTTCCTGGTTTGTTAAGCTTTGCTTTGGGGGGCAGGCATGTGACACGGGGGATGAGTCGCCACTTGGGACACCTGCAACACCGCCTGGTTTGAGTCCTGGTTACCCCATGTCTCCAATCCAGCCTCATGCTAATGCATACATGGCAAGGCATTAGATGATGGTCCAAGTACTTGGCATGCAACCACCCACAAAGGGGACCCAGACTGAGTTCCAGGCTCCTGGCTCTGGCCTGGCCCAGCCCTGGCTGTTGTGGGCATTTCTGGATGGAACTAGTGAATGAGAGCACTCTCCCCCCACCCCCAAAGCAATGAAAAAAAAAAAATAAAAATTTAAAAATAAAATAAAATCCCCAAGACCTGTGTTGTTGTATGCCATGTGGTAGGCTATGGCAGGTAGAAAGCCACTGGGGTTCCTCTCCCAGCACTTCCACTTCTGATCCAGCTTCCTGCTGGTGGCCTGGAAAGGCCGCAGAAAATGGTCCAGATGTCTGGGCCCCGGCCACCCACATGAGAGACATGGATGAGGCTCCTGGCTCCTGGCTTGGGCCTGGCTCAGCCCTGGCTGATGGGGCCATCTAGGGAATGAACCAGCAGATGAAGATCTCTCTCTCTCTCTTTCGCTTATTCTCCTTCTCTCCCAGTAGCCCTGACTTTCAAATAAATAAATCTTTTTTAAAAGATTTTTTATTTATTTATTTGAGAGGTAGAGCGACAGTGACAGAGAGAGAGGTTTCCCTTCTGTTGGTTCACGCCCCAAGTGGCTGCAATGGTTGGAGCTATGCTGCTCTGAAGCCAGGAGCCAGGTGCTTCTTCCTGGTCTCCTAGGCAGGTGCAGGGGTCCAAGCACTTGGACCATCTTCCACTGCTTTCCCAGGCCACAGCAGAGAGCTGGATTGAAAGAGGAGCAGCCAGGACTAGAACCAGTGCCCATATGGGATGTTCGCGCTTAATCTACTATGCCACAGTGCCGGCCCCCAAATAAATAAATCTTTTTTTTTTTTTTTTTTTGACAGGCAGAGTTAGACAGTGAGAGAGACAGAGAGAAGGGTCTTCTTTTTCCGTTGGTTCACCCCCCAAGTGGCCAATACGGCTGGCGTGTTGCAGTCGACGTGCTGCGCCGATCCGAAGCCAGGAGCCAGGTGCTTCTCCTGGTCTCCCATGGGGGTGCAGGGCCCAAGCACTTGGGCCATCCTCCACTGCACTCCCGGGCCACAGCAGAGAGCTGGCCTGGAAGAGGAGCAACCGGGACAGAACCGGCGCCCCAACCGGGACTAGAACCTGGTGTGCCGGCGCCACAGGCGGAGGATTAGCCTAGTGAGCCGCGGCGCTGGCCAATACATCTTTAAAAAATAAAATAAAATTCACTTTGGGATTGTGGGACAAAATTTCATAATAAACATTTTTCCCCCCACTGGCTGTATGGTTTTCACTTTCAATGAATTAATTAACCTTTCTGTGTATCAATTCCTTTATTATAATAATTCTTATCTTCCAAAAAGTTGGTTTAAGAATTAAATGAGACCGTAAGTGCAAAAACATTTAGCAAAGCAGCTATTGTTCAGTAGATACTCAGTAACTATGGGTCATTGAAAAAGACAGACATGTACATGCAAATGTACACAGAGAAAGTCAAAGAGGAAGGGATCCAGAGGGAGAGCCTGCTAGGTCTCTCTGAGGCTCCCCTGTGCTCAGATGTTTAGGTAAATTTGTTCAGATTCTGAAGTCGTCACTGATCCTTACAGTTCCTAAAAATTCATGCACTCATGTCCTCGTGACTTCTTCCAGTTCTTCTAAATCCAAGGGTCGCCGGTTATTTAGCGCCTACGCAGCTGGTAACACACAGGCCTCAACTCCATAGCTGTCTTTCACCTGTGAAAAATTCCCAGCCTCACACAAGACTGTTGTGGGCCTGGTAACTTGGTGAGGGACTCCCATTGGACGAGAGACACGGTTGGCATTTCCCAGCCTTCTGTCGTGACCCCACATGCAGGCTTGCGACACAGAACTCACCACTCGGGCAGCCCCAATGCTGGGCAGAGGAGCCAGGTCTTGCCGCCATCTCTAACCACTTCCAGGGGAAAACAGCCCAAGATAAGCAACTGGAGTATTGCAGCCTCCCTGGAATTTTGGAAAATACAATTCCCTCCCTCTCATTAGTCACTGTGATGACTAATTCACCACAAAACCCCACGGCCAATAGTCTTATTCTATGTCCTTCCTATGGGACAATCTATTATTTGTTGATAGATATGAATGTACTTATAAATGTAGTAAACATTATCTATTTCTTATCCTAAGAAGCACAGGTATATAACAAACTGCTCTTTTAAGGTTTGCCTTGGTTTGTTTGATTTTTTGGAGTTTTAATCAGTTTATGTAAAGTTTTTCTGTTCATTGCATTCTTCCTTTTTTTTAAAACCCAGAACTCAAATTCATCCTTTCTCATGGTCCAAAGTCATTAGTATGTAGAATTCTAATGAGGCTCCGCCCTCTGGGGTATTGATTGGCTGCAGAGGGCGACCTGCCCCGCCCTGAGCCAGCTCTGACTCTGTTTGGAGTTTCTGTGTCTGTGTGTTGCTTTCTCTCTGTTCTTTTTCTCCGGTCTCTCTCTGCCATCATCACGGGTACCACCTCCAGTCGTCATCTTTGCCCCGTAGTTTCCAGTCACCGAGTGATGAAAACAAGGCAGACACTGAGGGTGGCACACGCTGTCTCATAGAACTCTACTCTGAGCAAAGCGCATGAGCCTTGCTGTGTAGACTTCCTTCTACACGCACTTTCTGCAGCTCTAGGGTCTTTTGGCTGGGTTCTCCTTGTTCTTAGCTATAGTTGAGGTTATTTAAATCCTAGAAGTATTATATTGCCCTTAGTTTCACTTAAAAATTCCAGGTCATCCACATCTTGGTGAGACCCAGTTGGTCCGTGTGGACACTGTGTGCCAAGAATCACCTGCTCTGCCTGGTTGGGGCCGGGGCAAACTGATTGTCAACACTTTTTGAATGTCACCCTGGAATACTCCCTCTAAGACTTAAAAAAGTTTTTACATGTTGAAATGTCCAAAATAGTTCCCTGTTTTAAAAAGATCTATGTATTTATTTATTTATTTGGCAGCCTGAGTGTGAGAGAGAGAGAGAGATTGGGGTGGGGGTGTCTTCCATCTGCTGGTTCAGTCCCCAAATGGCTGCAAAAGCCAGGGCTTGGTCAAGGCAAAACCCAGAGCCCAGAACCCCATCTTGGTCTCCTATGAGGATAACAGCATCCCAAGCACTTGGGCCATCTTCTGCTGCCTTCCCAGGTGAGTTAGCAGGAAGTTAGATCAGAAGCGGAACGACCAGGACTTGAACTGGTACTCGAATATGGGATCCCAGTGTCAGTGTCACAAGAGGCGGCTTATTCTGCTGTACCACTACACCAGCCCCCAGAGTATTTCCTGTAAAGATAAAAAACCACTTAATGGGGCCAGTGCCCTGGTGTAGCATGTAAAGCCACTGCCTACAATGCCAGCATCCCATATGGGCACCGGTTCAAGTCTTGGCTGCTCCACTTCCAATCCAGCTCTGTGCTCTGGCCTGGGAAAGCAGTGAAAGATGGCCCAAGTCCTTGGGCCCCTGCACCTGGGTGGGAGACCCGGAAGAAGCTCCTGGCTCCTGGCTTCTGGCTTCAGATCAGTGCAGCTCCGGCCATTGCGGACATTTGAAGAGTGAACCAGCAGATGGAAGACCTCTTTCTCTCTCTCTTTCTGCTTCTGCCTCTCTAACTCTGCCTTTCAAGTAAATAAATAAAAATCTAAAAAAAAAAAATCACTTAACAAAAGAGAAAAGTGTATGTAATCAACAATGCTGGACAACTTTGGGTGATCAGGTCAAGCTCCCGTCCCCGTGTGCCACGCTTCACTCTAAGAAACAAATACTTCCCTTCCGTTTCTCCCTGACCCCTCCTCTGTCTACCCTTTTTCCTCTCCTTTATTTCCTTCCTTTATACACATCTCATTGATTCTCTTTTTCACTGAGTACAGAAAAAAAAAAAGTACAAAAATGCCTTTTATTTAGGTGGAGACAAACTATTAATAAATACCAAGAGCAAGGAGCTCTTTCTTTTCCCATTTTAAGAATAACCATGTTAATTTTTCTTAAAACCTACCACCTTGCAGGACTTTCCCAGGATGACCATGTCTCTCCTGAGTTTCATGTGATTTGCACTTGAAGATTACGCCCTTCCTAACGGGCAGCAAATATTTCGGTTTCCTCTTTCATAGTGTGGAAGGTGCCAGTGACAAGGACAGCTATGAGCAGGTACATGTATGACTGTGAACTGGAAGACCTGTACCAGGCAATGAAACTCTCCTTCTGCCCAGACTCGGGTGGGAAGATCCAACGGGAGACTGTTCAAACTGTGTGTTCCCCTCCTCCTGCTCTGGGCGCCCTTCAAGGCTGGAGACCCTTCTCATCTTCCAGTCTTTGCGAGCCCAGTACAGAAGTCAACATTTGGACAATGGTGAATGGGGATGATGCTACCATGATACCTGAGCCCACATCTTCCTCTGTAACTGTCACCTGTCTATCACGTGCAGCCTTCAGCCACCTGAATCAAGTCTACCACTTTCCATGCATATCACACCTGCAGGCAATGGCCAAATGTGTCCTGCCATTGCATCCTTGCTGCTACCCCAATGTCCCCCTGCTCTGAGCCCACACTACTCCCATTCAGCACCTGGTCTTCTGATAGCCTCCCTACACCCATCCCAGTCTATGAAAACTCCTTTAAAAATACCACACCTGGAATCAAACTCGCTTCTGCTCCTCTGGCTGGCTGCCCCCTGCCTGCGCATCTCTTTGCTATTTGAACACCCCCTCCTTTCCACAGCCACCCTAGCTCCTCCACCGTGGCCCCTCCACAATCCTCCCCATCCATCTCCCATCAGGCATTAAGTCCTATTGATCCAACCAAATATTGAACAACCATAGACGGTATTCAGACAGTGCATGGTGAAGGAATATAAATGAATACAACGCATCACTTTATATTCGTGCCTGCTACTTCTGCCTTGAGCGAGGATTTTGCTTTGCTTTGCTTTTATTTTTAATAATTTCAAACATAGAGAAAAGTTGAAATAAACTGTGGTCAAAACATATATCCTTCCTGCAGATTCATCCATTGTTAACCTTTCACCTCAATCACTTCTTTCCTTTCTCTCTCCCCAGCATGTTCCTGTGTACACACACACACACACACACACACACACTTTGTAAAATAGGTAAAAGTTGCAGACATTGACACATCGTCTTTAAATCCT
Organism: Oryctolagus cuniculus; assembly: GCF_964237555.1. NCBI lineage: Eukaryota > Metazoa > Chordata > Mammalia > Lagomorpha > Leporidae > Oryctolagus > Oryctolagus cuniculus. Next base: position 82,672,542 of record NC_091445.1, on the reverse strand, counting down.
CAGTGCACCTCACCTAAGAACTATGAAATGCTCCTTAGAGAACACATTCATTCCCACAAATATCTTCAGAGTGAGAGCCGATTGATTGGGGTTTGTGGATGGGCTGCAGGCAGTCCTTGAAACCCATGCATTCAGCTGGGAAGCCTGGAACATAGGAGCAGTTTGGGAGGCTAGGAGGTGGCCAAGTCCTCAGAGCCTCAAAGCCTGCACATTCCTGTCAGCCTTGCCTCCAGGCTCTTCCCCTTAAGGCCAAGGAAGGTGGCATCATGCTCAGGCGGGTAGAGTTTGCAGTGACCTTGGACCCAGGAGGGTTCAGCAGCCCCTATCGCCTGCATGGGGAGCCAGTGTTTCCCAGCACGGCACAGAGGACCTTTGTGATGGGCATCTGCAGCCTCTTCTTCCACAGGTCCTGTCCCCCGCCAGGACACACTCAGAGCTTCACCACCCTACACCCTCACTTCCTATTCCTTCCCCCTTTTGGCAAACTTCCACTTCCAAGACACGACGCAGTTGCCACCTCTTGTGGGAAGCCCTCCCGACTCTTCCCCGCTGCTTCTGCCCGGACTGTGCACCTTCTTATGATGTTGTGCATCAAATTTTACCCTACTTCTTTGTTTACATAGCTTCACTCTTCACGCTGTAACGACGCACTTGACCTCGGAGTGCTAGGGCCAGGATAGAAGGCTGGCCCAGTCTTTGCTCACCTGCACCCTCAAGCCTCCTGCTGGCTCTATTCTCTGGACCTCATTTGCACCCTGACTCCAGGGGACTTTCCTAGGCTCAGACCCCTGGTTTTGCTTTCACCAAACTCCTGTCTCTCCACCTGTCAGCTCCTCTTGTTTTAGCAGATCCCCCCACCCAGTACGCATATCTCTTTGTCCCTTGGCTCTCCACGTTTCACCACTTGAATAGACAACTGTATCCCTGCACGTGGTAGAGATGCTCCAAGATTTCAGGCACAAAGACATCAGAAAATGGGGATCCCTCCAGGCACTGGCACACCAGGAAAAGCATGAAATAGGATCAGTTCTAAGACCCATGGAGAAAGCACTAAGCCATGCTGAGGGAGTTGCCGCCTCTTGGAATAGAATGCGACTCTGTGGTGGGCTGAGCTGTACTTGGAAGCTGGCACGAGGAGAGGTGGCAGGCACCCTGGCAATAGCCTTGCTCTAGGAGGGAAGCAGAGGGCACCAGGTCAAGGCTGTTTTCTTTGATTTTTTTCCAGGGTGCCTTCCTTGTACCTTTCCAACATTGGTACTAACACGTTTAATCTAGAAATCAGACCCTGGCTCGCAAGATGGCAAGCAGCTGGCTGTTTGGCTGGAGTCCCAGGCTGCAGCCCAGGTAGAGACAGACCTACATTGTATTATGCTAGCACGCAGTGTTGTCAAGTGAGCTAAAGCAGGAGTTGCCGTGGGAGGGGTGGCTGTTCTGCTGTTGGGTCTGTTTGCTTGCAGCAGGGGTTGCCAAAGAGAAGATCCCCCCCAACCCCCGGCCCTGGGGGAAGGGTCGTAGATTCCGACAGGGGTGGAGACGTCCTGCTGAGCCCCCAGGTCCCCTGGTAGGTGTCTCCCCTAGCAGCCAGGGGCCGCCGCTGGCCAGCGCTCAGGCTGCTGAGCTGTCTGCTGATGTCAACACTGACCTCGGCTGGCAGCGCCCTTCTCCTCCTGTCTCCCTGGTGAGCTGGCTCCCATGGGACATCTGCCCATCTGCTTGCAGAACCGTGGCTGTTCCTAGCCCGTCTTCCCCGAGAGCTGTCTCCGGGCTGCCCCCTCCCTCTGCAGTGAGCGATGTTGCAGTGCAGAGCCAATCCCCCGTGCTCCAATCCGAATGCATTACCAGGCAGGGCGCGTCGGCGCTGTGATTTGGCTTCCACAATAAATCTCCTTGCTTTCATGAGTTTAAATCAGACTTTAAAACATCGCCCTTAATGTTCTTTTAATGCAGTTTTCTTCTGAATGAGTCCCCTTTAGGTCCAGTCCTTGTCATTAATACGCTCTCTTGGCAAACGGAGGAGAGCGTCTTCGAGGAAAAGGCTGCCAGTTTAGGAAGCCAGTTGAATTGCCTTGGTGATGCCAGGAGCCTCTTTTGCATTTTACAAGGACACTTGAGAAAACAAAACTCTCTGACTGTAAATTTAATGTTCTCTCGACAGCCTCAGTGTCTGTGCAGCCCCAGAAGTTATCCATGACTTCTTTCTTCTGTAATTAAAAATCAAGGGGGGAATGTACAGGATTAACAAGTTCTAATTTCCATTGATGAGCTCTAAGAGCTTATCAATAATGGGATCAGAAAAGCCGCTGCGCCTAAGCTCTAGTTTTCTAGGGCGCCTGATTTTGATGGAGGATCTTGCTCAGAGTGGGAAAGGCTGGGTTTCCAAGGAGTCTCCTTGCTAAAGTTAAGAAGAAAGCACTGGGCTGGGCAGGCTGAGCGAGTCTCCTGCAGGAGTGAGCAAACAGGAGCCTGGCCTTGCAAGTTCTCCAGGCTCAGCACTCAGGCGTCAGGGAGCTGATTACAGGGAAAGATAAACAAGGCTGTCTCTCACACACATGCTCTTGCTCTATGGATGGCTTCTGCAGCAAAGGAGGCTGTCCGTTATCTGCTTAGGAGAAAGAAAGATTTTTCCAATTAAAAGAATCTGGGTGGTAATTCCTCGTGAGTTATGCATTTGTACATAACACTATGTCAGGGAGAGGGGCATCCATCCTGTTTATTACTCACAGGGAGGAGTCGAGCAGGGCTTTCTCCCAGAGACATGGAGCTGGTTGATAGTATCGGGGCTGTGTCCTCTCACGCACTGTGACACACAGGCTCCCAGTGAACGTGACAGGCATGTGACGGGAAGGAGCTGTTGAGTAGCATGCGCAGTTTCCATAAAACTCCAGGTTTGGTGATCTTTTTTAAGGTCGGGCAAGTGAAGGGTAGATCCCATGAAGCAGGATGCCTTAGCACGTGACTTTGAGGGTCTGCCGCAGTAGAGGTGTCTGCTGCATTCCACAGGGGTTGGGCTTGCGAGCTACAGGCAGAAATTGGGTGATGTGTCCCCAAAGCTTTCTTGCACAGCTCTGGAAAGTTCAGCATCTCTCCTGAGACCAAAAAAAGCCCAGGGTAGCAGGGAAAGCCGGCAGCTAGAGATTTTGTCAAAATGATGCAAACCTGGCTCCTCCCACAAAGAACTTCTTAAGCCAAGTCTAGAGAATCACACGCGGTTGAGTTGCTGATGTCCACGAGGTCACCTTTTCTGGGCATTCTGCCAGCCTTCCAGCCAAGCCTCTCTCCTTCCCACAAGAATAGGCTCCATTGCCACAAAGTCTAGGTGCTGCGGGTAGGCTCACTTCTAGGAGTTGAGACAGTAAAACCTACCAGGGGGGCTGGCATTGGTGTGCCAGTATCCCACATGGGCATCAGTTCCTGTTCCGGCTGCTCCACTGCCAATCCAACTCCCTGCTAATGTGCCTGGGAAAGCAAGGGAGGCTGGCCCAAGTACCTGAGCACCTCCACCCACAGGGGAGACCAGGATGGAGTTCCAGGTTCCTGATTTCAGCCTGGCCCAACGTGGTCAATGTGGCCATTTGGCGAGTGAACCAGCAGATGGAAGATCTCTCTCTCTCTATTGGTTGCTTGCTCTTCCCTCCCCATCCCCCGTCTCTTCCTCTCTCTGTAGCTTTGCCTTTTAAATAATCAAATAAATCTTTAGGACAAGAAACTATTAGAAGTATTATATGGATGGGTTAAGAGCATTAGCTCTAGCCAAGTGGTCAAGTTTGAATACTGAATCCACCTCTTATGAGCTATGTAATCTTGGGCAAGTTAATTAGCCTTTCTGAGTCTCACTATTCCTTTTTGTAAGACAAAGATAATTTTTAGTCCTATCTCATAGGATTGACTCCATTTAAGGCATGAAGAACAGTGTCCAGCATATAGAAATGACTGTATAAGTGTTAACAACTTAAGTGTCATGGCATTTAGACAGTGATCTTGCCAAAAACATAACCTCTAGCCCTGTCTAGCTCAGTAATTTTGAAAAGCCAGAGGTATAGAACACTGGTACAGAGAGGTGGGGTGGTTGTGTGATCTTTCATTTTAATAACTATGTATTTATTATGTATCAGGAAAAAATATCAAGTCTATCATTTCCTGGACATTATTGATTAGATTGAAGATAAAGCTTTTAAAGAGAAAATATATAGCTGAACCCATGCTGTGCAGCATTGGGCAACACTGTAATGACATGGCTGAACCTTGAAAGAGAAATGAGAGTGTGGGATGACCCTCTGCCTGAGAGGACTGCCTGTGCAAAGGCCCTGGGGATGACCCAGAGTGCTGGCAGACAAGGGGCAGCAGACCAGAGAGGGTGCTCAGAATACAGAGGGCCTCGTCTTCACGGTACCAAGTTCAGACATCGTCCCAGGGAAGAAGGGTCATGTTGGTGGGTGATGTGGATGCGGACATAAGTGGGGAGCTGGCCAGGATGCTGCTGCCCAGTAAGAGAGGGTGAGGGCGTGAACAGGTGCAATGGCTGAAGACAGAGTGAGAGAAGCAGGTGAAGTGAAGAAACCCTTAGAAGTGGGAGACGAGTGGTGGGCATTTGGCCTAGGAGTAAAGGCATCACCTGGAGCACCTGCGTCCCATATCAGAGTGCCTGCGTTTGCATCCTGGCTCTACTTCTGATTCCAGCTTCCTGCTAATGTCTACCCAGGGAGGCACCCGGTGACACCTCAAGTAACCGGGCCCCTGCCGCTCACATGGGAGTCCCACACTATATTTTGGGTTCCTGGCTTCCTCCTAGCCCTGGCTGTTGAAAGCATATGGGGAATGAATCAGTAGACAGAAGATCTCTCTCTGTCTCTTTCTGTCCTACTGTCTTTCAGATAAAATGAAAACACTTAAACACATTTTAAGAAGAAGGTAACAAGAGGCATAACATTCCAGTTAGGTGTCCAAATAGATGCTGTGTTAACAGCTGCACCTGAGAATGCAGGGGTTGAAGGGTGGAAAAGGGCCCTTAAGAGAGGGCAGAAAATCCTTTCAGCTTGGACTGTGAGCGTGCTTTATTGGCCACAGTGAGGAGCCAGCAGAGAGGGGCAAGTGTAAGACTGGCAGTGCCTCTGAGTCCCGGGCTGACCCCACGAAGCCCTGCCTGTGATCCTGTGCACTTAATGCAAGCACACCCTGTGCTTTTACCTCTGGGCCTGTCACTGGCCCTCAGGCTACCCGGCTCAGCCTCCTGCTGCTTTAGTCCCTCCCTCCTTTCTTCCTGGAGCCAGCAGATATTTCTTGAGACCTAGCGTACAAGCGTACTTCAAAAGTTTTCTGAACCATGGAATTAAAAGATACATTTATTTTGATACAAAATAATTTGAAATCTATGTGTGGTTTTCTTCATAATAAACATTTTCCAGAAACTTCTGGAAATGCCCTTGAATGTTCTAGAGCAAAAGGACAAATTGAAACAGACCAGCATGGAGTGTAGTGAAGGGGGCAGACAACCAACACGACTTGGGGGGGAGGCATTGTTGGGTGAGGGGTGGAGGTCGCAATAGGCGGTGAGGAGCTCAAGAAAGGTGTCGCTGCAAAGGTGCTATTTGAGTAAGGAGCTGAAGGTGGCGAGGGACCAGACCGAGAGATGTGGCATCAGGGGAAGTGCAGGGAGGGAGCAGGGAGGCAGCAGAAGACCACACTGTCCAAGGAACCACACAGCAGTGTCTGCTCCCGGGGAGTACCCAGGGCCGCTGGACAGTGCACCTGTCATCAGGCTCTTTGACCAGCACCGCAAGGTGGAGTTGGTAGCTTGTCTTTGTGACCAAAACATGTGGCACTTGCCCTGGATTGTCGTTTTAGATGAGCTCTCCTTTTACTGCGTGTCTCTCTTGCTGTTGGCTCCTCACCCTTTTCGCCTTTAAGCGGCTTGTTCCAGTCGGTCCCAAGTCGTGGTGCCTCTCTTCCTCCAGTCTTGCAGAACAATCGTGGAAAAAGCTTTCTCTTGACTCTTGGTGTTGACTGATTTCTATTGCCAGCTAGATTTTCAGTCTGGGAGTGGTGAGGGAGGCCAGGTTGGGGAGGGCTAGAGAATAAACACAGGCTAAATTCAGCAGTGGATAGGATATGTGCTCCCAGTCCTGAATCTGGGGATCTTTCTGCAGCTGGAGCTTTGCCCTGTAGAAGCGTCTAGGCAAAGAACAAGGTAGTTCTGAGCGAAATATTGACAAAATCAGTTCCCGAAAGATCTGAGAGTAGGGCAACTTAGGCAATCAAGGAGGTGACTTAGGAACCATTGTGTTGGTGCAGATTTAGTGGCAAGTAGCTCAGAAACTCAAGTTTAGGGATAGAAAATGCAGCCACCAGGGCACGTGGTACTCAGACAGGACTTTGCTCCAGACTCCTTGCGTCAGGCTTCACTCTGTGTTAAGTCAGAGATTTGTCAGCTTAAGACCCTTTGGTTCCATGCTTGGGGATAAGATAGGTTCCCAACTCCAGAGTGGCGGTGAGCCCTACTAGAGGGATTAGAGGGACCCATTTTTGAAAATGTGGGTGTGGCTATAGCCCAGAACCCTGCTAACCACTGGAAACATACGAACGATTTAATTACTGGCCTGAATTATGCACTAATCCTCCACCTATATATTTGGCATGGTCTCTGCATGGGGGAGGAGACTTCCCAGACTCTTAACTTTGAATTTGGCCACATGACTTGCTTTGACCAATGACAGAAGGATAAAAGTCATAATGTATCAGTTCCAAGCCTAGGATTTGCATGACCTTGCACTTGCCTTTCCTGATGGCCTCTTAGGCATCTGCCAGCACCACAAGAACATGCATTGGTCCCAGGAGAAAAATGGAGACAACAGGACCAGGGCTGCCCCGGCTGCCATAGCCTGAGGAGAGCTACAAGCAAAGTCCCAGATAACCTATAGATGTGACAGCAACAACATGATTACTATTTAAAGACAGGAAAACCAGCACCAAACAACTCTTGAACTTATCTGAAGGTGCCTAGAACAGTGCTTTGTCCTCAATATGTCAAAGTCAATTTGCTAGTTTCATTTAAGATGCTCACTGAAAATCAACAGTATATCTGTATTCCCTGTGGCAAGCAGAAAACTAGATGCCCCCATGCAGGTGACAGAAGGCGAACATGCACAAGGGAGCTTCCTGAGGCCCCAGGGCTGCTGCCCGGGCTTGCTGCGTGGGCCTGCCAGTTGCATCGTCACAATTTCTGCAGAGAACACTGAAGGTCTACAGTAGTTTGGGACTCACAAAAAAAAAATAATTCATTATGCATAATGGTGATGTTGGCAGTGCATGCCAAATGGTTAAATCTAATGTAGCATACAGTTTCATTAAGGCACAACAAAATTAATCTATCCCTTCCCACCAGGAGGTTTAAACAAAAGCAATGGGGAAGGAGCTGCATGTGAAAAGCAGCAATTCATTAATGAAATGAAGACATGTAAAATAATTAGGCTTATAACAAGAGATTAGAGAACTAAATTAACCCTTCTGTTTACTCTGCACTGAATGCAATGGAGAACTTTGGCAAATGTTAACTTATTATGGAAATGTCACCTCAAAAGATTAGCCTAGTGCCCTGCCATGAAAGGAGTGCCCTGTGTTGGTCCCCGGTCTAATAACTTTGCTGGACAGCGGTTGAGGCCATATCTGCAAAGCATGTCTAGGGGGCCCTGGAGGCATGAAAGAAAGTAGGCTTGGCCATGGACATGAAATAGCAAATGAAACAGTTAATTAAAAAAAAAAGTCGGGTTTTGATGTTGACAAGCTGTATGCTAACTTGGGTAATTAATAATATTGAAACGAAGGGGCTAATCTAAATCAATGCGGGACTGAAGCTTTCCTCTGCCTGGTTAGTAATGATAAGCAAGGGGGACAATTGAGCTTCTTTTCCTAATAACTCCCAAGTCCTCATCTGCCTGGATGATCAGAGGGAACAAGGGCCTGTCGACTTGATGGGGGTAGAACGAGCTCACGTCAAAACAGACTGGGAGATGGGATGTGCATTTCCCGGCAGGTGCCCTTCCAGCAAGGGGCACAAGGCTTTGGAGCTCGGCTCTGGATTCCTGCCTCTCGGCTCCATAACTTAGGAGATGCAGCAAGGATTTGCAGGTAGGGTTTCTTCCGCTCATCTGAACTTTCCCATGTTTGATTTGCGGAAGTCTAGACTCTCAGTAGAGTTACATCCTAAGTCTGGATTCTGTGTGTATCTTGTCATTGAGAATGGGGACATGCCAAGGGTTGGAGAGTGAGTAGCCATGATAAGAGTCCCCGCCTACCCTTTGATGGGAAGAGTCAGTCGGAAGGGGCCACACTCAAGGGACAGTGGCAATGAGGAGTGAGAAGGCAACAGAAAATGGCCCAACCCACTGACCCACTTGGGATTTTCTCCATGGAAAACAATGCCCCCTTTAGATTCCTACCTGCTGTGGCAGCCCCACAAGGTGCAGCTCAGCTCTGCACAGATCAGGGTGTGCAGTTCACCTGACGACCCCACAGGCCGTGACCAAGACCCTAGATGCTCTGCTGTCTCACATACTAGTGATGCACACGGCTGGTGAAGAACAATGACCATTAGGTCATTCTATGCAACGAACTGAGAGTCAGGAGGTTGTGCTCAGTACTATGGGAATCTAAGATTCTTTAGCACCTAGATGGCGACTGATATTTGCCCTACATTTTCCTATTTCATTACCCAATGTAACGTGTATTAGGTTCCACCTTGTCAATCAGTAACCTGAATCTAAAACACGTCAAGGAATTAGCCTGAATCATTTTAAAGGTGACTATGACTTTTGAAGATTTTATAGATATGCAGATTATCTTCTATAACACCTCAAAACTATTCAGAGAGCTGAGCAGGTGAAATTGTAGGGGAGAGGAAAGAGACGCCAGAGAATAAGATTCTCAAAGACAGGTGCATCTCCCATCACCAGAGCCCTCCTCCCACTGCCCCCCCCCCCCAACTCCTGCTCCATTGCCCAGAGTGGGAAGACGTGCAAGGCGGGAGGGAGAGTGAGGTAAGCATATGTCTCAGACAAACCCAGAGGGCAGCTAGAAGCAATCTTACTGGCCTGGTTTCCTCAAGGGGCCCAAGTGAACAGCAACCAAGTTTTGACTCTGAAATGTGGGGCAGGTGTTTTAGTGTGAGTACAAATGCCCTTCCAGAAGACTTTCTGGAATTTCCATAGACATAGGTTAATCTTATTTGAGTGAGCAATTCTGAGAACACTGTATCCACTTCCTCTTGTGGGTCCCCATTAATCCAGAAGAGCCACCTTGACGCACCACTGAAGCAGGAGTTGTTTCAGTACAAGGCCATCCTGACACATCTTGGCCGAAGCCAAGGAGAAAGGAAAGTAAGTGTAAGAAGAAAAGGAAGACAGCTTGTCAACATTGGAGGGTCTGCTTCTCAGTTAATTTTCCAGCTTCTGCATGAGCTACCCTCCTATTCATTCACTTACTTTGTTCAATGCTTGTGTGGGTCCTGCTGCATATTAGACAGTGCTGAGTGCTTCTTTCACAGTGTTTTATATGATCATCCCAATAACCTGCAAGGAGGGCACGGCAAGCCCTGGTCCACAAATGAGCAAACTGCTGAGTGGTTCCCTCCAAATATCCCAGCTCAGGGGTTGGAGCAAAGCCAGGTCTCCCCAGTCCCATCCACAACATCCTCTTCTTCATTTTTAGAGCTATCATTTTGTTTTTTTGCTATTATTCCCAAGAGAGAAGATAGCTTGCCCCATTATCCATATATTCAAATGGGTCCCAGAGTCATTCTGGAATAAATGAGAACTTAGAACCCCCTCACACTGTCATAATCTTTATTAATCATTAGTAATCTACTTTGCCTGCTGAGCCACACTGCAATTTCCAATGCTAAGTAGAACAGTCCCCCCTGAGAGGTAGTGTGTCCTTGATGGTACTTCAAACAAAGAAAACAGTTTGCAAAACTTTGCAGACCTGTGCAGAGGTGAGTACTGTGCAGAGCCTAGTACTGTGTGTTGTGCATATTAAGTGTTCGCCTGTGAAGATTTGATCTGAATGAATGAGTGAATGAACGAACAAATTAAGGGGCTCTGGAAGATCCCTGAGGCTTCTCTGATCTTCTCAGGTTATAACTGGTGATATAGACTTTGGTGAGAAGAGGATAAACAGCAGGCTGCCCATGTCAGCCCAGTCCTGCTCAGAAGGTAGCCAACAGTGGGGATGGAAGGTACACAGCACTTTGCGAAAATGCTTCTTTACATTCGTGCTGAGCGTTCGTCTGAGATTCCCCGCAAAGGCTGGTGGAATTTGTTTTTAGGATTACCTGACATGCATTAGAAGCAATTGACTTCAGAGCAAATACTGAAGAGTCACTTTGTTCATTGCCATTGATTTAATGTGGATCCAGAAGAAAATTGGATGCGAATCTCAGGTTTTTAAAGAATGCTGCATTTTAGTTATTGAGGGTGGAGAACTCTCTACTCCATGACCCACTTCTTGATTAATTAAATTAAACAGAGGTGGGCACTGAGATGCAGCCAGTGATTTGCAGGTGTTTTGTCTCTTGAGCAAACAGAATGTGCATGGAGTTTTCTATTTCTAGAAATATAAATAAATAAGAGTGAATCCTTTGGGTCTAAGTTATGCGAAGATGCTTACGGCCATAAATCAAAGTTAAGGTTTTTTCTTTTGCAAATTTTTTTTTACTGTTATATATCTTTCCTCCTCACCTCACCACCCTCATGCCCCACATTTTACTGTAATCTCCTTGACTTGGGGCTTCTTTAATCAAAAGGTCATTTCCTTACCTCCTGGTGGATTTGGTGCCTGAGCCATGATGTCTTTGCACATACACTTGATCTTAGCCAAAAGGCCGAGAAGCGATGCCATGATGTCTTTGGAAGTGTTCTGTTCCTGTCTCCAAAGACATCTCTGCTTGTCCCTGTCCTGCAGCTCTCCCTGCCTCTGATTTTGGCAGTGGCTTTGAACAGCACTCCAGGACAGTGTCACCAACACTCAAGACTCCCCTGACCTAACCTCCAAGACATCACAGGCAACCTCACCTCCGTTAGCAGCTTTGCAGTCCAAATCCCTGGCAGTCTTCAGTTCTCAGATGAAGTTCTATCGGTCCATAGGTTGAGTTTGGCTAGAAAGCCTTGCTCTTTACTCTGTTAGGGTGGGACAGACGTCACCACCTAAGAGAGGTTGCAGGAGGGGTGCCTGGAAGTAGTTTTGGAGGCCACACTGTCTTCCACCGCATCTGAAGCTCATCCTTTCGGGTTGCTCATGTTACATGGTGGATACTCTGGCGTGGTCACATCATAAGTTGATGTTAGATAATTCTTTCATCCAATTTTCAACCAGGATACCTGAATAGGTCTGACAAAGGGAAAAAAGAATGTAAAGGGGCTCTGAAAGGAATCTCAGGTGAGTTTGAAAAGAATTTTTAGCAAAGAAAGAATCACTTAAGTGCAAGGCCTCCAAGGTGAGTATTTTAAAGGATGACACATACTTGATATGGAAATTTTGATATATTAAAAAATAGATGTGAGTTTTTAGGATCTTTGATATAACCTTTGGTGCTCAGAAAAGACTGGTCAGAGTGTCACTTTTGTTTTAAAACTTAGTACTCCGTTTGTTAATGTCGCATTTTAAACTAACATTTGGCTTTTAAATTCAGCTTACAAAGATTATTTCCATTTAAAACCAAGCAAATTTTAACGCTAAATTTTAAGGGGGCATTAGATTAATTTTCGGCCTGAATTTCAAGTAATCATTAAATCCTTTAAACAATATCGACTGAGTATATAAACGTTGTGTATTCGATTTTCTTTTTCAAGAACATCCTTTTATTAGTAAACACATTATTCTAAAAAGCTTTCAGGTTAAAATCATGAACATGCTCATTTTGAGTTGGAATTATAAGGCTGACCTATTATGCTATTAGGCTAAGTTGTGTTAATCATCACGACTTCCCCCAAATATTAAATCTGTGAGTTTCTCTTAAACACCCAAATATTAATCCTGAGATAATCTATATTTATGTTTAACTCTAATTTTCTCAGGGTTAAAAGATGCATGCAGCGATTTGAATGTCCCCACTATAATCCATGTTGAAATCTAATCTCCACTAGGAGGTGTTAAGAGGATGGAAATACAGCATTTGGAGGTGGGACCTTTGGTTGATAGGGTTCAACGAGGCCACAAGGCTGGAGGCGCCCCAATCCAGAGGAGCACTGTGGTTTTTCTGGAAAAGGAGGAGAGAGCTAGGTAAGGAAGCTCCGTGCCACCATGTGGTGCCTGCGCCGCCCTGGGACCCGGCAGAGAATCCCTCCCAGCGAGAAGGACCTCACCAGATGCAGCTGGCCAGTCCTTGGCTTCCCAGCCTTCAGAACTGTGAGCCGAATAAACACTTATTCTGTACATTCGAGTCTGTGGTGTTCAGTTATGGCAACTGAAAAGGGACTGAGGCAATGCCTAGCCACTAAGAAAAATTGTGTCATTCCAAAAGAGCTTGCAGGCACCCTTATAAGTAGTGTTTAGGACAGCAATTTCAGCTGAATTGGGTTTCCAAGTAATTAAAGAGACCGCGGGCCAAGAGGCCAAATGGATCTGTGTCTATGACCCTGATGGGACATGTGAAGTCCGTCCCAAGTCCATGGTTGCTCTGCCAACACTTGCCAAATGTTTGACTCATATCATCACCTAATGCTTGTGCTTGACTTTTGGAGTCTCTAATTCTTACATTTTGCTTTGGCACCTACTTCAATTCTATTTCTGTCTTTACTACATTGCACTATATTTTTTTCAGATTCTTTGCGTTAGCCATAAGTCAAGGAGGTATTGAATGGCATGTTATTGTATTTCTTATTGCTTTGTCTAATCCTGTGGTCACTAGATTTTTTTTAAAGATTATTTATTCATTTCAAACACAGAGGGACAGAGAGAGAGAGGGAGGGAGGGACAGAAAGAGAAAGGGAGATCCTCCTTCCACTGGTTCACTCCCTAAATGGCCACAAGATCCCAGGCTGGGCCAGGCCAAAGTCAAGAGTCAGAAACTCCACTCTGGTCTGCAACGTGGGTGGCAGGGGCCCAAACACTTAAGCATCTTCTGCTTCCTTCCTAGGTGCATTAGCGGGAAGCTGGGTTGGAAGCAGGGCAGCTGAGTACAGAACCATGGGATGCACATGTTGCAAGGAGTAGCTTGAACACTGCTACGCCATAATGCTGGCCCTGCAGTCACTGTCTTAATAAGGCCATACCAATGATAAAAAAATTCACCATATTTATTGTTATGCCTCATCAATACGAGTGTTGACCTTCCAGGTATCACCCTGGAAATTCTGCACAAGTTACCAAGATTTTTTCTTGAACTGCATAATTGCTTTTGTTGCCTTTTAAATTGACATGTATTTAAATGTAGCTCTGTTTGTTTCAGGTCTATAGGAATGCTATTGACTTGGGTATATTGACCTTACCAAGCTCTTATCGATTTTAATCAGGTACATGGTACACATTACTTGGTCTCCCTGCACATGTGAAAAACTACACTCCCCAGGTGCTCTGCAGTCAGGGAGCACGTGCCTGGTTTGGACACCGAAATGGGAGTGGGAGTGATGAAGTCACTTCCCAGCTGACGCCTAGTGCGGAGGTGCCAGGCTGACAGTAATCCCCATGCTGCAGGGTCTCTCAGAACCTCCCCAACTGCATGAGAAGGAACACACAGCTGCTGTGTCCAGTCCCTGACAGTTCAGTGCTAGCCATCCCTTCAGTGCAACCCAGCCTCCGCGGACCACCGTCAGCCGTCTATAGTCCCTCCTCGATTTTTTTTTTTAATGTGGACCATTACAGCAGCTGTGAATGATGACACTTTTGTTTCTTCCTTTTTAATTCTGAGATAATTAAACTTTCATGAACACCAAACTGAACAATTAATGAAGTTGACACAATGTTACATTTTGTAGATCTTTAATTAAACATTTATTAATTTTGATTTGCAGGTTTTTTTCCTTTGTGTTCTTTCGGGTCTCACACATTTGCGTAGCTTAGTAAAAAGCTGATAGGCCACTGGCTATGATCAGTGATAAGAGTGCCTAAGGGTTAGTGAGGCCCTGGCTAGGCTAGTTATCATCTGCATAAGCTTACCATTCTAGAATGGAATCACAGGACATGAACACAGGGAGCCCTGGCTGAGATGAGTCAGACAGACTTAGACCAAAAATAACAACAGCACCACGGTATCCCAGCACACTGCTGCTGGGAACTCCCCACTCCCCCTCCCTTCCCTCTAGGAGGAGAATCACAGTTGCTTTCCACTCCCTTTCTCTTCCTTCTGGAATCTGGTGAAGGCTCTGAATATCTTATTATTACCATTGTAATACCGTAGATACGCTCTAATTCAAAAAAGTCCCAAATAATAAAACCTGACCTTATCAAAAAGTATATGAATTGGAGGATGGTAATTTGCTGTACAAAGGGTTCCCTGCTCCACAAAACGAATTCAACTTTGGTGTCCCTAAAATAGCCAATTCCCTTGGTGCATGTTAAATATAATTCAATTTACAAAAATTCGATTTGCATATAACCTTTTCAGTAGCACATCCATTGTGCAAAGCAGAGTACACATGCGGCTGGCTGCAGATTGCCAGGAGACCACCCTTGCACGCATTGTTCTTAGATGTGCAATTTTTTCTGCCTCTCCAGGGGACAGAGGAGCGGCGTGGCTGAGGCTCCAGTTGCGCGTCTGATCACACAGGCTGCGCTGAGGAATTGCATTCGTGGAGTGTCTGGAGACAGCGCGTGCCAGCTAGAACGGATGCTGTGTGTTTAGAAGCAGGAAGGGTTAGGTGGATGGATGTGGATTGCCTGGCTGGCTGAGTATAACCGGTTGTGCTGGGGAAGCTCTTTCTCTTGGTGGCCTGGTAGACGTCAGGAGAAAGTGGAAGGAAGCAAGGGACAGCGCCCGGTCAAGGTATGGATGCTGTTTCCCGCCATGGGGCCATGACCCCGCAGGAATACCCTCCAAAGGAAGCAGTCGATCTCAGTATAGCGACCCAAGTTGTGTGGCCAGGGAGAGAGCACCAACTGAGCCAAGTGCAACCAGCTGACCCTGGGGTGCCTGCTCTGAGTAGGGTATTCCGGCCACAGGAATGTAATCAGCAAGGAAAGCAAAGCATTTTCTTCTGTGTCTCTGTAAAAAGCCAAAGTGGCACTTTTTTTTCATAGCAAATTGAATTAAAGTAGATTATTGCCAATGATGCCAAGCTGCAGCTAAATCCCTTTTCCATCTGAATATTAAAAACCCTGCTTGGTGCAAGATTCTCCCTTGCAGAAATGACACCTTCCTTATGTATTTTCCTGCCTCTCTTCCCCACATCTAACGCCAGGGCCCTTCTCTTCTCATTAGGAACTTCCCTCTGGGGTTGCATGGGGGCGGCTCACAGCTCTTCTTTCCCTGCAGGGTGTGTCAGCCATCTGGGAGCAGCCAGACCCTCCCCCAGACACGTGGGCTCTGCTGCCAGCTCCTGGGTGGTTGCGCTGGAAGGTGCTGACCATTGCCTCTCCAGCGCCAGGCTCCCCGGACTGTTCTCGCTGGAGGGAACAGCTCCTTAGCCGCCAGTCCAGCTGAGCAATCTCTCACACTGCAAGTTCAGCTCCCAGAGGGCAAGCCCTGGCTCCTTGTGGTTCAGAGGTAGATGTTGCACATCGATCGCCATAAACTCTCTGGGAACAGATGAGATGCATGCTCAGTTAGCAATTAGTAAGCAGCAATGACTCCCAGACAGGAGTCTCTGCTAAGCTGAAGGAAAATAGCGTACTGTTTCTTCAAAGCCCGGGTCTGGGATGGCTGATTAAACAGCCCAACTCCAAAGGAGAACTCCTTCCCTGACCCGGAGTCTCCGTGCTGCAGCGGCAGACAGGGGTGCCAGTCGTGCACCTCACCAGGATGTGCCGGCAGCACAGGCCCCGGGAACTGAGACCCTCCGAGCCAGGCACGTCCCAGCTTGCACGGCTGTGCCCTGATAACAGCAGGGCTGACATGTTTCTATCCAGGTTTGCTCTGGATGCAGACCCACTTGGGTGGCCCCCTCTACTCTGTGCGATCCTGGACAATGTCCGTAGCCTTGCACTCACTGAGCAGGCCAGAAACGTCTGACCTGCCGACTGACAGTGGAGAGTCAAAAAGAGGGTGAGCTGGTAGGGCCTGGCCTGTGGCCATCACCAATTGCAGGTCCCCTCCCTGGCTGTGCTACTGGGACCTGGACGTGTCCAACAGCCAGGCTGGACAGCTCAACTTTTGTCCCTTCTTCATCTGCTCTGGTCCCAGAAGCCAAGGGTAGAATGAGAAACTAACAGAAGATGGGGGCTGTGGCTTTGTGGCTTCCATGTGTCTGTGTGGGAGGCAGCTGGATATGCTCACCCCAGGGATGCCCCCGGGAACTTGGGCACCTCACAGAAGAGTTTGCCTATATGCTTTCTTTCTATTTACATCAAGCCCAAGTTGCTGAAGTTGATGATGGAAGGTAACAGAGAAGCTTAGACAGAGGTGCCGAGGCAGGAGGTGCAAGGCGGGGGGAGGGTGTGTTCTCCCTCCATTCTCAGGGATAGAAATGTTGGATGGGAATGGGAGAATGAGTGATGAGAGCTTGGGATTTCTATTTCCTGATACTCAACCTTTCCTGTGCTGGTTTCCCTTTTCTTTGTAGGATCGTGTCTAGGGGGACCCATTTCAGCCAGGGCCTGCCCTCGCAGCAGGGACCCCATATATGCCGCCCCCACAGGTTCTGAAGACTGGATGGGCAGAGTCCAGCCCCTGGGTGGCTTCCTTGCTCCCATTGAGAAGCTAGAATCTTCTGAGTTAAGTTGTAATGAAGAAACCCATTTCCTTCTGTCCACCCAGACGTGCTGGCCGTTGAGAGTCATGTTGGGCTTCAGAGAGACCTGCTCCTCCAGCTGTGCCCTGGAGGGAGCCCCAGGGAACCAGGTTAGAGTCCTCTCCTTTGCCCGTGGCAGGGATTCAGATCCCCTTGAACTCAAGGTCACAACTATTCAGACTCAATGACCACAGGCGACAAGGAGGGGCACGTTCCAGGGCCCACCCCTCAGCCAAGCTCAGAGCCACCAGCACTCTTCTCTCTTCCCTGGAGAAGCCAGGGCTGTCGGTCCTTGGCTGGGAGCATGAGACCCAGGCTGCCTTCAGAGGGTCCTCAAAGCGGCTTCTCCCCAGTTTCAGCTCCCCCTGTGTACCCCATAGCTTCCAGGGATCATGTCTTCTATCCTAATTTCAGTACACTTGCATAGCAAAATTGCTCCTTGCCCCCTCTGTCCGGACACATGGACGTGGCCTGAGCTGTGGCCCTCTGCCAGAGCAGGGTCACTGCAGAAGGTATAGCATCCCCCCAAGCCTGCTTTCTCAAGGGAGGAGTTGGAGAAAGATGCCTGGCCCACCTGCTTCCTCCTCGTACGACGTTCAAGTGAGACGTGGACGTGACAGCACCCTGCTAACAACAGTGCTCTTCGAAGACAAGGGCTGATTGTCCTCCTTGGAAGAGAACAGGTACTGAGATGAGGCCCGCTGAGGCTGCGCCCTGTCACTTACATTAGAGGCGTCAGATTAGCACACCTGGGCAGCAGATAGGCTGTCATTACACAGCGTTTTAAAACATTTAAAATTGGTGGCCTAAAGTTGACAGTTGAAAAAAATGGATTTCTAGTTGCACTTTAAAAATTGGAAGACCTGGGGCCAGTACTGTAGCGTAGCAGGTAAAGGTGCCGCCTGCAGTGCCAGCATCCCGTGTGGACACCGGTTCGAGTCCCGGCTGCTCCACTTTGAATCCTGGCTTCAGATCGTTGCAGCCATCTGGGGAGCAAACCAGTGGATGGAAGACCTCTCTCTCTCTCTCTCTCTCTCTCCCCGCTCCGCCTCTCTCTAACTCTGCCTTTCAAATAAATAAATAAATCTTTTTTTTTTTTTTAAATTGGAAAACCTGACAATCACAGCCCCAGCAGCCCCCTGGTCTGCAGCAGGCAGCCCTGGGTCAGCCAGCACCTGCACACACCACTCTCGGCTGCCTCATTCCCTCATCATGCCATCACCTCGCCCTGGCAGCCAGTTGAGTTTGTAACCGATGCCCTTAAAACCAAAGGCCCATTGGGGACTTACCTGAGAAAGTTCTCTTATTTCTCCACCACCACCACCCTCCCTTCCCAGGTCTGTCTGTTGTGAAGCAGGTAAGAACCAAATCCAGGACTAAGGACTGCCCCCAAAGGCGTCAAAGCAAAAGTGTGTGGGGACTCCTGGTCTTTACCAGCTGTTCCAAGAAGACCAGATCATGCTTTCCCCGGGCAGCATTCTCTCAAACATTGCCAGTGGTGTTCTGGCTAGCTGTGGCCATGGAATCAACCACCCCAAGCTTTGAGACTTAAAATAATGCATGCATTTGTCTGGAAGCTCTGTGACTCGGCTGAACAGCACCCACTTAGCCTATTGCATCCCTGTGTCAGACAGCAGCTGGGACAGCCTTCTCCAAAGACTCTTAGCTACATGTTCAAGGCAGCCCATTCCCAGCTAACAGTGGGCACTGGCTGTCTGCGGGAGCGGGGTCCACTTCAGATGGCAGGGCAGCTCCCTAGGGGGTGACTGGGTTCCCAGGGGGAGGGTGCCAAGACTGAGCGTTCCAAGGGCTGGCAGGAAGATGCGTGGTTTCTTACGCACAAGCTTTGGAGGTCATATCCTGTCATTTCTGCCATATTTCACTGGTCAACAGAGAGTTGCAGAACCTGCCAGATTCCAGACAAAGCGGGTAGACAAAGCATGAATAATGGGAGCACGTTTCACTGAGAGTCTATCTCCGGAGACTCGTCATCCCAGGCAGCACAGGGGAGTTGGTCCTTCTACCCCAGCTGCTTTTGCAAGTGTGGTTTTTTTTTTTGTTTTTTTTTTTTTTTAAGAACAACTCATCTCCTCTCCCTTCAGCTTTCCCCAAGGTAAGATATTAATGAGGCTCTATTTGAACTCCTTGGCAAACAAATGCCTTCGTACAAAGCATACTATTATTATTAGCCGGTCTGTGCACTCCCACCTGAAATCCACAGAAGACAGGATGAGGGATGATGTTGCACATAACTCAACAACAAGCAAAACTTCATTAATTCCACTGAAATAACACAGACTTTCAGATTTAGTGCAGATCAAATCCTATTACCAACAAATCGCCTCCAAAAATCTGTGGAAGCAGATGTTTTCCAAGCCCTATTTCCTTCATGCAAACACTCAGTGGAAGCACTGTGAGGGACAACCAAAGAATAGCAACACCCCTGAGGGTTGTTAGGAGGGGATCTTACCATTCTCCTCCAGTCGTAGATCCCGGCATTTTAAAATCAGAAAGAAATTCTTGCAGGATTCGTGCATGAATTTGAGCTGGCTGAGAAACGGTGTCATTTAAATGGTGGCAAGAGGCATCTGTGTGCTACCAGCTCCCCATCCAGGCCCTGGGAGTTTCTGCTTCATTCTCTGGTCGGTTGCTGCTGAGCTCACAGTGCAGAGGCATCCCTGGAAGCTGGGAGTCCCACCCAGCCCTGGAATGACAGCAAACTTGTACTGTTTCCCTTGGATGACAGCAAACTTGTGTTGTTGTTACTACAGTGACATACTTGTGGCAGGCTAACTTTATACAGAAAAGAGGTCTATCTGACTCATAGTTCTGGAAATTCAAGGGCATGGTGCTGGTACAGCTCAGCCTTGGTGAGGTCCTCGCTGCAGCTGACAGCAGGGAGAGCTCATATCTCGGAACAGGAAACCAAGAGATTGAGCGGTCAGGCTTTGCTCCGGTAACGACTCGCTCTTGTGAGATCCCAGGGATCCCACGGAAGTTACCATAGTCCCTTCCTCCCAGGACCTCCCAAGATCCCAACTCTTAATGGTGCCATAAGCTCTCAGCACCGCCACCAAGCTCTCAACACACAAACCCTTGAGGGATGCACTGGAAACCATTTTCAAATCATAGCAAAACTTGCAGTAGTGAAGTGGAGACCCAGACCGCGTAAATCCCGTGGGTGGCAGTGGAGGTACTAGCATCGTGCAGCTTTTGAACGGTCTCCCAAGTGAAGCCTTGGCTTTGATTTATTTTTTTCCTGAATACACACTTTTGTGAATACTTCACCAATAACATCCGCTTAAAGGTTCTAGAGGACTGTGCTGAGGCCAGGCCAGGTATACTAGCGCCGCCCAGGACTGTCACTGCTTCTGCAGAGGGCAGCTGCCCTCCCACTACAGACCTTCCTGAAAGCCACTCCAGGCCTCCCCTCTGCCCACTGAGCCTCTCTGACCGCTCCCAGCTCTGGTGTCGGGCAGCATCACTCCACGCCCACTGAAGATCAGGGTTTCCTATGCATTCAACTTCACCCCACAGACTTCCACCTACCTCCCTCCCTTTGGCCAATACCCACACAGGCAAAGGAAACAGGGTGCCCTCAGACAGGGGCTGCGTGGGAGGAGGTCTTCCTTTGCACATGGTTTCTGGAAACAGGGCGTATTTAGAAGTGGAGACACCTGTCCTCTATGGCAGTGGCAATTCACTCAAGCCATCCTTGGGTCATCCCTCCCTTCCAGACGCACCCATTTCTGTCTCTAGGCTTCCCATCAGGATGCGGGGCCATCTTCCACCTTCCTCCTGAGTCCACTGCCAAGGGAGCCTCTCTCAAGCTACCGGAAGCCTATTCTGTCTCGGTTAGAACCCACGCTACCATACGTAAGCTTGGCTTTCCTCTAATTTTTGTCTTGAATGCAATGAGCACAGCCTGGGATATCTCATATCTCAATAAAGAATCAGGCCTTTTGTTTCCACATGTGCCTCTCCCTCCACTTCAGCCAGCACTGGCTCTGCCCGCAGTAGACACCCCGCATTAATGACTGCAGGGCTAATGGCCCCAGGTTCCACCCTCAGGCCAGAGGCTCACTGTCCTTACAAGGAAGACTCGACATGATGCATGAAGCCACTGCAGGGGAAAGTGGTCCTTGACTTGCACAGCGTGTCACAAAGGGGGATGGCAACCAGCTGTGAGGTCCATGGCAAGACATCGGCTTCCAGCACCCTTAGTACTTTCTTAAAGGACAAGCACAATTTGCATGAGTTGGACTGCCTCAGGATTGTCCCTGGGTAACTGTCTTAGCGCATCGGTGCTGCTAGAATAGAGAACCACTTTCTGGGTAATTTCTACTGAACAGAAAGCTTTTGGCTTACAGATCTGAAGACGGGGAAGTGCAACGTCAAGGTGCAGGTGTGGTGTCTGGTGAGAGCCTGCTCTCTGCTCCAGGATGGCAGCTTGATGCAGCCTCCAGCAGGGAGGACCCTGGTCCTCACGTGACAGGGAGCAGATGAAACAGAGCACTCACTTTCAGAAGTCCTTCCACTAAGGCACAACATTCACCTGTGAGGGTGGAGCGTTGGTGGCCTGGTCATTCTAAAGGCCCCACCTCCTACAACCATTACACCGCAGGGAAGCGTCAGCATTGTTTTGGAGGGGCAGGGGACAATCATTCAGACTACAGCAGCCAGTTCCTGTGCTCTCTTACCTGCGATTACTCTTTCTCCAATGATGTCGTCACCAGTACTCTGAGGAGCTGGGGCCACACTCAGCCTGTCCAGTTGGCCTGAGCCAGTAGACAACAACCATTGGTGATGCCTCATTAATGTCTGGCAACTTTAAGTACCACCAAAAGTAACTTTTCCCAAATTTTTTATTTTCTTAAACAAAAATCTGCATATTTCCTTGGGCGTGTATCAGGTTAATGAACATCAGGTTTGGGAAAGAGGGTTGAGAAGCCTGCCTTTAAGATGACCCCTCACCCAGGGTATCAGCACATCCGTTGAGAACAATGGCAGTGCCTGGCCCACATTCCTTCTGTCAGGAGGAGGAAACGTGGCGGATTTTTGTGGCACTTGCTTAAGGGATGTTTTGCCTGCCCCAAACATGACAGAGGTTCTGCCTGTAAGCCTTCAGGGTGCTGTAGGATGCTTGTGTTTCTAAATTGTCAATTTATTGACCAGGATGCACGCCAGCTATTGCTTCTTCAGCTTTATGTATTTTAATTACTTATCCTTTTTTTTTTTGGTCTCTGGATGATTGGATCACCCAAGGTGCACCTTCAAATAACTCTAATAAAGAAATGAGCGTTCTAGGATGTTGGTGAGGTGGCCCTCCTTATTAGATCAGCTCCAAAATGGAAATGACTCTGAAGGGACATTGCCTGTGGAAGCAGAGCTCATATCCTCGCCGGCTTCGGCAGCGCGAGAGAAGGTGCTCAGGATGCAGGCGTTCAGCACGGTCAGCGAGGCCCCTGTGTGCGTGTGTGTGTGTGTGTGTGCATTTGTGCACATGTGTTCTTGTGCATGTGTGTACTTCCGGCCACTCTTCTCCCACAGACAGGAAGAGCAAGGCTGCCTGTCTCTATCTGGGCCAGGAGAGTTCATCCTAGGGTGGGAAGCGTAATTAAACCCAAGGTCGTCTGCTCTCCAAGTTCAGGAAGGAGCAGGTGTATAATCAGAAAGCATTGTTTCCTCCCCATCGCTTTCCTTCTCTATTCGCTGCGGGCTGTGCAGGGGCTAAATCTCTCCTGGGCCCTGGGACAGGGGCGAGTAGAGCCCCTGGGAGTTTCAGCTGAGCCTGAATGTCCTGCCCGTCCTGCTCTCTGTGCCTCTCCCTGCGCTGGGTCTGGGACTGATGGAGTTGCAGCTCAACACGGAGACACGCGCGAGGCTGCACAGCCCTCAGAGGCAAGGCCCTGGGTTCCCGGTTAGGGGCAACCAAGCCGAGCATCAGACGCCGCGACTGGAAGACACGGTTCTTTGTCATTCCGTCGTCATCGTGAGGGTACTTCAAAAAGCTCATAGAAAATGGAATCAAGAGGTAAGTTCTTTTGGTGCAAAAATATTTTGAGATTCATACATAAGAGCGTATAATAAATTTAAAAAAAAAAAACTAAGTCTGAAACAAGACCAATTCTGAAAAACTGTTCATAATATCCTCTTCACATAATTAACATGAGCAAACTTACACATTTTATCTCTTTAAAAGAACCTTCTGTATGTTAATTATCTTTGCAACCCCCTAAGCTGTATCGTTGTATTTTCTTGTAATAGTTGAGACAACTGAAATTCAGAGAAGCTAAGTGACTTTCTCAAGCTCACACAGCATCTTGGCAAAGCCGGGAATTGAGTCTTCGTCTCCCACCCTGCAAGCCAGTTCTTGCCAAAATTTTTTTTAATATTTTTTCTCACCCCAGACCTATTTATCTCTTTTCATTTCTCTGGGAACCTAGGTATCATTCCCATATTTAAAGTCACATTTTCCTCCTTTGGATATGGCTTCAGAGGCAGATTTTCTTCTTGGGTAGGTTTTGGGAAGCCAGCTCCTCCAATTAGGGCTCCAACAGATGCGCCCTCACACGAGGGCCCTCAGGCTGAGGACTCCTCTGCCTGGAGACCCAGGTCTCTCTCCCACTGACTCAGGGCCACAGACAAGGGCTTGGAGCTCAGAGATTCCCGCACTAATGGCTACTGTTAGCTTGGCACTTCACACGCAGCAGTGCTCAAACTCACAAGAGCTCTGTAAGCTACGATGGCGGAGTGGTGCTGCTGCCGACGATCACTGATCCCAGTTTACGGAACGGAAAACTGGGGTTCGAGGAGATTACGTCATCGCCTATGCAGAGCTGCAATGCGTCTTGACCCCAGAGCCCACAATGTTTTCTTTATATTCTTTCTCCCTTTGTACTAGGAAACAAAAAGATTCTTGACATATTAATGACTGAAAACATGGAAGGCGCTATGTTCAGCCTGGAAGCCTGGAGCCCACAGCTCAGAAGTGGTGGATCAGCCCAAGGGATGTGAGAAGCAGGTGTCATCCTAATTCCGATGATCCAGCTAACACCAGTCACCCAGTAACCGTGGGCGAGCCGCTTTGCCTCTCTGGACCTCCGCTGCCCTACCTGTGTCCGTGTGTACAGGAGTCCTTCTCTGATACGGTTCGAATGCGCCCCTCTCCCCAGATCCTATGTTGGAAGCCCCCTCCTCAGTGCAGCAGTGTTGGGAGCTGAGGGTTGTTGGGAGGGGTGTAGGTCAACAGAGCTTCACCCTCACAAATGGATGAAGGTCACGGGCCCCTGTGCTTGCTCTCCTCCACCAGGCGATACCAGCTGCCGTATTATAATGCTGACGTGGCCCCTTGCTCTCGGTCTGCCCAGCCTCCAGCATCAGGAGCCAATGGCTTTCTGTTCTTGATCAACTGCCCTGTCTCAGGCTTTGTGTTCCAGCAGCACACAGCAGACTGAGACACTTCCTGAAGCCCCCTTCTGCGGTGAGTGACCTATTCTCGCACCCTGCCAGCACACCCCTCGGGACACGCTCATTTGCAGGACAGTCCTGCCACCCAGAGTCTCGGGAAGCAGTAAGACTCAGTTCCCCATAATGACAACACTCAGCAGTCCCGCTTCTCCAAAGCACGTGGCGCTGTGGACTCCTGCCACGGAGCTCTGCAAAAGGAAGTGAGAGGTGAGTGACCATCAGCAACCAACATGCAGGTTTCTCTCTCTCGTTCTCATTACTGAAGGTCGACAACGGGCCAGGAGGGTCATATGTTGTACTGAATATCTCAAGGACATGGTCTCTGCCTCCACAGAGTTAATTATTGCAATGCCCCTCCTTCACTCTACTCCCCCAGCTGCCTCCTGCTCGGTCTGCTTTTTGGTATTTTCTATCTCCCTGTGTTTCCCTGGATTTCATATACTGCTTTTAAAAGTTGAGCTCTGGGGCCTGCACCGTGGCGTATCAGGTTAAAGCCCTGGCCTGCAGCACCAACATCCCATATGGGCTCCAGTTTGAGTCCTGGCTGCTCCACTTCCCATCTAGCTTTCTGCTATGGCCTGGGAAAGCAGTAGAAGATGGTCCAAGTCCTTGGGCCCCTGCACCCACATGGGAGACCCAGAAGAAGCTCTTGGCTCCTGGCTTTAGATTGGCCCAGATCTGCCCAGCTGTAGCAGTTGTGGCTATTTGGAGAGTGAACTACTGGATGGAAGACACTTCTTTGTCTCTTCCTCTCTGCAACTCAGCCTTTCAAATAAATAAAAGTAAATCTTTTCTAAAAATTGAGCTTCAACTGGAGACAGGGGTCTCCTGTTGAGCCTGCTGGTGAGGGCAGGGTCAAGTCAAAACCTATTTCCCATGTGCAAGACGAGTGTCAAAGAAAGGACAGGAAGATACTTTGATTTTGATTTTGAAACTGTCTTTCTCACTCCTCTCCAACTCGGTCCTAATTTCACCTTTTATTAGGAAGCTCAGGAATTTGATGGAGAAAGCAGGGATTCAGCAAATTAACTCTATTTCAGGAGCTATCACTTCGAACAGAAGCCATCAGAATCCTAATACACAAGACTGAAGTCAGACTTTCATTTTTAAAAACCCAGGGTTTTGTTTGTTCATTCGTTCTTGTGATATGTGGGGTTTCTATGTTTGCCATTTGCAAGCTTATAGTTCAATTGTTTTTCTGTTGGCCACAAAGCTCTCTGACCCTCAATGGTCGCTCACAACAATTGCTCAGTTGCCAGTTGTGGGTACCCTAGACCGGAAGTCAAAAACAGCTCTCAGCAGAGCTGGCAGGAGTGCAGGAAGGTGGCCCGGGGAGGCAGCCTTTTGCATTCTCTTTGTTCTTTCTGCCCAGGAAGGGAAGGGGCTGGGAGAGGCTGCCAGGTTTCACAGGACCTGGAGTAGGGGGCGTGTCCAGCAAAAATGCCCTGTGCAGAGTTTTGTTGAGCAGCAGGGGAGGTGAGTCAGGTGGTGGCCCACAGGTGGACCCGGGATGACCTCCTGCAGAGGTGTGGAAAGGCTTCATTAACCATCCCAGTTGCAGACAGTCTTGCCAGCTGTACGTGAGGACCAGCCAGGGCTCTCGTCCTAGCAGCCGAGGGGGCTGGTGCTGCGGGCAAGGGTCACACTCCTGCCCCAGTCCCGTGAGACTCCAGCCCGTGTTGTCGTGATGCTGGAGGTGGGTGGTGCTTTGATCGAGTCTGTGTAACAACACTCTGCCTTTTGATGGTGGGAAAGGAACCCAAGAACTAGATTTCCGTCTCTACCACAGTGAGTGATCAGGCAAGTATACACCAGCCTATGGATCAAGAAAACAAACAGCTTGAGGACCGAGGAGAGACGCCAGCACTGTGGCTGTGCGTCCCTGATGCCCAGAAAGAGTGACCTAAACGAGGGACTCATCCTTGACCTCCTGGGTCCTAACTCACAAGGCTTCCTTTCCCTTCCTTGGCTGATGTGTGACCACAGAACGAATGAATCTGGTCTCTGGTCCCTTCGGGTTTGACTTGGCTGTAAACGTTTGGAGGAGAACTGCAGGATGTCTGTTCTAGACAGCTGTTTGTATTCACACAGCTGAGGAATACAGAGACGGAAAAAAGAAAGAGAAGTGGAGGTGAGCAGAAGTGGGGCAAGGTCAGAATCACTGAGCGTGGCGGGGGGGCAGTGGCACAAGGGGCCAGGACAGAATCCAAATGGCAACAAAGAGAATGTTCGAGATGAAGGACTTCTGAAAGCAACTTACACCACTGTCCCAGGTGTCTAACAAAAATATTTTGAAGTTCTTGTGGCTCACGTGGAATATTTAATAAATGCACATTTTTAATATTACTATGAACCATTTTCAGCTGAAACGCATTTATGGAGGTTTAATAGGATATCGACTTTTGAGTAGGTGGGGTAGAGGAACGTGATGAAGATAACGAGGTATCTGAGATCTGAGAAAGACCCCTGGGAAAGGCACTTGACTCCTGGGTAGGATTAATCATCCTCTAAAATCTCAAGTTCATTTACATGTGTTTCCGAGAGACTTTGAACCACACTCTTTCCCCAGCAGCTCTTTGCTGCTAGTGCTGACAGGAGCTCTGCAAGGCTGGTGTCCTGGTGGCACTTCCAGTTCCTCCTGGTTGGCTAGAATGTTCTGTGTGTGTGTGTGTGTGTGTGTGTGTAACTTTTATTTAGTAAATATCAATTTCAAAGTACAGCTTATGGATTACAATGGCTCCCCCCCCCCCATTAACTTCCCTCCCACCCACAACCCTCCCCTCTCACATAGAATGTTCTTTAACATATTCTGATCTTCTCGGAATGCGTATAATCGGGAGCATTCATTTCCTTCCTGTGGGGGGAGTTAACGATCACTTTCCATTATATTAAAATATTGCCCATTGTGATGACCCCAGTTTAACGTCCCGCAGAAATCACAGTGTGTGGTGGAGTTCAGCTGTGCCACGGCTGAGGCCCCATGCATTATGGCCGCGTTGCTCCTATAAAATCAAGCTTTGTGCAGATGAGTTATGGCCCTTCCCCCAAGAAAAGGCAAATCACACCATTTCGGGGGAATTAACAGGTAGTTATATATTGTTTAAAAAATCATTTTTCACCGTGAAAACCCCAATTTTAAAAATGTTTTCTCCAGTATATAAATGCCGCATTGGCTCTCTGAGCGATTTCAGCGACTTCCTTTAAAATAGAATAAACCCTTTAAGTGTTGGGCCCATATTTCTCTTTCTGGAGGCATGAAGACTATTGTACTCTTACTCTTGAGTTGCCTAGCTAGTTAGTACCTAGTTAGTTAGTCGGTTCAAAGTCCCATCCTCGAGAGAGGGGTGAGCGAGGACATGAGACCACCAGGAGGAGGACGGATTGAAGAGGCCAGCAGGCCCCAGGGAGAGACACGAGACAGCAGGAGTGGCTTCTCTGGGAATATTGGCAGCTGCAGGATCACCAGGACCAGAGACCCAGCGAGGTGATGGACACTGCAGAGGAGCAGAAAGAGGAAGGGCAGAGGGAAGTGGGGCCTCTGGATGCAGCCAGAGACTTGTGTTTGCTGGGAGAAGGGAAAGTTGCCTGGAATTCACTCAAGCAGCTCCAGAGTGGTGCAATCCTTGTCTGCCTTTGTTCATTAGGGCTCCGGGAATAAACACCCCAGACTGCTGGCTCACCAAGAACGTATTTTCCACGGTTCTGGAAGCTCAAGACCAAGGTGCCGTAGAGTTGGGAATCTCTGAGGCCTCTCTCCTTGGCTTGCAGACGCCTGTGCCCTTGCGGCCTCTTCAGGGTGCGTGCAAGCCCTAGAGTCTCTTCTTGCAAGGACCCCTGTCATTTTGGATCAGTGCCCACAGGACTGGCCTCAGTTTGTCTTAATCTGCTCTTTGAAAGACACTATCTCCAAAGACAGTTGCATCCTGAGGTGCTAAGGATTGGGACTTCAGCTTAGACCTTTTGGAGGGACACAATTCAGCCCACAACACTTCGGCAAGGGGGCAGGTGTTTGGCACAGCCTCTAAGAGGCTGCTTGATATGCATCCCATAGTGGAGTACCTGGGTTCGAGTCCTGACCTTGCTGTCCAGTCTAGATTCTTCTAATATGCACCCTGAGGGAAGGCAGGTGATGCTTCAAGTACTGTGGGAGAACTGGGTTGCGTTCCAGGCTCCTGACTTCAGCCTGGCTCAGCCCTGGCTGTTGAGGGGCATTTGGAGAAAGAACCAGCAGATGGAAGATCTCCTTCCTTCTGACTCTCACTCTCTCTGTAACTCTGCCTTTCAAATAAATAAATACATCTTTAAAAGTAAATTTAAAAGGGATTTATTTGAGAGGTAGAGTTACAGACAGAGAAAAGCAGAGAGAGAGAGAGAGAGAGGTCTTCCATCTGCTGGTTCACTCCCCAGATGGCCGCAATGGCCGGAGCTGAGCTGATCCAAAGCCAGGAGCCGGAAGCTTCTTCTGGGTCTCCCACGTTGGTGCAGGGGCCCAAGGACTTGGGCCATCTTCTACTGCTTTCCCAGGCCATATGAGAGAGTACGAACCAGCACCCATATGAGATGCCAGCACTGCAGGTTACCCGCAACACCATAGCACTGGCACCCCAAAAATAAATTTTGTAATGAAAATTTCAACTATGCACAAAGTAGTGAGAATATTACAACTCCCATGTTCTCATCACCCAGCTTTAACCATCGTCATAATTTTGGTCCTCTTGCTTACTCCATCTTCTCCTTTCTTTCACTTCTTTCTCTTTTTCCTTTGTTGAATTTTTAAAAACAAATCCTGAGTATTGTGTCATTTTACCGTGCATCTCATAAATACAAGTATTTAAGTCTGCATCTTTGTTTAAAGATTTATTTATTTATTTGAAAGTCAGAGTTACACAGAGGAGAGGCAAAGAGAGAGAAAGGTCTTCCATCCAAAGGTTCACTCCCCAACTGGCTGCAATGGCTGGAGCTGTGCCAATCCAATGCCAGGCGCCAGGAGCTTCCTTCAGGTCTCCCACATGGGTGCAGAGGCCCAAAGACCTGGGCCATCTTCTACTGCTTTCCCAGGTGATAGCTGAGAGCTGGATTGGAAGTGGAGCAGCTGGGTCTCAAACCAGAGCCCATATGGGATGCCAGCACCTCCAGCAGGGCACCGACCTGCTGTGCCACAGCTCTGGGCCCCGGTCGGTCTGCATCTCTTAAAACATGTAAACACAGGACCACAATGCCATTGTCATGTTTAACTAAATTGACAATTTCCTGCTCTCATTTTGTTACCAATTCAAATCCCCCCACCATGTGCGCTCGTATGCTTATGTATGTGTATGCATGTGTAGTATTGATCACGTTAAACTGGAACTAAATAAGCTTATTATTACCTTTGGTTATTAGTGCACCATTTATTTTGTTGCCAGAGGCTTCACCATTTAGGACATCCTATGAAGATTTTTTTTCTTTGTTTTGCTTTTTGCTTAAATAATATCTTGCTTCTCCTTTTTTTAAGTCCAGTTTTTAAAGCTGTGTTTGTTTTTGGTTTAAAATGCAGCAAGGCTGGGCCAGGCTGCCTAGAGCCTAGAACTCCACCTGAGTCTCCTACATGGGTGGGTGGCAGGGACCCAAGTACTTGAGCCATCACCTGCTGCCTCCCAGGGTGCACATCAGCAGGAAGCTGGGTTAGAAGTTGAGCAGTCTGTACGTGAACTGGGCACTCCAGTTTGGGATACAGGTGTCCCAAGTGGCAGCTTAACCTGCTGCTCCCCAAGAACCACTCCAATGTCTTGGTTTCTGTGCATTGTCATTCTTCAAGCTTCTACCAGACTCCCTTTTATCTTAGGCAATGTTCTTCATACCAAACAGAGAAGGAACAGACACCCTTGGATAGTCCAGTTGCTTGCAGGGATGGAGATGTGCAGCTCTCCCACTGTGCTGTGCCCGTGACACCATTTGGTCTGGCCCTGCCAAGGCAACCGCAGGGACTCAAAGTTCCAGAAATCTGCAGCAGGCCAATTTTTAAGTTGATAATTTTGTATAGCCCATGAATTATGTTATAAATATCCAAATGACCCTCGGCAGAAAAAAGTTGCCCACCCTGGTGTAAGGTCGCCCATGTATACACTGAATGTCAGCTGTGCTTCCCAGCCCCTGCCTCTGACATTGCAAAAGGAATTGGCTCCAAACCATTCCCCCACCACCGCATTCAAGCCAAAGCTGTCCCTGCAACTCCTGCGACTGTTCCGATGGGCTCCTCAGGCTTAGGGTTGCAGGCACTGCCTCTGTGGCTCCCACATCAGCCACTCCCACAGCCCACAGCTCCTTCAGGGGTTCTCAGGAGTCTTTGCCTGCACCCCGCATTCTGTGAGCCTCATCAGCTTAAGAGCTGGGGCTCAGGGCCATGGCGGGGAGAACCCTCCCTACTCCCTACTCCCTGTTCCCTGGACACAGCCCTTTGCCTCTTGCTGGTCTCTGTCACCCCTGCTCTTCTTACCCTCACTTTTCTTTTGTCCCCTCTTCTTAGGGGTGTGACAAATTCCTCTCTTTATCTCCTGATGAGGAGCTTAATAATAACTCTTCTAGCTTGAACATACTCCTAGGTCTCACTCTCCACCCCAAATGGCTTGCTAAAATATTTCTTCATTCTAATATAATTCTGAGCTCGCTTTAAGAGGAGTTCCAGGTAATGTGGTTTTCACTCCCTCATTTGAAGTCCGGAACAATCAGGGCCCATTTCTGATCCAGCCTTCGCGTTCCTCCGACATGTCCCCAGTGGCGCGCTGGGGGCATCTCCCTGAACTCTTTCCTCTCACAGAGTAGGGCACCGGGAAAGCTTCTTGCCTGGGTCAGCCACAGCCGTTCAGAAAACAGCACCAGCATTGCGCAAAGGGACGCCAGCTACTCTGGAAGACTCCCTGGTGTGAAAGCTCAGAGATTTTCCTGTGCGTTCCTCTCCTCACCCACAAAGCGACCCTATATGGTCAAAGCCAAACTGTTTAAATCTGCTTCCTTCTGACGTCCAGGTTTCTCAACTCACGGGGTTCCTGCGTCAAGGAATTCTCACTTGCCACAGAGAGAAAAATTCTCCGAATGTTTGTTTATCGCCCAATTCAACCAATCACAAAGGATAAATGGGCACACTCTCTTTGAACTTGGCTTCAGGAGTCGTTCATAAATCCAAGCAATCCCAGCTGCCAGGGGCTGCAGAATCCATCAACCTAGGACCCAATTCCAGCCCGGTCTCTTGAATTTCTTACCATTCTTCATTTCCTCATTTGAGAAGGGATGGTCAGGATTCTTCATGTTTTGCTTCCTTCACATCCCTTCTGCTTCTTGCCTCAGCCCCGAGTGCTCTTAAACCTGCAGAGCCCTGCCCAGGACTCAGATACCAGATTTATTTGATGACGTGTCATTTGAAGACATCAAATACTGACGTGTCTCCAAAAATGTCATCAAATAATGACATGTCTCCAAAAACACGTGAGGCTGTAGACTGAGTGTGAGTGTGGTTGAGCTGAGATTTTTTTTTTTTTTAATCGTAACATCTTCATTTTTCATTGGTGACTTCTTGTCATCAAGAACGCTTCTACTCCCTGATCAGCAAAAGGCTATTCTAATGGGTACACTATTTGGATCCTGTTGTATTTCCATCACACCTGCCCCTTTGTGTTACATGGATCTAACTGTCCTTTGTTGGGAGATGTGCTCACTGGGAAGCACGGTGAATCTCGGGTGAAGGCAGTAGATTTATCCAGTTCCTGTCTGCTCCCTCCTAAGGCCACACCTCCCAAAGATCAGTCACACAAGCCTGTTAGGGTGTCAACCCTGCCATTCTGCTTTTTCAGAACATTTCGTAATGAAACCATGGAAATAGCTTGCGGAGGACTCACTCCTGACATCCCCGAGAAGGTCACATGCACTAATTCAGCTTAAAGGGACACTAATCATATTCAGCATGTGACTAGAGAGGCTTACCGTTGGAGATGACACCATCATTTGCATAGGATGTAAAAACGAAGGACCATTAATTTTATAGCATTAATTGAAGAGCAGAAGTGTTAGACCTCTATAATTATCTTTGGTGAATACATTTAAAAGACATCTTTGCAAATGAGGCTTCTGTGTGCGAATGTGCCAGGGTAGAAACACAAAAAGCAGAGGCAGGCTCTACTTTGTCCCCTTTAGGGTGCACAGATTAGCGCATCGTTAAGGTAAAAGCTTAACTTAAAGTTGAATTGTTTCCTCTGTGTGGATCCTAGGCTCCCAGAGACATTGTGCCCAGGAGGTGGACTGCCCAGACTGCAAGCCATGTTCTGGATCCACTGAGATGCAGGGCTGGAGAGGAAGCCCCCGCAGCTGGGGAGGTGGGCAGTGTCCCCATGTGTCCTCCCTCCACCCTGTGCTCCCGTCTGAGCACCCATCGGGACCTGGCGCTTCTCTTTGTCCTGATTTTGTCCTGGAGGGTCCCTCCTACACTTTAAATTTCCAGTCCAACATATTGTTCCCACAGACAACCAATGACTG
Source organism: Oryctolagus cuniculus (assembly GCF_964237555.1). NCBI lineage: Eukaryota > Metazoa > Chordata > Mammalia > Lagomorpha > Leporidae > Oryctolagus > Oryctolagus cuniculus. Next base: position 82,639,696 of record NC_091445.1, on the reverse strand, counting down.
TGGGTCCCAACAGCAATCATTCTGCCGGGTTAGTCACCTTAGTGGCTCACTACACCTGAGGTCAGTGTGAAAAGCAACGTTTCTAAGGATTTAAACAGAAGATCATCGGCATCATTTGAGTGACCTGTTAGTTTTGTAGCCAAAAAAAAAAAAAAAAGTGAAGATAGAGTAAGGGGTATGGATTGGGGGAGGGGCTGGGCAGGCAACAACTGGATGGAGAAGCTGGCCTCTGATCAGAGGCAGTGCAGAGTCTAACTCAGCGGGCACAGACACAGTTGTCCATCTTGGATTCTGAGTGCGGAGGGATGCATGCAGTAAGGTGGTGAGCACTGAAGGACTAGGCAGGGAGTGGGTGCAGTGCAAGTGTACGAGCCACTTGAGAGTTTAGGTAATGATACTGACGTGCATGACTCGTCACTTTAAGAAATACGAGCTACCTCTGAACCTTGGAGTCATAGCATCTCCCTGGTGTATAATTTAGGGTTCCTGAGGGGAAGGTCGGGAGCCACTCATGTAAATCAAGGAAGGCATTAGCTAATGAGGTAACAGAGTGCATCCGCTCAGTTTCAGTGCACCTGTCTCCAGGGGCCCTGCACGAGCGGCAATACTGGTGGGCACCACCACACGCAGGTGTGGGAGAAACTTGGGCACGGAGGCCTTTCTTTGCTGTGCTAAGGAACATTGTCAAGCTCTGTGAGCAGCTTCTCCAGGCATGAGGGCCTTGCTCTGGATGCTGACAACATCCTCTGAATTCCTGTGTTCCTCACAGTCCAACTTGTTCTTTAGTCACGCCTCACTTACTTCATTGGGTACCAAGTAGATCTCACAGACGATGACATTTTTAAGATTTATTTTTATTTATTTGAAAGTCAGAGTTACACAGAGAGAGAAGGAGAGGTAGACAGAGAGAGAGAGAGAGAGAGAGAGAGAGAGAGGTCTTCCATCCTCTGGTTCACTCCCCAATTGCCTGCAATGGCCAGAGCTGAGCTGATCTGAAGCCAGGAGCCAGGAGCTTCCTCCGGTCTCCCACACGGGTGCAGGGGTCCAAGGACTTGGACCATCTTCTACTGCTTTCCCAGGCCACAGCAGAGAGCTGAATTGGAAGTGGAGCAGCCAGGACTTGAACCGGCACCCATATGGGATGCCAGCACTGCAGGCAGCAGCTTTACCCACTACACCACAGCGCCAGCCCAGCGATGAACTTTACATATCTAAAGTGAACAACTTGTGTTTGGACACACATATCCACACTCAAGCCACCAAACATTTCTGGTACCTTGTAAAGTGCAATTCCTCCCTTCCTCTGTCCTTGTCCCCAGCAAGTACTCATCTGCTTTCTGTCACTGTAGCTAGTGTGTACGGTCTGGAACCTTATCAATATCTCGGCTTCTTCTGCAAGCTGGGGCCTAGAATGGAATATTCCTTTGTGAGATTTAAATTTGGAAGGAAGTGACATGAAGAGGGAAATGCCAGACAGACTGTTTGTTGGAGAGTATGGCGGAGAGGTGGTCGTTTTCCCAGAGGATGTCAGATGTCCTGTGCCAGTGTCAGCCCAGGGAGTTCCGATGCTGCAGTAGCGGGAGGGACAGGACGTGTCCACTGGAGCAAGCTTGTGGTAGCATTTAGACATTGTTCGATTCCATGGCCCCTCTGACTCATCTTCTGGCTCTGTGCGAGCTGCACGATGTGGTGAATACATAACCTGTCTGCACGTTTTAGCTGAAGTGGGCTCTGTGGTCTCCAACGGAGAACCCTTTGAGCAGTTCAGGAATTGATTTCAGGAGTGGTCTCAGGCCAGAAACACATAAAGAAATGAGCATCTAGTATTAGTTTACTGGCCTTTTGGGTAAGAAGGCCATAAAAAAACCCCAGCTAGTGTTGAAATATAGACACTAGTGGAGTGTGTGAAGTATCCTCCTGTGGTTACCTGGGATTAGTGTCCTGTGAAAGTGAGGCTTGAGGGATGCAGTGGTATGAAGAATTCAAACAATATGGATGACATGAATAATTCAAGGTCACTTCCAACTGAACTAGAGTTTCCTTCTCTGCTCAGGTCATGGTCAGATAAAGAGAAACCTTACAATACTATGCTAAACTCTCCCTTTTGGTCCAGGCCTAAAAGCCTAAATTTGATCCTGACACAGTTGCCCCATTATAATGTCAATGGAAATCATGCCTTTACTGAGTCTCTTATGTGGGAGTTATGGCCTTAATAAGGGGAGAAAGGACCTTGAGAATTTAAATCGAGGACATTCAAGAGGCTTCCAGAGATTGAGAGAATCCTGAATTCACATTGCTCCTGGCACCCCAGCCCATCACCAGAAGCAACTGGACATACAGAATGGTGGAAATATCTACTGGTCTCAGTAGAGTTTGGGGTAGCAAATGTAGGATCTTCTCCAATCCACAATGCATTCGTGGTACTATTTGCCCTTCTGTATCCAAAGTGTATGGAATTCACAACCAAAGAGTGGGAAGCAGAGGGATACTTCTCAACATTACAAATAAAGGCCTTATTGTGAAAGTTTTGCCTCTAATCCCTGAAATGTTGGACTCTGCCAACTTAAAGGTCGTAGTGCCCAAGGGAAGAATGATTCCACCAGAAACATGGAATGTTTCCATTGAATTCGAAAAAAAGGACTTCTTGCTAAAAAGATACTATTTTTAACTTTGCGTGCACTGGATAATCAGGCAGTAGAGAGGTTTTCAGTGTTGACTGGGGCACTTGATTCTGATTAACGAGGCAATCTAGGGAAGGTATGATTTTGTACAAGTATTTCTGGGGCCCAGGAGATCTTTCTGGGTACCTCCCCATGTCCCCGTGCCCAGTGTTGGCGCTCAGTGGGAGATTACAGCAACCAGACCCAGGAGGACCAGGAAGAGACACCACCCTCCCCACACGAAGGCTGTGCCAGTCACCTCCCCTGCTGGCACGCTGGCTCTGGAGGCAAAACAGAGCATGGCCTGGTTGTGGAGAAAGAAGTTGTCCTAAAACCAGTCACACGCACATGACCACCTGCAGATGCTCATTGCTCCTCTTTGCTGGGCGTATGCACTGACTTTTCCTCTCTTCTCCCCTCTTCTGCTTCCCTCCCATTTTGTAAGGTGTTTGGGTAGGGGCAGGGGGTTCTTCACTTCTTATTTGTGTGCCTGGTTACAGAATATGAAGATGGGGTAGTGACTGAACTGGAGGAGGTGACTTGAGCTTGTAGTTCAACGTGGGCACTGAGGAGCCCTTACCTTGCACCCCCCTTGTGTGGAGAGAGTGAGCAAGTTTTCCAGTTACACAAGCAATAACGGCATTATTTAAGCGGAAGCATTTTGTTCTTCTGACTGTAGTTACTGTTGAGAAGGTTCGTATGGACAAAAGCTTATAGGGCTGATGACAGCCCAAGATGTTGTGAGCACATCTTAAGTCGTGGGTTACCAGTTAACCTTTTTGAATATGCTATTGATGTTTAAGAGCTCTCTCACTTCCCAAGGTGCAGGTCAGACACTTGCTTTCCCATGGGTTTCCACTGTGGAAGACAGTGTCACGAACCAGGTGGTGCCATCAACAGTGTGGTACGGTAAGGGAAGCAGAGACTCATCCAGCTCTGGGAAGCAGCAGGGCCAGGCTTCCTGGCCACCGCATCCCTGCAGCCCTGGCATGAGGAGCTGGGGCGTGTGCCCTCTTATTGCGATCTACAGACCCTCCTCGCTGGATTCGGTGGCCACCATGAAATTCCTCGAAACCACTGCAAATCCTCTCCAGGACTCCCTGCCATGCTCCAGAGGGCTGGGTGCGATTGCTTTCAGTGACAAAAGACCCCCATTGACACCCAGAGCAGCCCCTCCTGCCTGTCCCAGCCAGTCCCGGAGAGCACAGAGGAGTCTTCTTTCGCTGCAGATGCTGACGTCTCCCTGTAGTCCCCGAATAGGCGTCAGGTGAAAAGAAGTGGCTCAGCATAGACAGTCCCGTACACAAAGGGACATTAGCACAGCTGCGGTTTGCCTAGCAAACTTAAGAGCAGTCCATAAAGGGGAAGCCCATCTGTTTGGGGACACTAAATCTGCTTGTAGTCCACAGGATACCACACACCCAAAGCAGGGACTCTAACTGCGAAGCCTAATTCTATAGACAAATTGTATTTGCCCCTTCTGGCAGCCTGGTGGGACGCATCACTGTGTGCAGGGGACTGTTCATTGGATTAGTTGGTGGCTGTTATATGTTAACAGGTTTGCAATGCAGCTTTACTAAATCTAACTTTCATACTGGCAGGGAAGAAAATTCTGAAACAGCTTATCCCCAAAGAGCACAGAATATATTTTCATTTCATAAATGCAATGGAAGTCCTTTAAAGGGACCTCAAGATTTCTAGCCAAGAAGAATGTTGAATAAGTCAGGCTTCTCAGCGCATGGAGTACAGCTGTTACCTATCAGGCATTCGCGACAATTGTAATTTATTTAAAATTTGTGCTTTTTTTTTTTTTTTTTTTTTTTAGAAAAAAGAACCAGATCGATGTTAGTAAGCTGTCCAGTCCCTCAAATCTCATGTCATCTGGGTTACTCAGCTACAAATGATGAGAATTATCAAAAGGATAGTTTGTCCCCGACTCCTCAACATGCACACGCGCGCGCACACACACACACATGCACACGCACCGTCTTCCCTTTACAGCCCATTTTAATACGCGTGCCCAACATCCCCTGCCTTGCTGATACCATATGGTGTTGATGTAGGTTTATTTAGTCTCTGTTATCTGGGGAGCTGAAATTGACTGGGGAGTTAGGCAAACTCTTATCTCCTGCTGGCTTCTTTGCTTGCTTCAAATAAATCACTGAACCCCTGAGCCTCCATTTTCCCATTTAGAGAATGGGATCAGTGATGTCTATTTTACAGGCTCTTGGGAAGCAAGGCTCGCTTGTTTCCCGGAAGGCAAAGTGCTATTGGAAGTGGTGCTTGGGAGAAGGTAGCAACAGCCTGCGAAACAAAGATCCTAGTTCTCCCTGCACTCATTATTCCGAGAACGCAAACGTGACTGACTCCCTTTGTCACGTCGCCTTCCAGAGAATTTCCTGTTATTTCCCTGGTATCAATTGCTGGTGGGCACCCAAATCCACAATCCTCAAAGGGAGGAAGTACTTCCTGCCCTTGACATTGCTTATTTTCTTTTTCATTTGCTTGGTTCATTTGTTTCCTCAGGGGAAATAAGAAGGAGGGAAGGTGGCTTTTCTGGGCTAACTGTGTGGATTACCAGGTGCAGGTATGGTACAGCCACATTAAGCTCTGCCTGCTTGCGGTCTCCACCGAGCTTTCCTGAATCGGGCTCTCCTTCCTGGCGAGTTTGCTAGGAGGCACGATGCTAAACCATCTTAGTTCAGCTGAAGGCTAAGTGACCACGACAGAGAGACTCAACCTCTGAGCGACCTACTGAGGACATGCTTTGTATGTCACAGCAAAGTCCTGACAGGATCGGGCTGGGTGTTTGGGATGCCCGTGGCTCTTCCGCAGGCATTCAGAGACCCAGCTCTCTTCCATCTTGGTGTTTGGTCATCTCACGTGCAGTTCCATTTAGCAAACTCAGGTGCGAACTCCTACAGCAAGGCACCCCTCAGGCCAGTGTGTGGTGGGGGGCACTTGCATTTGTTGGTCTCTGTGGTTGAGCCCCTGTGTTAAGAGCACGAGGCACATGGAGGGACATGGCGACAGTGTCCTCTGTGCAGCGCTCAGCCTCTCCTTGTCAGTTTTCCAGCCCTTACTGATGGCAACAGCAAGATGAGGTTGCAAAAATACTCAGCAGTGACAGATCTCGTCAGCAGGAATGTGTTTTCACTTCTCCTTGAGACTTGTCTGTTCTGGCGGAAGCAGAAATGCTTCCCAAGTTGTTCCAGTGCCGTTCGCCTCCTGTTGGGGAGCAGGACCTTGAGCGGCTGCCCTTCATGCTCATCTCTATCCACCATCGATTGCACCCATCCCTTGGCACAGCTCCCTGGAGATGGGGAGGTAGAACAAGACCCCTGCCAGCTCGGGCTCTGAAGGGTGAACCCAACGGGTGTTGCTAAGCACCCTGTGGAGACCTTCAAGCACAAGAGATGGGACAGGAAGGAGGGCAGGGTCGCCCAAGAGGGGAGGTATCATCTGTCAGCCAGCTAAAGACTGGGCCAGACGAAAACATTTGGGGGGGGGGCAGGGAGAGAGAGAGAGAGAGAGAGAGAGAGAGAGAGAGAGAGAAACACAACGCAGAACAAGCAAGCAGAGTAGAACCTAAGGGTAACTCGGTAGGACTGACAGGAAGACAAAGGGGGCAGGTGCTAAGAACTGTAGCTACAGAAATGAGTGAGGACCAGTTCCTAAAGAGCCCTGATTTGCCATCCAAGGAATTTGGACCACGTCCTGATGGCCGTGGGAAAGGATCGAAGAACTTTTGAAAGTGTGCATTACGAACCCGTTTGTGCTGTAGAAAAATCGCTCGGAGCCGGGAGGAGGGGATGTTCCCAAAGTGTGACGTCAGTCCCCTCAGCATCAGGTTCTCCTGGGGCACCAATTAAAATGGCAGCATCTCGAGCCCAGCCTCGTGTCTGCTGATCAGAGCCCTGTGAGCCTGCACTCAGACGGAAGACGTCCTCAGAGGAAGTCAAACACCCCCCAGCTACTTCAATGTCAGTGGTGGCGAGTAGTTCAGACCCGTGCACCACACAATAGATCACCCACCCAGAAACACAACACAAGCCTCCCACGAAGGTCTGGGAACTCTCATTCTTGGCGCAAGGAATTAGAAATCTCTGACTCAGAAAACTTCGGTCCTAAGAAACAACCGCTGTGAGTCCTTCCCCCGCAGAAGCAAACCCAGAGTGTGGGAGAAGAAGAGAAGAAGCAGTTACCCCTCCTCTGGGTGAGGAACAGGCACCATGGAGCCTGTTCCGGGCTGTAGCTGTGGTGGGACAGATGCATTGTTCTCCAGGCCTTCGGCTGGGAGCACTGATTGGCAGCTCCCAGCCATAGGCTGCACCTTCTGGCATCTTTTATTTGTTTGTCTTTTAACTAAGTAAACTGAATATGCCTCCTAGGGTTTTAGAAAGTTGACACTGACAAGGACAGAGACATTTTGATTGGTGTGTCTGCAGGCCCCCTGCACAAAGAAAGGTCAAACAGCTCCTCTCGGTTGGCCAGGCTGAGAATCAGTAAGCAGTTCTCGTAGGCTGTGAAGGCGTCACGTGGTAAGACTGGCGCAGTCTGGAAGAGAGAAGTCCCAGGTGCATTACTCCCTCCTGCGACAGACATCACCATCACCTGCGATTCTGCTGGGGCGATTGTTTCTGCTGTCTTGCATCTTCCCCTTGGGTTGGCTGTTCCAACATCCACGCTGCAATTTCCCTCGGCCAGGACCCCAAAGTCAGTGGGGGGCAGACCCAGGAACAGAACCTAACCTTCCCGCCCCCAGCCTACCACTCCGACACCACCTAGCTGCCTCACTCCAGGAGCGATCTCTCCTAAGAAATCAGAGCCCCAAAACAAGTTTGTTCCAGGACATGGTTCTACCTTGTAGATAATACTCACTATCCCAGACCCGCTGTGACCTGAGAAGACCCGAGAAGACCCTACTGGGTCCTGTAACAGTTAGGATGATGATAAATGTTAAAAAAGTAAATAAATACCCCAAATTGCAGTAACTTGACCCAATGGAAGTTTCTTTCTCTTCCGTGATACAGTTCCACCCAGGAGTTCTTGGTTAACCATTGGTGCTTCTCCAAGTCATAAAGGATTCACGATGACAGGGCTTTGGCTGTCTTCAACCTCTGGCTTTCAAGGCCACTCTGGGCATTCCACAGCCAGCAGAAAGAGAAACAAGGAGCATGGAATATGCAAGCTTCAAAGACCTACCCTGGAAATGAGGTATGTCCACTGCACCCTACTGCAGGGAAACCAGCTCCGAGGCTCACACAACTGAAAGGGAGGTCAGAAAATACAGCAGAAACAAGTTGTGGTGAACAAACAAGAGCTTCCTAGCAATCTGGGGACTAGTGTGGGGGTTTCCAGAAACAGCTGTGGCAAAAGCCAGGGAACGCTGACAAGGGTCTCTTTTCATGTACTACCTGCCATTTCTGAAACGCCTTCATGAGCTGTTACCAAGCATCTATTAAGCTCTTACTGTCTATCCGATGCACGGAGAGGACTTGAGGCACACAGGATGTGTCCTCTACGCTCTTGTACCTCCCAGAATAATTTGAGAGCCAGACAAAATCAATACCAAGCCATGAAGTAAATTCTGCAAGAGAGAAGTATATAAAGAATTACATAAGCACACAGGGGGAAGGTTCACCTAGGTGAGACTAGGGATAACTATAGAATTTTCTAGAACAAAAAAAGAAAGAGCAATTTCATACAAGGAATAGCAGTGACCAAGGCAGAGTTGGGGCGGAGCAGGGAGGACATAGAGAATGGGCTCTGGTGTATATAATGGGTAACAAATAGAGTCGGGGGGAAGAAATGTAGGGGAGGCAAATGAGGAAACACAGATCAGTGCTAGGGTACCACAAGCCTCCTAAGTCTACCAAGCATTTTTGGCTTTCCCAAGCCAATGGCTCTCCTTTGCTTGAACTATATGCTGCTTTCTCCATCATTCTCAGACACATGGTGTGGATTTTTGTCTCATGATGCGCCGTGCCCTGTCTCTGAGTATGCTAGAAGAAGCCTGCAGGTACGGGAGCTTCAGGACTCCTGTTAGCAAACGTCAGCTTCTCTGCTTCTCTAGGCTGTGCCTGCAGCTATGTGTCCTCAGGCTTTGCAAAGTTGCAGGATGGCACAGCCCCTGTATTCTCTCAGGTTCACATTCAGCAGAAAGTTCCCCCAAATTCTTTTGATGTGGGATTGGCTTAAGGGAACTCATATGCCCACTCAAGCAAGGTACCACTACTTTACCTTCTTTTTAGATCAAATCTGATTGATGCTTCACTTTTGAGCTTGAAGAAGTGAGAGGATGGCTGTGCAAAAGGAAACCAAGGTAGAGTTTACCACACGATAGGTGAATGGACACTTAGGTAAGGAAATAAAACTACTACCCAGAATTCTACTGGGCAGACCTTCCAAAAAAATGCCTTAGGTTTTTCCAACACACCACCTTTGAACAAACCACTTCAATTTTTTGGATTCTTTCCAGTTCTTTCTGCTGGCCCAAATCCCATCTTTAAAAATTAAGGGAAGGGGCTGACGCTGTGGCATAGCAGGTAAAGATGCTGCCTGCAAAGCCAGCATCCCACGTGGGCACTGATTCAAGTAATGGCTGCTCTACTTTTGATCCTGCTCTCTGCTATGACCTGAGAAAGCAGTAGAAGATGGCCCAAGTCCTTGGGCCCCTGCACCCGTGTGGGAGACCTGGAAGAAGCTCCTGGCTCCTGGCTCCTGACTTCAGACGGGTGCAGCTTCCACCATTGCAGGCATTTGGGGAATGAACCAGCAGATGGAAGACCTCTGTCTCTCTCCCTCTGCTTCTCTGTAACTCTGCGTTTCAAATAAATAAATAAATCTTTTTAAAAAAGAAGTGGACAATAGGGGCTGGAGCTGTGGTATAGTGGGTAAAGGCTGTAGTACTGGCATACCATAAAAAAATTAAGAGGAAAGCTCAAATCTGCTTTCTTCCCAAAGCCTGATGAGTTTCGTGCTTCCTGCAAACTTAATCCTAACACTTCTTGTCTACACAACTCTTCAGGAAGCAAATGTGCTCCACCTCCCACTGCTCGCCGACTTTTAATGACTATAGTTTTTCTGTCCAGCTCGACTCTGAATCCCTTTAGGGAAGTACTGTACACATAGTTATCCTCCCTTGATACTTAATTTATGTTTTGCTTCATTTACATATTTAGATCCCACCTTGTTCTAAAATGAACTAAAGGTGGCTTATACAAGCACCTATGTATACCAAATAAAATAAAATTAAAAATAAGAGTTGGAGAGTCCTCAGGAAATCCAGCTGCTATAAACAAAAATTTGACTACTCTGAGACTGTCACTCTGTGAGGAAGGCCAAACTAGTCGTAAGGACAGGGAGCCACCCACTAGCCTCAAGCTGTTCCAGCTGTTCTAGTCCAGTTACCAGCCCTAGGAGTGAAGACACTTTTCAGATTTCCAGCCCAGACAGAAGTCAATGGAAAAGAACAGAGGACTGTAGCCAACTATGACTGTGGTCATAGTCAGATACATGACCACAGCCCAGCTGTTTCCAACCTGTGTAGCCATTTCAGCCATTCCTATGAGGCCACAAACACAGAGCAGTGAACACAGGTGGCTTCATATACCTGGTCATTCTTGACCCCAACCACAACATCTCACTGAAGGCTGCATGCCAGGCTCAGAGAGGGTGCAAAGACAGCGAGCCTTGCTTGTAACTCTCACACTGCACAGAAACCAGACCCCGCAGGAATGAGAAGGGAAGCATCGACATCTATGAGTCCCGGTTCTGGATGAGGTAGAGTGAGCACATTGCACTACCCCAGCTACCAATCCTGGGTGGAATGAACTGACTGGAAACTAAATAGGAGGAAGTGCTTGAGGCAGCATGTTCTCCCACTGCTGGAATCAACACAGCCATCTAGTTCTGGTTTGAGGAGGAGGATGGGCTTCTTTAATTCTCAGATAGGAAGATATTTCTCCTTTTTTCCCCTTGTCTCCATCCTCCCAAACCCTAGGTCCCAAGCAAGCTCACGGTAGCAATATTACAGGAGACTAAAATCTGAGGGAGCGGTAGTGTCTTGTCTCACCAGTGGGTCTGCAGCACCAACAGCTTACAACAGTTGCTTTCCTTTCCCTCCCTGAACCAGGTGTAGTTGCAAGAAGAAAGTTACAGAGTGGGGTAAATAAGGCCCTGTCTTGTTTCATTAGAGAACCAAAAACCAAGAGCCATAGGTCAATGAAGAGTGCTAGAGAGACACAGAAAAGGAAAGAAGCTTGGGACATAATTCCATCAGGTTGTTCATGAACTCCTGGGCTCATCCTCGAACTCTAATGTGCGGATTAAATCTTAAAAAGCATAGCATAGCCTGGGAGAGCTGACTTATAAGACAGACCACCACCCAGGTCTCAGACTGACCAATGGATGGCACACATGTTGAACAAATCTAAACAACATTGCAGAGGCTTTCAGATCAAAACTGACGTTGGAACAATAGCATCCAGAAAGCTGTTTGGATGATGTTGCCTGAACCCAAACATGAAAACTGTTTACTAGAACAAAAATACCAACACTCTCCATAGAATTTAAATAAGACCCAGGATTTCATAACAAGATACCCAGAATGTCCAGGACACCATCCAAAATTACTCAGCCTACAACAAACCGAGAAGATCTCCCTAACAGATGTCAATGATGAGATTACGGAGATTTTAAGCAGCTATCATAAAATGCTCCTCCAACAGGGAAGGATGGAAACTCTCCAGACGAATGGAAGCATAAATAGTCTCAGCGAAGAAATAAGAAACATAAAGAAAAGCCAAATGGAAATTGTGTATGTGAAAAAAGAAAACCTAAAATGTAAACATTCCCTCGATGGGCTTAAGAGCAGCATGGAAATGAAGGAGGAAAGAGAGCCAATAGAAATGATCTAATGTGGACAACAGCAAAAAAAGAAACTCTGAAGGAAAAACCATAACCTTGGGAACTGCGGTATAATAGAAGGTGAAACATTGTTGTCATCAGAGTCTCCAAAGAGAGGAGAGAATAAGAAAAAAAAAAACTTGAAGAAATAATGACTGGAAACTTCACAGTGTGGTGAAAGGTATACATCTACAGATGCAAGAGACCCAGCCAACCCAAATAGGATAAATTGAACAAGATGCATTCCCTGATACATCATCACATAACCACTGAAGACAAAAGACAAATGGGACATCTCCACAGCAGCTAGAGAAACGACCACGTATTTCTTATCAGAAACCAGGGAGGCAGGAAGGCAGTGGTACACATTTTATAAGTGATGAAAGAAACCTTCAATGATTTTCTGTCCAGAAAAAAAAATTGCTTCAGGAAAGAGGGTGAAATAAAGGTATTCTCAGATGAGGTAAAGCTAACTAAAATCTCTCTCCCCCACCCCGTGTGTGTGTGTGTGTGTGTGTATTTCTGCCTCTAAAAGAATTGCTAAGACTCTTTTCAGAGAGAAGGACAATTGGACAGCATCAGGAATGAGTCAAGAGCAGCAGACATGGCAAACATAAGGTAAAGATTGCAGACTGTTCCACTTCCGGATACAGAAGAAGCTACAACACAAAGGAGTGGGAGTAAAAGGGCCTGTGTGGTGATAAGGCTTCTGTATTCCACTTAAAACAGTGAAATATTCATTCTAGATAGGCTGTGAATGTTTAGATAAGTGGGTGTTTGGCCTGGCTGTTGAGCCACCAATTGGGACCCCCACATCCCCTCTCAGAGCGTCTAGGTTTAACACCTGTTCTCTGGATCCTGATTCCAGCTCCCTGTTAATACCAATCCTGATCCCAGAAGGCTGTGCTGATTATCTGAATGAGTGGTTTCCTGCCACCCACATCAGAGATCTGGGTTGAGCTACTGAATCCCATCCTTGTCCTCACCCCCTGGCCATTATAGGCACTGAGGGAGAGATGGGAGCCATCTTTCTTCTTCTCTCTGTGTGTCTGCCTCTCAAATAAACAAGCAAGCAAATAAAAAAATAAATATTTTAAAAGTTCACACAAGGCCGGCGCCGTGGCTCACTAGGCTAATCCTCCGCCTTGCGGCGCCGGCACACCGGGTTCTAATCCCGGTCAGGGTGCCAGATTCTGTCCTGGTTGCCCCTCTTCCAGGCCAGCTGTCTGCTGTGGCCAGGGAGTGCAGTGGAGGATGGCCCAAGTGCTTGGGCCCTGCACCCCATGGGAGACCAGGAGAAGTACCTGGCTCCTGCCATCGGATCAGCGTGGTGTGCCAGCCGCGGCAGCCATTGGAGGGTGAACCAACGGCAAAGGAAGACCTTTCTCTCTGTCTCTTTCTCTCACTGTCCACTCTGCCTGTCATAAAAAAAAAGTTCACACAAAAGGATATAGCAAAAAATAGTAGATAACTTAAAATGGAATACTGACATGTGCAAATGTTATCGATTAGGGTAGAATGGGGTACATTAAATGAAAATCAGATGACAAAAAAAAACATAAGTAAAACATGAAAAATAACAATAAATGTAAGTAGTCTGAAAATACTGATAAAGATTATCAAAATGGTGAAAATAAATGACTCGCCTACATTCTGCATACAAGAAATTCACTTTACCTATAATGATAAAGGTATATTAAAAGTAAAAGGACAGAAAAAGAATACCATGAAAACATTAATCAAAGCAGGCTGGAAGGGCTATATTTTTGTGAAAACACAGAATTCCACAACAAAATAAAAGTAAATCAAATTATGTAATATTAAGAATATACCATGACAAAGTGGGATATAATGTGGAATGCAAGGCTGGATCAATATTCAAATCTCAAAGCTATATTGAATTTAAAACATATTTTAAATTATAAATTATATAAAATATAAATTATAATTTTAAATATAAATTAACCTACTATATTGACACTCAAAAGAAGGTAAGACACATGATCATATCAGCTGATACAAGCAAGGTATTTTACAAAATTCAGTTTTCATTTGTGGTTTTAAAAAATAATCTCAGCCAACTAAGATTTGAAGGGAACTCCCTCAACCTGATAAAGATTATCTACAAAAGACACGCAGCCAGTGACAAGTCAAACGCTTGCCCTGTAAGACTGGATGCAAGCTAAGGGTGTTCTCTTTTAGCACTCCTACTAGAAATTATGCTGACAATCCTAGCAATTCAATACACCAAGAAAAACAAAACAAAACAAAAAAAGAGATAAGTAAATTGTTTTCGAATGATTGATTGTGGCCTCTCTGCCAACTCTGCAGGAAAGGAGCAGTGTTTGGTGAGAGGTACAACTCCGCCTTGAAGGTGTATCTCCTTCCCCATTGGAGGAAATAAGAAAGGAAGAAATAAACCAGTCCTTACTCTAGAATGACTTGACTGTTCTTGTACAAATTCCCAGAGAATCTAGGGGAAGACACCTAACACTAATAAATGAATTTATTTGAGTCAGTGGAGGATGACCCGAGTACTTGGGCCCCCTGTAGCCACTTGAAGACCCAAATGAAGCTCTTGGCTTTGGCTTGGCCCAGTGCCAACTATGTGAGGACTGAAACAATGGATGGAGATTCTCTCTCTCTCTGCCACTCTGCCTTTCAAATAAATAAATCTTAAAAACAATAAAACAAATAAAACCATGACATACCACAACGTATTTATGAGAACGGCTTATAAGTGAAATACAAACCCAAAGTGCTGCTGAGTTTGACAACAACTCAGTCTCTCCCATGCGACTGATGGAAAATAAGTCAGCACAGCCATTCTGTAAGGTAGTCGGGAAGACTCTTACAAAGTCAAATGTATATTTAGCATATGTGCCAGGTACCCCACCCCAAACGTACTTCAGCAGGTGAGTGAGTAAACAGCAGTGTATACTTCTCGAGGAATATTCCTCAGAGACTTAGGTGACTCTCAAAGGCTTGTCAAGTAAAGAGAGTAAAGTTTCCACTCTGCGTGAGTCCATGGGAGTGACCAGCTCAAGGAGAAAACTGGTGATGGAGGATGTGGCTGTGGTTGCCATGGGCAGGGGTGTGTGACTACCAAGGAAAAGCACAGGGCTTTGCTGGAGAGATGAGATGGCTCTGTGTCCTATGGCAGTGGTGGTGGTCACAGAACCTGACACCTGGCTTAAAATTCATGCAACTGTACACCAGATCATTTTAAAATATTTTTAAAGGGTGGGATAGAAGAAAAATTATATCTAGGCAATAATCTATAACAAAGATGGGAAAACCATAGCATATGAAGTAGGAGAATACCTGAGGATTCTGTTGAAGAAAGAACCCTTGCCTTGGAGCTCGACAGCTCCAGAGTGTGACCGGGAAGGGACCCCGTAACCTGAATCGGGCAATTCTCTTTGCGGGGGCCTCTCCTGGCTCTGAATCATCACAGGCTGAGAGCAGCTGTTAGAATGAATGAAGGACATTTGTGTACTGACAGCTTGATGGAGGTATTAACCGCTGCTTATGGAGGAAGTCAGTGGTACTGACTAACCTCCATCTTCTGACAAGGCCATCCATCTCAGCCAGCCCTGGTGAACAAGGCAACTAACCTCCCCTTGCCCTTGTTCTTTATGCATCTGAAAATCCTTCCTAAACGCCGCTTCTTTCAAGTGAAAGCTGGGTAGGTAACATTATATTACTTGATGAAGGAGACCGAGAAATTAAGTGACTTAGCTAAGGCTAAGCAGTAGGGGAAGAAGGCCTAAGTAGGGAATCAGGGCTTCTGACTTGAGCTTTTCATTCATCTACAAAACATCACTGAGGGCCTCTATAGGGTAGGGGTATAGTCTCCAACTGCTTAAAGTCCACCTGAAAGAAAAGACACACATACAATTGTTGGAAACAAGGTGTTAAACAACAAGGCCATGGGGTGGCCAGAACATAGGAGTTACAATAGGAGTACAAGTTGCCCCATGATCAGCACAGGCTTCATGGAAGGGCTGAGCTTTGGGAGAGAACTTGGAGAAGTGGAAACTGAGGGAAGGGCACAGTGCAGACGCAGTCTGGGCAGGGCTCAGCCTCCTGAAGAGCATCCACTGGTTTTTGCATCTGGAATTCACGCCATGAGGAGTGAATCAGGGCTGCCCCATGTGAACAGTACAGTACAGTGACAGTGTGGGACTTCCTGAAGCCGTGTCTTAGGGGAGTATGACCCCCGTGCTGGGGGAATGAAGTCATTCAAGCAGCCCTGAAGGGGTCTGCTCGGAGGGAAGCGAGCCATCTTGCCATCAGCCAGCACCAAGTTGCTATCCCTTAGAGGGAGTCATCTGGGAGCGGATCTTCCAGCTCCGGCTGACTTGTCAGATGGCTGCCAACCCCTGCAGAAATCTCTGGGCAACCTCATGAGAAACCCCAAGCCAAAGCCATCCAGCTGGGCTGCTCCCTAATTTCCTGGTCCACAGAAACCAGGAGAGAGAGAAATCAGCATTGCTGTTTTAGGCCGCTGAGTCTTCCAGCGATTTTTTTTTTACACAGCCTCAGGTGACAATACACGAGGCAATGTGCAAAAGAGAGCAAGCAGAAGACACGCTCAGGGCCAGGAAGGTGGAGACCCCAGCAAGCAGGGCATGAGGTGGAAAAGACCTTCTCAAAGGCGCAGGCAGCAAGATTGCGAAGGGACCGAAGAGAGAGGTGTCAGGAAGGAAAAGTTCTCTGGTCACCCCGAAGGTTCTATGTCTGAACAGTAGAGTTATTTCTGCTAATGTTAACAGTTCTACTAATACTATTAGCAGAAAGGCCTTAGGACACACGGAACTATGCTAGCTGTTCTTTTATACCTCGCTTTAGGACAGATGTCGGTGGAGCACAGAGTGAGCCCAGGACACACAGATATGTACGTGACCTAGAGTCCTGGCTGGATGAGCCACACTTTATAATGACAGCTTACCCGTGGACAATGCAAAAAAGGAAACCATGATCAGTGACAAGATTTTCAAAGACCATGGGTTGTTTTGTTTTGGATTTTTGGTCTTGTGTTTGAGACACACACACAGAAAGAGAGATCATGCATCTAATGACTCATTCCCCACACCCCTTCAGCACTGGGTCAGGTTGAAGTCAGCAGCCAGGAATCCCATCCAGGTCTCCCATGTGGGTGGCAGGGACCCAAGTGCTTGAGCCATCACCTGCTGCCTCCCAGGGTGCACATTAGCAGGAAGCTGGACTCCAGAGTGGAGTTGGGACTCTAACCCAGGCCCTCCAACATGGGACGCAGGCAGCCCAGAAGGCAACTTGAGTGACCAGGCTGAACATCTATCCCAAGACCTTGAGATTTTAAAACGGAAGAGGGGCCGGCGCCGTGGCTCACTTGGCTAATCCTCCACTTTCAGTGCTGGCATCCTATATGGGCACCGGGTTCTAGTCCCGGTTGCTTCTCTTCCAGTCCAGCTCTCCGCTGTGGCCCGGGAAGGCAGTGGAGGATGGCCCAAGTGCTTGGGCCCTGCACCCCATGGGAGACCAGGAGGAAGCACCTGGCTCCTGGCTTCGGATTGGTGTAGCTCTGGCTTAGCGGCCATTTGGGGGGTGAACCAATGGAAAAGGAAGACCTTTCTCTCTGTCTCTCTCTCACTGTCTAACTCTATCTGTCAAATAAATTATTTAAAAAAGGTTTAAAAACTAAAATGGAAGAAAGAAAAAAGTGTGACTACTTCCAATAATGAAATTAAACAGGCCGGCGCAGCAGCTCACTAGGCTAATCCTCCACCTGCAGCGCCGGCACACCGGGTTCTAGTCCCGGTGGGGGCGCCGGATTCTGTCCGGTTGCCCCTCTTCCAGGCCAGCTCTCTGCTGTGGCCCAGGAAGGCAGTGGAGGATGGCCCAAGTGCTTGGGCCCTGCACCCCATGGGAGACCAGGAGGAAGCACCTGGCTCCTGGCTTCAGATCAGCATGGTGCGCCGGCCTCAGCACGCCAGCCACAGCGGCCACTGGGGGTTGAACCAACGGCAAAGGAAGACCTTTCTCTCTGTCTCTCTCTCTCACTGTCCACTCTGCCTGTCAAAAAAAAAAATAAAGAAATAAAAATAAAAAGAAATTAAACAGAAAATTTCCCACTGATTCCTTGTAATAAATACACAAAGTAATGAACAGTGTCCCCAACAACATCCCAACAGCCAGTAAAGCAAATCTCATAACTCCATGTCTTATTAGGTCTTTTGGTGAAGGATACAACAAGCGATAAATGACATGGTAAAATCAATTTTATAATGCTTGAAGGGAAAAGTACAAAATTTTGTGGTTGAGTTAGTCAATTCTCTGTCAGTCTGGTGGTACCTAATAACAGATGTGAATAAATTGTAAAACTCTTAGGTCATCTCCCTTGACTAATAATAGGTATTTTGTAAAAATATTTTGATTAATTGATTAATAGCAATTACATGTTTAGTTTTCCAGGTAGGAAAAGAAAACAAGAAGAAGCCCAGATGTCCTGTGCTGACTGCCATCTGCCCCCCCACCTCTGAAGTGCCACCTGACACTACTGGTTTCCAGGGTGTTTCAGCATTTATTTATTCGAAAGTCAGAGTTACAGAGAGAGGAGAGGCAGAGAGAGAGAGAGAGAGAAAGAGTGCTCTTCCATCTGATGGTTCACTCCCAAGATGGCTGCAACTGCCAGAGCTACGCCAATCCTAAGCCAGGAGCCAGGAGCTTCTTCCAGGTCTCCCACATGGGTGCAGGGGTCCAAGGACTTGGGCCATCTTCTACTGCTTTCCCAGGCCATAGCAGAGAGCTGGATTGGAAGTGGAGCACCTGGGTCTCGAACCGGCGCCCATATGGGATGCCAGCACTTCAGGCCAGGGTGTTAACCCGCTGAGCCACAGCGCCGGCCCAAGTGTAGGTACAGTTGTAAAAACTCATTACGATATGCTTTCAAAGCCAGTAATTACCAGTCTTTCTCATCATACAAATCACTATTGGTATTTTTGTGTGAACTACAACTTTATCTTGTTATTTGACACAAAGCACTTTATGAGAAAGGCCTAACATCTGCCCACAATTAGATTCCTTTCTAAGTATTCCTCCAAGGGAGAGGAAGGGGACACATAAGTCAAGGCATTAATTTAATGCTTGTACTTAAAACCTTGAAAGGGACCCATTGTAAGGGAGGAAAGCTGAAGGAAACAAATTAAGAAACAGGCAAAATAACTTCTGGTTGTCTTTGTAAAGCAAATCTGGAAATGTGTCTTTAATGTGAAAAGTCTAAACATTGGTCTTCTGTTAAAATGAAAAGGTTCTGGGCCGGGCACTGTGGCACAGCGGGTTAACGCCCTGGCCTGAGCACCGGCATCCCATATGAGCGGTGGTTCGAGACTCGGCTGCTCCACTTCCAATCCCGCTCTCTGCTATGACCTGGGAAAGCAGTAGAAGATGGCCCAAGCCCTTGGGCCCCTGCACCTGCGTGGGATCGGTGCAGCTCCAGCAGTTGCAGCCAACTGGGGAGTGAAACAGAGGATGGAACACCTCTCTCTCTCTCTCTCTCTCTCTCTCTCTGCCTCTCCTCTCTCTGTGTAACTCTGACTTTCAAATAAATAATTAAATCTTTAAAAAATAAAACTGTTCTATAGCATACTGGAAAGTTAAGACTTTTGAAGAGCAAGGTGGGATGCCAAACTGGTTGGGTGAGGAAGAGACTGGAAGAAATGCGGGAACATGAGAGAACCCCGCGCCCAGCGATCTGGAAGACAGACTTAGTAACTGAGTGTTCAGTGACTATTGCTAGTCATTTCAATGAGCATTCAAGGAAAACTGATCTTTGGTGGGTGGTGGAGGTTTCTACAATGGGAGAAACTGGTATCGCAACAGGAGTTGGCAGCCTCCGGGCGCAGGGTGCGGCAGCGGAAGGCTGTCTGGAGTTCGGTGCGTTTAGAATCTGGGCTGCACACCGTGTGCAGTGAGGATCATTTAGCTTCCCCTGCAGTCAGGCAATCTAGCTGTGAATCTGAGAACAGATAGGTAAATTATTGTTCTGACCACTCAAAATTTGGCAAGAGCTAGAGAACCATTGCAATAGTAATGACAGAAACAGGTCAGACTCAAATTGAGCCAGAGCTTAGTAACAAATATTTCTAGCATTTTAGGCAAAACACTATTCAACCATCCTTCTTTCAGTCCGGTGAAGCATAGAAACAATAAGAACCTGTATTTATATGACTTCAGGGGGATTCAGGAAGGCCCTACGGATGCCTGAAAAAAAGCGAATTAATGGGTGAATGTGGATTTATATTAGTATTCCTCTAAGTGCTATGGTAATCTTTGACTTCAGGTTCTGCCCTCAGAGTGATATAAAACTGACAATGTTTCCTAGCTTTGGGATTCTTTCTTTTCCTCCAGTCTCCAAGGTGACTTCTGGGTCAACCACCTGAACTGCTCTGTTCACTCCTAAGACGATACCATACACTTCCTTGCTTTATAGAGACAGCAGACGCCTTGGTTGCCTGCTTAACAATGATTACACCCTTCTTCCTTGTAAAGAAAATCTCACATTTGTTTGGCAACACATCCTCTGCCACCTGGTCATGTGCTTCACAGGACAAATCACAGCAGTCAAATTCCCCTCGCCAAGCCTTGCTTAGGAATAGCTTGGGATACAGTTCTAGGCACTAACGTGTGAGAAGGAACCTATGGGAGGACTCTGAAAACGATTTCACGGCTCTGAAAATTGACCGTTCAGCTGCTGAACATTGCTATGGCGGCATGTGCTGGGATCTGAGCTAACAATCTCCAGTCATAGAAGGCAGAGGCAAAGGAAGGCCAGCTGAGTGTCAACAGGAGAGTGGAAGATGGAAAGAATCAGCCTCCTCGATGTCACCAGCTCTACTAAATCAGCCAAGTTCCACTTTAGAAGTTAGAAATGTTCTCATTGTTTAAGTGATTTTGATTTTTCTATGACTTTCAGCTAAAATATGGTAACCAATAAAAAACATATTTGTGCACTTATTATATTTCTTAGGAAGCATATTTGTTATTACCCGTAGTACCTGCTATGTACCAGGTGTCAGTGAATGGTGGTTCCCTAAAGAGATAAATGCACAGATGGATACATAGATGTGCCGCATCTTAATACTAGCTGAATTCCCTGGCATAGTGAGCTGCCTTGCTACCCACCCAGGTGTGTAGGTGACAAATCCCTTCTAGGGACTTCCCTATTTCTTCCTCCCCATTGAAAATCCATCTCCCATTTTTGTAACTTCTTCCTTCTAGGCTCATTCCAAATCACTTCTTTTCGTCTGCATCACCATTCAATTTCAAGTTACTATCTCTCTTCCCTGTCTAGTACAGTAATCTTCTAATTAGCTTCCTAGGCTTTCTTCACTGCAATCAAAAGGAGTCTTTTCAAACTGCTAAATCCCCACCTCATCCACCTCCATTTTATGCTAAGGGATAGAGAAGATAATTGCAATATTTATAAAATGCCCACAAGGCCTGTGTGCTCTGTTCCTTCTAACCATTTAGGTTCCCTTTTGCCTGATACTCTAGCAAGACAGCCCTCCTATGAATTCCCCGAATGTGCCTAGTTGTGCACTTCCTGTGTGCCTGGCGGAGTCTCCCCACACACATCCCTACACAATCACATACCTGCGTGGTCATCCACTTTTCTGCTCAGTCTTGCTTATCCCAAGGAGAACTTTCCTCAACTCCCTGAGCAGGCAGTTGTACATTTTGCTTATATCCTGTACCTCTCAGTGACAGCCAGGATGAACATCAAAACTGAGATCCTTTTGAGAATGAATGGTGGTGTCATTCATAACTAAACAATAGGTATAACCATAGAATGTCTTAGGCTAACAGAATGTTTGGCTCTCTTATTCCTAATAATTACCATGTTGCAACTTTTCTGCTTAGTTGATATCTCTACATGAACAGAAACCATGGTGTTCCCTGTGCCAAGAAAAGTGCCAGATTCAACAATAGAAACTCAATAAATATTTTGGGGCAAATATAGGAAAGAAAGAACATGATAACTCAATTCACATTTTCCTTTTCCACAATTTTATGTTATTCTCCTTAGACTACCATTGACCAAACAAGCTATAGTCTGGCTTCCTGTTTTTTAACATCTGATCATTTGGGACTGCTTTATTGCTGATTCATTTAGCCACCAAGTATCTGCTGAACGTCTAATATGTGCTGAGGATGATTCTAGAGACTGGAGGGATAACATGGGAAATAAGACATGATTCCTGCCCTCAAAGAACGAGCAGTCAATTGAGGGAGATACTTAAATTCCACCAGCATTCCAGATCAGTTTCTATCACATGAATGCTTAGCCAATCAGGTCCTTTCCTGGACCCAAAAGTGATAGTTGGTTTTCTCTTTTATTTCCTCCTCAGCTCTATCATTTCCTTTATTTCAATCCAAGGTCAGTTCCCCCATGATTTCCATTTCTTACTGAAACCTAGCTCCAGGAAACATTCAGCTACTTTGTGGTAATTTCAGATTCTGGCAATATGTTAAAAATGATATTAATGCATATCAACTTGCAAGAAATAAATGGAAATCTCAAGATGCCTGAAATTAAGAGCTATAAGTGTAGGATCTGATCCTGGAGCTTCCCCATGGGTGGTTATCAAATTCAGTAATAGCTAGTAGTTTGGGTTTTAATATACAATCAGGCCAGGATATGAGGCCGTGGGTCCTATGAGACGCTGAATGGAACTAATACCCCTTCTTAAGCTGGAATGCTCACAGGGATATAGCCTCAATAATTAGGGGCATAGAAAAAAAATCTGCCCACCTTCACAGGGAGATGATGAAATTTGCTGTTCTGAGCTATGAAAAAGGGGAAAAATTATTCCCAAAGAAATAAAAATCACAGTGCTCAGCTCTAACTGTGTTAAAGCTGGAATGTATATTTCTATAGTGGTTTCAAAACTGTCAAGACAAGAAACTCACATAAAAATTAATCCTGGGAGAGAGACACCAACGGGGAAATGAACAGAAGATCGCTCTGGATTGACACTTCTGCAGCCTAGGTCACAGGGTAGTTTTCAGAGGACAGTTTCATTAAAGATAAGCTCACAATACCAGGTATAACACCAAAAACAGAAGGATGGGAACCCAGCAATCTATGGCAGAAGAGATGTTATCTTTAAAAAATGATGCTGTAGCTCATGACAAGAGCCTTGGGTGAACACTGACATCATAAATAAGAGTGTCAATTGTTAAATCAACAGTGGGAGTCACTGTGCACTTGCTCTCCATGTAGGATCTCTGTCCTTAATGTGTTGTACTATGAGAATTAACAGTGAAACTAGTATTCAAACAGTACTTTCTACTTTGTGTGTCTGTATGAGTGCAAACTGTTGAAATTTTTACTTAGTATAGAGTTGATCTTCTGTTTATAAAGATAATTAAAAATGAATCTTAATGAAGAATGGGATGGGAGAGGGAGTAGGAGATGGGATGGTTTGTGGGTGGGAGGGAGGTTATGAGGGGAAGAACTGCTATATCCAAAAGTTTTACTTTTGAAATTTATATTTATTAAATAAAAGCTTTCTGTTAAAAAAAAAAGATGCTATAGGTCAAACATCCCAGAAACAGATTCTGAGACAAAGATCTGCATGCAGGAAGGTGACTAGAGGGTGCCCTAAGGAATGACATCTTTAAGGGTATGAAAGAAGTAGACTTAGTCGGAAGAATGTCAGGTGATACAGTTGCAACAGAGGCCTCATCTGATCCCATAGAGATCTCTGGAGCTGAGATAGCCACTAAGAATTTTCCCAAATTGAGACAATTAGATTGAAGATTTGTTCCTCAACATTAGCACTCATTGGATACAAGTCACCCCCCAGGAAAAGGTCACAAGCTTGGGAAATATGGCTCCCTCTTTCCAAAGACAATTTCCTGGAGGACCCAGAAGTGAGCCATCAGCAGCCAGTATATACAGGCAGCAGGGAAGTGATTGTGTGTGCTGGTCCTGAAAGGGGGAACGGGAGGTGGGGACTTGGCTGGCACAGAACAGCATTCGCCGTATTCCACCGCCTTAAACTGCTCAGACCACTTACACTTGGCATTTTGTGGTGAGTCTTTCCATCTGGGAAGAACATGCTGTTTCTGGTTGGTCTCAGCTTCTGAGGAATTTTATATAAGGAAGCAAGTGAAGAAGGTTAGCAGTCCCTGCTGATACAATTAGATTCAAGAGCATAGCTAGTTTCCATCATCTTTCTCCTCGGTTATCAACTCTAGATTCTTTTCACTCTCAGCAAGTACCTCTTATAGGTAGTCTTAGTAGCCTAACTGGTGGAAACTCAGTATCTAAAATCTGAGGGTATATTGACTGCATTTATCCACTGCCCATCAAATTAGACAGCCGAGTATCAAGAGATGCCCAATGGTTCATTTGAGTGTGAAACATATTATTTCTTTTCTTCATTATGTAACACAAGCTATACCAGCTATATCTCCTTCTTACAACCAGTTTAAATTACCCCTACAGGGATGGTATTCCTTCCCCTTGCTTGCTGGCCTGTTGGCATAAAGAGCCTTAAGGAACCAAGTGGCAGCCATAGTTGAAACTAAAATGGGACTCTTAGGTGTTCCTCAGAGGCAACATTCACCCTCTGGGAATTAGAACTTCTACTACAGAGCCTAAAGTTGAATGGACAAGCATATAGATTCCATAAGTGAGTCACTGTAAGGTAATAGGAAAGACAAGTTAAGAAACATGGTGGATAGAATATGCAGATCCAAGGAGCACATAAGAAGAAATATATACAATCTGGACACTTCAGAAAAGGCATAGGACAGGGAATAAGCAAAGTAAATGAAAATATGACAGGTTAGAAGCAGAAAATAAGGACCAGAATTGTGGTGCAATGGACTGATCTGTTGTCTGCAACACTATCATCCCATATGGGCACCAGTTTGAGACCCAGCTGACAGCCCAAGTGCTTGAGCCTCTGTCACCCAGATGGTGTTCTAGGGTGGGAGACCCAGATGGTGTTTTAGGCTCCTGGCTTCAGCTTGGCCAAGCCTTGGCTGTTGCAGCCATTTAGGGAGTGAAACAGCAGATGGAAAATTTCTCTCTCTCTCACCCCACCTTTCAAATAAATACATCCTTTTTAAAAAGCAGAAAATAACATGATAGAAATAAAGCAATATGTATATAACCACAATAAATATAAATGGACTAAACTCAACATTCGACAGGCAGAGATCCTCAGAGTGGGTTTATAAATCCAGTTGTATAAAACAAACAAATCTAAAATAAAATGGCACAGAAGATTGAAAAGATTTAAGGGATAAGAAAAATTTATTAGACAAATCCTCATCAAAAAAAGTTATATGGGTTATATTTCTCAAACAAATTAATCTTTAAGGTAAAACATTTTTATGAATGAAGAGGTCATTTACTTGGAAGATATAAAGCTTTGAGTCTCTATGTTCTTACTAGCACAGATTCAAAATATATAGAGAAATTTAGGAGTTGGTGGCAGATTTTGCATTTTCACAAGTCTTACTACCTCACCCCCCCAAAAAAAAAAATTAAGGGAGTGGTAATTGGTCAATGCAATCCTAACTATTCAGAAGCAAGGTTGATCTATAAATACACTCTGGAAAGTGATTAAATACATTCTTCTTATCTCGCTAACTTTGTTTGCTATACACAGCTGTTTATGAA
The DNA here is from genome assembly GCF_964237555.1 of Oryctolagus cuniculus. Classification (NCBI taxonomy): domain Eukaryota; kingdom Metazoa; phylum Chordata; class Mammalia; order Lagomorpha; family Leporidae; genus Oryctolagus; species Oryctolagus cuniculus. Next base: position 82,614,445 of record NC_091445.1, on the reverse strand, counting down.
GTTGAATTTTTGCTTACTGGTTCTAGGAAGTAAATTTGGTAAATAGATTGTGGAATTGAGCTGAACTTTCAGTAAGAAATATAAAACTTGAGACAATTGTCAAGCATTCATGCACCATGGTAGAACTTCTAAGTGAGTTTCTTATAAAACCTAAATAGATTTTGAGAACTTTGATTGCCTGATAGCTCTTAACAAAGTCAAATTCTGACAATAAAGAAGATCTTTCATGTTAATTCTCTAGTTTTTTTTTTTTTTTTTGAGGGGGTACGTTTGGAGGGTGGAGGGGCAATTGGTTTTTGCTTTTTGCTTGGTTGGGAAATTTTTCTTTAATTAAAATAAATCTCAGTGGCATGGTTGATCAAAAAGATACTTCCAGGGCTGTCACTGTGATGTAGAGGGTACAGCCCCTATCTGTGACACCAGCATTCCATATGGGCCCCGGTTTTTGTCCTGGATGCTCTACTACCAATCCCTGCTAATGGCCTGGGAAAAGCAGTGGAAGATGACCCAAGTGTTTGAGGTCCTGTCACACATGTGGAAAACCTATGTCAAAGCTCCTGGCTTTGGCCTGACTCAGCTCTGGCCATTGGGCCATCTGGGAGTGAATCAGCAGATGGAAGATCTCTCTCTCTCTCTCTCTCTCTCTCTGTCTCCCCCTATCTCTGTAACTCTGCCTTTCAAATAAATAATCTTTTTTTAAAAAATGGGCCCTTCCCATGGATTAAAATTCTAAAAGAGCCACATGTCTCTAGCTGTCTATATTTAACAAGTCAGATAATTTGTTCCCTCTTATATATAGGTTCTTTCCCTTCTTTATGTCTCCATCATGCTTTTCCCACACAGTCTTGCTTGTCCTTTCACAAACGGAAGTGAAAATGGATTTTGTAACTAAAAATGCTGTGGCATAGTGAGGAGGTAGAGGAAGGGCAGGGGGAGGGAGGGAGGGGGAGAGAGAGAGAGAGAGAGAGATCATGAGCACTGGGGCTTTTTGAAGGGGAGACCTTGGAAGGGGAGGTGATAGATACGTTCTTGATGGCCTCGCTAAAGGGGAGCTGTGGCTGCTAAATTTGACCTTGCTCCTGAGTAATTGATGAGACGTAACATTATCATCAGAATGATGGTAATGAGCTGTACATGCAGACTCACTGCCTGTGGAGATTGCAGACAAAATAGACTTTGAGGCAAAATGCATTATTCAGGCTAAAAAGACTCATTACACACATTCCTGTTAGGAAAGCTTTGGTGGGGTTATTGAATTATGAGCAGCTCAGGTCTTCCATATCAGAAGAGCAGAAAATTTTAACAGCAAGAAAAGCAAAAGGTGTCCCAAAATGGACTTGGTGGTGATGACAGTGCCTCAGGTCTCCTTGCTTTTGTCATTCTAAAGAACCAGGCTTCACCATCCCCCAAAGTAAGTTTCAACACTGAGTTCATCATTAGGCTCTGTCTTAGTTACCCGTCTGGTGCCACTTCTCTGACACTTGAAAATGCCAAATATTCCCCTAGTTGTGGTTTTAGCATAAATTAACTTCATTTCTGCTTTTTTTTTGTGTTCTTTTTGAGAACTTTTCTTTGAAGAAAATTTCGGTGTCTCTGGACTCAGTGATTTTATTAGGTGCTTTGCAGATAGCACCTCTCATTTCTGATCTATAGTTTTCCTTGTTAAATGAGAGTTCAGCCATGCATGTGTGAAAAGCTCTGCCTTTGGATCTTTGGTTTACCCTTGCAAATCTTCTGCCTGAATCTGGAAGCAATTCCTCATTATTCTCTATCTCTCTCTCTCTCTCCTCTCTCTCTCCAGCCTTTCTACCAAGGTCTACAGTTTATTCATTTATGGTAACAGATGACCAGCCCTTCCTCTTCTTTTATGTATAGGTTGACCTTCCTGGTTGAGTTTTTTCTAAAACTGACACACGAGATATAAGCACAGATAACCTTGTAAATCCGAAGGCTAGTTCCACTGAGTTAAAATTCTGTAACATTCAGGTGCTGGAACTTGACACTAATGGAAATTTAAATTTACAGTTTAGTGCTTGATGCCTCACACTGTGAATGGTTGCCACAAATCTAGGTTTGTGAGCCTCGATTTGTGACATCGCTCTTTTTACAACAGCCTTCAAATTCCGGAGTGAATCGGAATGATGCAGCATGCTGATTAAAAAGCTGATTCTGGGTCCTATCCCTGGAGACTGATTCTTTAGTTCTAAGGCAGGACCCTGGGACCTACATTTTCAAAAGCTTTTTGGATGATTCTAATGTGTCACATACTTTAACCTCCGTGAAAGAGTCTAAGCAAGATTAGAGCAGCTGCTGACATCCAGTGGGACCTTGGTGTGGGTAGAAGCTGGCCTGGCACCGATGACAAGGCCCCAAGTGAACGTAAGCTGACTCAACAGAACATCGATATCAGACTAAGCCATTCTGGCGTGATAAAGCAAGACACAAACATGACCACTTGCAATCATATCTAAATGCAGACAAAAACAAGAACAATGTCCAAACCACAAAACACTAAGCATTCTTCTCTCCCAATTATATCAGTGACAGCTCTATCCCTGGTCTACTCTGGCCTCCCTATAGTTTAGATCATTGGGACACACAATCATAGAATTGCCTCCACTTTCGCACAGCCTACAATTCAGAGCAAAGTCCTACTTCCTAAATCTTCTCCAAAACCATGAAACATAAGCCCAACTCTCGTCTTCCCTGCCGTTGTCCATGGTGCGCTTTCTCCTTCACAGCGACAAGTAATACACCTAACAATTCTATTAGAAGGTGTGCTTCTAGTGGGCTTTGCCCGGAGGACACCGGCAAGGCTCACCAGCTGGGCCAGTGCTTTCCAGTACTTTTCCTCAATGCCCAAGGTGTGCTGATCACTCATGCCTACTGAAGCCACTCGGGGACCTTGTAGGATTCAGGGACATTCTTCTCCCTGCTGTGGAAATGAATGGGGCCCTTCCTGCATCAGTCATGAACCATGCAGGATAGTGCACGCAACGAGGGATGAGAAGGACTTGCGAACACATTGAAAATAAAGATTTTGGAGCACCGGGAGCAGCAACCACAGGCTAATGTTCCCATCTGTAGGCCTGAGGGGCAAAAGCACGCGATGGTTACTAGAGAGAGCCACCAAGAGGGCCACCCAACAGGAGCAGCAGCCTTCGGGACACACGCGCAGCCCCCGCTGACGCACTGGCCAGCAGGATGGCAGCTGGGGTCACAAATGCCCCAGTTTCCCTCTTCTTCCTCCCTCTGATCTCCTGCCCAGCATCTCTGGGTGTAGTGAATTAGACTTTTATGTTATCTTGGCATCTGTTTTGAACACGGGTTTGATTTTCTCATACCAGAAGCAGGGCTTTAGTCACCCTTGACACAGTTTTCAGTTCTCCATCTTGTTCCAGTTCCTCAGTGTGCTCAGTCCTGGTGCCTACCTTGTACACCTGCCCCCCCCCCCCCCGAGACGAGCCCTCTACAGCACTGCTGCTACAACCGGCTTCACTTGCTCTACGGCCCCCCAACCCTGAATGGATCACACACTTTTGCCCAAGGGACCACGTCTCAGTCACATTGTGCCCCCGTGGAACCCAAGCCTAAACCCTCCACTTAGAACTCCCTAAGTGAAGCAACACACAGGACCCTAAAACGTCCCCACCTTGCTCTCTAGCTCGCCCTCCCCACCTGCTGAAGAGTCTCCTGTCCCAGATGACTGCCCCCTTCCCATGGACATGTGGGGCATGCTGCCCCCTTAGCCCCGATCTGTAAGCAATGAAGCAGCTGCAGGGGTTTTATGTGTTTTTGGTGTTACTCACTCCACATCTTACCTGCCCGACACATCCGCACCTGATTTTTTTTTGCATGTATAAATAAGATCATATTTTGTGATACATTCAGTGCTTTATAACAAAAGCTTTTAAAATAATGTCAAGAAAGAATAATATTTTTACCTTCTTTGATCATTTTGCCAGATAAAATAAATATATGGTACGGCTTCCAGTGATTATTTGCAACTTCCAAAACCAGACCAACTATAATACTAAGCGTATGAATATTTTATAGCAATATAAGCTCAACTTTTCTTCTTTTTCCCATTGTGCCTTTTAAGATTTAGATGCCAGTAGTACAGGTTCAGTTCATTATATCAATGATCATGTTAGGTTCGTGATACAAAGCTCACACACATTTTCTAGGAATACAAGAAAGTAAATGAGTTATATATTTTTGAGAAACAGACTCAAATGATTCAGTAATGGGCTGAAAAAAATGCTTTGTGACAAAACAATACTCTTCTCCAATCAATCAAGATAAACGATGTTTGACTGTAGCCAGTGTGTGCTGGGGCTGGCCCATAGCTCCCCAGCTCTGCCAGAACCCAACTTCCTCCCAGGTCGAGTGTCCCCTACAAGGTGGCTATGTTGGTAGACATGAGCTGGACGCAGATCCAGCAAGAGCCACTAGGGCATCTGCCAGTATAAAAAAGTCTCCTGTGGGAAGGACACCTGGTTAGAGTTTGGACACTTAAGAATTAGGTCCACTGTCAGAGTAGAGAAGTATCCTGTGAAAGGCACAGCACAAACACCCATGACTGCCTGCCCTGGAGCCCCACCCGGGCAGGGCTAGAGTTGATTGCCACTCCCATGAGAGACCTCAAGACCAGACTGGAAGAACATACAACAGCGTGCAAGAAAGCACAATATAGGGACCAGCATTGACACAGAGGGTTAAGCCTCTACCTGAAACGCTGGCATTGCTCTCTGCTTCTGATCCAGCTTCTTGCTAGTGCTCCTGGGAAAGCAGTGGAGGAAAGCACATGGGCAATGTGGAAGACCCAGATGGAGTTCCAGGCTCCTATTTTTAGCCTGGCCCAGCTCTGCCTTGAAGCCATTTGGGGAGTTAACCATCAAATGGAAGATCTGTGTGTGTGTGTGTGTGTGTGTGTGTGTTTGACTATACTTTTCAAATAAATAAAAAGTAAAATCTTTTTTAAAAGTCTATTATGCAGTCCACATGGTCAGCACCCAAAAGCCCAGAGTGGGGTGGGACAGTCAGTGCACTGACAGATTCACAAGCCTTTCTCTCTCTTTCTTCCTTCCTTCCTTCCTTTCTTTCTTTCTTTCTTTCTTTCTTTCTTTCTTTCTTTCTTTCTTTCTTTCTTTCTTTTTCTTTCTTCCTTCCTTCCTTCCTTCCTTCCTTCCTTCCTTCCTTCCTTCGATTTATTTATTTATTTATATATTTGAGAGAGAGAGAGAGAGGTCTTCCCTCCACTGGTTCACTCCCCAGTTGGCCACAACGTCTAGAGCTGCGCCGATCCAAAGCCAGAGCCAGGAGCTTCTTCCCGGTCTCCCACGTGGGTGCAGGGGCCCAAGGACTTGGGCCATCTTCTACTGCTTTCCCAGGCCATAGCAGAGAGCCGGATCAAAAGAGGAGCAGCCAGGACTAGAATCCGCGCCCATATGGGATGCCAGCACTGCAGGTGGCGGCTTTACCTGCTAAGCCACAGTGCCAGCCCTGACAAGCCTTTCTATACCACCTGTACCATAGATATGCAATGGTATCAAGTACTGTTGAAATCCACGGAACTAAGTACAAAAGCAAAGCAAGTTATTGTTCCTTTGAAAACTAAGTTGAATGCTTTTGAAAGACTAAAAACAACAGTGGTAACAGGAAAACAGATGGTTGCACTTATGATGTACTGGTACTGCTGCAAGTGCTGCACCCCCATCAGTCTATTGGTTTTCTATCGCTGCTGGGACAAATGACCCCACATTCAGCGGCTCAAGCAAACTCAAATTCACCCTCTCGGTGTTTCAGAGGTCAAATTCTCAAGTGGGTCTGATGGGACTAAAATGAGAGCAATCCGCCAGGCTGCATCCCTTCCACAGGCGGGGGATTCTGTTCCCTCCCTTTTCCGCCTCTACACGCTGCCCACAGTCCATGGCTCCTCTCCCCTTCCAGAAATCACATTACTCCAACCTTTTTAAAAAATTTATTATTTATTTATTTGAAAGGTAGAGTTAGAGAGAGAGCGAGAGAGCAAGAGAGTGAGAGAGAAAGAGGGCGCTATCTTCCATCCACTGGTTCACTCCCAAATGGCCGGGACAGCCAGGACCAGGCCAGGCCAAAGCCCGGATCCAGAAGCTTATTCCAATCCCCAACATGGGTGGATGGAACCAAGCACTTGGACCATTCTCCATTGCTTTCCCATTAGCAGGGAACTGGATCAGAAGCAGAACAACAGGGACTCGAACTGGTGCCCATATGGGATGCCGGCACTGCAGGCTGCAACAGTGCCAGCCCCTACTCCAACCTATGTTTCCTTCACATACCTCCTTCTCTGCCTCTTCACTCTCCTGCATCCCTCTTCCACTTAATAGGATGCTTGTGATTACCCCTGAATAATTCTGTACAGTTTCATATCTCAAAATAATAACCTAATCACACCTGCAAAGTCTCTTTGTCAGGTAAGGGATATATGCATGGTTTCCAGGGATTCAAGGGTGTCTTATTTCCCCTAAAAATGAATATTCTCCTACACAACTACGATATAACCAGCAAAATTAGAAAATTCACGATGTGGTACTTTAATATTTCTACTCTCCAGACTCCACCCAAGCTTTGACAGTTGTATCCAAATTGTCTCTTGTAGGAGAAGAACCCGGTTTGCCTAAGAATTCTAGATTGCAATTAGTTGCTGTGTTTTTTAGCTGTCAACTCGAGCAGTTCCTCCATCTGGGCTTGACATTGTGACCTTGACATTTTTGACAACTGCAGGCCAGTTATCTTGCAAAACGTTCCTTAATTTGAATTTTTCTGATGTTTCCTCATCCTTTTATGCAGGAATATCACAAATGAGGTGATACTGGGTTCTTTTCCATGCATTTAATCAGATACTGCACAATTTTTAGCTGTCCTACTACTGGTAGTATTCACAATGATGACTTAGTTAAGGTAGACTAAGAAAGACTTTCCTGGTGCAACCACTATTTTTTCTTTCATAGTTAATAAATAATTTTTGGAAGAGGTATTTTGAAACTGCATATATACCCAGTAACATCAAACTTTCAATCCACTCTTCATTATTTCTGAGAATTTTAATCATGGGTCATAATCTATCTATTTTGCTGCTTAAATTGCCACCAATTTTGCCAGCAGGATCTGTTTCAAGCTGGTTTAGCTTAGACCTACGCTTCCTGGAGTTTATTCCTAATCCCTGAAGGTGCTCCAGGCTCCCAGGTGCTTTCCCTGCCACAGACCTGAATCAGCCATTTGTTCAAGGGTCCCAGGCTCCCTTTGGCAGGAAATGGCATTGGAGACCAAGATCATCACTACTGGTTCTTACAGTGGGCTAACTTAGTATGCATTACAACGATTTTGATTTCTATTTCTGTTGGAAATCAAGACTCACACTGAATACAGCCAATTCCAAACTACCAACACATAATTCATTCTAGTTTTCTACCTTTCTATAAGTGGGGGTGGGAGTATTTTGCCTACCACATGCATTAACTCATTTAATCTTCATAATATCCTTATGCTTTAGATTTTTAAGATGCCAGCCTGACCACCCAGCATCCCCAAAAACAACAGTATGTGGTCCAAATGGCTTGGGGTGGGAGTAGGGTTCTTTGTATTTTACTCGCAACTTTTCTGTAAATTTGTGATTGCTTCAGAATTTTAACAAGTTTATGTTTTAAAAAAAAAACCACTCCTTTGTATCAGGAGACTATGAGATAAAGTAATGTTCATGGTGTTCCTGGTAATCTGATTGAGATTGAAAGGTGTGAATTATTAGAGAGAGAGAGAGAGAGACAGAGACAGAGAGAGAGACAGAGAGAGAATGGAAGAAAAGTGGAGAGAGAACATTTTTTTAAATAGATGTATCTGTTTATTTGAAAGGAATAGTTACAGAGAGAAGGAGGAGAGACAAAAAGAACAAGAGAGATATTCCATCTTGTGGTTCACTCCCTAAATGGCCATAAACTTTTGAGCCTTGGCTAGGCTTAAGCCAGGAGCCAGAAACTCCATCCAGTTCTCCCACATGGGTGACAGGAGCCCAAGCACTTGGGCCACCCTCCACTGCTTTGCTAGGCATCTTAGCAGGGAACTGGATCAGAAGTAGCGCAGCTGGGACTCAAAGTGGCCCTCCTATTGGATGCCAGTGGAGGCTTAACCCACTACACTACAATGTCATCCCCGAGAGAGAGAGAGCACTTTAATATTGGGAGGGTAGGAACTGACTTTTAACAGCTTGGCCTTGTGGTTGAGAGTTTCCATCTTCAGCTTCTTACTTCATCCACTGTTTTCATACGGCCACTTGACAGCGTTCCAGGCCTGAGGTCCACTCAGAAGTGGGTGATCCTGGTGAGCTAACCCACTATCTTGCTTGGGAAACAGTCCATTAACATGGCAGAATGCATTAGCCTAAAACTAACAACTGGATAAACTCCTCAAGGCTTCTTTAGTCTCCTTAGAAAAGAAGCAGAATAGAATGATGATGACACCCTGGAATTTTAGAGATTATCTGGTTCAAGAACCTTACTTTACAAAGAAACCCAAGTAAAGTGGTTAAGGATTTGGACAAAGGATTTGCACAGTTATTGAGGGGTGGGGCTCAGAAAGCACTCACATCCCCCAACAGGTCTCTGATGTCCTCCTAGAACTGACCTCTGAGCTTGATGACTGCTGCATGCAGCCATGGACTTGCTCAGTTGGCAGGGGAGGTCTCCTCCACCCCGGGGGATTAGGCTTGGTGGTGATTCTGTTTATTAACAAAAATCAGAGTGGGGAAATCATCAACACCTTAAACATCCTGTGTGACAGAGAGTTTGTTTGGGAATTTGATCTCTTAAATAGAGTTCCACACTGTCTTTCTTGTATAAGTCTCAGCTACAATGCATCATCTCTGGCTTCCACTTGCTGTCTCTGTGGAATTGAAACTTCAGAGCCAAGTTTCCAACAATCTGAGTGTAGAGACAGTCTCGGTTTCAGTATCCCCCAGTCGTTGGCTGTGTGACCTGGACAAGTTATCTAACCTCTCTCTGATCAGCTACCCTTTCTGCAAAATGGAGGCCCCAAGTTCCCCTTCTGTGTTCTCAGCCCCAACCAAGGAACCAGCCATTTCTCCAAAGAGTCCTGGCTGCTTTCAGTGGAGAACTATTGGATTATTCCTGCTCCTAGTTTTTCATTGCAGAAAGAGCTAAGGAATGTCTGTTACATTCAGATTTCTTTCTACAAAATATACTTACAGTGAAAACTATGAGTCATGCTGATAGCTCTAATTCCAAATCAACACCACAAAGTCTGTGCGAGTTTTCTCCCTTTCCATATTTGTAACTCCCTTCTCCAGCCGTGAATAATCTAGTTGACATTATCCTAAGTAGACTTACTTACTTGGTTAACACTTCTGTTTGTAACCAGTCTGCTATTCCTCTCCCCATCCCCTTCCTGCGTGGACTCTGTCACCCCTTGCCCAGCCACCTCTCTGCATGGTCAGCCTCCAAACCCTAAGTTGGCTGTGATACCCCACACTGGGTTGTGTTTATGCAAGGATTCCCACTTCATTCTGCTTGGACTCTGACTCACCAAAGCAAGCTGTCCTGCCCACCGTGGACCTCCTCCTCCCTCTGGTTGGGCTCCAACTCTCTGCACTGGGCCAGTTCCCTTTGTGGACACATGGGCTACCTTGCCTCGGCTCTGACACCCTATGTCAAGCAACTCTGCCGCTCTCTGTGCAACCCCCCGTCCACTCAGGCTCGACACCCGCTCTGTGCATCTGTGGCTTCTCTGCTTCTTCAGAAGCAGATGTCAACCTTGCCCTGCCTCACCTAGGACTTTAGGACCAAATTGTTCAGGAAGAAAAGGGGACAAGGGGAGGGAACACTCACTGTGTGTTTTAATGTCCTCTGATGCCATGAGGACAGTAGGGCAAATAAACAGAAGGGAAGGTCATGCATTCGACAGGACACTCGAGTCTCTTATGCATGGACCCCAACCACACAGGGAAGAGGATTTCCATGCTGATCCTCAAGAGTGGGGTTACCAACACCTTCTGACTACTGCTTCAGTCTGAGCACCAGACATTCGCGCACTCAACTGTCATTGTTGTCGCCATCACTGACTCATAGGTCTTTTTCACTTCATTCTCTCAGCACGAAGGCCTTACCTACTAAGTCTCCTTGCATTTAGCACTTTATGGACTTTTGATAGATTCTTGGCGAGCTGGCACACGTTGGTATTCTACAATCAGTGTGAGCTTAGAAGTCAGGCACACTCACATTTGAATCATTCTGATTTATTACCTGTATGAATTTGGGTTACTGATTGTCACAGGCCTCTGTTTCTTTACCTCTAAAATAGGTGTCCATATCTACTCCTTAACTTGTAACAAGAACTAAAGATAGATACACACAGATTCCGTGTTGTAAAGCCATTCCTGGCCCTTCTACCTCCTTAGCTTATGTGTGATTGTGTGCATGTGCGTGTGTGTGTGTGAGTGTGTGTGCGTGCATCTGTCTGGTTCTCTGTCCACTCTTTTTCCTTTAAGTTTTGAGACCATGTGAAAAACTCTGGTATGTAAATGCTAATCAGTAATAATAGTTCTGAAGACAAGAAGATTGGCCTCATTTCTCAATACACTTAAAATAAATTTAGTGCCTGTTTTTCTCAGAAGTATCTGACCCCATGAGCATTGCCTGGACTTCCTTGAAAAATTTAAACTTGACGGTCTCAAGACTATGCTCATGTTTTTATCATTACTCTGAAGATGTCCTCAGTATAGACAAAACAAGAGAAAGCAAAACATCCTTTCTCCAAATTCGCCTCCTCCTGCACTCAGTTTACCGAGAGTACTACCTGCCACCTACCCCCGTGGAAGTTCTCCTGTGTGTCGGCCTCGCGCTCTCTCAACTGCTCACGGTGGAGCTGTGGGGATGCCCTGGGCCCTCTGTGTGTCAGAGGCCATCCCAAGAAAAGCAGACCTGGAAGACCTGTAGAGTCTGTTGGTCCAGCCCACCCCAGCTGGTTGGAATAATCTCTATTTGTTGCCCTATAAAAACATTCTGTGATATCCTGCATTGCGTTCCTGTCTTTGAAGCAATTCAGTCGAAATACCTTCTCCTTGGTTGCTGTATTATAATTTCACAGTGCATATCCCTTCCTCTGATTGCAAGGAAGCCTTGTGCAGAGTGAAGTACGGCGTCTCTCACGCGTGATGAGATGGAGATTGTTATCCCGGCCCCCATGACACCAGAGGGAACCTGCACTTGTGTAATCATCAGAGTACAGTCCATAGAAGAGGGCTATAGAACTGTTTCCTTTTTAGGGGTTTAATTAAAACCATTACTTAAAAATAAGCATCGTGACAACATCGTGATTGGGCTATTTTCAAACTGAGGAGCACCTATGAGAATTCTGGGTTGCATGAGAGAAGGGCCTTGTAGTTCTACATGCGTGTTTGCTGGATTCAAACATTTCATGAAATCTGCTAACCTGGCAATGGCTGTGCTGATTATTTGCCCAGAAACGAGAGGCATATCAAAATAATCTAGTATTTTCTGATTTTTTGAGAGGTCATTATAAGACGTTCTCTTTTACTCAGCAAGGATTAAACAACCAAGTCTATGCTTTTTATTGCTGATTTCTACTATTAAAGCAAGTACATATAAGCCTAGCTGATTGCAATATAAAGAATCATTCTCTTGGGTCCTACTTGTATTCATTCTCTTTCTACACTTTAAAAAAAAACCCATTCATCAATGACTCTGCAGTAGCAGGACTTAGCATGCGCATATCATCTTCTCATCTTCGTCGCAGTCTTCCAAAATCAGGCGTGTGGATGTGGGGTCTGTACACACCCGCCCACACTCACAAATACATATATGCACACGCAGGCACTGACAATGGCATCCAAACATATTTACCCATAATTACATTGCAGGCACTTTATCAGACACAGATATTTTTGCATTCGCATGTGGAACCTGCAAAGAATCCACGCTAATGTTTAGAGTCTTAAAGCAAACTGTAATCTTATAAACAGCGAGGTGAACCTCAGAGGCAGTAGTCTTTTGATATGCAGCATAAGTGAAAGGCTGCATAACATAAAATGATGGCGCTATTAATCCTGCGGCACTGGTGGCGCCCAGCCCCCCCTCCGCTATTGATACCAATGCCATTGTCTCTGGCTTTAAACTTCATCAGTATGCAAACGGAGTGTCACTATGATGGGTGGTAACTTGGTTGGATGCACTTTCTACATTTCTGGCAAATGAGTATAATTATTTTCAGAGCTGCGGGCAACTCATGCATGTTTTATCCTCCATCTGGACCGGCACGGTACACAATAGTGATAAAAGATGATTTTCCCTCTTGGATGTTCAGAGGCCATCATCGACACAGTCCTGATGAAATGGCCGTGTATCCCCTAGCAGTTCTATATCTACCACAGCTTGACAACAAAATTATTTCCCCATAGTACTAAAACACTTCAAATATTCAAGCCCTCTGTGCATATATTTGTGTTTTGAAGCATTCAGCGTTAACATAATGTGGTAATTTATAAACTGACAAATTAACTATGCAGAAATCACAGAGAGGCCTTATGAGGTCTGCAAAGCAGCAGAAAAGAAAGCAAGCGCTTTTTGCGCTCTGCCATAATAATAATCCTATCAACCGCCGCAGATTGCCCGGCCTCCCATTGTTCAAGCCGCCCGCTCTACAGCGCGCTCGCTCGCTCTAGGTGATGCCTCACACACCACCAACCAGGAGGCTGGGCTTGGGATTCCCAGTGCCATCTCTCGCCCGGGAACAGCGCTGATGGCGGGGAGGGCACCAATAAAAAAAAAGGTGCCAAGTCGTTCAGGCTGACCACGGCAAAACAGAAACGGAGGTGTGGCATGCATGGCATTTGGGGACTGTGGGATTTGCCTCCTCAAGACTGGACAGGCACAATCAGTAATGGCAAAACTGAGACCACGCATGTGAAAGGAAGACTGGCCTTCTTTGTTTCGTGGTTAGGAAATCATTTCCATGATTAAAATCCGTCCTCTTGCTCACTCGCCCTAGCAAACGCGGGCGAGCCTCGCAGGCCCACGATCGATCCTCAGACAGTGGAAAAGAGGCAGCATTCATCAGAGGTCGCAAAAGAGCGCATTTTCACTTTTATTGTATTAGCTTAATTCTCTTTCAGATGAATTACAGACTCCTTTCACGGGGGCCGAGGGGAGAGTCTGTGTATCTTCTGCTGCCCCCATCTGTTTAACATGTAGATTCTTAGAAGGCAGAATTAATTTTGAGAGGCAAGAAAGTATTCACGAATTCTTTGTAAAAATACAGAACATTCCTTCATGATCTGCCAAGCCAGCCTCACTTCCTTCCTCCCCCACGGCACCCTGTTCTCCACTCATCTCCCTCGGTCGCCCCCACCCACCCATGCAGGCACACTTGCTCTGTGCAGATTCACACATGCATGCTAAGCACACACACACACACACACACCGTCCTTTAAATGGTATGTACCAGCTACGAGGCCTACCAAACATCAGACACTCTTTATCAGCAGTTGTGCCAGGGTCTCCATGGCAACAGTATAATAGATTTGCCCTTATTCAATCCCAGAGGCCACATTGAAGCTCAATGCAAAATTTGCTGGGGCCTGAATTCTTTTCAAGCCATGGCTCATGTGTCAGGAAACAAGTCAATGCACAGACAGCCCTGCACATAAAGATGGAAAGGAACCTTTTCTCTCCACTGCTGTTGGCTCACAGTGACATTCAGAAGCCCAGACCCTTCTAGATCTCATTTCTGTCTCATTTTCTAGTTATTAATTCACTTCTTTGGGTGGAGAGGCGCGTGGGGGAGGGGAGAGCCACGCTTTGCAATAATAAACCGCCAACGAAAGTGCAGAGCAAGCTGCATAAAAATGAAGCGAGCATCTCTCGCCCTCCAGGGTTACATAGGATTCAACATGGCTGAAGCCCACCCCAGCTGCAGGCTACACCCCGGGGTTGGAGACACCTCGGCACCGAGCAGGGCTGAGCAGCCCTGCCAACCTCCTTGACCCAGACTGGAGTGGCATTTGGCGACACCGGGGGACGGGAGGCGGACCAACGGCCACGTGCCGGCGTCCTGAAGCCAGTCTCTGCAGGCAGGAGGAAATCCCTGGAGCTCACACCTGAAGCACACTGTGACTAAAACAAGCAGAGCTTAGAAGTTAAACAATCATTTGTTTCAGGTTTATTTTAATCATTAGCTTTGGGACTTCCAAGATGATTACTTTGTAGGTTAATTATTTTCTGTGCTGTGGCTTTCCAAACCTAATTGCTCAACTTCATGATTGTACATAGTGATCCATAGCCGGTTCCTAAAATTACCTGTCCAAATATTTTCCCTTCTGATGATCACTGAGAATTTGCTGTTTTTCTCCCAGAGTCGGAACTTTGCATAAACGGCTTGGCTGGGAGACCCTTGTGTGGTTTTGAAGATTAAACTGGAGACAGCACTGGGCAGGTGCTAGAACTCAGTTGGCAATACTATTAAGATGAGACCCAAGACTCTTAATGGACTTCAGCCAGTGAAACCTGATTAACTTCAGGTCGATGGTTCTCCTACTTTAACATGCAGAAAAATCGCCTGGAGTATGATTCAAATGCAATTTTTAAAAATCCCATCCCCAGAGACCCTGACTCAAGAGGTGAGGGCAGGGACGCCAGAGGTTTGCTTTTCCAGCAAGCTCCAAGGACCACACTCTCAGACCGTCTGCTTTAAGCCAGTCTCCAAGAGTTGCAGGAGGTTTCTGTGGACCATTGACTATGACTTCAACCTAACATTCTTCTTGGAGGCGGTCCCTTGCCACCCTCATGTCATCAGCCCCTTCTCCCACGGCTCAGATCCACTGTTTCCCCCAGCATCTGGGACACAAGGAGAAGCCGTGGAGAGGAGAGGAGGAGTGCTGGGGGAACGGGATCTGTCCCCAGCACCAGCGCCTAGCCTGCTGTACGCCAGGGCTTGACGGCATTCCTTAAACGGACGCACGCGTGACGATTTTCAAGGCTTTCCGGCCATAGGAAAGAGATCTTACATCAACAGCAGAGGTGTTCCATGTTTTCTTAAAATATTTTCAGATGTCTTGGATTTGGTCTTAGGGGGAAGGGAGAGCAAATAATATTTGAGATTCTTCTAAGAAGCTGGAACCATGGGGTGAATCACTGGAGGAAGCAAAAATCCTTTTATAATGAAAAACAGAACTGTCTGATTTATCTATTTTTGCAAGTTTTGAGGTTTTTTTCCAAGTGGAAAACACCACATTTTCATTTTAAGAATCACCAACATTTTTACTGAACAACATAAAAGTGTGCATTTCTGCCTGCTCATTAAAACCTGCAGTCGTAAAATCATATTGCACTTCCTTTTGTTTCCGAAACCTCCCGACTTGACCTTGAAGCCTGGGTCATTGTAATAATCAGTGCGAACAAGTTGGGCTAGCGTTAGAACACACTGCCTTAATATGACAGTGCTCGCTCACTGCTTTGCACACCTGTGCCGGGAAAGCCACACACTAGAAAGCTACCCCTGCAGCTTGCAAAGCGAAATGCAAAACTGGATTTCTTTTTTTTTTTTTTTTATTTTTTGACAGGCAGAGTGGACAGTGAGAGAGAGAGAGACAGAGAGAAAGGTCTTCCTTTGCCGTTGGTTCACCCTCCAATGGCCGCCGCGGCCGGCGCGCTGTGGCCGGCGCACCACGCTGATCCGATGGCAGGAGCCAGGAGCCAAGTGCTTTTCCTGGTCTCCCATGGGGTGCAGGACCCAAGCACCTGGGCCATCCTCCACTGCACTCCTGGGCCACAGCAGAGAGCTGGCCTGGAAGAGGGGCAACCGGGACAGAATCCGGCGCCCCAACCGGGACTAGAACCCAGTGTGCCCGCGCCGCAAGGCGGAGGATTAGCCTAGTGAGCCGCGGCGCCGGCCTGTAAAACTGGATTTCTGAGACCTGCCTCGTGAATGACCTAACCCATGGTGAATTTCTGGTAAGGTAACTAGTGGTGTTCACCACACTTAGCAGTGTGTGTTCAGTTTGGGGATTTTATTCCCAACATAAGGCCAAGGGAACCAGCACGGACAGCTCTTTAGATGGCAGTCCTTCACTGCTAGCTTCCGGCAAGAGAGGCTTGAGGGAGACAAGGGAAGAGCTGACATCTCTTCCCCCATCCTCCCCCTGGCTTCAGCCTTCAAATAGCATCATCCCACTTGGTGAGACATAAAATCCCCTGAAAATAAATCCAATAACAGGGCCCGCACTGTGGCGCAGTGGGTTGGTGCCCTGGCCTGAAGCACTGGCATCCCACATGGGCACCAGTTCTAGTCCTGGCTGCTCCTCTTCTTATCCAGCTCTCTGTTATGGCCTGGGAAAGCAGTAGAAGATAGCCCAAGTCCTTGGGCCCCTGCACCCACGTGGAAGATCCAGAGGAAGCTCCTGGCTCCTGACTCCAGATTGGCGCAGCTCCGGCCGTTGCGGCCAACTGGGGAGTGAACCATCGGATGGAAGACCTCTTTCTCTCTCTCTCTCTCTACCTCTCTTCTCTCTGTGTAATTCTGACTTTCGAATAAATAAATAAAATCTTTAAAAAAACCTAATGATACAGAATTGTAGAATTGTTAAATTAGCTCTTTAACAGGCTAGTACTTGATGCTGCAAACACAGTAAGGTAGATTCCAGGATCATACAACTAGCCAATGACAGAGATGGGAGGGCAGCCCAGAGCTTGACCTGGGGTAGGAGACCCAGCCTGCTGCTCTGGCCTGCTGCATCCTCCCAGCTGTCTGGCTGCCTTCATGGCGGGGGGGAGAGGTGGGCCCCCCGGATTCCCCATGCCCCACGGACCACCTGAAGAGGAGGATGAACACAGAGCATCATCATCAACTTGCAATTCAGCAACTACTTATAGAGCACCTGCTGTGTACCTGGTGCTCCACTGTGCTGTGACAGCACAGGAGCGCTTTGTTACGAGGCGACTACAGCCAGGGGAGCCGAGATTTCACCACTTTACAACAGCCATCTCCCCGCGATGCTTCCCAACTGGGGTATGGCCCTGTGCGTCTGGAGCCACAGATTAAACTGGCTGTTACTTCCTCACGTTTCCATTTTCCTTGATTATAATGACTCCATTTCCTTGATTTTATGACTTAGATTTTTTTTTTCTTATTCATGCTATAAGCCTTGGCTGCGTGGAGTAGATTCCTCTCAATAGGTGACTGTCCTGTTTTCCCCTTCTGATACAGATTGAGCTGCTCCATGAGGCACTGAGCAGTCCACATAGCCAACAACACAGAAACTAAAGGGATTAAAAATGCGGTCTGTGATGTGAGATAGTTCAGGCTACTGCACAGTATCCCCGTCCGTCCTAGGTGCATTCGAAAGCTACACAAGCGTAATCTTACAAAAGAAGCTTCTCGCTTGTTAAGGGACTCTGCGGCTTCACCCCCAGACTCCTCGATTTTATGCTTTGTAGCTCCTCTGTGTTTGGGGGGGGGGGGAGATGGGGCTTTGGGTGGTGGGGGGGGGGACCCGAGAAGCAGTGGCTTAGAATGATGAAATGTGTGAAGGAACAGCACAGCTGAGCCTTCCAAGCAGAACGCGAGCTTGGAAACAATGAGGCACGAAGACTTCGAGATGAATCGATCCATTCCTATCGCATAAACATCCTGCGGCCCTGTGTTAAGCGCTCCTGAGCTCCTGGCGCTGGGAATCCCCGGGAAGACTAGCCCTGTCATTTCCGGCCACATTGTTGTGGTTTTCCGCCCTGCCCCTTACCTCGGTTCTTGGTGACCAGCGCAGTTGGGGGCCTGCGCTCTTGCTGTCCTCCCCGGATACCTGGGCAGTCCCGGGCCGGAAGCACCTACAGACTGAGCCCCTTCTCGCCTGTGCTCCGGGAGCCACTATCCCTGGGGCGCCAGGGCCGCCGCCTCGACACCCCCTCCGGGACCCTTGTCCCAGCCCCTCGGAGCATCAGCGCACAGGTCACCGCAGCCCTCAGAACAATACGCGATTATTCAACGAACTCCCATTCATTTTCCTCTGCTCCTCCCCCACCGTTACCCTTCGGAGAAAACTAATTTGCAGAAAAATAGCCCCTGCCAGTAACTTCTTCTCTGAGATGCGTGCTGCCCCCGCAGTCCTGTCTCTGCTGGGCCCTTATTTTCCTGGCCAGTGCTCGAGATTCTGAAAGGCAAACTGCCCCTTTAAATGCCTCCATCCCCCCAGCATCCCGGACTGGGAAACGATTTTTTTTTTTCCTTCTCTTTTGAACATGTGTGCTGAAATTGGCACTTTCTCTTTGCAGCACACTCCCTCCCTGGCATTAATGCAGGCAGCCACGGAGTAATGTGCGCAATTTTTCCAGTCTCTGCACTGGGCGAGCCCATGGGTGACGGATGCGGGGCCCCGGCGCGCTCCCGTCCGCATCCCAGGGCGAGCGCAGCGCTGCTGAAGCCGCACGCTGAAGCCCGGAAGCCGGCGAGCAAGCGAGCGCAGCTCAGGCCGCCCCCACCCTGGCCTGCGCCCGCTGGGCACTGGGTGCGAAGGAGACCCTATAGAACGCACGGAGCCTGTGTCGCTCAGGATCCGTCTTGGCTCTCGCGAGCTCCCCTGGTGTGATCTGCCTTGGCTGTCCAGGCGAGGAGGAAAGGTCTCCCAAGTTCAAGATATTGTAAAGGATATTGAACGCTAGGGAGAGTGGAGGCCAAGGTCAGGTTAAGAATCAAGAAAATTGATTCGGGGGTCAGGGTCACGATGTGAAAACTCCCCCGCCCCCGCCCCCAATGCTGCCAAAATATTTTCATTATCACTGTTTCTGTTATGGAAAAGACCAGTTCCAGGGGAAGGAAGGCTGAGAGGTGGGGGGCAGGGAGAAGCTGGGGGAATCCGCAGCTCTCTTACATTTATTGGGTTCGTATTTCCCTGTTTTTTCTGCCTGGTAGGTTCTTCCCTTGTAAAAGTATGAGGATGGACAACGGAAGTTGAGAATGTAGCCCCCCTCCCCGCCCCAGCCAACAGGACAGTTCTGGGCTTGGGCAGAACTGAATCAAACCCCCCACCACCCCCCCCAGAGAAGCTGCAGACAAGTTCTTCCAGCTCTCTCTGCAGGAGTAAGCTATTTCTTGCATCACTGTGATTCTACTTTTCACTCATGCCGACAACAGATCCACCGCGCAGGGCTGTGTATGTTAGCAAGATCCGGTTATTATTGGAGCTCTGACCCGATTTTGTTTCTATATTCTGAAGCAGGAAAGACTCCAGTGGCATGAAATTAGCAACACATTCTGCTAGTGTGTTAATTGTGTGAGAGTTTTTGGCAGGAGAATCTCCTAGCACGATGCAGAATTTATTTTTTTATTTAAATTTGGTAGCGATTTCAATATTGTGTTTAAGGAGAGACACCATGGCTTAAACCTCTCGGGATTTACTGTATATTCAGGAAGAGAGAAAAAAATCTGCCTAACGCAGTGGTGCAGAAGGAATTATGTAATTTTTCTACTTAGCAGGGAAGCTGCTGCTGGTGCCGATTTCTAATTCTTTCTGAGAAATTGGCATTCCCAGGCAGTGGTGTGGGACGTCCTTGGGCCCTGGCGCAGTACCCAAAGGCAATTGTATCTGACCAGCAGCAGATCCCCTGCTTTGATAAAAGCCAGCACAGGGGGAGAAAGTCAGAATCTCCCAGACCAGAGCGGCTGCTCTCTCTGAGGGGTTTACCTCTAAATCCCCCTGCAAAGAGCACAGGTAATCTTGCAAGAGTATGGCTGTTCTCCCCCCCAACAAACTTGTGGATGGGGGAGAAATTCCCAGAACGTGGGAGGGCGCGCAGACAAGGTCACGGATGTGACCTGTAGGAGAGGATGGACTCAGACAACTGGAATGAAGAAGAGGTTCAGGGAACACTCGGCATCTCCCATGCATTCTAATTGAACTGGCTGGCGCACGATCTTTCCCTAGCCCCAGCTGCAAGCTATATTGGCCAGTGCCTGCTCACCCCCAAGTCAGCAGTACCCAGATCCTTTCCACCCTCTGCGCCTGGCAGCTTGCCCATCTACTCCCCCAGTTCTCCGCAACCCCGCACTGTGCCCCTGCTGCACCACTGAACTCTTTTCCTGGGGCCTTCCCTGGCCTGCTGCTGGCCGCCCGCCTGTCCTCTACTGGGTGGCTCCGCCCAGTGCTTCACGGCTGGACAGACAGTTGCTCTGCTCTTTGGTGACGAGTCTTCCTCCAGCACAATAAGCTATGGCCTGCACTGGATTCCCGCAGGATGGAATTCAAATCCTAGCTCACCCTAGGAGCCCTTGGAAAGACTGTTTGCTCCCTGGGCCTGGGTTTGGGCAGCAGTGGAGGAGACGAGCGTACCCGGGGCAAGGACTAAACAAGGGGATGAGTGGGGAGACCTCTCAGCCCGGGTCTGCTCTGTTGCCCCAGTATGTCCCGCTACCTCTGGATCCCACGGTCATGGCAGCAACTTTTTCTGAGCCTGCACTGGGGGCCAGTGACAATGCTAGGCTGGGCAGGGCCAGAGGAGCCCCCAGAGGTAGCCCGAAGCATCTACGACAGCTTAGCTGCTTCTCACACAACCTCAAAAGGGCCGTGTTTATATCCTCCTTCTACAAATAGGAAATCTGAGAATGAGACAGAGGGAAGGGCATCACTGGGATTTCCCCTTGACTCATCTGATTCCACAGACTCGTTCTTTGGAGCTTTCAAAACGCTGATGCCAATGGGGTCAGCATTGTGGTATAGCAGGCAAAGCTGCCACCTGCAACACCGGCATCCCATATGTGCTGTGGTTCAAGATCAGCTGCTCCACTTCCGATTCAGCTCCCTGCTAATGCCCTGGGAAAAATAGTAAAAGCTAGCCCAAGTGTTTGGGACCCTGCCAACCATGGGGGAGCCCTGGATGAAGCTCCTGGCTCCTGGCTTCAGTTTGACCCAGCCCTGGCTGTTGTAGCCATCTGGGAAGTGAACCAGCAAATGGATGCTATCTGTCTCTTTTTCTCTCTCTGTCTCTTCCTCTCTCTCTGTAACTCTGAGTTTCAAAATAAATGAATAAATCTTTAAAAAAAAAAAAAAAGACCTGACACCAAGACCCCATGCCCCAGATCAGCTGAATGGCCGTGGGGTTGAGTACCTGTTGCCTTTAAAAGTTATAGGGGGAGCCTGACTTGGTGCTCACTAAGTGGTGAAACCACTTCCAACCAGGGCTTCTTGTCTAACTCAGCAATCTCAAACCCTGCTCAGTAATTAGTACATTGATATTTACCATTGGCCAAGGTGCTGCCATGGGCTTGGCACTTTATTATGCTATCTTTTTTGTGAAGATTTAATTTATGTATTTGAAAGGCAAATTTACAGAGAGAGAGAGAGAGAGAGAGAGAGAGAGAGGTCATCGATTCTCTTGTTTATTCCTCAAATGATTGCAGCGAACTGGGCTGGGCCAGACAGGAACCAAGAGCCAGGAGGAGCTTCATCTGTGTCTCCCACGTGGGTGGCAGGGGCCCAAACACTTAGATCATCTTCTGCTACTTTTCCCAGGCCATTAGCAGGGAGCTGGATTGGAAATGGAGCAGCTGGGTCTCAAACAGCACCCATATGGGAGGCAGGCATTGCAGGTAGTGGCTTAACCCACTACACCATAATGCCCACTCCAACTTTATGCTATTTCTGATCCTCACAATAACCATGTAGGAATGAAATGTAGTCAATTTTCCTGGCTCCAGGAATTTAGATAAATAACTTGTGCCCTGGGTCTATTAACATCCTCATCATCTTTCTCTCTCTAACCATTACAGCTGTCCCCAGACCTGTCAGCCTCCCCATCCCTACTGCCAACCCCTGCACTTGAATGCCAGTCATGTCTGACCTGAAGAGCTGCCGTAGGCTTCTAACAGCTCCAGGCAACTAACCTCATCCTCCTCCAACCCGTTTTTTACAAAACAGCCAGAGTGATCTTTTAAAAACACAAACATTTAACTTCTCTGGGCTGTAGAATGGTGATGACTGTCAGGCCACCATGTAGGATTGGTGGGTTGAGCCCCTGACAAATGCACCCAGTGCAGGGGCAGGTGGTGCCGAAAGCTGGCCAAGGCCCGGGGGTGGGAGACTGCATTGCCCTGAGGATGGGGTATCTAATTTCATTTGGGGTAGGAAGCATGTGCATTTCTAATTCACACAAAGGTTCTGAATGTAAAAGCAACTGTCCTGACATTGAACCCATTCCATGCAGTTTTGGTGCAAGATGCATGTGAAAATTTACGTCAAATGGTGGCTCCTTGGAGGAAACAGAATTTGAGCTTAGGCTGTCAGTGTCTCAAGCTCCTGTCCTCACCCCTGCTGCTTTCATTGGAATGCAGAGAAGTGATGCTCTCTGGGGATTCCACAGATGGGGAAATCTCTGGGCAGGACCAACTAGCAGAAGCTCCACAGAAGTGGGAGGTGCAGCCCCTCCCCTGCAGGCCAAGCAAAGTCCGTGAGCTTGCTCCCCAAGCCCATGTCACCCATCTCGTGTAGTTGAGGCCTCAATTCCTTTGACCTTCCAAAGACAAAGGGGGTGAAGCTTTTGATGATGGACTCTTCCTTAGGAGGGAAAGGTCTAGGTGACAAGGGAAATGGTTACACTTGGCCTCTGACCTCTACTTCAAATAGATTCATTCCAAGCTACCTGCTTGGCAGGTGAGGCAGAGATGAGGAAAATGAGATTTTGATGTGATAATCTATGATTAGTCTTCTCTATCACATCATTGCCTTTCTTAGCCCTCAGACTGAATCCTTGCACAGCGTTTTAGAACCATGAAGTCCCTTAGGAATGACCTAGACCTGTGGTTGGGATCCAACAGCCTCTTTAAAGACAAAGGTCTTCATACAACCTCTATTTCTGAGCTCCTATGAGAGTTAACACAGACTCACTAAAACATTGATTTCTTTGCCTTTGATTAGAACTTTATCAATAGGACAGAACTTGGTCATCTTATACCAAGTACTGGCTGGTAGCTCTACATCTTTAATTAGTAAAAAATTACAAAGAAATAGCCATATCCCCAAATCGCACCCCGAGTCTGGGACAGATTCCTGATTCCCAGACCAGCATTTATTTCTAACATATCACCCTGTCATTTTCTTGGCATTTAGGTCAGTGATGAATTTTGTTTCGATAATCAGCTTCAAATCACTCCACTTGAATTTCAATGCAATAAATTCCTTTCGCAGCTTTTACTTTAAGGAAAACTATGCAGCTACTGTAAATTTAAAACCAGAGCGCTTGCCATGAATAGAAATAAATACTGTGAAAACAAAGCACCATGATTGAACTCCCGCTAACCACAGTTGCCAACCAGTGCTCTTCAATTGAGGTCTGTTCCGTCTTTGCATAGGAAAGAGGGTGAAGGGTATTAGGAAATGTTTGAGAGGTGTTAAAGGAAAATTGGCACCACACAAAGGCTCTCTTTAGACTTGCGCAGAATATGGAGAGGCAGTCAAAAAAGGAATATGTTTCTTAGAAAAACTCATCTCATTTCCTGCTGCCTTCAACCCACGGGAGAACTTGCACACAGGGGAGACCTTCAGAGGTCATGAAAGAAAGGGAGCCCTTGCCCTCTGCTTTATCTGTGGTTTTCTGGCTTGGCTGAGGTTCGCTCCTTTCTCCTCTCGGAAGGACCGTCTCCACATCTCTCGCTTTTCCCTGGATTTGATCCTTTTACCGGTTTTGGATCCCAACCGCAGGGCTCTCCATTCTATTGGATCTCAAGCCCTGGGGTTCCCAGCCGCATGGTGAAGGGGGCTGGCTGGGGACTTGGGATCCAGAAGAGAGGGTGGGACAAGGAGGTGGTGGTACTGGTGGTGGTGGTGGTGGTGTGGAGAGATCGTTGGTCTTAACCAGGTCTGTATGCACCCACCCAATAACCCACCTGGGCTCACTCAGCCCTTTCATTCCCTTCCCATTTCCTCTGTGCTGTGGGAGAGCACCAGAGGACCTAAGGGCTAGTCCTTCCACCCTGATGAAGCCCTTCAGCCCCTCTCTCCCCTGACCTGCCTGTCCAGGCTGCTCCAGCCTTGTGTTTTACAGCTGTTACTCTGTCTTGACTTCTTCCCCAACCATGAAGCTCCAGCACATTTTGTCATTTGATGATGCGGGCTGGATAGATTAATTCCCCCACCTCTTCTATCTCATTCACCTCCCTACCCAGCTGCATTTTAGAAATTTAATCATCTGAAGCCGAACAGAATATGGTTATAGATACCGGGCTCCCTGTTACCTGAGTTCCTCCCGCTTCGCATGTTCCTGGTGTTGTTTATACTGTAAAGCTCTGATTATCTAAAACTCCTTTATCCAGAAACTCTTATCTGAATTGAGGTTACGTTACTGGCCGTGTCTTGTTTACTTGGAGGACTGCCTGGCTCACCTGAAGCCCTGCTTATCCGATTTAATTCAGTGCTTGCCCAGGTTCTTCTGATCAGCAGGGCCATGGGGATGCCCGCTCCATTTTCTTATTGTTAACCTCCGCTGCTGAGCAGCTCCGACTTCAGTCCTGCCTTCCAGGGTGGAAGCCTGTGCCGTGTTATCTGAAGCCGACAGTTGCTCCTTTGTCTTCATCCTGCCTCCTCTTAAAGACTCGCATTTGAAAATAATAGTTGGGCTTTTTAACCTTCCCGAATATCCTGAAGGGAAAGGATGTTGTCTGGCAACAAAGATGGTGCAAGGATGTTGTCTTAAAACAAGTCCTCTGAATTGGGAGGATTTCTGTTTCCAAATCAGCTGGTTGGTGGTAGTAGTATCCAGACCTCCCTCCCACCTGCTGCTCTGTGGGTAATCAGGAGAGGAGCTGCAGCAAGCATTCAAGAGGCATATCCTTTTCTAGAGAGATATCTAGAGAGAGAATCATTCATAATCAAGTAATAACCCAGAGTCCTTAGTAATTATTTTTATAATGTCTTACCTATGGCAAAGGAGATGATGGACAAGTGTTGAAGGAAAACCAGCAGCAAACCAAGGCTGTCTCTGGACAATCCAGAACGCAGATCCACCACCCTCCCCGACCCCGCTTGAGCACTTCCCATAATAGATCACTATTTCTCAATGTTTCCGTACTGCATACTCTGTTCGGCATTTCTTTCTTGCGTAAGGCAAGAAGTAAGCACGTTGTGAACGTTTCACCAGACATTTGCTGAGCACCCACAACATGCAAAGTCCTGTGTCAGTCATCTGGTGTCAGGAAGACGGGTCAGCTTGATTTCTGCACCCAAGGTCTTTGCAAATAGCAGGATACCTAAGACACGTAGTGTTGCCTCTTCCTCCTTTTTAATAATTTAGAGATACTGTGGAGTTAAGGAACCAGATTTAAGCTTCCTTCCTGGAACAACCAACATAATGTACAAAGCACATGAAACAATTTTGAAGACACTGGATATCTGGCAGCTGGAAAGAATGACTCCCAAGAGACTTGAAACCAACAACTGTCCCTACAGATTAGGTCCCTCAGGGGTGTACTGCCTGGAGAGAGTCCTCCAGCCCCTGTGCCAAGAATCCAGGCATGGGAGTCTAGTGAAAGTCCTGAGAAACGAGATTCCTGGAGACTAGGACAGCTGGAGTTGGCTGGACAAAGCTCTGAAGAAGACATAGCTATCCAAAGACAGAATACCTACCAGGAGAGGGCTATAGAGGGTCCTCCTTAAATCCTCAGCACAGCAGGTGCGTGGCAGGAAACTGGATGGTGAGGAAAGTGCCAGTCTTGGAGGAACAATGCCTGCTTCCACCACCGAACTGCAAAACCTCCCGATCTTCAGATCACGGGGTAGAGCATTCCCAAGGCTCTTTTCTCAGCACTGAAAACCCCAGACTAAACACAGCTCTGGATTACACCTAACCAATCTTAAAAACAGGATGGGAAGAGGAGCAAATTGTGTGCAAACAACTGAACTGCAACCCTAACAAAGCTGAAGAATATTCACAGAAATACAAAAAACAGCTATCACTCCGAAAAAGTAAAATTCAGAGTGTGGCATGACAAAACATCACCAGCCATGTTAGGATGCAGGAGACCAGGACCAATAAGGAGAAACAGCTTCCCATCAAAATCAGCCCAGAACTGACAGGGTCAAGGCCATCTGACAATAACTACAGCTGTAGCACCTGTGGCCAACTACTGAGGTACAGACATGGGAGATATCTTAAAGACCGAGACTGAATTTCTAGTAACACAAACTACTGATTCTCAGATGAACGTGCCACCGGGAGGAACTAAGTGACAGATTGGAATTGCACAAAAGAATTTTGAGAACCCTGATGATAGTAGCAGACATTATCACATACAAACAGAAGAAGAAAAAAAAGGATGAAAACAAAACAAACAAATAAAAACCCAACACGCATTGACCTGTGGAACAACTTCCAGTGGCCCAATATTCAGGAAATTGATATCTTTAAGGAGAGTAGAACTGAGGCTGGAGCACAAGAATCAAAAATAATTCTGAACCAAAGAGCATCACAAACAAATTACTCAAAACCAGTGTAAGGAGAATATCCAAACAGCATCCATACAAACGACACATTATATACCAAGGAGCACACACCACAATGGTGGCAGGTCTTCAGCAGAAATGATGCAAGTAAGATGACAAAGGAGCAAAACCTTGGAGGGTGATCACCAGTCAACCTTGAATACTATTCCCAACGAAAATATCCTTCAGAAATGAAGGTAACATAAAGGCTTTTCAGACATACAAAGAGGAAAAGTGTGGCACCAGCAGATCTGTACTACACAAAAGGTCACAGGCACAGCTTCTGGCAGAAGGGAATGACACCAGGTGGAAACCTCGATCTACACAAAGGAATGGACAGCATGGAAATAGTTCCAACATGAGCAAGTGTGCAAGCTTTTTTTTCTTTTAAAAAATGATATAAATCTCTTTAAAAGGTAAATTACAGGGACTGGCACTGTGGCTTAGTGGGTAAAGCCAACACCTGCAGTGCTGGCATCCCATATGGGCGCTATTTCTAGTCCCAGCTACTCCTCTTCCAACCCAGCTCTCTGCTATGACCTGGGAAGGCAGTAGAAGATGGCCCAGGTCCTTGGGCCCCTGCACCCGTGTGGGAGACTGAAAGAAGCTCCTGGCTCTTGGCTCTGGATCAGATCAGATCCAGCTATTTTGGCCATTTGGGGAGTGAACCAGTGGATGGAAGACCTCTCTCTGCCTCTGCCTCTCTTTAACTCTGCCTTTCAAGTAAATAAATCTTTAAAAAATTAAATTGCAATTTAAACAAAATAATAACAGAGTAGGTTTGACAATGTATATAATAGATTTATGACAAAAATGGCACAAAGCCTGGGAAAGAGGGATGTAATCTATGAAGGGGTCTTAAACTGTGTGGTTACTGCAGTATAACAAAGCAAAGAGTGTTCAGCAGACAACAAAAGAGAAAAAATGGAATCACAAAAAATATCAGAACGCAGGCGCTGTGGCACAGTAGGTTAATCCTCCAAATGTGGCACCACCATTCCCTATGGGTGCCATTTCTAGTCCCTGCTGCTCCTTTTCTGATCCAGCTCTCTGCTAGGGCCTGGGAAAGCAATAGAAGATGGCCCAAGTGCTTGGGCCCCTGCATCCTCATGGGAGACCTGGAAGAAGCTCCTGGCTCCTGGCTTTAGATTGTACCAGCTCCAGTTGTTGCTGCCATTTGGAGAGTGAACCAGGAGGTGGAAAACCTTTCCCTCTGTCTCCCCCTCTCTCTGTAACTCTGCCCCTCAAATAAATAAATAAAATATTTTTAAAAATACTCAATCAGAAGGTAGACAGGAGAGGAAATATGGAACAACTAACAGATGGGAAAATTTGAAAACAAGTAGCAAAATAATAGATTTAAGTCTAACCATATCAATAATCAAATTAAATTGTCTAAACATCAAAATCAATAGGCAGAGATTGGCAGGTTGAAAAAAGACTCAAATATACTCTATTTTTGACAAACTCAATTTAGGAGAGAACTGATACTGTGATAATATTTAATTTTCTAACTCATGAACACAGTGTATCTCTTCCCTTAAGTTTTGAAATTTCGCTCAAGAATGGTTTATAGTTTTCAGTGTGCAGATCTCGTGTACTTTGCTGGATTTCTCTATTTCACATTTCTGATGTTATAAATGATATTATCTAAACTTTATTCTCAAATTCTTTGTTACTAATATATAGAAATGCAATTGATTATATTGGTCTTGTATCCTGCAACATTACTAAGCAATTTCTTCTAGGAGCTTTCTTGGATTGTCTACACAGATGACCCATATGCTTTTATACCTTCTTTTTAACTCTGAGTGCCTTTTAATTCTTTTTCTTGTCTTATTGCACTGGCTAGAATTCCAGCATGATGTTGAACAGAAATGCTATCCTTGCTTTGTTCCCAGACTTAGGAGGAAATCATTCAGCTTTTCACCATTCAATATTCTGTTAAATGAATTTTACTCTCCATAACAATACAAGACCAGTGTACAAATTTCCATGAAGGAGAGCCCAGTCGTATTACCTATAACATGCCATGCGCAGTTAATACAGCAGTGAACCAAACATCCCTGACATTCCTAGAGCTTATATATATTCTGTAGGGACAGATAAACAGTAAATAACACATACTACTGGGGCATGTTAGCTGATGAAAAGTGCTAATGGAAGGAGGAGATGAAGTAACAGGCGCCTGCATGAAACCTTAGCGGTTGTGACCTGCGGAAGCTGATGAGTTTATCACTGAGTTACAGCGTGGTCCTGATGGGTCTGTCTGCCTTTCCCCATGGCAACTACCCCAGCGCAGGTTCTCCTAGTTCCTCCGTGGGCATTGCGACAGCGTCCTGCCTTGTCCTGATCCCACGGTCCCTCCACTCTCCTGTCAGAGCACTCTCTCAGTGGCTCCCCGTTTCTCACAGGATAGAATCTGCATTTCCTTGGAGACTGAACAGCTCCTTCTGTGACCTTTCCATTACCTTGCCCGCTCCCTTTTGCAACCTACAGCCCAGCCTCACAAAACTACTTGCTGCCTCTGAAATACACTCTATCTTTTCATGCTACGCTTTGGTCTCCGTTGTTCCCTGGGACCAGATGCCTTTCCTCTTCACATGCATCTAATAAAGCATTAACTTTTGGAATAATTTAAGTATCACTGTAAGCATTACCTCCAGAAAAAATGTCCCTGACCCCTTCAGCAAGAGCTAGGCACTGCCTCTTCTGGTTCTAGGGCAATCTGCACATGTAGAAATTACGATATTGAATTCCAGAGTTGAGTAGCAATGATCTGTTTGCTTGTACATCAGATAGTGCGTACCTGGAAACAGAAATGAGTCTATGTATCTTCATTTCCCTGGCACTGTTCCTGCTACAGAGATCATCAGTACTTTTTTTTTTCCAGGAATAGATATATGGGCAGGAGAAACAAAGTTTCTCTGATCTACAACTTCAATTAAAAACACCTCAATATTCTGGTTGTCTGGCTTGTTCTGGCTCCCGGAATAGCTATGGAATGTACCAGAATAAACATTGTTTATGTATTTGGATAAATGCAATGTCTAGTTGGATAATGACATTCTTTCACTGGAAATTTTTAAAAATTAGTTGGATATATTAAGTCCTTTCATAAAAGTATGCTACTTGGAGCCTAGATGGCGTTTGTGATCAGCTAAGACCTCTCAGCCCTTCTCGCAGACGTGCTTGCAGAGCCAAGTCTCTCCCACCCAGTCCACGGTGAGCTTCCTCTACAAGCCAGATGAAATCCCCACTCTTGCTCAGCTCATCTCTTTTTTTGTCCCAGTGTGCCATCCTTAGAGGCAGTTGTGAAATATCTTTTTTCTTTCATCACATTAATTAGACTTGTTGCTATTTAAAAGTGCAGTTGCAGCTACCCAGACATTGGGAGCGGATGACTCAAACAGGGATACTCAAGGCTGCAGCAGAGGGTGATTAAAGTCATTCCACAGGCATTCTTGGGGTGGACTCATGGTGCTGCCCTAGGGGAACCATTGCAACTAAGACCTAACCCAAAAGTACCCTTCATAACAAAAGTAGCTGATTTCCAAATCTTGTTTTAATCATTGGAGTAGGAAAAAATAGGACGAAGAAATAGGAGTCAAATGTAACTGATCAGACAGTAGAACACTCAAATTAGAGCAAAGAAGAGTAATTCTGTTACTGAAGGCTCTGGCCCTGTCCCCAATGCCAACAAATCAAAACAATGAGGACAAGGTCTGAGGGTACAGGAAAGAGGAAGTTTAATCTGTGGACAGATGAAGGCAGCTACTCAGCCAGGCTGCTCTGGTTAGCAGAGAGTCCTGCTGGTGTCCACAGCAAAGAAAGACAGCAGACCAGACATCAGCCAGACCACAGCTTCCTTCACAAACAGACTTCCCCGAGGACTGGAATATGGCCCCCCACACCCTCTGCTCC
This sequence comes from Oryctolagus cuniculus, assembly GCF_964237555.1. Lineage (NCBI taxonomy): Eukaryota > Metazoa > Chordata > Mammalia > Lagomorpha > Leporidae > Oryctolagus > Oryctolagus cuniculus. Next base: position 82,583,997 of record NC_091445.1, on the reverse strand, counting down.
CCCGGGCTTCTTAAGGCTTCTATTGCTCCCCCAGCCTCTGGCCTGTCGCCTTCTCCCCCATCTGTCTCCCACCACATTCCTGATTTTCCTTTTCAGTGTGCGTCACTCATAAACCCTCCAGCAGAAGCCCTAAAATTCAGCACATCCATGATAGGCAGAGCTCCCAACCAGGCCACCTTCCGAGACACCTGCCGGTTCTCTGGGAGAGACAGACACATCCCCCAAGCTAAGGCCAGCCAATAGGCACAAAGCGTGGCCCTCTCTGAAATCCACACAAAGAAACATTCTGAATGCTTACTTAGAGAAGGTGGCTTAAAATGTCACACACTCTACTTGGAACTAATTTATCATGTGCTTCAAATATCATTCCAGGTATCTATTGCCATGTAACAAACCAGCCCCAAATGGAGTGCATAAAAAAGCAATCATTGTTTTATGCCCATGATTCTCTGAGTCTGGAATTTGCTCGACACAGTCTGTGGCCTCAGCGGGGGTGGCTTCAGCTAGAATGAGTGAAGATGGAGGTTCACCACAAATAAGGCCACTCATTGTCTGGATCTTCTGTTCTTTCCCATGGGATTTCTTCCAGAGAAGTTCCTTTACTCACATGGCCAGCATCTGGGCTGGGAACAGTCTGGGTCTTGCTGTTATCACGATCTTCCCAAGTGGCCACTTTGAGTGGATCCCTTGGGCCTCCTCACAAGTGTTCCCCGACACCAGGGCAGACTTCCAAGTGCTTCTCCCGACCTAGCTACGAAAGACACAGCCACACCAAAGGAGACTGCAAAACAGCATGAATACCAGGAGGTGGCGTTCACGGCAGGGCGGGGGCATTCTGGGGGAATAGCTCTTTTCTTTGGAAAATGGCTACTGCATGTGATTCTCTCATTAAATGACATCTTTCGAGACACTGTCATGGTGGTTGTCCCTTTAAAGTGGGGTTGATAGCAACAGATGCTGCCATGAGACTAGGCCCTTAGCCTCCATCAGGAAGATACGGTTCTGGAATGCCAGAGGCCAGGTGGTAATTCTTAAGTGACAGAAGCAAGGTATGTGATCATTACAGTGGGAAACAAGGCTGGAGAATGCATTGACCCTCAGGCATCTATGGCAGTGGATACAAGACCAGAGTATTCCTGGAGGTAAGACAGAGGGGCAGTCAGCCAGGTGGCACTGGACTTGTAGAACTGGAAAAACGAGAGCTGGTACAAGCACACTTCAAAGTGAAACCAATGAGCCCATGCACTCACTCTGTGGTGATTCTCCATTCCCTAACTGTATAATTTTGGTGGATAAATGAAGTAGCTGGTAGAACCCTTCCACTGGTTCCCTGGCCTATTGAGTCAGAGCCATGGGGATTGGAAGCACCAAGTGGAAGCTTCTGACACTATGCAACCCCAAGTCAATTAGCCAAGAAATGTTCTTGATGCAACACCATTTTCTGTGAGAGAATTGATGCCATATCGCAGCCTCAAGGTATTATGGGGGTGATGTTTTCTAGCATATCTCTTCATCCTATATGACCCTGGAAAAAATGAACTGACAGATTGTGGTGGATATCAGTGGTAGGCCCAATCTCAGCTGCTGAGCCAAATTTAATATCTTCACTAAAACAGATCAACATAGCCTCTGGCACTTGGTATGTTGCTATTGATCTGGCAAATATATTCTTTTCAACCCTTCATCAATAAACAGGATCAAAAGCAGGTATCATTTAAGTGGGAAGGACATCAGTACACACCAATAATCTTGCCAAAGGCCATGCGAGTCTCTTGTGCAATGTCACAAAATATTCTGCAGGGATCTTAATTGGCTTAAGATTCCATAGGCATATGGAATATTCTGGAATACACTCTTGATCACATCATGTAAATTTAACCCAGTAAACTGAAGTAGCAACCTGTGTGTCAGAGGAAGCAAGCTAATCCCCACAAAGACTTCCCAACTTGTCCCATCAGAGACATTTCTAGGAGCCCAGTGAGTTGAGGCACGCGGGGATAACATTTGTGAGGTAAAGGAAGGATGTTAGATCTTATACCTTATTTCTTTTTTCTGTCATCACATAACAAACCAATTTATAATGTAAACATCACTATCTTACCCTGATGGATTTTGTGAATCAGGAATTTGGACAGAACACAGTAGGAATGTTTTGTCTCTACTTTTGGGTTTCTGCCAACTTTTCGAACTACAGCTTCATAACAGGATTCAACCCTAGTCCTTTAAGGCAGAGTTTGTGTAGGATGAGCTAATTTCTCTCTTATGACTCCAGAATGGTATCAGTCATGTGTCATCCTTGAGAGAACTGTGGCAATTGTCACTCAAGCCATTTTCTGTCTTCCATAGCTCAGATGAGGAATTCCAATGGGGGAAGGGTGGAAAATTGGGAAAACTCAAATGGCCTGAGTTGGCCCAAACAGGGCAGAAATCTGGAGTCACTTTCACGTACATTCCTAGCTTCTGGGTGGCTTGAAGGCCAGGCTCTGTGAGGACCAGTGACCAGAACATCAGTATGTCCTCTGCATGTGGCAAAGACTCTTTGCAGTAAGGCAGCTTCAGGGCAGGTGGACAAGGGAAAAGCTACATGGTCTTTCATGACCACGTCTCAGAAGTCACGTAGTGCATCTTCCACCATACTCTTCTGGGTGAGGCAGCAAAAAGCCTGGCCAGGGTCCAGGAAATGGGGCATGGCTTCTGTCTCTTGTTGGAAGGAGTGTCAAAGAATTCTTACATGTTTTAGAACCGGTGAAAGTCTTTAGTAATCAAAGATAGCATGTACTGTTCTTGGGAATACTGCTCTGACCCTCTTATATGTGATTTGGAAGGCCACCAATTTTGAGTGCCAGAGCAAGATTGCAGATCTGGGCTGTAGCAAAAGCGGTCTTGCTACTCAGACCATACGACTTGCAGACCTAATGGTGCTATTAATTGCAAATAAAGGTGGTGTGCCTATGGAGCCTCTGTCAAGCACTTTCAGGAGTGCTGCAGACAGGTCCTGGGGTTCCAGAGTTGGGTCTTCCTTCTGCAGCAGAAAACTATATGCCCTTTGAACTAAGCTCCTAAGCCCTGATAGAGAGGGATCTTCTGACAATGGGACATCAAGTGACCATGTGGCCACCAGAGTCTATTAGTGGAAGCAGTAAAAACCTGGGACAGAACATGAATGCCATCTCGGATGGATGGAAAGAGTGTCATGAATTTTAAGGTAGATGATTTCAGATCCACAGCGTCAGTCACAGGGTTGCACAGGCAGAGCAGAGCTCATCATGCCATGGAAAGCAGAGAGCTACAGTGCACAAGTAAGCTCCATCTGCCCCAGGTCCTTGTATCTACTTCTCTTGCTCATTTCACACTTAAGACCTTATAATTCCCTGTAATCAACCAAAGAAGAAATAACTTAGACTTAGTTCATAGATGGGTTGCTTTAACAAGTTGGTTGTAGGAAAAGGTGGACTACTACCAGTCCATTCAGGAGTGGCCCTAAGATCAGAAAAGTTCACCTCTCTCAGTGGGTAGAGCCATCGACAATGGATTTGCCTATTCTCCATGTAGGAAGGGAGAAGGGGTCTGAGTTAATGGTATACCTGGGTCCACTGGGAGTATGGAAGATGGTTTGCTGGTTGGATCAGAAGCCTCAGAAAAGTAAATGTGAAGAGGACATGTGCATGAAGTCATGTGGCTGTAGATGGACCTACAGCTCCAGACGCACAGCACGTAGATCTCTGTTGCATATCAGGGCTCCTGGAAGGTCCATTAGGACCTTCTATGCAAGTGTGGCATGAAACAGCTAGATGACAGGGTATCCTGAAACTACAGCCAGCCTCTCTTCCTGCTCACTCCAGGTGTGCCTACCAGCGGGGACACGGGACAGGGTCAGAGGTTCTGCATGTGCAGGGCCCTAACAGCATGAGTGCCACCACACCAGGAAGGATCCAGCAACTGCTGTACCGAATGTTTATCACTGGAGAGACTGACGTGGGCCCTGCCCTCCACAGGGCACACATCCCCTTCGGCAGAGCACTCGGTCCCTTGCTGGTAGGTTTTGGACTTGAGATGCCCCCTACTCTAGACGGATCAGTGATCCTTCCTCAGCTGAATCAATGCCACCTGGATATGGGGATGCGCCCCCTCCTCAAGGCCTCTGCCAGCACCACCATCAACTTAACCATGCCGTTGTATTTGCACAGGATGCTTGAGGAGTTAACACCCCAGAGGCAGCCCTCGACAAATCGGTGCTAGGAGCTAGGAGCCGGAAGCTCCAGAATGAGGATCCTTCCTTCCGTGTCTCAGGAGCGCAGGCTTGCGATAAAGGCTCTGCCGCTCTCCGAGGTCTGTGCAGGGTGACATCCCATTTGACCACAGAAGGGACCAACTTGACAAAGCACCATGGACTAATTTTCCCTCCTTCCATTTTCATATATATTTATACATACAAGTTTGAGAGGTAGAGACAAAAACAGCGAGCTCTGATTCACTGCTTCGTTCCCAAATGCCTGCAACAGCCAGGGCTGGGCCAGGCTGAAGCCGGGAGCTGGGGACTCATCCTGGGTCTCCCATGTTGGTGGAAGGACCTGCCTATTTGAGCCATCACCTCTGCCTCCCAGGCTCCGCATTGGCAAGGAGCTGGAATCAGGAGCTAAGCCGGGAGTAGAACACAAACACCCTAACATGGAACACAGGTGTCCTGAACCAAAGGCCTGCCCTTGCCTCCTTCCTTTTTTGGTAAGATTGATTGATTGATTTGAAAGGCAGAGTGACAGGGGGAGAGAGAGAGAGAGAAGTTGTTTATCCACTGGTTCACTTCACAAATATCCCAACAGCCAGTCTGGGCCAGAATGAAACCAGGAGCCAGAAACGCCATCCGGTCTCCCATGTGGGAGGCTGGAACTCAAGGATTTGAGCCATCACCTGCTGCTTCCCGAGGGGACTGGCAGCCTCCCTCGTCCTCCCCTTCCTTGTGCCTGTGTTTCCCAGAATAAACCCGTGCAAGCACACTGCTTTCTCAGGCTTTGCCTTCGGGAGAACCAAGACTGAGACACTGTCCCACCTGTACCTATTCACAAACCACGCTTTTTCTGCAAAGTGAGAGACCCACGTGTTATAGTTGAAGCAAACTTCACTCACACTGGGACCAACGCGGTTTTTGTTTGCTCATTCAGGAATCAGGCTCCTGCCTAGTCCCGGTGAGGTTTTGACGTCCATCACGTGAGTGGGTCTGCAGGTGGGCTGTGAGGTGGTGCCCTCAAGGGAGCTTGCCTGAGCAGTGAGTGGGGCTACATTCACCAAGCAGAGCACCCTGGCTCACGCCACCTCTGCCCAGAGAAGGGGGCACCTGATCCTAATTTATAAAAGGGACTGTCAGCTCACCAAGCCACACCCCCAGGAGACACTTCCGCTCAAGGATGGCATGTTTCCTAGTCACCAGAAAATCACCCCAGGGGCCAGCAAAGGCCCAGCCTCCGCCACACTCCATCGCTGCTCCTCAGCCCTTCATGCTGCCACGTTTGGTTCAAAGCGAAGAATATTTGCTCGGTGAACTCAGGACTCAGGACACAGGGCAGCACACGTTTTAAAGCCATTGGGAAACATTTTCACTTGTCTCAGGGTTGTTTTCTTAAGGTCCTTTTTAAGTTCTTTTTTGACCCAATAGTTTACTAGCATATTGTTGAATTTTCTGATATTTAATATGACTTCAGTTGAAAAGACACTTGATATGATTTCAGTCTTAAATTTATTAGGACCAGCATTGTGGCCTAACGTGTGAGCTATCCTAGAGAATGTTCTGGATGTATTTGATGTTAACTTGTCTTGATTGAAAGATCTTAGCAGATATAAAAATTGCACAAATGTATGGGATTCTATGACATTTTGGTACGTCTATGCAACGTGTCATGTCTGATCAAGGTAAAGATATTTATCTACTCGAAAAGAAATAAATAAAGTTCTCCAGACAGGAACTAGTGAGAAAACCATGGATTTTTTGAGTTGGAAAAAACTTTAGAAATTATCTAGGCTAGGCCGAGCAGTCCGTTTGACAGATGGGGAGACTGAGGCCAGGCACTCTTGTGGATCACTGGGTCGGATGCCAGGCAGCAGCCAGGGCCCTGTTGGGCAGCATCTGTGACGCAGCTCAACGTTAAGAGGTGAACAACGCGATCACCAACGTGAGCCCTCCTGAAGGCCGCTGTGTGGAGATGACGTAACTGAGCAGATGGAACGCTGACCAACACTGGGCAGCTAAAACCGTGTGCTTTTCAGTAGTGTATGGGGTCTCCGGAGGATTTTCTGTTTTTCTGACCACCAGGCTGTCTCCTTCAACTTCGGTTATGAGGAACCTGTGCAACTGAGCACATGTGCTGGCATTCCTGTTATTTCAACGTACAGCGAATACCTCGCCAAGAAAAAAAAGAAAAAAAGAATGAAAGGAAAAGGCATTTGTCGACTGGCTTTTTGATTGCTGTGTCTCAACAAGCCCTGGACATTACACGGGGGCCGCTGGACTCATTGGTGACACAGCTTTCCGAGTGTTCTCTTATAGGTGGTAATTGATCGTATTTCCCTCTAAAATGAAAGACAAGACTGACAAAAAAAATCCAGTTACAGAGCCTCCGGCTAAGAGGAAGCAAAGAAAGAGATGCAGGGAAGCCAGTTTCTAAGAGATGAGATAAAGGCACGAGAGACTTTGCTATGGCCCAGACTTGAAGCCTTCTTCAGGGTTCATCTGGGCTCCCCTGTCAGTCACTTCATTTCGTCATTATCCTCAGACAGCGTCTGAGGCTACACAGTTATCAGACTAACTAACATGGTGATGTGCTTTGCACCTTCCGTGCCAGGAGGGGGCCTGCCCCACCCTCCCCTCTGGGCCAGAGCAGGTTGCTGTGCGGGACATGCTGTTGAACGTGACTTTCCATGGCACACACTTTGCTTTAGTTTCTTAGACTTTTTTTTTTTTTTTTTTTTTTTTTTGTATAAAGGGAAGAGTGACACACAGAGAGACAAACAGATCTTTCATTGATTCATTCCCCAAATGCCCACAACTGCTAGGATTGGGCCAGGTTAAATCTAGGAGTCTGGAACCCGAGCCCATGTAGATGGCAAGGACCCAAGTCCTTGAGTGTCGCCTGCTGCCTCCCAGGGTCCACATTAACAGGAACTGGAATTGGAAGCAGAGCCAAGACTTGAACCCAGGCATCCTGTAGGGGGTAGGGGCATCCCAAGTGGTGTTGTAACCATTGAGCCAAATGCCCACCTCCACAGTAAACATCTGGGAAACAGAGAAGCCACCCGCTGACCCTGTCCCCAAGGCTCCTACCACACTGGCCTCCAGTCTGTCTGACCTCAAGGAATATGAGATGAAGAAGCCACTACAAACACACCCCTGTCCACCTGCTGCCCACTGCTGGCTCTGCACCCCACCTTCTGGCAGGAGAGAACAAGAAGTGGGGGCTGAAGGATCATCCCTCGAGCCGTAGGGAGGGACTCGTTTTCCAGGTAGGGTGGTCCCGCCTGCTTGTGCTTCTAGGCGGCAAGGAGAGAATGAGGGGTCCTTCTGTGCAGTATGGATGGTGATGAGCAGCCATGTCCAGGAGCCCACTTCCTGATTAGAGTCCTGGCTCTCATCAATGCTGCAATTTGGGGCATGTGATCTACGGCTTGGTTTTCTTACGTGGGAACAATGGTTAATGACAACTAACATTTACTGAATGCTTGCTGTGTGCCACCCAATTCAGAATCTTCTCACATTTGTTCACTTGATCCTTATCATGAGCTGATGAGATTACACTATTATTTTCCCCATTTTACAGATGATAAAACTGAGTCACACTGCTGAACAACTGCAGAAACAACATTCAAATCCAGGGAATCTGGCCCCATTACCCACGCCGTTAGCCTCTCAGTAGCGTGGTGAATAGTGTCCCTCTCTCCCGAGGGTGGTTGTGAGAACTGAAGGAGTTAGTCTTCTTGAGCGCTAAGAGCAAGCAACGCCTGCTACCTGGTAAATGCTCCCCGACTGTGGGCTCCCACAGTCACCCTTACTCCATCACGTGGGGTGGGGAATGAGGCCGTAGAAGTGGAAGCGGACATCGGAGAAGGTGGAAGAGCAGGAAATGGTGAAGTAGACTTGGGGTGACTTAGGTCTTGCTTTCCCCAGAAGTCGCCTCTTCCCCCAAGCAGGAATGGTATTATTGGTGTCCAAACATCTACGATTTTACCCCTGTGTAAAATTCTGCAAAGAAATCGTATTCTCGGTTTGGACTAGGTGACCTGTGACCCCTTTCCTGCACTTTGAAGCTCTAAGCACAGGCAGGAACATCGCATCAAATCACTCAGCCCATTTTGCCCCAACAGGCTGTTCCCTTGTGTCTCCGGTTCCTAAGAGACCTCCCTTCCCTCCTGGGAGACGAACGCGGTGCTCTGCTCACTGTGCTGGCTGAACGCCCGCACTGCCAGGCCCATCACCGGGATGCTGATTTCCACGGACTGGCTACCCAGACCTTTGCCCGCTGCCGTCCACTGGAGCTTCATGAATGGGCGGCCCCAGCAGGAGGAAAGATGTCAGGGGATTTCTACTCTGCGTCACTGGTGTGTGCCCAGGGTTGTGACACTTCACCACGGCAGCTCAGAGGGCCCCGTCCTCAGCAAACCCGTCCCCCGGAGTAGGGGTGGGGGGAATGGGAGTTCCATTTCCTCTTCTTTTCCGTTCGACCCCGGGGGTGACCAGGGGCTCCCACTGCTCCTGGTGCCTGGATACCTTGTGACCCTCGCCTGCTCGCCCCTCCCTTTCCTCTCGCCCTGCCCTAGTTCCTGTTGAACTCAGATCCTTGCCAGGACCACAGCTGATAGGCCCACATGTATGGGGACCACTGCACTCACTGGCCCCAAGGCGAGCTGAAGCTTCCCACTACTTTTTATAATACAGTTGATCCAGTTGAAAATGCCGAGTAGTCCACTTTTAATGCTTATTACATGACAATGGGGGGAGCATGACAAAGAAAACAAGGGTCACACACATTCTCAGCACAAAGACAGCCATTATCTTACCACATGTATTTTTCCGTATCACAGAAGGATCACATCCAATCTACTATTATATGCTGGCTTAAATATACTTTCAACAACTTCTTTCATTAATGCTTTATAGTTTGACATCAATGAATTTATTTCTAATATTTCTACATCAAAATTCTTAAAGGCTGTACATTATTCTATCCAGGTCTGTGCCATAGTTTAATGGGTCTTCTATTTTTAAAATTTATGTGTTTATTTTCATTTTATTTGAAAAAGCAGAGGGGCCGGCACTGTGGCGTAGTGGGTAAAGCCACCACCTGCTGAGCTGGCATCCCATATGGGGACCAGTTTGAGTCCTGGCTGCTCCACATCTGATCCAGCTCTCTGCTGTGGCCTGGGAAAGCAGTAGAAGATGGCCCAAGTCCTTGGGCTAATGCATCCATATGGGAGACTCGGAAGAAGTTCCTGGCTCCTGGCTTTGGATCAGCGAAGCTCTGGCCATTGTGGTCATCTGGGGAGTGAACCAGTGGATGGAAGACCTCTCTCTGCCTCTCCTTCTCTCTCTGTGTAACTCTTGACTTTCAAATAAATAAATAAATCTTAAAAAAAAAAAAAAAGAAAGAAAAAAGCAGAGAGGTGTCCCATTTGCTGGTTCACTCCCCGAAATGCTCACAACAACAAGGGCTGAGTGAAGCTGAAGTCCGGAAGTAGGAATTCAATCTGGTTTTCCCACTTGGATGGCAGTGGAGGGGCCCTAAGTACTTAGTCTTTCCCCTGCTGCTTCCCAGGGTGTGTATCAACAGGAAGCCGGGCGGGAAGTGGAGGAACCCAGACTTGAAGCAGGCATCCCACAACCACCTCGTGTTCTCGATGTGGAACGCTTACTCCTCTAATAGAACTCTCACGGGGGTTCCAATTTCTCCTTCTTATAAGCACCGCAGTAATGAACACGCACGTGCAATGTGAACGACTTGAAGCCACAGCACAATCAATCTGGTCTTCCTAAAGCAAAAGCCTCGCGTATGCAGCAGCAGCACAAGGTCACCTCCTCTCAAGAGAGAGGGCTGTCTGTCTTCCGTGCCTCCCACTGATGCTGTCGGGTTCTACCTCGAGCCAGTACACATAAGATCTTTACAAACCATAAAGCGAATGGCGGGCAGCCCGGCAGATATTAGAGCAGGATCTTACTCCTCCCAACAACCCCGCAAGGCAAGCACAGTGGAATATCTTCAAGCCACAGTGCACTGACAATTTTGCCAGACATAAAGAATTGAAGTCTTACTTTTAGGCTTTTGTATATTTATTTCTCTTCAGCACAACAAAGAATGGTGTGTGAGCAAAGCAGCCTTCCTGGACGGGAGTGAACTACCAGCCAGCAGCACGTCTCATTCGTGCTGGGCACGTTAACTCGTTGTGTCCCTGCTAGAGGCACACTGCAAACAGCAGAAGGAATCTGAGCCACTTGCAAGGTCCCCGCAGCAATGAAGTCCCTCCCGACTGATACTGGTTACTCCAACCCCCGCCGCTGATTAGTCCTAATGACTACTTCCCATTCCATTTCTGATAGCCTATTCGAAAAAGCACTCTAGATAACTCTGCTTGATTAAAGAAATTGAGCAGTAGTTGAGTTTTTTTTTTTTTAATGGGAACTTCTATGTCAAGTACAGAAGCTACATTGACATCACACAGAAAACCACCCTGTCACTCCATGTTGGAGGAATTTTTGATTTACCATCTATGAATCTAAGCCATGGATTTTCTCTGAGCTTGCAAAAGCAATACTCCTAACATGTCAGAACATAGTTTTCTAAGTAAGAGTTTCCATTCTGAATGAAAGGCACCAGATATGTTTTTAAAAAGTTGACTTGACAAGACCGGTGTAGTGGCATAACCAACATCCCACATGGGCGCTGCTTCAATTCCCGGCTGCTCTGCTTCCCATCCGGCTCCCTGCTAATGAGCCTGGGAAAAGCAGCAGAAGATGGCCCAAGTGCTTGGGCCCCTGCACCCACATGGGAGACCCGGATGAAACTCCTGGCTCCTGGCTTTGACCTGGCCCAGCCCTGGCCATTGTGGCCATCTGGGGAGTGAACCAGTGGATGGAAGACCTTTCTCTCTCTCTCTCTCTCTCCCTCTGTAACTCTGATTTTCAAATAAATAAATATATCTTAAGAAAAAATTGTGATTGACTTGAATCTTATTTAATGTCATTTGTTAACTGGTGTGAAAAGAAAAGCCGTCTTTGTGTGCAGTGGTTGTGTCTCCAAGGGGAGTGAGGCTCGGGGCCCAATGCCCTATTTGGTTGGTTGCTTCCTATCACTGTTTGGGTTTTCCACAAAAATTCAATAAATGAGACAGCACCCTACTTTACAATGCCGAGGGGTTTTTACTTCAAATCCCTGTAAATTAAGAAAAGGCAAAAAGCTTCCTCTCAGACTCTAGGCTCAATTACTTGATCATTTTCCTCTCTTCTGAAAGACTAGAAAGGGGGGAACAGGGCGTGGTGCTTATGTGCCAGATGTAACTCGCCTGGACAGCACCAGGGGCGCAGCGCTTGTTTTCTGTGTGCGTCAAGGAAGCACCTGCCACCTAGTAAGCCAGCCCCCGACCCCCAGGAGCACTGGCAGCACAGGTACACAGGCCTTCCACAGAGGGGCTGAAATCGCCTTTGTTTCCTTCCTTCCTAACTTTATCTCTATAGATGTTTCACTGTTTCCATGGGTTTATTCATTTCCATCAGCGCCACTAGCCCCATTTTTTCTTACAGTGTGTGTATTCAACCAAAGAAAATGAATAAGAGAAACAATTACTATAGTGAAAAAAAAAAAGATTCAAAACTACCATATGTGAAACCCATGGGAGTCCCTGATTAATTTTTGTTTTCGTCATTTAGTTGTGAGCTTGGCCTGTTTCCATAAATGTGTGAATATGTACAATCATGGATTGGATTTCCTTACAGCTTTAGAAGAAAGGAACAAACCCACATCTCTTTCTTACCACACTGGGCTCCTGGAAGGCAAGGAGTAGACGCCATGGTGCCCTTATGCCAGCAACTTCCCAAAATAGGAATCCTGGTAGGTTTTAGAGAACAGCCAGCTAATCTTGAGAACACCATGGCTGTAGGAAAATGGTCCATTTCTCTGTCTCCTTGTACTTTATTGGACTCATATTCTCCTACGCATTCTGGGGCCATGATCCTTGGAGAGCATGGTGGCCACAGCAGTGGAGAGGGTAGAAGTGAATGACCACTGCCAAGGAGACTTGGTGAACTCTGGGACCTGCCTAGGTTCCCCTCAGGAAACACCTGGCACATAGTCATTGACCATCCCACAGGCGTTTTCCTCTTTCTTTAAAATCCCCCATTCAAAGGCCGGCGCTGTAGCATTGCAGGTAAAGCCGCCACCTGCAGTGCCGGCATCCCATATGGGCACCGGTTCAAGTCCCAGCTGCGCATCTTCCAATACAGCTCTCTGCTATGGCCTGGGAAAGCAGTGGAAGATGGTCCTGCACCCATGTGGGAAACCCGGAAAAAGCTCCTGGCTCCTGGCTTCGGATCGACCCAGCTCTGGCCATTGCAGCCATTTAGGGAGTGAACCAGTGAATGGAAGACCTCTCTCTCTCTCTCTCTCTCTCTCTCTCTTTCTCTCCCTCTCTGTAACTCTGCCTTTCAAATAAATAAATAAATCTTTTTTAAAAAAATTGCTCATTCAGTTCCTCTGCTTTGCTCTTGACAGTGTGCTAAATGGTGCTACGCTGAGATGACAGAGGTAGATTATGACTTCAAGTAGGTGCAAGAAAACACCAAACTGCAAAGAGATAAGAAATACTAAGCAGCAGGCACGCTATGCGAAATAACTTCTCATAGAATGTTCTCAAAACATACCTGGTAACACGTAGTTTTCAACAGGAAGAAACCAAAAGTATTGGACGTCCGGCGGGGGAAGCATGGAAGACATTTATTCCTTTCGTGCACATCGAAGCATTTGAGCTTTGGGTGACTGCTATGACACCATGTGAGAGCAAGGTAGCTTGGATTAACTTGCTTTTTTCTGCTTTCCAAATCGCCTGGATGGCTCAGAGTCACTGACCGTCCCGCAGCTGGACTCCAGCAATGAGTCAGCTAAAAGCAGCAGCCCGAACACCAGTTTCTGGTCTCTGCAGTCGCTCTGATGCATCCTCTGTCCTCTGTGCCTGCTCTACCATTAAACAAATCAGGGAGGAAAATATGGGCGTCCGAAGCAGCCACAGAGAACTCCACAGGTTGAGGGTCTCCAAGAAACTGGGCCTGGCCGAAATGACCGCAGGCATCTGCCAAGGAGAAGAGCCTTGCTTCTAAGAACGCTCTCTCCACCCCCCGTGTTTCCAGCCATGACAGGCATCAGTGGTGTGACAATTAGGTGTGGTGGGTGGGCACTTCTGTGGGCTGGCAGCCTATTTTAACTTCCAACTGTGGGAGTGAGCTTTAACTTGGTGCTAAAATTAGGGGAATCCAGTAACTCCTGTGGTTATTTCAATCAGTTCCCACTTATTGAGGAGCAGCAGTGCAGTTAAGTAATAACATGGTAACCTTGCCAAGACATCACTGAAGTGCTGAGCGTTGCCCAGTTGGATCTGAAGCCGCTTCAATGATCTAAGTGCGCAGCCAAACCAACAAAAGCGCTGCTGGCACCTCTGGGGCGGGGGAGAGCGGGGACATGCGAGAGAATTCCGGGAGCAGTTTCTCTGAGGCCTGGGGAAATTTTAAGGGAGCAGGAATTGATTGGTCTGGCAATGTGACTAGCACTGAAGAAATGCCAAGAGCCCCAGCGGTGGAGAGGCTTGGTTTGATCTCGCCTCTCGGGGAGGGAGCACTGGCCCTGCCAGAGGAGCCCGCCGCCAGAGCCAGGCCTCCAAGGAGAACTTGGCCCCTCGCGCTTGAGCTCACAGCGTAGTAATGGATGCAATAGCGAGCTAGATAAGCAGCTTCCACAGCCACACTGTGCAGAGTGTTGTTGCGACTGGCTCGGCTTGAAGGAGAAGATGTTCTGTAGCTGAGACACAGAGGGAGAGGCCCTGATGCCAAGTGCTAGTTCCAACAAGGCAACTGAGGTGGAGAGAAGATGGAACGAAGGAGGGAAGAACCGGAAACCTTGCAAGGGTCTCTCAAGAACGCTTAGAGCACCAACGAGCTGACGAGCCCCAGATGATTCCTGCGGGGCTGGGGTTCGAGCTGGAGGAAGAAGGAGAGACAAGGAAAGTGGCAAGAGTCACAGTACCTACTGACACATCACCCATGTTGTGGGATTATGCAGGTCTTGTATTACTTTTTTTTTTTTTTAACTAGGACACGTGGGGGTTCTTTGGTTTTTTAAAAAATCTATTTTTTGAGAGGCAGAAACAGAAAGATGAACAGAGATCTCTCCCACTTTGGATTCACTCCCCAAATGCCCACAATAACTGGGGTTGAGCTAGCCCCAAGTGGGGAGTCGTCTCCCATGGGAGATCTGGGTCTCCCATGTGGGAGGCAGGAAGCCAATCATTTGACCCATCACCTGCCGCCTCCCAGGGAGCACAATAGCAGGAAGCTGGAATTACAAGTGGAGCTGGGACTTGAACTCAGGCACTGCAATACAGGCTACGAGGGTCCCAAGCAGCAGCTCAACCACTGTGTCAAATGCCTGTCTGTATGCAGGCCTTTTCAATTCAGCTTCGCAGGTCTTCTGGATGTGTCAGCCACTCGCCTCTGGATTGTTAAGCTGACTTGAGTTCAAGTCCAACCCATGCTGACAGGGCAGGGTTTACACAAGGACAGGAATACAAGCAGGAACGATCCTTAGTGGCTACCTAGAAGCCTGCCTATCACAAACATCATTAACCTGCAGCTCGTCTGGGAATCACAGTGAACAGCAGCAACAACGGAAAAAGAAAATCAGGTTACAGATCTACACGCATGACGGTGCTTCAGCTGCACTTCACAATCACCTACGAGCTGTCTGTGCTTAGCCTGGTGGTTGAAGGGCCAACATCCCCCAGCAGCGTACCTGGGTTTGGTACCCAGCTTCATATCCTGACTCCAGCTTCCTGCTGATGCAGGCCCTGGGAAGCAGTGATGATGGCTTAAGTAAGTGGGTCCTTGCCACTCATGTGAGAGATCCAGACTGAGTTCCTGACTGCTGGCTTCAGCCTCAGCCTTGCCCCAGCTGCTGGTAGGCATTTGACAAGGGAACTAGCTGATGGAATGTTCTTTCTCTGTGTGTGTCTGTATGCCCCATAAATACATACATACATACATGCTGATACCTGGAGCAGTCAGAGCAAGATGGTGGCTAAGTAAGACACTCCAGGAGTCACCACACAGAGATGGCAATTTGAACAGCTATTCACACATCAAGTCACATTCACAAAAGCCAAGGAACCCTGGTTGTCGCATAATACAAGACAAGATGCACTGTAGTATAATACAAGATGTAGTATAATACAAGACAAGAGTTGCTGCATCACCCCACCCCCAGCTCTGAGGAGTTCAGCGTAGACAGAGTTGCCTTCAGTTTACGGGGAGAGAGAGGGGGGGGGGGGGGGGGATAAAGTTCAGCCTTAGACTTGAACACAGTTCCAGGCCTGCCATGGTGAAATCTAGAGTTAGACAGGGTCTCGCAGCCTCTGCCAAAGGATCCCCTTCACCACCTCAAATTCCAACCTCCAGTAGATAGCAGGCCAAGACCCCAGACTCTGGGGAGCAGGGCACCAAAATCAGCCCATCAATGGGAAGATGCTAATGGTCACTGTCTCCGGGTCAGTGTGTGTAGATGGAACCCCTGGACCTGCCCTCGTCTCAGCCAATTAGACTTACATCATGGTCAGCATCACCCATCACCCCCAGTGGTTTTAGTGGCCTTGGGCTACATGTCCACCCCAGCAGCAGGTAGCCCACAGCAAAGCAGGCATTGGCCCTGCCCTATGCTGCACCCATTGGCAATGGGGAGCTCTAGGATCTAGGTATGATCTAGCATTGTGGTGTAGGTGGCTATAGAACTGCTCACTGCATACCTCTCCCAACCCCAGGCAGCATAACCAGGGAGAATAATTGCCTCATCAGGGGAAGAAAAAGGGGTGGTTGCCCAGAAATTGCACAGAAACATGAGATTGACACTGTAGGGACATACATATCCTTTTGGGATGTTTAAGCCAGTAGTATTGCAACCCTGACTCTGCCAATACTAATGTAGTCACCCCAGCAACCCCTCCAGGACTCCCGCCAGTGCTCCCAAACCCAGTCACAGTGGACAGGGCTAGCACCTTCATGACCCAAGCACAGTAAACCAGTGGATGTGAAATCTCTCTCTCTCTCTCTCCATGTCTTTACAATAAAAATAAATTTAAAAAGAATTTAAACGGAGGGGCTGGCACTGTGGCGCAGCGTGTTAAAGCTCTGGCCTGAAGCGCTGGCCTCCCATTTGGGCGCAAGTTCTAGTCCCAGCTGCTCCTCTTCCAATCCAGCTCTCTGCTATGGCCTGGGATAGTGGTGGAAGATGGCCCAGTTCCTTGGGCCCCTGCACCCACATGGGCGACGCAGAAGAGGCTCTTGGCTCCTGGCTTCAGATCAGCGCAGCTTCAGCCATTGCGGCCATCTGGGGAGTGAACCAGCAGATGGAAGACCTCTCTCTCTCTGTCTCTACCTCTCTCTGTGACTCTGTCTTTCAAATAAATAAATAAAATAAATCTTAAAAAAAGAATTCTAATGGGAATGGCATTTGGTGCAGTAGTTAAGACATTGCTGTGATGCCTTCATCCTGTATCTGAGTGTCTGGATTCAAGTGCCAGCTCCATTCCTAATTCTAGCTTCCTGTTAATGTGGATCCTTGGGAGATAGCAGTTGATAGATACTTTGGTCCCTGATACCCATGTGTGAGACTCAGATTGAGTTCCCAGCTCCTCAGTTCAGTCTGGCCCAACCCCAGCTCTTGTAGGCATTTGGAGAGTGAACCAGCAGATTGAAGATCTCTCTCAATTTGTCTGTCTCTGTCTCTCTGCCTTTTAAATAAGTAAAGTACACAAACTTTTTTTTAAAAAAAAAGAATGCAAACAAAATGATTATAAGGATGCTCAAAGAGAAACAAGAAAATAAAAACAGTTGAACAGAATCAGGAAAACCATGCATAATAAGAACTGAAAATTCAGCAAAAATTAGAAAGATTGAAAAAGAACCACACAGGCCGGAGCCGTGGCTCAATAGGCTAATCCTCCGCCTGTGGCGCCAGCACACCGGGTTCTAGTCCCTGTTGGGGCGCCGGAATCTGTCCCAGTTGCCCCTCTTCCAGGCCAGCTCTCTGCTGTGGCCAGGGAGTGCAGTGGAGGATGGCCCAAGTGCTTGGGCCCTGCACCCCATGGGAAACCAGGAGAAGTACCTGGCTCCTGGCTTTGGATCAGCGCAGTGCACCGGCCACAGCCTGCTGGCCGCGGCGGCCATTGGAGGGTGAACCAACAGCAAAAGGAAGACCTTTCTCTCTCTCTCTCTCTCTCACTGTCCACTCTGCCTGTCAAAAAAGAAAAAAAGAGAAAAGAATAAAAAAAAAGAAAAGGAACCACACAAAAATCTTGGAAATGAAAACTCAGCAAGTCTAAAAAATATTGTTAAAAGCCTCAATAACAGCCTAGATCAAGCAGGAAAAACAATTTGAACTTAAAGACAAGTCATTTGAAATATCCCAGTAATACAGAAAAAAAAGATAGAAGAATAAAGAAAGTCATCAAGAACTTAGGGAAGTGATTAGACAAATATCTGACTATAAGGATTCCCGAGGGCTATAGAGGAAGGAGGCTCAGAAAACTTATTCAACAACATAGTAGCTGAGAACTTCCCCAGTCTGACGAAAGATCTGAACATTCGAGTTCAGGAGGCTCAAATACACATCAGAAGAAAATATTCTCACCACGACACATTTTAGTCAAACTCTGAAAAGTACAACATAAAGAGAATTCGAAAATGTTCAGGAGAATAGTACCAGATCAATTTTAAGGGGACCTCCATTAGATTAACAGCAGATTTTTCAACAGAAACCTTACAGGCCAGAAGGGAATGGAATTGACATATTCCAAGTTGTGAAAGGAAATAACTGCCAACCAGGAATACTTTACCGAGCAAAGTTATCTTTCACAAATGAAGGGGAAATCAGATTTTCCAAGACAAGAAAAGCTGAGGGAATTTATCACCACCAGACCAGCCTTACAAAAGATGCTTAAGGGAGTCTTACACACAAAAGGAACTACAATCATGAAAATCCACTAGAAATAGTGGATTTCACATTGCGAAAATCCACTAGAAATAGAAAAAATGATAACAAAATAAACAAAGGAAAATTTAAAATTTTCATTTTAAATGACAGCACAATGTCGTTACTTACCAATAATAACCTCGGATGTAAAATTGACTTTAAGTGACTAAATCCTCCAAATTAAAATATACAAACTGGCTCGATGGATTAAAAATCAAGACTCACTGATTCGCTGACTGCAAGAAGCTTATGTCACACACAAACTGAAAGTGAAAGGATGGAAAAAGATATTCCATGCTAACAGAAATCAAAAGCAATCAGGAGTAAAACTATCAAATAAAATAGATTTTAAGACAAAAACTAGGAAAAAAAAAAGGCAAGATCACTAATGATCAAAAGATTAGTTCAATAGGAAGATTTGACCATTATAAATTATACATGCATCTAATGCTGGTACCTTAGTTTTATAAAACAAACATTAGTAAGTCTAAAGAGAGAGATAAACTCCAATACAATAATAGATAGTGTAGGAATTCAACATCCTGCTTTCATCAATGGACACATCATCCAGACCAAAAATTAATACAGAAACAGCAGAGTCCACCCACACAAGAGACCAAACTGGACCTAACAGACATTGGCAAAACATTCTAGCCACAGATCCAGTATACACACTCTTTTCCTCAGCATATAGAACTTTCTCTTATATCCACACACATATTAGGCCATAAGACAAGTCTCAAGAAGTTAAAAAATATCAAAATCATGCATGTATTTTTTCTGAGCACAATGCAATAGAACAGGAAACCAACAACAACAGAAACTCTAGGGAGTATATGTTTCTCACCCAACAGTTAAGATGCCTGCAGCCTACATCAGAGTACTTGAATTTGATCTCTGGCTCTGGATCTTGACTTCCAGCTTCCCACCTAGGCAGGCCCTGGGAGGTGGTCATGATTGCTCAAGTAATTGGATTTATGTGACCCAGAGGGAGACCTGGCTTGAGTTCCTGTCTCCTGCTTCCAGTCCCAGCCATGGCTATTGGGAGCATCTGGGGAGTGAACCAGCAGGTAGGAGTGCTCACTCGCTCTTTCTTTCTCTCAAACAAAGTTTTAAAATAATAATAAAACTTTAGAAATGACACAAACACATGGAGACTGAACAATGCACTCTTGAATGAAGAACGAGTTATTGAAGAAAGCAAAAGGGAAATTTATATTTTCCTTGAAACTAATGAAAATGGAAACAACTCACCAAAACTTACGGGATACAGCAAAAGCAGTACTAAGAGGGAAATTTATAAAATAAGTGCCTACATTGAGTCAAATAAACAACTTAACAATGCATTCCAAGAATCTAGGAAAACAATAACAACCCAAATCCAAAGTTAATAGAAAAAAAGAAATAATAGGGGACCAGCACTGTGGTGTAGTGAGTTAAGCCTCCACCTGCAGCACCAGCATTTCAGATGGGCACCAGTTCTAGTCCCGGCTGCTCCACTTCCAATCCAGCTCCCTGCTAAGGCACCTGGGAAAGCAGTGGAAGATGGCCCAAGTGCTTGGGTCCCTGCACCCACATGGGAGACCTAGATAAAGCTCTTGACTCCTGGCTTTGGCCTGGCCAGCCCTGACCTTTGCGGCCATTCAGGGAGTGAACCAGCAGATGAAAGACCTCTCTCTGCCTCTGCCTCTTCTTCTCTGTAACTCCACCTATAAAATAAATAAATATTTTTTAAAAAGAAATAATTAAAGTCGAAGCAGAGATGAGTGAAATAGAAAGCAAATACAAAAGATCAATGAAACAAAGAACCGCATTTAAAAAAATAAAATAAAATTGGGGGCCAGTGCTGTAGCATAGTGGGTAAAGCCACTGTCTGCAGTGCCAGCATCCCATATGGGCGCTGGTTCTAGTCCAGGCTGCTCCATTTCCGATCTAACTCTCTGCTGTGGCCTGGGAAAGCAGTGGAGGATAGCCCAAGTACTTGGGCTCCTGCACCCACGTGGGTGACTTGGAAGCAGCTCCTGGCTCCTGACTTCAGATCCCCACAGCTCCAGCCATTGCGGCCATCTGGGGAGTGAACCAGTGGATAGAAGACCTCTCTGTCTCTGTCTCTCTGTCTCTCTCTCTCTCTCTGCCTCTGTAAGTCTGCCTTTCAAATAAATAAATAAACCTTTCACAAAAGATAACATTGATAAACCTTTAATTAAACTACGAAAAAAGAAAAGAAATAAAACTCAAATAAATACAAGCCAAGATTAAAATGGAGATATTACAACCAATACTACAGAAATGCAAAGGATAATTAGAGACTATTGTAAAGAACTATATACTAGGCTGGCGCCGCGGCTCACTAGGCTAATCCTCTGCCTTGTGGCGCCGCCACACCGGGTTCTAGTCCCGGTCGGGGCGCCGGATTCTGTTCTGGTTGCCCCTCTTCCAGGCCAGCTCTCTGCTGTGGCCAGGGAGTGCAGTGGAGGATGGCCCAAGTGCTTGGGCCCTGCACCCCATGGGAGACCAGGAGAAGCACCTGGCTCCTGGCTCCTGCCATCGGATCAGCACGGTGCACCAGCCACAGCGCACTGGCCGCGGCGGCCATTGGAGGGTGAACCAACGGCCAAGTAAGACCTTTCTCTCTGTCTCTCTCTCTCACTGTCCACTCTGCCTGTCAGAGGGAAAAAAAAACTATATATTAACAAATTGGAAAACATAGAAAATATGGATAAATTTCTGGATATATACAACTTATAAAAATTGAGCCATGAAGACATTGACAATCTGAGCAAAACTAGTGATGACTAATGAGATTAAAAGTCAGTAATCGAAAGTCTCCAGACAAAGAAGAACTCTGGACCAGATTACTTCTTTGCTGAATTCTATCAAACTTTTAAGGAAGAGCTAACACCCATTCATCTCAAACTATTTCAAAACACTTACAGGGAGGGAACTCCTTCAGCTCATTCCATGAGGCCAGATTACTGTGATTCCAAAGCCAGAAAAAGACATAGAAGGAGAGAGAGAGAGAGAGAGAGAGAGAGAGAGAGAGGAAGGAAGGAAGGAAGGAAGGAAGGAAGGAAAGAAGGAAGGAAGGAAAGAAAACTATACACTGATGTCCCTGATGAACAGAGATGCAAAATTCTCAACAAAATGCTAGCAAATCCAATTCAACATCACATTAAAATGATCATTCACCATGGTTCAGTGAGATTTATCCCAGGGGTGCAGAGCTGATTTAACACATATAAATCAATAAACAAAATACATCACATCAGCTGAATGAAGGATAAAAATCTTATGGTCATCACAACAGATGCAGAAAAAAAATTTGAAAACATATAATATCCATTCATGATAAAAAAAAAAACCTTGAATAAATTAGGTATAAAAGAAGCATACCTAAACATAATAAAGGCTATGTATAACAAATCCAACATCACATTGGCTGGAGAAAACCTCGAAACATTTCCACTAACATCTGGAACTGGGCAAAGACGTTCACTCCCATTGTTCTTATTCAATATAGTATTGGAAGTTTTAGCTGGAGCCACTAGGCAAAAGAAAGAATAAAAGGCCTACAAATAAGAAAAGAAGAGCAACTCATCCATGTTTCAAATTACATGATTATGACACAGGATCTTAAATTTCCCACCAAAAACTATTAAAACTGATAAATGACTTCAGAAAAGTTGCAGAATAAAAAATCAACACGGTTGGCGCCGCGGCTCACTAGGCTAATCCTCCGCCTTGCGGCACCAGCACACCGGGTTCTAATCCCGGTCGGGGCGCCGGATTCTGTCCCGGTTGCCCCTCTTCCAGGCCAACTCTCTGCTGTGGTCAGGGAGTGCAGTGGAGGATGGCCCAAGTGCTTGGGCCCTGCACCCCATGGGAGACCAGGAGAAGCACCTGGCTCCTGCCATCGGATCAGCGCCGTGCGCCGGCTGCAGCGTGCTGGCCACGGCGGCCATTGGAGGGTGAACCAACGGCAAAGGAAGACCTTTCTCTCTCTCTCTCTCACTGTCCACTCTGCCTGTCAGAAAATAAATAAATAAATAAATAATAAAAAAATCAACACACAGAATCAGTAGTATTTTTATCTACCAATACAAACTCACTGAGAAAGAGCTATCCATTCACAAGAGCTAACCAAAAAATTCAAGTAAAATACCTGGGGATAAATTTAATCAAGAATGTAAAAAGACCTCTACAACAAAAATTACAAAACACTAATGAAAAACATTGAAGACAACATAAAAAAGTAGAATGACTTTCCAGGTTTATGGACTAGATGAATTAATATGGTTAAAATGTCCATATTAGCCACAACAACCTTGAACAAAAAGAACAAAGCTAGAGGAACCACAATACCAGATTTCAGGACATACCACAGAGCTACTGTAACCGAAAAAGCCTGGTACTGTCACCCAAACAGACTCACAGATCAGTGGTACAGACTAGAGATGACGGAAGTTAATCCACTGGGGCCGGTACTATGGCATAGCAGGATGTCTGCAGTGCTGGCATCCCATATTGGCGCTGGTTCAAGTCCCAGCTGCTCCATTTCCCATACAACTCTCTGCTATGGCCTGGGAAAGCAGTAGAAGATGGTCCGAGTCTTTGGGCCCCTGCACCCATGTGGGAGACCTGGAAGAAGCACCAGGCTCCTGGCTTCAGATCAGCTCAGCTCTGGCCATTGCAGGAGTAAACCAGTAGACGGAAGACCTCCCTCTCTGCCTCTGCTTCTCCCTCTGCCTCTATTTCTGTAACTCTGCGTTTTAAATAAACAAATAAATCTTAAGAAGAAGAAGAAAAAGAACTATAACAAAGATGCCAAAACATACTCTGAAGAAATGACAATCTGTTCAGTAAATGGTGCTGGGAAAAGTGGATATTCATATACAGAAGATTGAAATTTGTCCTCTATCTCTTATCATATACAAAACAATTAACTCAAAATGTATTAGAGATCTAAACATGACCTGAAACTCTAGAACTAGGAGAAGAAAACATAGGGCAAACATTTCAAGACACTGGGCATAAGTAATAAATTTTGGGTTAAGTCCCCAAAAGCACGGGCAACAGAAGAAAAAATACACAAATAATATTGAAATGAGAATAATATTGAACTGAGAAGCTTCTGCACAGCTAAAGAAAGAATCCACAGAGTGAAGAGACAGCCAATAGAATTGGAGAAAATATTTGCAGCTATGCAGGTGACAAGGGATTAATATTTAGGATATATAAAGAACTGGGGAAAAAAACCTCAAAAACAACTACAAAAAACAATCTAGTTAACAAATGGACAAAGAATCTGGACATTTCTCAAAAGAAGAAATACAAATGGCCAGAATACATGTGAAAAAATGCCTTCAGGGAAATGCAAATCAAAGCCACAATGATGCATGTATCATCTCACTCCAGTTAGGATGGCTATTATTGAACAGACAAAAAATAACAAACATTGGTGAAGTGGTAGAGTAAAGGGAACCAAAGACACTGTTGGTGGGAATGCAAATCAGTACAGTCATTATGAAGAATAGTATGGAGGAGTCTCCAAAAACCAGAAATAGATTCAGCACACAAACCAGCTATCCTACTTCTGGGTCCACATCTGAAGGAAATGAAATTGGTGTGTGGAAGAGACATCTGTACTGCTATGTTCACAGCAGCACAACAGCCCAGAAGATATATAATCCACCTAGTTGTCTCACTCATGGATGAGTAGATACAGAAAATGTGGTGTATATACACAATGGAATACTGTATAGATATCATCTATAGATAATATCTATTGTCTATAAAGGAATAAAACATTTACAGCAAAATGGATAGGACTGAAGATTATTATGTTACTCTAAATAAGATAGCCCCAGGAAGACAAATACCATATATTCTCTTTCATATGTGGAAGTGTAAAAAAATAGGTCAATCTGAACTTAGAACACCTGTTATTAGAGGTCGGGAAGAAGGGGGTGGGGAGAGGGAGGTTGGATAATGGGTACCAAAAGACAGACTTAACAGTCCCAGAGTTCCATGGCACAGGGGGATGACTGTATTTTGCAATGATAGATTGTATTCTGCATAAAGAACTGGAAGAGAGGAGCTGGTAGACTGAAACATAAAGAAATGGAAAGGCTGGTCGCTTGGTTTGATTCGTTTATGCTGTGTAGTTGTGTTCAAATATCACTCTATATGTACCTCACAAAAATATACAAGTATGTGAATACAAATCAAAAATTTTAAATAAGATAACTTTTTAAATGAATTTTAAATATGGAGACCCAGACCCCACCCTAGATATTCTAATATACCAGGCTTCCAGTAAGACTAGACGTCCATGTCTTTAAATCTCCCCCATCTGAATCCAATGAGCAGCCAGGCTGACACTTACTGGTTTAGTCTTCACAGCAAAGGTTAGATAAGGGAGGAGAAGACGGAATCTTAGCCCAAAAGAAATCAGGGGCGTGGCCTCCGGGGCATTTCCAGGTGGAAAGGCGTATGTTAAAGGTCTCCAAACGTGTGCTCCTCCTCCCTTACCTGGGAGTCAATTCCACTCCGTGCTCATCCCTGGCCAAGACTAGTACCTTGACCCTGGAACTCCCCCCCTCCCCCATACACACCGGAGCCAGGCAGCTCACAGAGGTACGCAGCTAACTGCTGCAGGCTTTCCTTCTGCTGAGCTTATTTCAAGAATCTATTCTTATTTCAGTCATTAGAGTTGTACTAAAAAGGAAGGAAGAAACTCCCTGTTTAAAAAAAAAAATACAATCTGAACAGCAGCTGTATTTTCAGATGGAAGGTTCGATCCTGCTTACTTTCAGGTCAGAGGAGCAGGGCTCAGCAGCTCAGTTTGTGTCCTTTCTCTGTGCCTAGAAACTCACCCGGCCTGTGTTCCATTCCATCGCCTCCTGAGCCAAAGGGTTAGACGCCCAATGTGCTCCCATGACTTTTAACAGTTATCTTCATTACCTTCTCCTGGAATTGGGGCTTTAGGGAAAAGTCAGTAGCTTTTTGTTAAATTGTTTCCATCTTTTAAAAAGAGATTTACTTATTTATTGTTTGTTTGGAAAGGTAGAGTTACAAGAGAAAGAGGGAGACACAGACAGATGTTCCACCAGCTGGTTCACTCCCCCAAATGCCCACAATACCCAGGCCAAAGCCAGGAGCCAGGAATTCCCTCTGGGTTTTTCCACATCGGTGGCAAGGAACCAAGTACCTTAACCATCATCTGCTGCCTCCCAGGCACATTAGAGGGAAATGGCATCAGAAGTAGAGGCAGGACTCCATCCTGGGCATTCCCATACGGGATGTAGGCAATCCAAGAGGTGGCTTAGCCCACTGTGCCACAATGCCCATTTCAAGTTAGCAGGCTTTGTAACATGAGTGAATGTTTTCATTCAGCAAATATTCTGTGCCAGGTAGTGCAAGTTTCCAAAGGATTTACTAGTGGGAGTGGGAGACTTTACTGGGTAATCAGAAAAGCACATGTCCCATCATAACTCTGATGGTAGGCCCGGCGCTGTGGCATAGCGGGTAAAGCTGCTGCCTGTAGTGCCGGCATCCCATATAGGTGCCGGTTCGAGACCCAGCTGCTCCACTTCCAATCCTGCTCTCTGCTGTGGCCTGGGAAAGCGGTAGAAGATGGCCCAAGTCCTTGGGTCCCTGAACCCATTTGGGAGACCCAGAAGAAGCAACTGGCTCCTGGCTCCTGGCTTCAGATCAGCGCAGCTCCAGCCGTTGCGGCCAATTGGGGAGTGAACCAGCAGATGGAAGACCTTTCTCTCTCTCTCTCTCTCTCTCTCTCTCTCTCTCTCTGCCTCACCTTCTCTCAATATATAACTCTGACTTTCAAATAAATAAACCCTAAAAAAAAAAAAACTATGATGGTTGGTGTGCAGGTACCTGGTGACTTCAAGGCATATCCCCAGGTCTGGCCTTGTCTGAGTGTCAGGAAGGGCTTCCCTTGAAGACGCAAGGCACAGACTGAGAAAGGAAGGGTGAAGAAGAGGAGGCTGTGGGGCTGGTGAGGGCCAGAGGGTCATAGGAGGGAGCATGGGCTAAGGCCCTGTGCTGAGAGGCGGTGCGCGTGTAGGAGGAGTCGAAAGACTTGTGTGGCTAAGGCCCAGAGCTAGAGAGGTGGCTGAGAAAAGGGTAGAGGCCACGCTGAAGTACATTATGACCCTGCAACATTAGGAGGACGTATGAATGCTCTCCCGGGTGAGGAGGGGGCTTTAAACATCAGAAACAGCCTCCAGGGGTCGGCATTTAGCCTCGTGATTAGGACTCCAGCTGAGACACTTGCGTCCTACTTCAGAGAACCTGGGTTTGATGCCCGTCGTCAGCTCTTGATTCCAGCTTCCTGCTAATGCAGAACCTGGCCAGCAGCAGTGTTGGCTCAGGTAATTGGGTCCCTGCCACCCACAGGAGAAACCTGGATTGTGTTCCCTGCTGCCAGCTTCGGTCCCGGTCCAGCCCGGCCACTGCAGGCATTTGGGGAATGAACCAGCAGATGGCAACTTTCTCTGCAGATGTCTGTCTGTGTCTCTCTGACTCTAAGCATCGCAAATAGATTTTTTTTTAAAAGATTTGTTTTCTTTATTTGAAAAACAAAGTTACAGAGAGAGATAGAGAGAGAGAGAGGTCTTCTATCCTCTGGTTCACTCTTCAAATGGCCGCAACGGCCAGAGCTGCCCCGATCCAAAGCCAGGAGCCAGGAACCTCCTCCAGGTCTCCCATGTGGGTGCAGGGGCCAAGCACTTGGGCCATCCTCCACTGCTTTCCCAGGCCATAGCAGAGAGCTGGATCAGAAGTGGAGCAGCCGGGACTAGAACCAGTGCCCATATGGGAGACCGGCGCTTCAGGCCAGGGTGTTAACCCGCTGCGCCACAGCACTGACCCCACAAATAGATTTTTAAAAAATAAAGAACTAAAAGGGAAAAAAAAAAAACAGCAGCAGCTCCAAAGAAGGTATGTTCCTCCCTACCACAAGTGCCATCACTCTCATTTGGGTAAGGGGCTACTGGCGGGGGGAGGGAGCTCGCCAGACCTCCTGAGATTCCTGGTGCTTCTCTCTATGCCCTCATCCTCAGGCTGATGGTGGTTTGAGTGAAGCTGAGTCTTGCAAGAGGAGCCAACTGTCAATGAAACAGCGTCCCTGTTCTCACCAGCAAAGGCGTGAACCGATAACAAATAAACAGATGTGTGCAAACAACATGGCTATCAGTGCTTTGAAAAATCAAACAGGGAGGCAGGATACAGAATGGTGAATGGCATATATTCTTTTTTTTAAGATTTAGTTATTTGAAGGAATTACAGAAAGAGAGAGAGGAAAAGACAGAGAGAGAGAGAGAGAGAGAGATCTTCCATCTGCTGATTCACTCCCCCCAAATGACTGCACCGGCCTGGGCTGCTGTGCCACTGGGCAGAGACGACGGGAGAAAGCTCTGCAGAGGAGTAGCATTCCAGCGAGCTAGAATAGCAAGTGCGGAGACCCGAGGGAGAAGCACACTTGCCTGTACCAGGAGCACAAAGAAGGCTGTGCCCTGAGCAGGTGGTGGGGGCAGCAAGGGGACAGGTGGGGTTAACATGTCAGAGACGGGGACAGGACCTGGTCCCACAGCGCCCTGTAGGCCATGTTGAGTTTGGAGTCTGTTTTGCAATGGGAAGCCAGCATGTATACAGAAGCCTTGGACAATGTGGGTAAGTGCCTGGAGAAAATAAGTCAGGTTGAAGAGCTCAAGAGATACAAGAAGACCAGAGAGGTTCTTCAAAAATACTTGCTCAGAGCCATTTGCTGTTAGGGAAGATACTTTGGCAGCAAACACACAGATTTCTGGGAGAAGTCAGCTCCGGGCAGGACAAAGAGCCCTGAAGTGGGGATAAGCATGGCATAGCCCAGACACAGCAAGAAGGTCCCAGTGGCCGGTCACAACATGGGAGGAAGGATGACG
This sequence comes from Oryctolagus cuniculus, assembly GCF_964237555.1. Lineage (NCBI taxonomy): Eukaryota > Metazoa > Chordata > Mammalia > Lagomorpha > Leporidae > Oryctolagus > Oryctolagus cuniculus. The sequence continues at coordinate 82,555,793 of NC_091445.1, read as the reverse complement.
GGTAGGGCACCAGCCCAAGGACGCAGCGGGGCTAGACCCGGAGGCTGGTGGTGGCTGCAGGCAGGCACTTGGTGTTCATTCTAAAGGCACTATGAAGATTTTGGAGGACTATAAATCAATAAATGACATGATATGTGTTTTGTTGGGATTCCTCTGGTTGTTGTATTGAGAATAGATCACAGCAGGGGAGACATGGGAGCAGCAAGACCAGATAGGAGGCTGTCGCAGTAGCCAGGACCGAAGACGGCAGTGGCTTGGACTCGATTCAATTTGGGACCTGCTTGGAAGCACAACTGGCAGCACGCACTGAGAAATTGGAAGCGGAAGTCGGGGAGAGACACCCAGGATGGCCTCTGTTGTTTGCTTGTTGAGGGAAACTGTCTGAAAACGGTGGACGCTGCGGGTTGCTCTTGACTAACAGCACAGCGGAGTAAAACCCCAGCCTGGGAGAGGGAGATGGCCTGGCCGTGGCAGGTCTGGGAGAGGCACAAGACAGCCCTGGAGCAGAGGGAGGAAGGGGAGCCTTGAACCCTCCAGGAAAGACGAGGCTGGGGAACAGAGGGCAGAGTTCACCGGGATGCTCCCTAGATTAATTTTTAATCATTGCACAGTAAAGTTGACTGTACGTCTATGCAGACCTATGAATTTTAACACTTGTATAAATACACATAACCATGACCACAATCAGGATACAGAAAAATTCCGTTGCTCTAAGAACTCCCTCCTGATACCCCTGTGATCTGTTATCCATTACTATTGTTTTGTCTTTCTGAGACTGCTATATAAATTGAATCATACAGTATGCAGTCTTTTGAGACTGGATTCTTTCGCTCAGAATGCCTTTCAAATGCCTCTGAGATTCATCCAAATTGTTGCTTTTTATTGCTGAGTAAATATTCCAATGTATGAATGCGCCACCGTTTGTTTATCCATTCACCCATTGAAGGACATGTGGATTACGTCCAGGTTTAGGCATCATGAAGTGAGCTGCTGAAAGCATTCGCATAGAGGCTTTTGTAGGAACATACGTCTTCATTTCTCCAGGGTAAATGCCCAGGCGTGGGATTGCTGGATCGCATGCTAAGTGGATGAAAGGGTCTTCAAAACAGTCATGGGAAGTGCGCATTTTGGAAAAAACAACTACATGCAGATTGCAGGGGAAAAAATTTGCACCCAAATACACTTGTGTTTTAATTCCTTTTTCTACAAACTATCTGAAGTGCCCTCGCGTGTTTAGCTTGATAAGAACTCACCCCGGTGTTTTCCAGAGTGGTTGTCCGAGTTTGCATTCTCAGTGGAGGGTTCTGAGAGTCTTTGTTCTGCGTCACTGTGAGCACTTTGGGTTGAAAGATTCTTCTTTTACTTCAGCCATTCTAATAAGTGTGTGGTGGTGTCCGACTGCGGCTTTAGATCCATTTGAGATATTTCACACAAGAGGAATCGCACGGTATTTGTCCTTCTGTGCCCAGCACGGTTCACTTGGCATGATGACTTCCAGGCCCATTTGTGTGGCCAATGTTAACAAGATTGTCTTCCTTTTGAAGGCTGAATAATATTCCATTGTGATTCTATGCCATATTTTCTGTATTTGCAACCCATTGAGGATATTTAGATGGTTTCCATGCCGTGGCTGCCGTGCATAATGTTCCAATGAATACAAGGGTGTAGACAGCTCTTCAAATCCCTGGTTTTAATTCTTCAGAATACATCTCCAGAAGTGAGATTGCTAAATCATATGGTAGCTCCATTTGTAATCTACTGGGGAAACTCCGTACGGGTTTCCAAAATAGCTGCGCCACTTTATGTTCTCAGTGCACAAGGGCTGCATTTCTCCCCAGTGTCACTGACACTTGTCATCTCCTGTCTTCTGGACATCGGCCATCCTCACCAGCACGTGAGAACAGCTCACTGTGATTTTGATTTGTGTTTCCTGATGATTAGCAATGTTGAGCATCTTCTCATATGCCTGTTGACCACCTGTGAGTCTTCTTTAGAAAAAAGTCTTGCCCACTTTTTAATTGGCCATTGGGATTGTGTGTGTGTGTGTGTGTGTGTGTGTTTTATAGGTTTTGTTTTGCTTTGTCTTGCTATTGAGTTGCAGGAGTTCCTTATGCATTTTGGATATTAACTTGATATCAGATATATGGTTTGCAAATATGTTCTTCCATTCTTTAGGTTGCCTCTTCACCCTGATGACTGTTTCCTGTGTTGTGTTAGAGCATATTAGCTTGATGTAGCTCCACTTGTCTATTTTTCGTTTGGGCTGCTTATGCTTTTAGGGTCAGATCCACGAAATCATTGCCAATCCCAATGTCAAGGAGCTTTCACTTATGTTTTCCTTCAGAAATGTTAGTTTCAGGTCATATATTCGGATCTCTACCCATTGTGCAGTAAATTTTGTATCTGTAAAATATGGGCCAAATTTTCTTATTTTTATGTGGACATTTGGTTTTCCCCATACAATGAAAAGATCACATAGCACGACCAAGTGGGATTTATCCATGTAGACCAATTCCTGTAATGCAGCACATTAACTGACTGAAGGATAGAAACCACGCAATGGAGCTTTAGTTCTTCCTTTCCAATCAATGTTTCCAATCTTCATTTCCTTGCCTTACTGTTCTTGGTGATACTCCCGGTACAATACTGAGTAGGAGTGAAAAAGGTGGAGACCACAGCCTGACAGCTGAGCTGAGGACAAAATTATATAATCTGAAGAAAAGTATATAATCCTTCGCTGTTTAGTGTTAACTGTAAGTTTCTCTATAGCTGCTGTTTTTTAATTTGAGGGAGTTCTCAATTTTTAATTTTCTGACAGATTTTTATCAAAAGTAGATGATGAACTTGTTCACGTCATTTTTCTGTAGAAGCTAATGTGTGATTTGGGTTCTTTAGACTATTAATACAGTGATCATGGTATAATAATGCTTTTTATATGTTGCCAGATTTAACTTGCCAATATTTTGTTGGATTTTTATCTTTGTTAATGATAAATATTAATTCTTTATATATTTAATATTTTAATATTTAATATTTTCATTTGTATTATCTTTGTATTCTTGTATTATTTTTTCTATACATCTTTGTAAGATGCAGTTGTAGGTAAAGCAGTATTTAGAATAAATTTATAGCATTAAATAATGACAGAAAAGGAAGGAAAGAATCCAATTAACATCTATGCTTCCACCCTAACAAACTAGCAGAAGAAGAGCAAAATAAATCCAAAGCAAGGAGAAAACAAACAAAAGTCAAGGAAGCAAAACAGGATGTTTGATGAGACAGGATTTTGAGTTGCAAGTTCAGTATTTTTAATAGTTACAGAACCTTTCAGGTTATCCACTTAAACTTGGTGTGTCTTGCTAGTTTGGATCCTTTGAGAAATTGGCACAGTTTCTCTGTGTTGTACATAGAGTTATTTGTAGTATTCCCTGATGCCTTTTTAAATCATCTGTGGGATCTGTAGCAATAGCTCATCTTTCATCCTTAAGTGTGTTTCTCTCTCTCTCTCTCTCTCATATATATATATATATGCCTCTCTTATTCTGTTAGAGGCCTGTTCACTTTAATGATCTTTGGAAAGAACCAACTTTGGGCTTCTGTTTCTCTCTATTATTTTTATATGTTTGGTTTCATTGATTTCTGCCTTTCATGGCTTTCTTTAATTCCAGCATTGCATTAAGAGATTACTCAGGAGCTGCAGTGTAGAGAACAGAGACGATAAAATACACAGAGGAGTTCTGCACTCTTCCTTAGCATTGGGAGTCTTCCTTCAGCTCATCAGTTGTCTGATGTCCACTCTTTTTTTTTTTTTTTCACATTTGTTTATTTATTTAAAAGGCAGAGCAACAGTAGCTGGCACTGTGGACTAAGCTGTTGCCTGCAAGGCTAGCATCCCAGATGGACACCAGTTCAAGTCCTGGCTATTCCACTTCCAATCCAGCTCCCTGCTAATGCACCCGGAAAAAACTGGAGAATGGCCCAAGTGCTTGGCCCCCTGCACCCGTGTGGGAGACCTGGAGGAAACTCTTGACTCCTGGCTTTGGCTTGGCCCAGTGCTGGCTGTTGAGGCCATTTAGAAAATGAACCAACAAACAGAAAATATCTCCCTCTCTCTCTCTTTCAAATAAGTCAATCAATCGTTAAAACAGCAACAAAAAAGCAGCAGAAAGAGAAAGATAGACAGACAGAGAGATCTTCCATCCTCTGGTTTACTCCCCAAATGGTCACAACAGCGGACAAAGTCAGGAGCCTGGAACTCCATCCAGCTCTCCCACACAACGTAAGTGTGGTCATCATCCAGCTCTCCCACCACCTTCTGCTGCCTTCCCTGGCTCATTAGCAGGAAGCTGTATTGGAAGAGGAACAGCCAGGACTCTAACCAGCACTCCCATATAGGACATCGGCGCCGAAAGCTGTGGCTAACTTTCTGCACCATGACATAGGCTCCCTTGAGGCCGCTCAAGCTGCACTGAGAGAAAAATGGTATGTTCACCACCAATTTTGTGATATTCCAAATTCTGGACTTTTTCTTCAATTTCTTGCTCCTCTTTACTTTTATGGGCTTTGTACATTCTGACTGAGTTTTATAGTTGCAGTCGCCCAGAACAACCAGGTTGAGTGTGTTTCCCCATCCGACTCACGGTTGACATTCTGCCCCACCTTGAGTCAACTGTAAGAAGTGTCGGGCACTGGACGTATGGGGCCATCTCCTCTTCCCTGCCACTGCTCCATCTGCTCATCTTCCATCATCACTACCCTACCACCACGGCGCCCGTGAGTTCCACACAGAGCATCTGCGCTGGGGGAGACCCAGGAGTAGGTGGGATCCCCAGATCCCAGATGACTAAGAAGCGTTGTTTTCTCACCGGTGATCAGTTCCTGCTGCGTGAGAATGGTAGTTTGCTCCCAGGGGAGTCCTTAGTGCGTGTGTTCTGGGCCCATCCTGTTCCAGTGTGGTACAGGCTGTCCCTGAAGGCTTCTGGTTGGATTCATGAAGTGCTCTTCTGGATCTGGTTTATTGGGAGAAGATCGGATTTTACTTAAAGAAAAAGCAAGCTTACCTGTGCTCTCTCATGCATAACCCCTCTGGCCTTTTCTGACGCTCGGTGAATCTGTTCCAAGCTCCCAGCGTTTGTCTAAGGATGCGAGGTCAACGTGAAGCGAGCATCCACTGATCAGCCTCAGGAAGTGGAGCGCCAGTTCTCCCAGTGCAATTAGAGGAGGAAGCGCTACAGAGCAGGTAGGAGGAGAGTACGCCTGCAACTAAACGAGAAGCTCATCCTTTCCCTGCGTGCCTGCCTGGCCCAAAGGAGCCCTGTTTTATATCCGAGGCCCTGTCCCTCGAATATATTTTAAAACTAAAGTCAACATGGAAACGGGTAGTCGGGTTGAATGTTCATTGTGCGCCAGGCTGGTTATCTCACCGTTTGTTATACAATAAAAGAGGATCAGATAAACACAGGCATAACCTCTGCCTCCATTGATAATGTAAATCATCCCTTGTATCATTTGTCTTTCCTTCAGGCTGGATACAAAAGGCATAGAGACGAACAATTCATGCCTAAACACAGGAGAGCTTGAAGGCTAGTGTATGTCAGATGTTTATTCTGGGTCATCATGAAGAGGCCAGACGGATTTGCTTATAAACACCGGCTATTCTGTCTGTGGGGAGTGGGAGAGATAGGTCTCACATACACACACACACACACACACACCGTGAGAAGACAGCTCTTTTAAAGACACATTGCAACTTTTCTGCCAGGCGCACTAAGTTCTACAGATCATTCTTTTTATAGGATATGAAATGTCTCCCGAGTAATGCAAGGCGTGATGTGCTAGAGAAACAAGGCTTTTTCTCTCCGCTTGGTGCAAATGCCATCTTTCATTACCCACTGAGCAAGAGCTTCCTAGAGACTGAAATGAGAGCGGGGTGGCCCCTTCGGCAGATGATCAGGCACTTGCTGACCTCCGTGGGAGCCCGAGGGGGTCTCCGCCGGCAGCCTCCCATGCAGCGCCAGGCCGTGGAAGGAGGCCGCATCTTCGCAGCCGCTGTGCCGAGGGTTTCATGGGCGGTGGTTACGCTGGTTGCCTCTCCCAGCCGGTCCGACCAAAGGCAGCTAATGAAAAAGTGCCAAGACAAGCAGAACGAGAGCCTTGGGGACCCAGGAATGGGTACAGAGCGCGAGTGTGGTGATCATTCTTTTGATTTGTGCTCAGACGTTTTCTGGTTGCTTTCGCACCGAATGCACATTTCCCCCCTGGGTTTCAGATAATCTGAACCAGGGTAAACCGTTACAGAGTGGCCTTCGAACATCCTGTCTGCATTGCAACTGAATGACTGCTCAGACATTTAAATACAGAATCTTGGACTTTGGGTAAATTGTACTGATACAGTTTTAAGAAAACACACTTGGGCCAGCGCCGCGGCTCACTAGGCTGATCCTCCACCTTGTGGCGCCGGCACAACAGGTTCTTAGTCCCGGTCGGGGCGCCGGATTCTGTCCCGGTTGCCCCTCTTCCAGGCCAGATCTCTGCTGTGGCCAGGGAGTGCAGTGGAGGATGGCCCAGGTGCTTGGGCCCTGCACCCCATGGGAGACAAGGATAAGTACCTGGCTCCTGCCTTCGGATCAGCGCGGTGCGCTGGCCCTAGGGCGCTGGCCGCGGCGGCCATTGGAGGGTGAACCAACGGCAAAAAGGAAGACCTTTCTCTCTTTCTGTCTCTCTCTCACTGTCCACTCTGCCTGTCAAAAAGAAAAGAAAAGAAAAGAAAAGAAAAGAAAAGAAAAGAAAAGAAAAGAAAAGAAAAGAAAAGAAAAAGAAAGAAAGAAAGAAAGAAAGAAAGAAAGAAAGAAAGAAAGAAAGAAAGAAAGAAAGAAAGAAAACACACTTGGAGTTGTTTAAATAATCTTGGCTTTCTTGGGTGTCTCTGCTGTTCGCTCTTTATTGATCTTTTTTTGTAATAAGAATTCTGCAATTTTTGGCTTCATTTTGTTCCTGTTTCAATAATTTGGCTTTATTCACAGGGCCAAAAGCGATTCTTTTTGCACCATTCCTAACAACTAGAACAGGGAAAGAATGAGAGGGGATCCTCAGTGTCCTGCTTGAGCTCCGCCCCTTTTCCTGGGACCAGGGTCCTAGGGAGAATCTACATCTTCCTACACGACCATCACATTCTCCCGACCAGACTCTCAGAGTCGATAAGCACAGGAAAGTACCATGAAAATACTGCTTCCGTTGACCGTCCCCTGTCCCCACCCAGGAGAGAGGGATGGGAAGGCACAGGTGGAAAATAAAGCTGGGTGGCTCACACCTCCTGAACGAAGCCCAGGTCTGATGCAGCTCCTGGCAGCAGTCAGGCAAATGGAGCCTCGGATGGGCTCCAGGTCCCAGGTTAATGTGAAGTGCCAGTGTTCCTTTTAGTTACTCAAGGATCAGAGGGAAATTATTCAATAAAAAAGGATCCTAAAGGGGACTTTTGTGCCCACATAAGGCTTAATCAAAAACACTTGTTCCAGCGCAGCTTCCTGGACCTGCCTTTTCATATTGGCTTCCTAGTTCTTATCCAGGTTGTGATTAAAACAGGGTTTTCTCCGTCACAGAGCAATGTTCTCTTTCCTCTGAGCTGACCAGAATTGCGCCGGGGTGACATGACAGTTTGTTGCTAAGGAACTGAAGATATCATCACAGTTCAGCATTCCGATGAGAAAGAGTAAATACTTTTCAGCAGACTGGATATTAAGTATGAATGCATTCTTTCTCGGTGTACGTGTGTGTGTGCATCCCCGTGCATGCACGTGAGTGGTGTTAGAACTGACAACAGGAGAGAAAGACAAAGCACAAACACATTCCTGTTTGAAGCATGGGTGATTAGCCAGCCATCTCCTCTATAAAAGCTATTCTTTGCTAACACTCCGTTGTCTCTTCCTTGTAAGAATACCACTCATGCATTTGAACTTTCCACTTGAGCTTGTTTTGCTCCCCTATGCTCAGATCCAGGTGCCTTCACGCTGTCGTGTCAGAGATCTATCACACCGTGACCTGAGTCACATCCTCCTTGTAAAAGAGTCAGGTACAAACTTCAGAGTCTCTAAGATTCTAGGTGTTCAGCAGGGAGACTGGAACATGAGATTCCTCCCACTTGGAGTACGCCCACATTGGTGCTTCTCTAGAATCTATTTATCTTAGTCACGACCTCTGAACATGAATAGAACATGGTGAATGTTTCCTGTATCCCGTGTGCCTCGGCACTGGGAAAAGTTAGAATTTATATAGTTGTGATTTCTAGGGAGAAGTGCAATAACTTCACAGCTTTTTAAAACAAAATGTTTTAAGAAGAACCTGCTTCTTAAATCTGGCCCTTCTTTTTCTTTTGCATCATTAAAAAAAATAATAATAAAACAAACACCTCTGCATCTCCACTCGGGTCTCCTGCTTTTGTGTTGCTGATTTTGTGATTGTCAACATTAAGAAAAACAAAGAAGTTGAACAGCAGAACATTCCACAGATGAGTGGTACGCGTACAATGATAGATAAGAACACACCATGGATAAGAGGAAATGGATATGTACAGAAAAGGGAACAGTGATTCTTTGAAAACTGAAGATAAAAACTTACTTGCCCATCTAGAAAAGTACAGGGATCTAGGTTCCACCTTTGCTTGCAGGGAAGTAAACTCCAGAGTTCAAATCCTTGAGTGCTGAGCCAACATGTTGCTTGAACTCTGTCTTTCTCTATGGCAGCGCAGGATGGTGTGGAGTACTGCATGTTTGCTCTGCCTAATTGAGGAGGTTGGACGCTGATGAGTTGTCCAAACACTGCTTGCTTGTGAAAGAGAAACCAAAGGGTACATGGAAACGGGAGGGGGTTCAGGTGTTCTGGGGACGTGGGAAAGTTCATTTTGGTGGAGGCTGGGGAAGTCCAAACAAAACAGGTTTTAGAAATCGGTGATGTGACTAGAAGACACCCACTTGTACAAGCTAGAGCAGAACTTTATAGTAGAATTTGGCCCTGACCTCCCTTAAGTGATGTGTGCTAACCAGGAAGCAAACTGTCAGAGTCGCTTGATTCTGTCCATTACTACTACATGATGCTAGGTGGGGGTTTCTTTCTGCGCTCCTTCAGTTTTCTTCCAAACTCCCCCAAAATCTTGAAGTCTATGTACAATTTGACATAAAATCTAGGAAGTACCTCAAAATCTAAATACTTGATTTAAAATATATAATTGAAGCAAGCCTCCAAATAGTTCCAATGTACATGTGGCTTAACTGATGAGAATTGTTTAGCCTCAAGACAAGAACTGTGGAGCAGGTGTTTGGGCTAGCCATTAAGCCACCAGTTGGGGCACCTGCACCCCATATCATAGAGACTGTTCAAGTCCTGGCTTCAGTTCTGCTTCTAGCTTCCTGCTAATGTGCAACCTTGGAATCAGCATGTGATGGCATAAGTGGTTGATCACTTTGCCTCCCACATGGAAAACCCAAATTGGGTTCTGGACTCCTGGCTTTGGCCTGGCCCAATTTTGACCATTGCTGGTGTTTGGGGAGTGAACCAGTGGATTTATTAACTTTTATTTATTTGAAAGGCGAAGTTACAGAGACAGAGGGAGACAGAGAGAGAAAGAGATCTTCTATTGCTGGTTCATTTACCAAATGGACATAATGGTGGGAGCTGGGCCAGGCTGAAGCCAGGAACCAGGAAAAACATCTGGGACTCCTACGTGGTGGGCAGGGGTCCAGTACTTGGGCCATCCTCTTTTGCCTTCCCAGGCACATTAGCAGGAACATAGATCGGAAGCGGAGCAGCTGCAACTCAAGTAAGTGCTCATATGGGATGCCAGTGTCACAAGCAATGGCTTACTCCAGTATGCTATAACACTGGCCCCCATAAATATATTTTTTAATGCTAAACAAAAGACAAGAGCAGTTAGGAAAATCAACATTTGCTGAATCCCTTCTGTCCAGGGCTCTTTCAAGGTGCATAGGGGTCAACAAAAGGAGGAAAGAATGGACTCTTCCCTGCGGGCCACTAGAAAATGATACTGCAAAACATAGCAGAAAGCACTCAGGATCATAGAAGCAAGGGGCTGTAAGTGTGACTTTGGCCAAACATGAACAGAAGAGAAGAAAAATCCAAGAAGTCCTCCCAGAAAGGGAGCTTTTTGTCCTCTTCACCACAGGACGCAGAGATGTGGAGTGCGTATTGTTGGTCAGCAAGTTAAGCCACCACCTGGAACACCTGCCTCCCTACTGGAGTGCCCAGTGTTGCTGCGGATTCGTTCTGAGAGGAGGAGTGTGGTGGGGGCAAGAGGCACAGACTCCGAGAATTAGGTAAAAGCGGGCCAGATGCCAGCAGCCCACAGACTCATTTATTTCAGTTGGTGCAGCAGCTATATAGCCAAGGCAGCCAATCCGGTCAAAGGGCAGTTTATGCCCTAATCAATCACTGCCCGTTGCCAGGCAGTTTCCGAAGCCATCCAATCACAGCCTGTTGCCAGGCAGGCTCTGTTGCCATGTGGTTTCCAAAGCCATCCAATCACAGCCTGTTGCCTAGCAGACTCCTTTGCCAGCGGCCATCTTGGCATGGCCTTCTCATCCCACCACAGCCCAGTATGAGGCTACCCCTATGCTTCCTATCCAACTTCCAACAAATGCATCTGGGAGACAGCAGATGATGGCCCAAGCACTTCCGTTCCCAGCACCCACATGGGAGACTTTGATGGACTTCCTGGCTCCTGGCTTTGGCTTGGCCTAGACCCAAACCTTGCAGGCATTCAGAGGAGTGAATCAGAAGATGGGGGATCTCTTCCTTTCTCTCTCATCATTTCCTCTCTGTGTCACTCTTTCAAAACTAAACAAATCTTAAGACCAAACCAACAAGAGGATACAGAGATGGAGAAGAAGAACATGATGTCCTCTGTTGACAGAACGGGATTCAGAAAGGCAAGGAGGCTAGAACACCCCACCCCCACCCTGAGATGACAGAATATTCTGGTTATCTGTTGGTGTGTACCAAGCTACTTCAAAACTTTATTTTGCTCACAGTTTTTGTGCCCCAGTAATTCAGGAAGGGCTCAGCTGGGTGGTTATCTCACCTCTCCATGGCATTATCTGGGAATAGATAGTCCATTTCCAAAATGACTTCTCCACTCGTACATTTGGTGCTTGAACACTGTGTGTGGCCTGCCTGTGTGTGTGTGTGTGTGTGCGTGCATGCATGTGAGTGTGTTTGTGTCTTTGTCATCTGCCCCATCATGTCTTGGGCCTATCACAACATAGCAGCCTTATGGCAGCAGGATTTCTTAAAGGGTAGCTTGGGGTTCTGTGAGAACATTTCCCAGGGCACAGGCAGAAGTTACAAGGCTTCCTATGACCCAACCTTGAAAGACCCAAACATCTCCTCTGCCATACTCTCGTGGTCAGGCAGGTCACAAAGGTCAGGCCTTAGTCAAGGGATCGGGAATTAGACTCCATCTCTCCATGAGAAAAATAGCAAAGCGTGCAGTCAGTCAACTTTCATCTCTCCCCAGGAGAGAAGAATAAAGCAACTGATGTCAGGAGATGGCCAGTGTTGGAGAGCAGGGGCAGTCATTAGAGCGAGAGGCAGAGGATGAGTGCAGCAGGCTTTGAAGGTGAGGGTGAGAGGTTTGAACATTTAAAGAATGCCACCTTTTTCCCCTGGCAGAGTCTCTCTTGTGAACTGCACTCAGCGGCATGAAAGAGCACCGTGATCTTCCCAGTTCCCGGGCACTGGACAATGAAGGAGACTGCGGTTCCCGTCTGAATGTCTCCAGCAGGGGACTTTCGAGTCAGGGCATCTTTGCTTGTGAAGAACAGAAACTCAGCTTAAGAAAAACAAGAGCCTGTTCAGAAGCACAACGGGCAGGCGTGAGAGCCGCCCAGGACAAGAGGTAGGCAAGCAGGGTCACGGGAAGTCAGACACCGCAGACCCCACGGCCCGGCTTACCCCTCTGCTCCTGGCACAGCCTCGGGTCTCTCATCTCTGTGCCAGCTTTGATCTCTCGCTTGTCTTCACAGACGGACTTCCCCTGCTGACTTATGAGAGCACACACGCTGGAAATGGCTGCCCCAGGCCCGCATGGCTTTCATTCCAACGTATCTGATATGCCTTTGATTTCCAGCACCCAACATCATCCGATTACAGACTGTGTGTGTCTTCACTTGAATTCTGCAGCTCAGACATCTGGTTGGGTTAGACCAGGCTTTGGATTGGTCCTTCCAGGGTCAAAAGGGCGGCTCTCAATGATGGCTGCAGAGCAGGCTGAGCTGTTTCAAGGAAAGTAACATGAAAGCATCATTTGCTTAGCTCCACCCCCAGCCCCATCGGTGAGAGTACAGGTAGGGGCCAAGTTTAAAGAAAAGGTGTATTGGCTGGCGCTGTGGCTCAACAGGCTAATCCTCCGCCTTGCGGCACTAGCACACCGGGTTCTAGTCCCGGTCGGGTAGCCAGATTCTGTACCAGTTGCCCCTCTTCCAGGCCAGCTCTCTGCTGTGGCCAGGGAGTGCAGTGGAGGATGGCCCAAGTGCTTGGGCCCTGCACTCCATGGGAGACCAGGAGAAGCACCCGGCTCCTGCCATCAGATCAGCGCGGTGCACCGGCCGCAGTGCGCCGGCCGCGGCGGCCATTGGAGGGTGAACCAACGGCAAAGGAAGACCTTTCTCTCTGTCTCTCTCTCTCACTGTCCACTCTGCCTGTCAAAAAAAAATATAATAAAAGAAAAGAAAAAGAAAAAGTGTAGGATGGCTAAGTGACAAGAGGGGAGGACCAGGCAGAAAACACGGCTGCCTGGGGCTGGGGACTGGCCCAAGCCATTCTTCTTCTTCTTCTTTTTTTTTTTTTTTAAGATTTGTTTTATTTATTTGAAAGACAGAGTTACAGAGAAGTAGAGCCAGAGAGAGAAAGAGGTTTCCATTCTTCTGGTTCACTCCCCAAATGACCTCAATGGCCAGAGCTGAGCTGATCCAAAGCCAGGAGCCCAGAGCTTCCTCTAGGTCCCCACATGGGTGCAGGGGCCCAAGGAGTTGAGCCAACCTCTACTGCTTTCCCAGCCCATAGCAGAGAGCTGGATCAGAAGAAGAGCAGCCGAGACATGAACCGGCACCTTATGGAATGACGGCGCTGCAGGCTGGGGCTTTAACCAACTGCACCATAGCATCAGCCCCCCAAGCCATTCTTCACTCACATCCCAAACCCCAGGCTGATGGAATCAGACCCATTTCCTGTAGAACTTTCCTGGCAGCCTTGATATATGAAGCAGTAAAGTAATGGACAGAAATAGATAGTATCAAAGAAGGTTCTTTCTTATCCAGCTCCTACAGAAAATGTTAATGCATACAATAGTGTTAGGGGTATGGGCCCACTCTCCCTACATTATTCTCCAGCATATATGTCTGTACCTAAGTCATAAGGGAAAGATTGATGGCCTGAGTGAACACTTTAGTAATTTCCACGAAAATTATTAATTAAAAAATGAGTAAGAAAACAAATCCCAGTTGGAGAGAAGTATTAATGGCACTTCATACTGTCATAGAAAAATGCAAATCAGGATTTTCCCTAATTAGCAGACATAAATCAGGATAAATTTTAAATTGACGAGAGCTCTTTCAACACCAGAGAAAGATATTGACCTTCATATGGTAAAGGTAAGTATGAAGTGCATTAAAACCACCATTTCCTCGGTAATCAACTCTCCCTCTGCAGGAACTTTGGACTGTGACACTCCTTCAGAAACGCTCGTTGCTCAGGACTCTCTAAACAGAGCACTGAATGGGATTCTGCTCGGGCAGGAGAAACATGGCCAGACAGTCAAGATCAATTTGTTCCTGTGATTGACATCAGAGCCTGTGTGTCAGCCAAGCTCTTTCATGCCATCTGGGCCCTGATTATGATCAATAGGTATTCGCGATACGCCCGGGAAATGTGCTGTTTGATTACTTTTACGTGGGAGAGGAGACAAAAACATCTCAACACACAGTCTCCTGATGTGGATGTAGAAGAGGGCTGATGAATTATTAGACCATAGAGTTTGCACTGATAAACTTTTGAACTTTCATTGAACTTGTAGATTAAGAATAGGCATTTTTTCCAAGAGGAAAATTCACCAGACAACCAACAATTTTTCTTTCACATATTTAAGCAAGATGTTCGATCTGGTAAGGAAATAATAGTAATTTATGTCTTTGATAATTGAGAAGGATTATAGTTCTATACACAGAAAAAGCAACCATCACCCAGGCCCTGTGAGTCACAAGCCATTAAAGAAGCTTCCAGCTTAAAAACAGATGAAACTCCAGATTTGGAGGATGGCGTTCTCCAGGAGGGAGTTAAGAAAGAGGAAAAATATCCCCATGTGCTTGGAAAATTAGGACTCCCTCTCTGCTCTCCTCCCAAGCGGCCGTAATGACGTTTTTCAGATTCAGCTGGTATCCCACACTGAAAGAAAAGCACGTGTGCCCAGAACCATTTCTCCCTGGGCACACAGCTCCCTGGCAATGGCCACCGTGCCCACATGTCCACTGACGTCCGGTGGGAGGCCACCCTCCAAAAAGTAGCAGGCAGTGGAGCTGCCTCCCTCAGTCCAGAGACCCATCGTTCTCCAACTGGCATGCGTCGTGTAAGCTGTAGGAACAGCCTGGAGCAGATTACAAGTTAAGAGGGGAGACGGCTGACCAGCTGGGCACATGGGTTTGGTACAATTAACTCAATACAAGAAATGATTATGTTGGGACCTGTGCTGTGGCCTGGTGGGTAAAGCCACTATCTACAGTGCCAGCATCCCATATGGGTAATGGTTCGAGTCCCAGCTGCTCCACTTCCAATCCAGCTCTCTGCTATGGCCTGGGAAAGCAGTAGAAAATGACTCAAGTCCTTGGGTCCCTGCACCCACATGAGAGACCAGGAATAAACTCCTGGCTCCTGGCTTCAGATCGGCATAGCTCTGGCCACTGTGGCCATTTGGGGAGTGAACCAGCGGATGGAAGACCTCTTTCTCTCTCTGCCTCTCCTTCTCTCTCTACATATCTACGTAACTCTGACTTTCAAATAAATAAATAAAAATCTTTTAAAAAAAGAAAGAAAGAAGAAAGAAATGACTGTACTGATGGAAAAGCATCAGCTGAGATCAGGTAACTGAGAAATGGGAGTCACTAATTTTCCTGCCAGGACATTGACCATCCTGTATTAATAGTACATGCTGGCTTGTGTTTCTTCGGCTTGGTTGGTACAATGCACCAGAGACTTCTACTGAATACTGTCCACTCTACAGTTCAGCTGCCCTTACTAATGAGAAATCCTATCACCTTTCTTCCAAGAGATCTTCACCTTGCCTTTGCTTGCTTGGGATCCAGTTTGTATAATCCCACTACTATTTTTAAACATGTACCTTGCCAGATGCTTAAAAACACTGAGAAAGAGACAACCTCATCACAGTTTGTTTTTAGCTGGTGTTAATAGCATTACAGGTGCTATAATGTGAGACTAGAAAACAGTCGATAAGAAAGCAGAATGTGGTCTCCCTGAGAAGGTTAGGGAAGAAGTCAGCTCCACTTGGAGGATCCCAAGTAGGTTATTTAGGTTGTGAGAAAGGGAGATGTATGCAAGTTTTCTCGAATAATGGGGGTTAGAAGATGTTGTTATAAAAGCCTGTGACCTGATAGTGGAGAGTCCTCGGGGACTTGGACAGGCTTAGGGACCCATCATCCTCCATTACCCTTTCCACCTCTCCGTCTCTCCTGGTGTGGCCACCACATCCGCATGTCAGCTCTGTCCCTTGTCTCCTGATCCGGCACACTCAAAGGTTCTGTCTCCTCACAGCTGTGGTTCACACTTGACCTCTCGTGACCTGACTCTAGCTCCTGACAGGAGGTTGTAGCAGTTGCTGCTAAGCACCTTATTTGAATTTCTCCAATGCAGAAAGAGCGTTCAACTTTCCTGCGCCCGTGTAGCCACACTCTGCATCGCTGGCCAGCCACTGGATGTAGTGCGGATTGCTGAAGTATAAGCCATTCCCCTGCTGCCACGTGGACAGGGTAAGATGTAAGTAAAGGTGCTCTTCATAGTGGAGCATTCGATTTGTTGAGTGTTGGGGTGCCGGATCCACAGAATAACTGGGAAAGATTATGTGGAGGAGGTGAACACTTGAGGCGGTCCTAAAAGGACCCCAAATGCGCACAAAGATGGAGCAAAAGTGGAGGGAACAGCAGAGTCGAGGCGTGAGCACTTTGGCTTGGCTGGAGCGTGCTGCTCGGCCTTTCCCTGCGTGAGTGTCACCTGGAGAGCCTGTGACCATGCAGACTCCCGCTGAGCGGGTCCCAGGTGGAGCCGGGGAGTCTGCGTTTCTAACTGGTTCCCAGGTGATGCTGATGTGCCGCTATCCACCATTAAGCAGTAGGGTACAGCAAAGGGTACGTCCAAGCCTTGAATGCCAGGCTAAGAAAATGACACTCTACTTCAGTAAGCAAAAGAAGTTCCAAAGGACAATATAATCAGGGTGAAAGGATAACTGATCTGGAAATGCTCTGTGGGACAAATCCGAAGAGAACTGGAAGAGGGGCTATTTAGCGATGATGAAGGCCAAGAAAGAAGGAAGAAAAACTAAGTCAGGAGATCACAGAGGAAAGGGAAAAGAAAGGATGTGTAAGAGCAGATAGCTCCCCAACCCAGCGTGCCCTTCCACGTCCAACCCTGTCTCCCCTGGGTGGACGAGAAGTCGCTTCCTCAGGCAGCATCTGGGGACATCTTTGTGTGTCCTTCCGAGGGTGCCTGCTTTTCATTTCAAATCACATCTGAAGATACAGCCTCTCTTTTACCTCTAACCCTTAATTTCATTCTCTCTGCCTAAGTGCATTTTCTATTGTGTGCAACTTGCTGCATGATTTAACTGTATTATAACCATGTAACTGTGTTATTTAGCTATTATTTCATTGTGTACCAGTAACCAAATTCAGTAACTATATTTGTTCTGCTGAAGAGTTTGGTAGGAAGCATATCTGAAGGGCACTAGGCAATGAAGTAAACTCTATTACTGCCTTATCACCATCAGGAAAATGATCTGTTTGTTTGCAGTTCACTGAAGTACATAGCTAAAGAAATTGAAAGAGAGCTTAGGGAACGTGTGAGCGAAGTCCAGATATGGAGATGGATGGAGTCTCTACGCTGCGGTTCCAGATCCCAAAACATAGCCGCCGAACCAGGCAGCAGGGAAGTTTCCAAATCATGTTTGGACAGACAAAAAGAGATAGGAGAGACAGACCCTATACTGGAATTCAAAATCTCTGTTATTACCCTGCTTGCACAGTTCCTACTATACCTTTAAAATCAAGCAAAAGATAAGCTTGGCGTCACGTACAAATCCCAACTGAAATTTTCCTAAGGCTAAAGGTTTTGTAATATCCTGAGATTATGGATATAAATGAAGAAGACTGTGCTTACCTATTGGATTGTTCGTGCCATTTTGAGGTCGAACTCTTGAGTGCTGAACTTTGGTTTTCTGAAGCCCTTGTGCATTAAATAATTTATACACCGACCAGGAGTTTCAATCCAATCCTTTTCCTTCTAATGAGATGGGATTTTGCGCACACATGTTTACTTATAGTTTAAAAATGAAATAGTTGTCGCTTGATCAAACATCAACAACACAACAACAGTATGTCCTGTATAACATTTTTAAAAGAGAGAGAGAGAAAAGAAAGAAAAAAGAACTGTCCAGCCCCAGGGACCAGAGCTGTTTGGATCGCACAAGAACATAATCAGAGTCAGGAAGACAATGGAGGAAACAGTCCCTAAGGAAATCAAGATTAAGATGCACACTTCGGCTTCATCTACAAGCGCCAACCTCCCAAGCCCACGGGTCATTTTGTTTGACAATGTCACATCGATTCACATCTCACAATGTGCTCTTAACTTCGGAATCTTAATGTGCTGGCTGGAATGAGCTGTATCTGAGCAGAGTCTCATCTTGACTGTGGTCTCCTTTGGAGACACTTTTCGGTTGCATGGAGACATTGGGAAGATGCTCTTGTTGTTCTGGTGAGTGGGGACCCAGGAAGAAGTGAACTTCATGTATGATATTTATATATATGTTCACATGTGTGTATAGATACAGGTACACGTGTGTGCACGTGTGCATATGTAAAACTGCACGTGTGGCCTGTCCTTGCAGGATGCTGGAACCCTGAACTTTGAAGAGAACACGCACAGTGGAAATGGGTTCCACGTTCAAGAGGGAATGTTGCAACAGCACAGGTCACGGTACTGGGAGGAACCCGCTGTCCTCTGCTCCAGAGGCAAAGTGCAGTCCAGGCCACTCGGGAGTTGCAGGGAAGAAGGGGTAAGGCTTCGGGGAAGCGAGGCCGTGGGCGGGAGAAGAACTGAGACGCGGCTGGGCCCACTTCCTATCCCCGGCTTCTCTCCGTGTTGGGGTTCAGGACTCTGAACATGTGTCTGAGTGCCGTGTGGTGGTGGGGCCAGGGTGGAGCAGAGCGAATGTAGCCTGCCTCGGTGATGGTCTGTGCTGTCTCAGGGACTTCCTCCGGAAGGGGCTGCACCCATGCCACAGGTCCCACCTCCTGCTTCCTTTGTGCCATTGTTTTTCCCAGTTCCATTAACCCGCCGGGAGGACCTTCTTCATCATAGCATCCTTCCCTAGAGAGTTTAAGTGACTGATCTGTAGTCACACAGCAAGGGAAACCAATATGGCTCCGGGTTCCAGATGGCTGCAGGCTCTGTCCTCCCACCTGGAGAGTGACCAAGTGCTGCCCATTGGGGCCTACCTCCTGGGCCACAGGATGGACACTGGGTTCTCAGCTGGCACCTTCTCTCCAGGGCTGCAGCCTGCCCATCTCTGCAGAGTCAGCCTCTAGGCCAGGTCATCATGGAGCCCACTGCGCTATCCCAACTCCACCCTCAGAGAGCAGGAGGGCTGAGCTTAGGAGCCCGAGCGAAGATGAAATTAGAGCGTTTTTAGTGTCATGACAATGACTGGGAAAACTCCATGAAGACAAGAGTTGCATTCAGCCTGTCAATGTGTATTGAGAAGAATCCTGTGAAAGGCTACCCACGCGTAGTTTGGGGGAGTGGAGTTGAGGGGTGGCGGAAAGGAGAGTTGAGGATGTGTGGGAGCAGTTCCTATCCAATAGAAGTTTGGGGGCTGAGAAGCCTTGGGGAGCATGCTCACGCTCACGGTACAGCAGCCGGGGAATCCACGTTGGAGAGCCTGGAGCAGAGAAGCTCGCTGGAGATTGGGAGGGCAGGGGACAGCCCAGCGCTGGCTAGGCTGGACACTCTGGAAGACATCCGCAGCTGAGTTGCACGGGAGCCAGCATGGACCAGCATGCGGCTGTCAAAGAGTGACGTCCTTACCTTCCTGGAGACCAAAAGAACAAACGGAGGCACTGGGCTGGGCAGGTGTGGCGAGGGCCGGGACTCGCGGCTCCCCCTGCATTCCAGACTTCTGCAGGGCACCGTCCTCCACTGTAGGCTGCAGAACATGCTGGGCTCAGTTTCCCAGGATGCGTCGAGCTGGAGCACTTGCAGGAGACCCCAGATTAGAGGGCGACGGGCAGGGCGCAAGACCCTTACTTTGCCAGCCCGGATGGTGGTGAGGAGGTGGGCGAGTGCAGACACAGTGTTTCCCGGTCAGAACAGAGAGACTCATTCCATGAGATGGAATGACTGTGCTAGGAAGTTCCAACCACGACCTGCCTGTCCAGCCCTTCCAAAATAGTTGCGGGCCAATTAAGACCAGATTATGAAACCCTGCCTGTCCCAGTGAGCGGGGCACCTGCTCTTGTCTGAATCGGCACAGGCAGAAGGCAGCCTCTCATATCTGACATCCAAAATTGATCATTTTTTAACACGTTCGTGTATGTGACACAATTTTTTCAGTGATAATCATGTAATAATCAGTTCTTCTTCTTCTTCTTCTTTTTCATTCATTCATCAGCTTTAAAATAATAATTTTAAAAGAATAAGTTTCAATTTTAAGGATATTCTAATTCCACTAATTCATGTCAGAACTAAAATTTGCGTTGACTAGATTTTAAACACGAGCTAAAATTCCAAGTGGTTGTGTAAAATGACAGGACTGAATTAACTCGGGTTTTGTGTCTTGGCCTTGCAGCCACCATGCTTGTCATTGGTTATCGATTGTTTAATGCAGGCAACCCATGGGGGCTGGAGACACCAACTGAGCCTGAAGCCACCTCGAACCATCTCAAACTGTTCTTTCTTACTGGGAGTTCTAATTAACTTGCACATATAATGTTTGTTAAAGGATAAGCAATAAAATGTTCTCATCTGAAGCATATGTATACACATCCCTAGTACACACATACACAAATGCATGAATGTATTTGCATATAATTGAAATTCAACAGTCAGCACAGCGATTGTTTACAATGTGGACCAACATGAGCTTTCGAGGGAGGGTCATTTCATCCTGACACTGCTTCAAACAAGAAGCTGCAGACTGACTGAGAGCCAATTGCATGATTGGCTTTAAATCCTCTGGAGATGTTGCAGCGCTGCACTGTGTGCACCTGCGGGGACTTCCCCTGCTGCAGCCCCCAGGTGGTCTGAAGGAGCCCAGACCAGGACTGAGGGACCCTAGGGGTCCTAGGGCCAAGGGGAATCCTGAGTCCAGGTACCTCCCACCTACCAAGACACTGAACCAGAGCCCCCATGACACCCAGATCTTCAGATACTGCTGAAGCATAAAGGTCCCCTCACCCATGGTCTTTGGCAGTGAGGAACTGAGAGCCCCAAACCCTGCCGAAACCCTGGTTCCAGTTCTTGGTGGTGAAGTGACTCACCCGCCTCGTGGGACGACAATGTGCGCTTCAGCATCATGTGCTGGTCATGGGGGCGCACACAGAGAGAGGCATCCAGAAAGCCTGACTCTACTGGTTATGCCACTTTGCCCTAAACCCCTCAATTCCTTCCTTTGCCGGGCAGGTGGACCACGCACCAGGTGTTCACAGGGACAACCAAAGCCAAGGCCTCCAGTAGGGGCTTGCAGCCCTGGGCGAGGCTGGGCTCGGGGTCACCTTCATTCTCTCCCTCCCCTCCATGTGGCGGCCAGCAGGGAGTCAAGCTTGTCTTTTCCCTCTGATTGAGGGGACTTCAACAGAGAGGGGACAGGACACTGAAGACGACTTAAAAAAAGAGCCAATTTCCCACCTGCTCCAGCGACCTCATTGAGCAGCTGGGGTAGGGGTGTACTTCCCCGGACAAAGAGGAAAGCAGCTACTCACCACCCCCAGGGCCATGTGGGCAGGAGGCCATGGGCACGCCCGGCACCAGGGACCTGCAGAGACGGTGACCTTTCTCCTCCAGGCAGCAGCTGGCCAGATGTGCATCGGCGGTTGCTGAGGATACCACCATGGCAGTGAGGGCTGCACGCCAGCTCTCTTACCTGGCACTGGCATCCCCCACCGTAGGACCGATGGTGTTGACCTCCTTTTGGCCAGGCAGAAGGGCAGGGCAGGCTAGCCCTGTGGCCCATGCCAAGGTGCTGGGCCTAGGCAGCCCTGCATGTCAAAGACAGCATTGGCACCTAACCTGAGGGTTGTAATGCTGTCAGGTCCCGTCAGCCTGAGATCTAAGCACTACAGGCCTTAATTACTCCTGGGAGCAGCCTGGGGGCCAAACAAAGAAAGGCTTGTTACAAAGGTGGCTTTGTTGAAAGGGCCTTTGTCCCAGCAGCGACATTGCTCCCGGCACCCTTTCCATGTCCCCAGCCCAGCTAGAGTAAGAAAACAAGTCCAGCCACCTCTCTCTGTTTCAGAGACCTGTCCCTAGGCCCCCACCGGCCCAGCTGTGCTGGCTGCGGGACCCCCTGTGCGTCACACATGCTTCCCTATAAAAATGGAGACAATCACTCGAGCTTCACGCTCGAATCTCCAGCCCCAGGTTGAGTTCCCAGGGCTGCTGGGGTGCTGAGCCAAGTCCTGGCACTGCCGAGCAGTGTGCCTGGAACTGGGCCCCACTCCCCCCACCTGCCCTATCGTCCATCTATCAGAAACACACCCCCAGTAGGAAAAGGAATTTGCAGGGGAGCTCTCTTTCCTACCCGTATCCAAATTCGTTCCTCGTCCGAAGTGAGTGGCAGAAACCCAGCTTCTACTACGCACCTCGCGAAGGGGGGGCCGTTCCCTTCCCCTCACTCCCTAGAAACCAAGAGGCAGGCTGGCGACTGGCACTCAGCCCAGCCAATGCTCCCACCCACCGACGCTTGAATTTCCAGGGCGTGAGGCTGAGGACCAAAGAGGGTGGAGCGTCCTTCCGGGCTCGTGGTTCGGAGTCCGAGGCAGTGAGGAGGCGACGGTGGCGCCATCCTTGCATACTGTTCCCAGATGCACTTGTGCTCCGTGACTGCTCTTTCCTGCTGCTTTTTCTGGGCCTGGAGCTCCATTCTTATGTGAACTCTGTAGGCTCCTGGACAGCCTTCCATTCTTCTTCTTCCACAAGTACTAGACTTGGAGTGTGTTGTGTCACTGAGTGTCCTGCCTGAAACTGTGAAAAGACACAGGCCAAGAGGCAAGTACCCAAAGGGCGGACACTTCGTTACTCTGCTTGCACAATCCTAGGTATCACAGCATTATATAAAATGGTGAAAATGGGCAACAGAGCTGTGAAGTGGGTAAATGACCTGCGATCCCTCGATCATCAGAGCCCGTGGGCACGGAGAGGACTTGGTGCCGAGTGAGCAGGATGGAGATGGTATGGGCAAGATACTTGCAATTCTGTCTCATTCAGGCTCCTATCGCCTGCATTCAGCATTAGCAGGCACTCCCACTAATACATATGGAATGAATGAATGAATGAATGAATGAGCAAGCCATTTGCACAAGGGAAGGGTGGAGAAAAACACCTTTAAATGCTGTTAGTGACTAGTACAGGTTTGTTGGATTTTTTTTTAAGCTATTGTTTCATTCTCTGTATTTCCAGTATTTTCCATCATGGAGTTTTACTCATTCTCCTGAGATGGTAAAAGATGTTACCCCAGCCCAAACCACCAGGAGGTGACCCAAGTTCCCCTATGACTTCCATGTCCTCTCCAGGGGTGGGGTCCGACCTGGAACCGAGCAGAGTGATAACCGCAGAGGGGCAGGTGCACCTCTTGCCAAGTGGCAAAGCTCAAACAAGGCAAATCCATGAAGGAGCCCAGCTCTGCTGCCCAAATGAACACCGCCTTCCTGTGGGTGGTGGGCACCCAGTGGCCATCACAGTCACAGCCCGCCGGAGCCATGCAGCAGGAGTCTGTCTGGGGCCATTACGTGTCACCAGGTGCCCCAGGCCAAGGCAAAGGCCTTCCCGCCATCCTCCCCTCCCCTCCAGTTGTCATCTCGCCCACTTCCTCACCCGGGCTTTGTCACCAGTCCATACACACTGCACAGTCTAAACAATGGCATATTCAGTAGCCAGAGGGAGTTCAAGGGGTCAACCACCCCCATCAGATTGTCATTCCGATGAGGCCACCACTTTTTAGCGAGCGGGATCCTGTCCCACCTCGGAATGACGAAGCAAGCAGGGAGTAGAGGAGTCAGCACTCTCTGGAAGTCAGGTCAGCTTCAAGCTAGCCCAGAGCTCTCGCCGGAAAAGAGACTATTAGGATGTTAATCAGCCAGGTACCGTGGGAGGAAATTAAATCTGCTACAGATCATGGGGCAGAGCTGGTCTGGACACCTGCTAAGACCACCATCTTAGGACCACCACTGTTCTCCCTTACTGCCATGGTCACATGCTCTCTCTCTCGCTCGCTCTCTCTCTCTCACACACACACACACACACACACACACACACACACACACACGGTTTCATCATGACAAAATAAAGTCAGGCAAAGGCAAACGCCAGACAGAGCAAAGACAGCACACAGGCCAGCACAGCCCCGCAACAGCTCTGGTTCACCACCATCACTCCCTTTCCTCCTGCAGCTTCCTCGTCCCCTTTTCCTATCAAAACACACTGCATCCTGGCTTGATCCCACCAAAGACCACAACCCCCAAGCTCTAGGGCACCTCCCGCAGGCACGTTTTCTTGCTTAAAACTGGCTGCCACCAGGTGACACAGGCGGCTCCCGGTGCAGCCCCAGCTGGGCAGCAGCCCCGAAGTTCTGAACCCTGACTCAGCAGGGTCCTCTTCTGCCATCTCCTGAGGTTCCAAACCAGGGGGCCAGGGACCCCTCCTCAGCGTCCCAGCTACTGACTTTGTAGATCCCTCCTCTTAGCTGCAGAGCTACCCACACCAGCTAAGGGCGCCCCTCTGCCAGTACCCTGTCCAGCATCCGGGTCCTATTGCCCCCCAACCTCTGCCTTTGTTTCCCTAGCAGTGGGAGCTGCTTCTTACAGTTACAATGTCTGAGATGCCTTAAGGATCCTTTTTATTTTTTCCTCTTTGGTTTGATACTATTAGTGTAATCAATTCCCTTTATTAAATTCTCTCTGTTCAAATACCTATGCTGATCAACTCTTCGCTTGCTGGAGAAGCATTAACAATTCTAATTTCCTGGATCAGTTTTCTGAATTCATTTTAAATAATCATGCATTGAATTTTTCCAGTTACGCCTTAATTTTATAATCATTTTTTTAAAGCTATGGTGTTTTACTGACTGGACTCTTACAGACAGAAGAAAAGCTAGCAGGCATGGACATGCAAGCTGGACGAGCTGAAGACAGCTTTCTGGGGCTTTGGCTGAGTGAGAGTGCCATCAGCCCCTGGCCTGGGGTAGGGAGAAAAGCTGTTCGCCTTTCAGGTTCGAATGATACTCCTCAGGGCGGTGTTCTGACCGCAAGTCCCCACCCGCCACCCCATTTCTCAGTTAGATTCTGAGGAGTCTTCAGTATACTTGAACGGTGGAGGGACCTATGTCCTTCCTTTAAATAGCCAGGTATTCCAGAAGAAAAGAGCGATTCTGAGGAAAGAGAATCGAAGTAAGGAAAGAAAGGAAGCCCCAACTGGAGCAGAGAATGCTGTGGAACAAATGCCAAGAGCGAAGCAACCTAAGTGCTCCTAAAGACCGAAGGGAGGCCACCACACTCCACATGGGGGGTGCGAGGAGCGCCATTAAAATCACAGGTGGTTGCAATAACCACACATACATTTGGTGCTGAATTTCCAATCCCTGTCTCCTTACTTTGGGAGCAATTAGTCTCGGGTGAAAAATTGCACTTGCCGCTAATTGCACCTGCAATTACCTACTTCCGGGTGCAATTAGCCACTTGAACCTAATTCTGAGTGTGCAAGTGTTTAATTGCGTATGTGAGGAGGTGATTCCAGACACAGTTAGTTGTGCCCTCAGTCTTTGCACCTGCAACTAATTGTGACTAATAAAACAAGTCTTCATACAAGTCAGGTTGAAGGCGCATATGGTGATCCTGTTTGGGGAACCAAGAATTGGATTGGTTGGGTTGATAGAGACTCAAGTGTACTACAGGAACAAAGGGGCAAATTATTAGAAATTGCCATTCTTTGGACCTATGTGTTTTCCATAGCTCCCTCCTACAGTCACGCTCCTCGCTAAGTGTGGAATATAAAGGCAGCTGAGTAGAGGCAGGCACCCTGCCTTGGCTGGCACACACATTTGCAAAGATAACAGAGTAACTCTGCTGATGACACTGAGGGCCACCCACAGAGCACAGGTTGGAACTGCATTCCCATCGATCTCTATGGTTTGTCCAAAACACATAGGCAATGGGTATTTATTGAGATCCTACTACGTACTAAGTCACATGGTGAATGAAGAGATTCATTTCAGGTCAGCTCCACAAATAATTACTGAGTACCCACCATAAGCTTGATATGTCAATGGGCCCATGAGCCTCCTGGGAAAATCCATGTATTCCGTCATTCTACAAAGACCTATTTATTGGGGCTGGTGCTGTGACACAGTAGGTTAATCCTCTGCCTGTGGTGCCAGCATCCCATATGGGCGCCAGTTCTAGTCCTGGCTGCTCCTCTTCTAATCCAGCTCTCTGCTCTGGCCTGGGATAGCAGCAGAAGATGGCCCAAGTCCTTGGGCCACTGCACCCACTTGGGACACCTGGAAGAAGCTCCTGGCTCCTGGCTTTGGATTGGCGCAGCTCCGGCCATTGTAGCCATTTGAGGAGTAAACCAGCAGATGGAAGACCTTTCTCTCTGTCTCTCCCTCTCACTGTCTGTAACTCTACCTCTCAAATAGATAAATAAATAATCTTTTTTTTTTTTAAAAAAAAAAAGATCTATTTATCAAGCCCCAGTGGAGGAAATAGATGTTAAACCACTGTTTATTTACACAATTATGGCTTCCTTACAGGTGCTATGAGAGCGCATGATTCGTCAGAGTTCCTTAAAGAATTGATTCTCTAGCTGAGATTTAAAAGATGTCCGGGGTTCCCCAGAATAGGGGGTGCGGGCAGAAGGGATGGGTGCAAGGGCTGTGAGGTAGGAAGCAATGCGCCGGCACGAGGACGGGAAGGGACCAGAGCGGCTGGAGCAGGGGGTGGGAGGGAGATGTGAAGTTGATATGACCGGGACAACTGGGAGAGTGTTCCTCAAGGGACCCGGACACCGGCCCTTGGAGGGTGGTCACTTGCCGGATAAAGGACAGCGAGTGGCCTCTCAACAGGGCCAACAGAGACTCCTGATGAGACAGATTGGTTTGCCCCTCTTCCTCTAATCTCACCACCAACAACCTGGGCCCTGAAGAAGCCAGAGAGGGGAAGGAGCGAGAGGGTAAAACTTGAACTCAATCCTTTTTACTAACTGCACGGTCCTGGAATTCAGGAGCCTCCGTGGGTAACTTGGATTTGGAGGTGAGACTGAATGAAGCTTTAGATCAAACTGGACTGGGCCTTGACTTTTGGAGAGTAAATCTCTTCGTGATCATCGGGACTGTTCTAGTAGCTGGAAGCAAGGCAGAGAGCTCTGGGATGCGGTGAGACGTCCATGCAGGCGGAGCCGGAAGGACGCAGCCTCTGTGCGCTCCAGGGGCAAAGCAGCGCAGGCCTCCCGAGGGTAAGACCTCGGGGGGGGGGGGGGGGGGCGGACGACGCAGGGCGAGCAGAAGGGCGAGAACGCGGGTGGAGGAAGCCCGTCCTCTACTGGATGGGAAGTCTCAGGAGGCGTGGCCCTGCTCACGCGGGCTTCTGCAGGGTGAGGCGCAGGCTTGGAGGAGCACGGGCTGACGCCACATGGAAGGAGACCCTGAATGCCAGGCCATAGGGGTTAGGAGTTTCTAGCATCACACACGGCTGCTTCTCCAGGCTCTGAACAGGCAGCAGAGTGACTCCGTGGGAGCCCGAAGCAAGGGGTTCCTCTAGATGAGCTACCTTCTGTGGTTCCGAGCCTCGCCCTCTTTGCTCTCTGTGTGCTAATGGGGATGTGAGCACCCCTCCCCGTTGCAGCCCCTCCCCGGCCCTGCAGGCCAAGATGGCGCCTGTGCAGTGTAGGTCTTCCAGGTATGGGAAGAACAGCACAGTGCTCGGCCTCTCTCTCGGGGCAAAGGCTGGCTCCAGGCTCGCCAGTGCAGTCACTCCCTCTTCAGCATGTGCGGGGACTCCATTTCCCAGCCTTCCAAACGGTACGATTAGAGTCTGGTCACTGGATTCTAGAACAGGTCTGACCCTGAATCTCATCGCGCAATCTTCCACTTGTTCTCTCACCATTCATGAGAGAGGACATCAAGGACTCCTGGTGGCCGGAGTCTGCAGCCCCCCTGGGCCAGGAGACCTCAGGCCTACCCCGGACCTAAACACGGGCAAGACAGAATGGCAAGCTTGGGTAAGCCACTTCGGTGCGGGTGTACTTATGACCGCAGGGTAGCCGGCACTCCACAACACACCCACTCACCACTTGCCTGAGTGTTCCCCACGACCCTCTTGCTTCTCTGCCCTCCGAACTCCTTGCACAGCTGCCTGGGCCCTGGTCATGTCCTTGCAGCAAGAGATGCACTGGTCCAACAGAGGTGAGGAGGAGAAGGCCCGCCAAGACTCAGGCCTTTCTCTTCCTCTGGCTCCTACTTCTAGGCACTTCTGTGGGCTGTGCCCTGTTCTCTGAATGTTCACATAGGGGGCTTCTCCTCAGTAGAATCAACCCCTCTGCCGAGAATGCTGATGCTACCACCCACCTGTGCCAGCTCACCAGCACTGCACCCTCCCCGGTGCAGGAGCTGGCCCTACATGTGCATTGTCTGTCTCCTTGTAGGATGCCATCTTCCAGAGGGCAAAGCCCAGATTTTGCGGATTGCTGATGGTTGAGAGCCTGAACATGTCGGGAAGTGTGGAACAAACGCGTGGATGGGGGTAGACACTCTTGCCTCCAAGTCACAGAGCCTCCCTGTCTTTGCAGATGAGGACAGGGACCCCTTTCCAGCCAAAGGCAGCAGAAAAGCAGCGGCGGTAACTCCACCCTAACTTGGATGTGATTTATTCCGATGAAAACTCAGGGGGAATTGTTTCAGAGGAATCCATAAAACAAATGTCATTTTCACCTGGAGAATTCACCCAACCTTCTAACCAATTTCAAATATAGCTCTTTAATGCAGATTTGACAAATCTGAAATCTCTTACCCGAAGCCATTTATCATCTCATGTGCGCCTGCCCTGCAACACAGTTTTAAGTTACAGCATTTTAATGGAGTAAAACACTTCTATAAAATCATCAAAATACCCTAAACCACAACTGTCTATAAGAAATTGATGAGGTTCAAGCATTGATTCAACCCGTAAAACGTCAACCTTGCCATTGGCACTAGGGGCACTTCCAACACAGCAGCTAAGGAGAGGGAAGAATATCTAATGAGGCATTTTGTATGTCTATGTGGTTTCTCAAACTGGAAATAGATCAATGATCCTTACAAACGCATATTTCAGCAGTGTATTCATAAACAATAATCTTGGTTTTCTATCATGACTTGAATGTCATTCTTTTCATAACACAGCTGAAGACTTAATGATTTACATGGACACACAACCCAGAGCTTAGAGAGGTAGGGCAACCTTGTCCATGTTTGATTTTTAAAATGTCCTTGCATATGGAAGCTGTGTGGGCCATAAAGGGTCTACAGTCTAGTAGCAGACATAGGGCATATGACCAACAACTAGTGAAGAATATCATAGAAACTTCCAGCTATTTCATGAACACAATACCAAAAGAAGCCTAGATTAACGCCATGGGCTAAATCAGGGTGGAGAGCGTGTGGCCCATGGGCCATATACAGCTGGCAAAACCATCTGATCTGACCTTGCCAAGGTAACCACAGGCAGGACTCAACATTCAACAAATCTATAGCAGGCTGATGTTTAAGTTGATCATTTTGTGTTGCCCATGAATGATGTTATAAATATCCAAATGGCCCTTGGCAGATTAAAAAATCCCCACCCCTGCAAAGAAAACACATCCTGCTGGTCCCGCTTCACGGGCACTATGGCGGAGCCCAGGCTCTGCTGGGTAGGGCGCTGGGTGCTCCAGGCCAGGTCAGCCAGAGACAAGGTCTTCTGGTCACAGGGTGGTGGGTTCACCTGGAGACTTTGTCCAGGAGAGCTCTCACTGTCGTCCACCTGCCTCTGCAGCTGGAAAGGTGGCGCGTGCCCAAACCCTATGACCCAAAGCTACCTCTCTCTCTATCTCAGCCACTTCCCTTGCAGAGGCCAATTCCAACCAAAAATTCCAGGCAGACTGCTGCGCGCACTGACAGATGGCCAAAGAGCATCTTGCCAGTCCAGCCCGCAGCCAAAAATAACGGCCACTCGGGTAGTGCAGGCTGGGGAATTTTTTTTTTCCCTGTTGCTGAAACTTTGTTCAGAGTTATTTTTTGTTTTGGTTTTGGATTTTGTTTTGTTTTTATCATTTGAAAGCAAACAGAGTAACTAAAGAAGTTGTTCTACCCCCTTCCCACATGAAGATCATGGGTTTCGTTGACTCGTGGTGGGTCATGACCAGAAAGGTATTTATTCACCTCCTAAATCTTTCCAGTCACCGCCACAAAGGCAGAGTCTGGCAAGCACACGCCCTCCCCACCCTGTCCAGCAGTGCCTCTGCATGGCCAAGGTCACGCAGGGGCCCTACCGCCAGGCTGTGTGTTTCCTCCTCGGTTTAGCTGGAGGAATGCAAGGGCAGGCTCTGCTCTGGGCTCCCCGCCTGTCAGTTCAGTGCCCACCACAAGTACTAAAACAACCTCAATTCTGAATTTATTTCTTTAAAGGGATACAGAGTCCACAGCACCCAAGCCCACGATGGATCTGCCTGTGACACGCAAGGCTGTCACCTACCACGTTTTTCACAGACCAACAACCGACAGACACCTCCTAGCAAATCCCATCCCCCCAGCAGGTGGCAGGAAATGGAAGCACCTAAAGAGAGCCCAGCCAGGAAAGACAACCCTCTTCTCGTGCAGTCTCCAGACAGGACAAGTAAGAAGCAATTTTGCAAAACAATAACCTTCAAGGGTTGCGATCTCTATGTACTTCTGTTCTTCGGAGGCAGAACGTGTTCTGCCATCATGTTTTCCCTGGAGAAAAAAATACCCCATCCATTTCTACAAGTGCTAGCAAATCACACACATGTATTTTGTTTCTTGTCATTCTGTAAGCTGCTCAGGAACCAATAAATAATGTATGTATTTAATGCATTAATCATCTATCCTGTATATCTGTACACCGCACACACACACACACACACACACGTGCTCTCCGGTGCTTGTGTCAAAGCTATCTTCTCTATTAGTGGAAAATAAACAACATCTTGGGTTTCCCACCTTCATGGAATTAATATCGCATCTTGTCCAGCAGATGAGTAAAAGGTGCTAATGGGTCCCTATTCTTTCCAGAAAACTAAGAGAAGGAGCTTTCCTAAAAATATCCCATTGCAAATGTTCTGAAATTACTCCCCCCCCTTTTCTTTTCTTCCCAGAGAAAGTCATCATTTACTTGGATGACACTTGGTTTGGAGAGGGACTGTGGCTCCTAAGTTTCAACTTGGTCTATGCAAGTTGCCTTCCTTGGCTTCCTCCTGGAATATGTATCATGCTTGTCATGGAGGGCTGCCCCTGAGCCCCCAGCGGTGCCAAGCGTGCTACCAGGTGCATGTGTTTGGCAGCCCCCACCTTCACCGCTGTCTGCAGGCTCCAACTGAATGCAGCCGTGGTCATCATTCACACCCCCGTGGCAATGGCATCTTGGGGTGCCACCAACATGGCTGCAAGCTGCCAGCGTGACCCCAACAGCTGCCGAGAGGCGCGCTCATGTGCTGTACCTGGCTCAGGCTGGCCTTCCTGCTCCTGCTACCTCTCTCCTCACATCTCCCCCATTTGGAAGGCGTTTGTGTTCCATCGAAGAATCATCAGGATGGCAGAATCCTAGAGCTAGGGATCTCAAAAATAATGTGGTCCAATCTGTTCTTTCTAAAGATAAGGAAATGGAGGCCCAGGGTGGGGTGGGGGTGGCTAAGTTCCTTGGCCAGGTTCAAGCAGGTGGTTGTTGGGAGAGCAGAGAAGAGAATTAAGTATTTGAACTCACTTTCCAATGCTCTTCCTTTTTTAAAAAAGGTTTATTTCTTTATTTATTTGAAAGTTAGAGTTACACAGAGAGAAGGAGAGGCAGAGAGAGAGAGGTCTTCCATCCACTGGTTCACTCCCCCACTTGGCCGCAATGGCTGGTACTGCACCTATCCGAAGCCATGAGCCAAGAGCCGGGAGCTTCTTCCAGGTCTCCCACATGGGTGCAGGGGCCCAAGCACTTGGGCCATCTTCTATTACTTTCCCAAGCCAGAGCAGAGAACTGGATCAGAAGTGGAGCAGCTAGGATTCAAATCAGTGCCCATATGGGATGTTGTCACTGCAGGCAGTGGCCTTACCCGCTACACCACAACACTGGCTCCCCAGTGCTCTTTCCACTATATGGCTAGCTTCTCAACATGTCTGGGAAGTGTAATACAGTATGAGTTAAATTTACACCACGATCCACAACTATGTCTACAAATATGTGACTATCACACATATCTCACAAAACAGCACTTGCCTTCACTGTGTGAGCAGATATTTTTGATTGTGGTATATTCACTTAAAACTATTCTCTGGAAATTACTTAATTAACCCATGTACTAAAGTCGGAACAATACAGAGATTAGCATGACCCCAGCAAAAAGGTAACATGCAGAATTTTCCCTATTTTTTGTACATTTATCAAAAGTTATTTTTCTTTCCAGGGGTGCTATGTGTAGGTGTACAGTCCTATAAGTCACATTTGTTTTCAGTTAGACACATCCGTCGGATGTTGGATTAGATATAGCACACGGTGCCCTCCAGCTCCAGCCTGGCACAGTGCAGGAATGATCTGACTTCCAATCAGGCCTCAGCTCTGAAAGGCAGAACGATCTAGAGGAGAGAATACTAGACTTAGAGTCAGGCCAGGATCTGGTCCTGCCTTCATCAACTACCAAATGTGAAATTTGGGTGAGTTTCCTCTGGGTTCTGTTATCTCACCAGTAAGCTCAAGCTGTTGCTAACCCACAGAGTTGTGAGAAATAAATGAAATGATGCAAATTAAAACACTAACAGGCCCTATACATAAAACTTCTCCTGGAATAACAGTGATCTTAAATTTTCACATTTCAAAGAAATACAAGATTTCAAGATGTTTCTGGGTTCTCATCAAAACACCTGCATAATGCCTTACAAATGAATTGGGTAGAATAAAGAGAAACTATACCTTGAAAATGCTTTGGCAGGTGTTTGGAGAGGAAGGGTTGACCTTAAATCTAGAAGATGTTCAGACTCGAAAAATAGAAATCATGGTGGCCAGTACCATGGCCTGTCCTGGAAAGAGAGAGGGACAAATGTGTCCACAGAAAGTCCTCTAGCAAGTATGAGGAGAGAGCTGATTGCACCCTTAGCAGAGTTTTCAGATGGAACAGCCGTGCTGAAAGCCGGCGGGATGAGGGAGGCGAGTGACTGGAGAAGATGCGCTTCAGGGGCGGGTTCTGGTCTTTCCATCTCGACTCTGGTGTCATGACACAGAGGCTGGGTATGGTTTAAGTGATGCAGAGGCTGGATTCAATTCCAGCTTTGGACCCATTCATGCCAACCAATTCTTTTTTTTTAATAGGAATTTTTTTAAAGACTTACTTATTTGAAAGTCAGAGTTACACAGGGAGAGGAGAGGGAGAGGGAGAGGGAGAGGGAGAAGGAGAGAGAGAGAGAGAGAGAGAGAGGTTTTCTATCTGCTGGTTCACTCCCCAATTGGCCAGTACTGCACCAATCCGAAGCCAGGAGCCAGGAGCTTCTTCCGGGTCTCCCACGTGGGTGCAGGGTCCCATGGACTTGGGCCATCTTCTACTACTTTCCCAGGCCATAGCAGAGAGCTAGATCAAAATTGGAGCAACTGGGTCTCGAACTGGAGCCCATATGGGATGCCGGCGCTTCAGGCCAGGGAGTTAACCCACTGCACCACAGAGCCTGCCCCAATGCCAACCAATTCTATCAGAAACCTGATAAATTGGTTTTTTAAAAAGATTTATTTATTTACTTGAAAGGCAGAGTTATGGGGCAGGGGTGGTGGGGAGAGAGCTTTCATCCACAGGTTCACTCCCCAAATGGCCACAATGGCCAGAGCTGGGCCAGTTCAAAGTCAGGAGCCAGGAGCTTTTTCCTGGTATCCCACATAGTGCAAGGGCCCAAGCACTTGGGCCATCTTCAGCTGCCTTCCCAGGTACATTAGCAGGGAGCTGGATCAGAAGTGGAGCAGCTGGGACACGAACTGCTGCCCAGATGGGTTACCAGTGTCACGTGCAGTGGCTTTAACCACTATGACACAATGCCGGACATAATAAGTTATTTCTTGATGTTTCACAAAGCCTACAATGTCCTTCCCAAGAATGAACATCAGAAGGCCCTTTAATAGCTGGTAACATTGCACAAAGCCACTCTGAAACGGACCGAGAAGCCGTGCTCAGAGACCTCGCGGCTTGGACAGCCAAAGCCATCCCTGGCTCTACTAAGGCAGAGTCGCTGCTGCTGCTGGCTGAGACATCACAGATGTTGTGATGAGGACCCTAAGAGGAGCAGGACCCCGGCAGGTACAGAGGAGACAGAAGTGGCGTAGGAGGTAGCTTTTTTTTTTAAGGTTTATTTATTTATTTATTTGAAAGTCAGAGTTACACAGAGAGAGAAGGAGAGGCAGAGAGAGAGAGAGAGAGAGAGAGAGGAGAGAGAGAGAGAGGTCTTCCATCCACTGGTTCACTCCCCAATTGGCCACAATGGCCAGGGCTGCGCGCATCCGAAGCCAGGAGCCAGGAGCTTCTTCCAGGTCTCCCATGTGGGTGCAGGGGCCCAAGCACTTGGGCCATCTTCTACTGCTTTCCCAGGCCACAGCAGAGAGCAGGATTGGAAGTGGAGCAGCTGGGACTTGAACCGTCGCCATATGGGATGCCAGCACTGCAGGTGGCAGCTTCACCCACTATGCCGCAGCGCCGGCTCCAGTAGCATATTCTAATTCGTGAAATCAAACACGCCCAGTGTTCACAAGCTGTTACAGGGAGCTCAGACGTGTGGCTCTTACCTATAGTTTCAGAGAAATCTCTTGTTGAAAGACACCAATATGGGTTCCAGTTGACAAAGTATGCAGTGATTCATGAGTGTCTGTGTCCATGCGTTTCAATGGTTCCACTCACACAACCGAGTCCACAGCCCCACAAGTAGGGCATTAGGAAAGAGCACACCTGCAGCCGGTGCTTAGCCCAGCTGTTGAAACATCTGCATTCTGCATCACATCTGGGTTCCCCCCTCCCTCCCTTTCTCCCTCCCTTTCTCTCTTCCTTCCTTCCTTCCTTCCTTCCTTCCTTCCTTCCTTCCTTCCTTCCTTCCTTCCTTCCTTTCCAAGATGTATTTATTTGGAAGTCAGAGTTAGAGAGAGAGAGAGAGAGATGTTCCATTGGCTGGTTCACTCCACATATGCTTACAGCAGTTGAGGCTAGAAGAGGCTCAAGCCAGGAGCCAGGAACTCCATCCAGGTCTCCCACATGGGCGGCAGGAGCGCAGTACTCAGGCCACGTGGGCTGCCTTCCCTCTCTGGCCACAGAGGGCATGGTGGACACACAGTGACCACCTGGCGATGCCTCTGCCGGTGATCACCGTCTGCAGGTGGACACGAGACAGCCACTGCAGGGCCGCACGTGAGAGAGTGGGTTCACCAGACTCCCTCACGT
The DNA here is from genome assembly GCF_964237555.1 of Oryctolagus cuniculus. Taxonomy (NCBI): domain Eukaryota; kingdom Metazoa; phylum Chordata; class Mammalia; order Lagomorpha; family Leporidae; genus Oryctolagus; species Oryctolagus cuniculus. The sequence goes on along the minus strand of NC_091445.1, from coordinate 82,520,600 downwards.
CCCGTCAGGTTCTCTGCTGTTGTCTGTCTCGCCTAACAGCAGGTCCATGGACTCACACACACACACACACACACACACACACAACTCAAGCCAGAATGGGGGGGGGGGGGCGTGTCATAAATGCAGATTCCGGGGCCTCATCTCAGCTACATCAACTCGGCAACTCTGAAACTGGAGCCAGGGACTCTGCACTTAGACATGGCTTTGCCCCCTGGAGTTGAGAACCCCTGAAAACCAGTGCCGCCGCCTCCATTCTCCCAGTCTCCACCGTCCCCTGTCCATGTGCCCAGCATTCCCCTCCGCCCCTCCCCTCTTGAGGCCCGCCCACGGGGACGCTGCTGGGCTGGAGAAAGACCGCCAGGCATTCCAGCCTCTGACGCTGCCCAAGAGCCGGCTCTGCCCTTGCTGGGCCGTGACTGATCCTCGGAGCTCTCACTCGGCTCCCAGAGGCCCTGGCTGACTCACTCAAGACGAACACCGGGCAACCAAATTCAAGCAAAGCGGCTGAATCCACAGCCCCGATTTGGCCAGGACTTACAAACAATAGAGACGGTTGCCATCGCCCCACCTCCCAGGGATGGCGCATGAACCGAAGATGGTCATGACCCTGTAGCTCGCTCAGCTCAGGGCACATTCTCTGAACCCTTCTCATGTGCACAGAATCTGCGTGGCGCCCGTCCTCCCGCGGCGTGGAGAGGCGGCTCTTTTCCCACAAGTAGAGCGATTGCTACCGCGGCTCTAAATCAAGCATAAGAGCAAAAGGTGAGAGGGAGGAGACGGAGGGAGCAGGAGAGAAGAAACAGAGCGAGATGCAGAAAAGCAGGAAGGATTTCAGGTGCTGGATGGACCCAGCTGGCCAGGGTGTGAGATCCGGCCTCGGCGGGGACCGGGCTGCACGCAGCGACAGTCTCTTCTCCGGTCCCACAAGATTGCAAAGGGACGAAGACAGCAATACAAGGGGGCTACAGAAAAGCCACCCCCAAAAAATGGCATTAAAGGGTTAGTTGGTTCATGCACAGTCCTTGCATAAGGAACTTCCTGGGCTGTCGGAAGACTTTGCAAATGGTGAAATGTTTTCCACCCGCAGCGTCTGCTCCTCGTTTGCCACGGAGAAGGGCTGGCCACAGCGCCAGCCAAAGACCGCGGATGCTCAGGCCAGGGGGGAGTTCCCCTCTGCTGTCGCCGTCCACCGTGTTCACCACGTTGCCGCGGCACCTGCCCCCAGCTGCTATTTTCGCAAGACACTGAAAACGAAAAGAGCATGGGCGTCAGTCCGCGCCGACCGCCTGTGGAAGCAGCAGCCGGGCTGAGGCTGAACGCCTCGCACCGAGCTCAGGGTGCACCACGCTCACGTTTATTTTGAGCCCAGCAGGGCCCGAACCACAGCTTCCTTCCTGCCTTCTGCTTGGTCAGCGCGGAAGATCTGCTGCCACAGGCTCGCTGCGCTCCCTCCGGGGCTCTCCCTCTCCTGCTCGGCGGCGTCTAAGAGGCCAACACTCCACGGAGAGACTTCCCCCAGCTCTTGTTGCTGCCTCACCCCTCCTCAGCTCCTTGCGCAGTCCACCAACCAGCGAGCGGGCCTCGCCGCACGGTGCGCGCCTCACCGGGGCCTAGCCACGAGGGGGAGCCAGAGAGCAACGAGGGCCGAAGGCGCCCCCGAAGCAGCCGACTGCCCCGCATGGGCGCGCTCCCCGGAGAAGCATCCTCACTCAGAGTGCCTGGGTGGGTCTCGGTGTTCTCGATCAAGAACGGATGGAAACCAAACAATTAATTTAGAAAGCAGCACACAAGAACCTAAACATTATTTATGTCTCTAATTATCTCATTCTAGTGGGTATTTTAGTCCCTGTCTGGTCAGAACATTAATTATCTTCATAACTACAGCAAAAGTTAAATAATAAGCACCCAAGGCTACTGCACGACTGTAATGTGCAAGCTTAAATGAACTTATAAATTTTATTAATGGATGCTTTATACAACTCCATATATTATAAATCAAACAAGAAACCTATTTCTATCCTTCAAGGGTGTGGCGAAAAAGCTTTAATATTATGGAAGATAATTTTTATTAAGTTTAAAACTCCCCCCCCTTTTTTTTTCAGTAACGAGACTGTTATGAGGATAATTTAATCTAGTTTGTCATGAGGCACCCCGGCTTGTTAAATAAGTTAATAAATGACTGTGCATTAATCAAAGTGACAAAGCTATGAAGAGCTGGGGATGGGAGACAATTCTAGTGATAGTATTAATTAGTATTTAATTAGAAACTTAGGGCCCATAAATAAAAAAAGAAGATCATGGTAGAGACGTTTATGCAAATTGCTTCGAGCCTACAGTGGAGTTAGCTTTGCTTTAAAGAAACATGATTTTTTTTCTTAGCACACTGTACACAGCAGCACTGTGGCCATGTCACGTGGCTTAAAGGAGGCTCTTCTTTTGTCTCCAATTTGTTCCAATTACAGGCCTGTAAATTCAAATCATTCTTTTGACTGTCTTGATTGAAATGTAGAGTTTCCACAATTTCTTCTGGGAGTTCTTTTATTTTCTTTAATAAAAAGGGAGAAATGTTTTAAAGACATGAAAAAAAGAGTTTTGGATTTTTTTTTTTACTGCTCTTTTAGTTAGCAGCCATGCCACCGTTTTCTGAGAACAATTGTGGACTGCATTTGGGACACAAATGACGCCTCCTTCTCTAATCCTAGCGTGCTCTAACTGTGTCTTGTTAGGTGATGTTATATCGAAGACTGCATCGCCTCAACAGCCGTCATTTCTATGATAACCACAGCACTTTCACCTTTTCTCCCAATAACATGGTTTGATAAATGGGCAATTTTTGATGGCCCAAAAGGATAATAACCATTTGGTTACAAACGCCACCGCTTTCCTGGGGTACAAGCCCCACCTCTACAGACCTGATTATTTGTTGCATTTATTCCAGAAAGGTTATCCCCAGGAAAACTGCCTTTTCTATTCAACAGTCTATCTCTGTCATGGCTCATTTATGTGTGAGTGTGACGGACTGAAGCCCATATTCTTCACAGCTGACACGTGTCAGGGCGACAGTTCAATCAGCCTTGCCTTGCCGTGGCGCCCAGGGCCCCGTGTTTGAAGTCGGACAATAAGGCAGGCAGCACAATCAAGGCAAACTGATCCAAGCCCTGATGTTAAGGGGATTCTGCCTAATAACACGGGGCGGGCTGCTGGCTTGTTGTGGTTTCTCCTCTCCAAATACATTAGTCCTTAGCCAGCGACGTGGCCCTTAAGAAAAGCTGTGACTGACATGAAAACGCTGAAGTTTTCCTGTGGTTGGTTTATCCAGAACCTCATGGGGCTGCTGCTTTGTGCAGGCTGGTTTTTGTCCAAGTCAGAAAACTAATGTATTCCGCGTCTGATCACTTTTAGGGAGCTATGTGAATGGGATTTTAAGGCAAACGTCCTGATGTTGACACTGGAATCAGTTCCTTGTCCCTTTGTTTTACATCTGTGGGATAGATCATTTGCATCGGCGTAATAAAATTAAATCCTCCAGCAAGGCCCCACCAGCAGCCGCGTCAGCACTGCCAGCTGTGTTTCTTGGGGTTACGTCTCTCTAGAACGCGGGCGATAATGCAAACATATCTTCCAAATAAAACTCCTTCGGCCTGGGTACCTCGCAGACTCAAACGTTGATTAAAGCAATTCACGGCGAATCCCGGTGATCCAGAGCAGAGCCAAAGTCGATAAGATGCTAATGACCCTCAGTCCCCTCCTGGCCCGAGCTCCTCCGCAGCCTGGAAGCCACTCTCGGCGTACAAGAGCGCCCTTCGGAGGGGACTCACCCCTTTGGAAGCGGTCAGAACACTACGTGCCTCCAGTGGAGAGTAAGCCAAAGACCCCCTTGAAGGCCCAGAGAAGCCCCATCCAGCTTCCCTACTTGGTGGATGAGGCTCAGACGCACTGTGTGACTTCCAAGGTCAAAGAGCTCATGAGCAGTGGTGGCAGGACAATGTGACCAACGATGACAAAATTCTCTGTGTCCCGCGGCTCTTCCTCGGGCTCTAACAAGGCAGGGCCGAGTGAGTGTGGAAGGCCGATGAAAAGCAGAAGCCAGGAATCCGACTATGAGTCACGATGCCAGGAGCTCCGAGCGTGACTTACGCCAACTCCCACTGTGCAGACAGTTCAGGAAGTTGTGAGAAGTGTGTCCTCTGGGCGCTGGTTAGTCCCTGTCCACACCGCTTGACCCCAGCTCAGCCCGTGACCCACACCCTCTGCCCAGCTCTGGCCCTCAGTGGGGCCTGCAGCACTGGTCAATGAGAGGGAAGCCCCTCCCCACTTCAGTGTTTGGTCCCACATCTCTGAAGAGGCCGGCTTCCTCTTTCAGGCTCCGGCTGTCATGGGCCCCATCACTCCCCTTGGCTCCTAGCCCCAAGGGCTAACAGCTCCCGAGGATGCTAAACTCTGGGCCTTGGCGTCTCATGTATGCTCCTAGCCCTGTGCATACTTCTTTTATTTATTTATTTATTTATTTATTTATTTATTTATTTTTGACAGGCAGAGTGGACAGAGAGAGAGAGACAGAGAGAAAGGTCTTCCTTTTGCCATTGGTTCACCCTCCAATGGCCGCCGCGGCCGGCGCGCTGCGGCTGGCGCACCGCGCTGATCCGATGGCAGGAGCCAGGTGCTTCTCCTGGTCTCCCATGGGGTGCAGGGCCCAAGCACTTGGGCCATCCTCCACTGCACTCCCTGGCCACAGCAGAGAGCTGGCCTGGAAGCATGCTTGTGTGCATTAGCCTCCATCACAGTCCGCTGACTGCTGGGCCCCTGCCTGACAGATGCAACTATTTGGGTTCTTAGCTGGTTTTTCTACCTCCGGTCCAGTATTTCCTGACATATTTTGGAATCCCAGGATGAGTGCTATGGACTAGCTTCCCAGAAAGAAATTCACCTGCACACACACACACACACACACACACACATACTTGCAGAATTTTGCATCCAGCTCTAGTCACTGACTCCCCAAAGCCATCTACAAATGCCCTAGGACACCCCCAGAAAGTCCCAGAATTTGGGGTGTATGAACTTTCCTACGTCACGGATTTGTTCCATCCAAGTGCATCATGGCGCCACACAACTACTAGAAGCCCGAGCCCGAGCCCGTGCTCCTCGGGCTGGCAGGGCGGGGAGGCTCTGACCGAGCCCTGCTGGCAAAGGTGCTGGAGAAAGGGTCTCTAGCGCAGGGGGCTGCTACAGAGAGGCTGAGGGAGGTGAAGGGGCAAAGGCGAGCCAAAGACCCCCCAGCAGCCAGGAGCCAGGCCTCGGAGCAGAGCAGGGGCTGCGGCCCCGTGCAGCGGGCGAGGGCCGGGATGCCACTGTTGCTTTCCTCCTGCTGCTCTGCCTCCACCAGAGACCACGCAGATCTGGAAGCCTCCATGCGCTCGGAGGCTGTGAGCCCGGGGAAGATGGGCAAGGAGCTGAGCTCAAACAGGCCAACAAGCCAGCCGCCCTCACCTCACCCCAGCCCACGGAGCCCTGATGAAACCCGGGTTGGCCCTGGAAGCTCACTCTTGGCACGCCCAGCACACCAGACAGGAGGAAGGAAGGCGGGTGGGGGCTGGGAGGCTGGGTGTTCAAGACAGGCGGGTGAACTGCAGTGAGGGCGGTCAGAGCGGAGATTTCCGAGGCTTGGTCATGCAGGCGGGGTGGGACAAGGTCAGGCATTTATTGCTGGGCTAAGCAGAGAGAGACTTTAGCAAATATGATTGACAGATGTGACAGAAGCCACACCTCCTGCCCCAGTCTTCCAGGGGACAGAGCTGTGGAGAGCAATGGTGGGATGTTGGAATCACTAGGGAGGCTTAAAAAAAAAAAACACCATGCCCGGGTCCCACCCATGGGGTGTGCCGGAGCCAATTCCTACCTCATAAAAGATGGTTGTTACATTTTCAGAGTCATTGGTTAAACATAGTCTTTCTTAAAAAATCAGGTTAAATAAACTTGTGATTGAACAAGTTTTATTAAAAACCGGGGTGATGAATACTCGGCACTTCTCACTTCATAACGGTTTGGCTACTCCGGTGCCTCCGAGGCTGCTTGCTACATCTGGGTGTCGGAACCATGCCTCTCCCGGGGCGCAGGCTCCCTGCCGTTACACCCAGACTCCGGGGTATTTACGCTGCAGAAATGGGCACATGCCGTAACCTCAGGGCTCCGCCTACCGTGTTGCTGGCTGCCTAGCTCAACGGTCAGCGAGCTACAACACAGCGGCCACTTCTAGCCCACGGCCTGCCTGTGTGTGGCTCATGGCTTTAACACTGTTTAAAGATTGTTTTTTAAAAATGAGGAGGAGGAGGAGGAAGAGGTGGAAGAGACCATTTGTCATCTCAAAATCACAAAATATTTATTATCTGGTCCTTTGCTAAGAGATTTTTGCCAACCTCTGGTCTAGACTTCAGAAAATGATGGGGGAAAATGCTGATAAAAACAAATTAAACTCAAGTGTGTGTGTGTGTGTGTGTTGTGTGTGTGACTGTGACAATGTGAACAGCATAGAAAATTGAGGGAATATACTTTTAGTGTTGAGAGATACGACCTGATTGCAAAGAAATGTCACATTGTTGGGGCTGAATAAGTGAGGTCTCACATACCTCCTCACCGTCTCGCTTTCACCTTGCTTGCTAATATAAATGAAACTATCAGCCGACATCCATGGTGGAGTGGCACGTGTGGGTTGGTGGGGGGATCTGTTCAGAAACCAAGCATTCATTTGTACTCTGATTTTGCCCACCTTGGTTGAGTTCCAGCCATAGGTTAACCTCAGACACAAAAGTTCAGCAAAATCCAGGAAACCATTACCTGGAATGACTGGTTGAAGAAGCATTTTATAGTAAATGGAACTAAACTGTGTATTTTGTCATTCATGGGTTGTATATTACATATCCTTTATACCAGGAAAACATATAATAACGTTATTTACCTACACACAGGAACTTTTTTTTTTTTTTTTCAGAAAGCTGATTATTATGCTCTACCAACATTCCACCGACCCCACCCCAGAGTCTGACTTAATTGCTCTGGGATGTGACCTTGGCATCAAGGGTTTTAAACCTTCCCCCAAGTTATTCCAGTGTGTAGCCAATACTGAGAATTCCCTGGCTTATGCAGAAAGCTCACAGCGCAAGGAAGAGAATGCCCTTAGGATTTTGTTCTCTCTGACCAGAAAGTCGGGCAGGGCCCTGGGAGTGAGGGCTGGGACAGAGCAGGAGCAGGGGGAGGACACAGTGTCCCCTTGGCCAAGGAGACCTAAGCGAGCGTCTGCTGGGGACTCGGCTGTGTCGTGTTTTCCTGATAGAAGCAGGAGGCACAGCTGGTACACATCTCCTTTCACACCTCTGCGGCCAACCTTCCAGAGCGGAATGCAACCAACATGCGCAGACAGAGGAGCAGAGGAAGAAAACGAGCTGGGGATTTGATGGCAGCCGCGGACGCAGCATTCGCCCCTGCCTTCTTGCCTTTGAAGGTCTCGTTTCGTGAGAAGCAATAGTCCCCAGACTGTTGCAGACTATTGCAAGGTCTGTGCTTGCAACCAGATGCAACCCTGATAGAAACACGGGTCCAGCAAGGCCACACTGATTGCTGCTCCCATAACTCTGCGGTCCTGCGACTTTCTTCAGCAACACTCGGAGCAGCCATCTCCAGGGGGTGAGCCGATCCCGTCCCAGATGTTTCATTACAAATCGGTTGTTTGAAATTTGGACGCACTTGCCCTATCAGATTGGCCTGTCCCAGAAACTCCGGAACAAGGATGTGTGATTGGGAAAATGCCAACTCCTGGAATAATCAAAGTGTTGAGGAGTGAGATGTAGGCTCATGTAGCTTCATAAAGAACGGGGACTTTTAGCAGGAGCTTGAGAATAGAAAAGATACAGGGAGGGGTGCTTGCTAAGGACTTGCCTTTGGCCACAACTTATTTTTATTTTAAAGATTATTTATTTTTATTTATTTGAAAGGCAGAGTTACAGAGAGGCAGGGGCAGACAGAGAGAGAGGTCTTCTATCCGCTGGTTCACTCCCCAGATGACAGCCAGAGCTGTGCCAATTCGAAGCCAGGAGCCAGGGCCTTCTTCCAGATCTCTCACAAGTGTGCAAGGGCCTAAGGACTTGCACCATGTTTCACTGCTTTCCCAAGCCATCACAGAGAGCCGGATCGGAAGTGGGGCAGCCGGGACTCGAACCGGCGCTCATATGGGATGCCCGCTATGCCACCATAACTTATTTTTGAGGCAGGAGGGATGTGCAGAGGTACTGCAAGGATTGCCAGGTGCATGTGCTCGGATCGGAATGTAAAGTGCACATGTCCAGAAGTGCACGGGAAAGGAGCCGGCGAAGCCGCACACCGAGCGGAGCAGCCACATTAGCAATAACTATTACATACACGGTTGCATTCTATTTTTGTATCACATTAACGGATATATTATTGGTAATTGTTCTTAATAGAATCACAGAAATGAGAGATGGAAACGCTATACGGTATGATAGACTGCTGTTCTTTCGCCATTGATCATTCTAATAAGCCTGCTCAGTCATTACTTACAAACCATACCGCAACTTTGCCAATGAGGCAGACCAAAATGAGGGGATAAACAAAATTGGTTTCCTTGCTAAATGCGAAGCCGAAGTTTTGAGCAATTTTGCTGAAGTTTTAAACTGATTGTCAATTAGTCAATGAGCTATGGCAGCCCGTGTGTTTCTGGGTAATTAGTGTGTGTCTTAGGGGGGTTATTTGGCATGAGACTGAGGGCAAAGTAATTTGTATCTCCCAGGAAGTGCAATAATTGCCTCAAGCTGAACTGCTTGGAAAGTGTATTAATTCTATTAGGAAACATTTATGTTATTTTATATGGCATCCTGTATATTCATGAGGTGTACTCATAAACCATGAATTATTCATTGCCGACGCTTTACCACATGACTATGGCATCACTGCTAACCAAGGAGAAGGGTGAGGTGGTTGGTGCGGTTGGGAACCCAGGCACTGACAGGGTGGACAGGGCGTCTGCTGGGGTTTAAAGCCCATCTCGTTAGGGATCCCTGGGCCCTGTGAAGAAGTCGACTTGAGAAAGGTGAGGTCAAAGGTGAGCCCAGCTTTCCAGGAAGTTCTGCTTGGGGTTTGCAGTGCAACAGGAGGCCCATGCAAGATGCCAGCTGACTTGACCTTGGCATTGGGGGATGCTTGCTTCCCAATCCTGTTCAGGGAGGGCAGGCCATGGCAGAAGCCATCATTCACTCATTGCTTCAGCAAATGTTTGCAAGTGAATGGTCAGACAGGGTGCCGGTCATCTGCTGTTACCTGGCAAATTACCCCAAGCTCACATTCTATTTTTTTTTAAATGGGAGTAGAACCAGGACTCAAGCTGAGGCTCTCTGTTATGAAATTAGGTATCTTTTTTTTTAAGATTTATTTATTTATTTTGAAAGTCAGTTACACAGAGAGAGGAGAGGCAGTGAGAAAGAAAGAGAGGTCTTCCATCCACTGGTTCACTCCCCAGTTGGCAGCAACAGCGCTTCAGGCCAGGGTGTTAACCTACAGCCACAGCGTCAGCCCCTCCAAGTTCACATTCTAAACCAACCTGGATTCAGTACCGCACTGCTTCTGTGGGTCCTCTGCAATCACTGGGTCAGCCTGGTGTCTGTGGCTCCCCCCAGCCTCCTCAAAGGCTTGTCAAGGGAAAGATCTGCTTCCGCACTCAGTGGTAAGCCCCCAGTTTCTTGAGGGCCATGGGCAGAGAACTGAAGATCTTCAGCGGATGTGAGCCGAGACTTCCCCCAGTCTCTTGCCCCAGGGGCCTTCCCACTATGGAAACCTGCCCCACCAAAGCATGCAAGACAGGAATGCAATAGGAAGAACCTGCTAGGGACTGATGCTGTGGCTCAGTGGGTTAATGCCCTGGCCTGAAGCTCCAGTATCCCATATGGGTACCAGTTCTAGTCCCGGCTGCTCCTCTTCCAATCCAGCTCTCTGTGATGTCCTGGGAAAGCAGTAGAAGATGGTCCAAGTCCATGGGCCCCTGCACACACATGGGAGACCTGGAAGAAGCTCCTGGCTCCTAGCTTTGGATCGGCGCAGCTCTGGCCATTGCAGCCATTTGGGGAGTGAACCAGCGAATGGAAGACCTGTCTCTCTGTCTCTCCCTCTCACTGTCTGTAACTCTACATCTCAGATAAATAAATAAAATATTTTTTAAAATTTTTAAACAGAATCTGCTGGCCAGGCAAAGGCCACAGTCTTCAGAAAGCCAATTGCAGAAATGATCTCCCATCTCCGTTCCCATGGTCTGAGGAGTCAGCCTCAGTCAGTGGACTCAGAGGACACTCGAGGCACGGGGACCACACACGTGGAAGCCCAGGGCTGAGGTCTGAGGGTCCATTAGGAGCCCTCCAGCCACAGCAGCCTCTGCCCTCCTGGCTTCCTGGTCTACCAGATGCTCTGGAGGCAGCTGGGGACTAAACAGCAGGAGAGACTTAATTGAGGCTGGTGGCTAGGGGTGGCCTCTCCCAGCGAGTGACGTTGAACTGGATGATTCAATAACAAAGAAGAGTTCATGGAGTGGGGCTGCAGAGTTGAGGAGGAATGTGTCATGTCTGAGGTCCTGGAGCAAAGCCCTGAGTGACAGGGCCATCGTGCACAAGAGGGGAGGTGCGACAAGGTGAGCTTGCAAGGTACAGGGCTGGACCATGCCTGGCTGGAGGTTGGGGGGAGGCTGCAGTGGGATTCTGTGTGCAAGTAGGAAGTCCCTGGAGAGCCTGGGGCACGGAGTGACCCGATCCAATGTACATTTGAGAAAGGTGGCCCCTGCCACTGCACAGAGCGCGAGTCGGAGGCAGAGGCAGCAGTCAGGGGCTCACCAGGCAGAGGTGGCGCTAACCCCGGTGGGGGAGGAGGCAGGGGAGCCAGGGGACAGGGGCCCGGTGCACGGGAGGCAGGTTTCCGAGTGGGAAGCCGGCTCCTCAGGGGGAACACAGGTGCATCCCGCACCACTTTCCTTCGCTCCCCCTCCTCCTTGTCGCTTTGGGAAAGGATGGAGAAGCCGTGCTGGTGGGGGAGCGAGGCAGACCAGTAAGGTGCCGAGATGGGAAGAGAGGAAGCAGCCAGAGGACAGGACGGAGTAGCACTGGGGGAACGGAACGGGCCGGGGGCAGGGGTCACTGTCCTCCTCTGCTGTGGCCCCTTACACACATTGCCAAGTTGGTCCCTGCTTCTCTTTCTCCTGCTGGGAGAAGTTCTGTCTTTCAGGACAAGGGAAAGGATTGAATTCAACAGCAACCTCATACAGACACTGGTGATTTTCTGCACAGCTTGTTCGCTCCCTCTGTTCAGTTCTCTCCACTGCTGTGGCGACCTCCCTGACACCCCTAGCTCATGGGCACAGCCCCACCTCTGTCTTTCTCCAGCTTCTTCCCCCAGTTTAGTCAGTTTCACGGCATCTGCCCCACATGCCTGGCTTGGTTCACCCTCCCTTCTCAAGGCCTAGAAGAGTTCCTGGCATACAGTAGATGCTCAATATTTGCTGAGTGTTGTCAAACAAGAGCTTCCTGTGTAGGCTCTCCTAGTGTTCCCAGGTGCTCCCAGTGTGGCAGAATCGGCTTAGGACAAAATTGAGTACATGTATAGTGCTTTACAACACACAAAGGACTCTGCGTGGCCCCCACAGGTTTCTTATTTTTATTTATTTTTGATCTATTTCAAAGTCAAAGAGACAGACACACAGAGAGCTCTCCCATCCTTTGGCTCACACCCCCAGATGCCTGCAACAGTCAGGGCTGGGTCAGGCCAAAGCCGGGAGCCAGGAACTCCATCCAAGCCTCCTGCATGGGTGGCAGGGGCCCAGGTACTTGAGCCATCACCTGCTGCCTCTCAGGGTGCACAGGAAGCTGGAATTAGGAGCTGAGCCAGGACACACACTCAAGCACTTCCATATGGGAAACGGGCATCCTAAGCAGGGCGTAACCGCTGACCAAGCGCCCACCCCGCAGCCCCATGTTTTAATCCTCCTTGTAGGTCCCTGAGGCAGGCAGTGTTTCCGTTAGAGATGAAGCAACTGAAGACAAAAGAGAACATTGAATGTCTGCAAAGCCCACTGAAAAGCAAGCCGGGGCCCTGTTTTAACACGAGTTCACTGCCCAACGGGGCAAAAGGGTAACATTTTGCCAGGGCACCAGCAGGTGTACTGACCTGTGCCCACTGGACTCCTGCACCTCGTTCTCTGGCGTCACCCTCGCTCTGTCTGCACACCTCTGCCCCTGAAGCATGGCCGCCGTGCACGTGGTCTACCCAGACTGCACGCAGCAGTGGGGGAAGCTCACACAGCCGCTCACACTCTTGCTGGCTGCTCCACAGTCCAGGTTTGCTCCGGCCTTCAACAGAACTCACCTGTAGCTCACTGTACTTCGTAGTTAAGTTTCGTCCTATCACACGCTCCTGGCTTACACGGTCTTTATTATTTGCAACAACAAAGAGGCAAAATGCCTTTGTTTGAGGCTCTCTTGCATTCCCCAAACAAGTCTTAAGTGTCCACATGGTGTCAAGCATTGTGCAAGCACCGGGACTAAAGTGGTCTCTGCCCTGGGGGGGGTTCAGAGGAAGAGGCAACACAGACTCCAGGCGGCTGTTACCACATATGAGTTCGGGGTGAGAGGAAAGCATGAAAGGGGCGCCGCTTCCTAACTCCAGTTAGATCAGCTGGGAGGGGGCAGGTGTTGAGGAGCAGTGGGTTAGGTCACTGCTTGGGATGCCTGCATCTCATATGGAAAAGTCCCACTCCAGTTCCGCCTGCTCTGCTTCTACTCCAGCTTCCTTCCAACGCACCTGGAAAGCAGCAGATGATGGTCCAAATGCCTGGGTCCCTGCCATACACATGAGAGGCCCGGAGGGAGTTCCTGGATCCTGGCATCTGCCTGGCTGGCTCAGCCCCAGCTGCTGTGGGCATCTGGGAGGTGAGCCAGTAAATGGAAGATCTCTCTCTCTCTTTCTCTCTCTCTCCCCTCTCTCTGCCCCCCTTCTCTTTGCCACTCTGACTTTTAAGTAAGTAACTACATAATATTTAAAAAGAAAACAGCAGAGTGGACATTTCGCCTGGTGGTTAACATGACTGTGTCGCATGTTGAAGTACTTGGGTTCCTGACACCCATGTAGGAGACATGAGTTGAGTTCCTGGCTCCTGGCTTCAGCCCCAGTGCAGCTCTGGCTATTTCAGGCATTAGGGGAGCGACCCAGTGGCTAGGCACTTGATCTCTCTCTCTCTCTCCCTCCCTCCCTCTCACATAAATTTTGAAAACATGTATTTTAAAAATTGTTAAAAAATGAAGAAAGTAAAAGAACTTGCCGAACACAGCAGACAAGAGAGTCCTGACACCTAAAAGAGATCTTAGAAACCACAGAAGCAAAATTTAAAACCAGTGACGAAACAGAGGAAGCACAGAGGAAGCTGGAGGGGCGCCTGGCAGCCAGGAGGAGCTGGGGCCACCTCACCACCTTCTCCTCTCCAGGGTGGGCTGGAACAGGAAGGCCGTCAGCTGGTCGCACGTGATTGTGCTAGCAGGAACAGCACTGGCACAAACTGTGCCTAGAGAGATGCATGATCGTGTCTCAGGCAGCACCTTGGGAATGGCTCCCCTTGGGAAACTGTGTCGCTTCCATCTTTTTTGTGACACAAGCCCCTGGTATCCCTGCAGCATTTTCAGATTTGCAAACTCGGCCTAGTGAATGCATTCTGGCTGTGGCTCCTTCCCAGGGAGGGAAAGACACCCTCTGCGCGCACAGCCCTGTCCTCTGGGAGCCTCCACCCACGGCTGATTTTCTTCCTCAATGCCTCCAGGTTGGGGGTTCTCAGCACTATGGAAGCCTCAGGGATATGTTTATGGTTTTCTTTTTATTTTTAAAAAACATTTATTTATTTACTTGAAAGTCAGAGTTACAGAGAAAGAGGGAGAGGCACAGAGACATATCTTCCGGTTCACTCCGCAGACGGCCAAGGCTGGGTCAGGAGCTTCTCCCTGGTCTCCCACGTTGGTAGTAGGGGCTCGGGCACTTGGGTCATCTTCTGTTGCGCTTCCCAGATGCACCAGCAAGGATCTGGATTGGAAGTGGAGCAGCCGAGATGTGAACAGGTGCTGGTGTTGTGGGAGGTTGCTTTACCCACTACACCACAATGCCAGCCCGTTTAGGGTCTTCTGAGACTCGAACCTAACAATGCTTTACATCTAATCGCAAAATATTCTTTGCGTGGTTTCAATGTACATTGCACCATCCAATACTGAAGCTACTGTGAAAACTGCAAGTGAGGTGCCTTCTTTCCTCTCAAACTTTTCCCGGGGTGAGTCGCTGTTGCCAGAAAACACATCCTGGTGTTTGAGCCACCACAATCGTCCTCACGTGTGTACAACCCTGTCTTTAAAATGGTCACGTTTATATCCTGTAGATCTTCCTCCAAAACACCAATGCTGAAGAAAGTTGTCAATATTCAATTAAATGTTCTTTAACTCCCATGAAATCCAAACGCATCGGTTAGAAGAAGAGAAAACCGCCACGTGTGTCCTTAGCAGCCCTCATTCCTGGCTGCTAGAGGCGTGGCCCACAGACCGGAAGCATCTACAACATCACATGGAGCTTGTCCAGACCCCAGAGCCACTGCACCGGAACCTGAAGGGGCACCGTAACGAGGTCTCCAGGTGGCTCCTGCGCATGCGAAAGTCCAAGGAGCTCCCTTCTGGGTTTTAGTATTCCTTTCCTGTACTCACTTTCTGTTTATTTCCCTGTATTCTTCTTTACAGCCAGGACGTCAGTGTTTGCAGTTGTACGTAAAGGTGGATTCTATCATGGAGGCATTTCACCGTAAGAAAGTAACAAGAGTTGCAGAGTGCATTTTAATCAGAGAGGATATTGGGTCTGGAAGGGTTCAAAGTGCGGCTCCAGGATCTCTGGAGTGCCATGCCTGAGGCTGAGCAAGCTCAGAGCTCCCAAATGGGAATGGAAGGTGAGCGTCTGGGCAGGAACCTGGCACAGCAGGGTAAGCCGCTGCTTAAGATGTTCACATCCTATGCGGTGCTGGTTCACATCCTGCCTGCCTCGTTTCCAGTCTAGCTTCCCAGGAGGCAGTGGGCAATGCCCAAGTGTTTGTACCCCTGCTTGAAACCTGGATGGAGTTCCTGGTTCCTGGCTTTGACTTAGCCCAGCCTCAGTTATTGCACAATTTGAAGAGGGACCCAGCAGGTGGAAGATGTGTGTGTGTGTGTGTGTGTGTGTGTGTGTGAGACTGTCCAGGGGACTCCAATTTAATCCCATCAAGGTGGCATGTACCAATGTCATCTCACTATTCCAAGTGATCAATTTCAGTTCACAATTGATCATAATGAAAGGACTAAGAGTCAAAGGGAGCACATAAACAAGTCTAGTACCTGCTAACACTAACCGATAGAATAAATAAAGGGGAGAGTGATCCAACATGGGAAGTGAGATACTCAGCAGACTCATAGAATGGCAGATGTCCTAAATAGCACTCTGGCCTCAGAATCAGCCCTAAAGGCATTCGGAGCTGGCTGAAAAGCCCATGAGAGTATTTCAGGCATGGAAAGCCAAGACACTCTGGCAAAAGATCTCTGTGAGTGAGATCTCAGTGGAAAGAACAGGTCTTCAAAGAAGGAGGTACCTTTCTCTGAAGGGAGGAGAGAACCTCCACTTTGACTATGACCTTGTCTAAACAAGATAAGAGTCGGAGAACTCAGAGGGCTTCCATAGCCTTGGAAACTCATGACTGGAGCATAGGGAGATTACTGATGCCATAGACAGGAGTGTCAATTGGTAAAGTCAACAACAGGAGTCATTGTGCACTTACTCCTCATGTAGGATCTCTGTCCTTAATGTGCTGTGCATTGAGATTTAATGCTATAACGAGTACTCAAACAATATATTTCACTTTGTGTTTCTATGGGGGTGCAAACTGTTGAAATCTTTACTTAATGCATACTAAACTGATCCTCTGTAAAAAAAAAAAAAAAAAAAAAATTATCAACTCCCAACTTGACTCTCACTGGGATTAAACATGACAATAGGTCTGATCTGATTTCATCATCATTTAAAAAAAATCATCTATTATTTTTCACTTTATGTTTCTGTGTGGGAGCAAACTGTTGAAATCCTTACTTAATGTATACTAAGCTGATCTTCTGTATATTAAGATAATTGAAAATGAATCTTGATGTGAATGGAAGGGGAGAGGGAGTGGGAAAGGGGAGGGTTGTGGGTGGGAGGGACGGTATGGGGGGGAAGCCATTGTAATCCATAAATCGTACTTTGGAAATTTATATTCATTAAATAAAATTTAAAAAAATATATGTATTAATATTACATAGTAAGAAAAAAAAGATAAATTAAGTCTTTTTTTAAGAGAGAGAACATCAGAGTCAAATTTGTCTGAGCGTGACCACTTATGAATTCTAAGGACTACTAAATCTGCATTTCCAGCACTAAATAACAAACATCTCACACTTTTCTAAATAAGAAAGCATCCTGCTGTCCCCCACGGAGTTGCACTCCCTCACTTATTCTGGAAGTTGTTCACCCCCTTCCCTGTGAGTGACAGAGAGACAGAGCCCGCCTTTGTGGGCCATACAGGGTCTCGGGGCCAGCCGAGAGGGTCACAAGCAAGTGAGGAAAGTGTCAGGAAGTGGGAGGGTCCTGCCAGAGGTACAGGGCCAGGGGGAGGTCGCCCCGAGCCCACTGAGCCTCCACAGCCACCCGGATCCCTGGCTACATGTTAAGCAAAGCCAGCACCCTCCGCTCTGTGCTCACCGAACTTGAACTTGCAGCAGCACTACTCCTGTCTCTGCGTCCCTTACTTTCCATGACCCCACACCCTGCCCACCTTCCCCTGCTTCTCCCCCCTCCCTCTGCTGCTCAGTCGTCTCTATGGGGGTCTCATCTCTGAGAGTCTCGTGCTCCTGGCTGCGCAGTCCAAGGCCTTCCTCTCTCTCCTTCTTTCTCTCCACACTTCCCATGACCTTGGCCATTTATGCCATCTACTGACTCCTGAGTCTACTGCTCCAGCCCACTTCCCTCTTGGAAAAACTTCTGACAAGTCCATTTGGAGGTCCCAAAAGTGCCTCAAACTCAGAACATCACAATCTAAATGAATTTCTGGTCTTCTGCCCCTTCCTGTTCTTTCTTCCCTGACCTCTAGGTCGGTGACCAGCACCCCATGCACCCATTTGCCCAGGCTGGAAACTGGGCAGCATCCTTGACTCTTGCCATGTTTCAAGAGCAAGTAGTCACCCACACCCAGCAGCCAGAGCCATCTCACATGCCAGGGGGACTCACTCCTCCACCCTGCTCAAAACTCACACACGGCTCTCGTGTGGTCCCCACGGCAAAGCCCAGCCACAGGCTCTTTCTACTGCTTTGCGTCTTCTCAGGCCTCCTACAGGCTTAGATGGGCTTGATTGTCCTCAAGTATAAATGTGGACAGATTACCACTCCTGAAGCTCTGATCGATCCCGGATTACCAATAGGACCAAGCCAAACTCTCGGGGAGTAAAGTTCTGTGAGGACAAACAAGGCACATCAGAATGGCTGGGATCCTGCTGCTCAGGTTATCTGGGGGACAGTGTCCCTCAGGGAGGGGACAAGATGAACTGGAGAGGTGCAGAGCCAGGTCAAGACCAAAACAAGAGGTTCAAGTTGGTGCCGAGAGCAGTGGGAACCACACCTCTGCAGGGTTCAGGCAGGTGACGAGTGGTGCGTCGCAGCCACTTCCGCTTCTCAGCCCTCCTCTGGCTTCAGCCTCCGCACACGGGGGGTTCAGCGCCCCTACAGACTCTCCTCAGCACAGTCCTACCTCAAGCGCCACCCCCTCAAGCTGATGCCAAGGGCAGGGCACTTCTCCAAAACAAAGACTGTCCCAAGATTTGTAAAAAATCTAAATTAAATTTAAAAATGCCACGGAGCATGAGGCACACGCGCGCACACCTGCTCTCCACACACTTCCCAGAGCAGCTTCGGGTGAGAGTGGCTGACTTCACTCGTTCAAGCCCGAGCACCCAAGAAGATGGAAACGCTACGGACGGAAGCAGATGGAGCTCCCCTTGGAGATGGAGCCGCTTAGGGCAAGAAATCACTGAGGGGAAGGCAGAGAAGGCAGAGAACCAAGGCGCAGGAGAAGTGGGCGTGACTGCACACATCCAACCTGCACGAGCGAACACTGGAGGGGACGTGATCTCTCTGCAAATACAGCAGTGTCTCTGAGAGCTGAGGCCAGCACAGGGAGGACAGAGGATTGCCAGCAGAGGGGAGGAGAAGCGAAATGGGGTGAAGTATGGCTCAGGCGATAGAAGCCCCCTCGGACCCCTACCTGTGCTGTGATGGGGTGAACGGCCTGTCCGGGAGACTCCTGTAGCATGAAGACCAGGGGTCTGTAGATCAGATCCCCATTTCCGGAGGGGAGTTGGACCCAGTGAGCTTGGGTGCAACTCTGAGAGGCACGGCTTCCGCGCTCCAGCCCCCTTCCCCTCCGGCTCTCCACACTTGCGTCTGAACGTTCCCGGTGAGAGACTAGGAGAGAGCGGAGCTCGCCCTCCTCAGGGGTGCAGCACGGCCTGAGGCCCCCTCCCAGCACACGACTCCCCCGGCTCTCAACTCCCTCAAAATGCAGCTGCCCCGTGCCTGCTCTCCAGGGTCCCCTGAGCTGTGCTCTTGACCCGAAAAGAAATGACCCTGTCTGCACGCACTGAGCCAGGGACACCCGCTGGGCGGGGGAGGGTTCTGCACCCCTCTCGACCACACCCTGCACATGTCCGGCCAGCCCCCAACAGCCACTCACCCTGCATCACCACGGTTCTTTGCCAACAGAGGTTCCAGGGCCGGGTGAAGACTGCTCCACCTTTCAGGTTAGACAATTACTCCCAGCAATAGGTCCCTCGCTGTTCTGGATGAAACAGGACTTAGACTCAAGGCACTTGGTTCTGAGAGAGAGAGAGAGAGAGAGAGAGAGAGAGAGCACACAATTTGTCTTAAAACAAAACTGGAAAATTCATGATGCAATCTTCTAGGGGGAAAGGGGAGATTCTTTGAACAAACTCTAAGCAAAAATAAATTATTTCAGGTCTTGCATAAACACTGTTTTTGAATGCCTACAGTGAACCAGAAACTAAAGAGGACAAAAAGAAAAAAGAAAAAGAAATTGCAATACATCTCTTACCCTTGGAATTGCATTGGGAAGAAGCGACACTCACAGGAAATCAAATGACAACAAGGACAGCAGGAAGGCCACAGGCTGGATGAGCTCAGTGGCCCTGAAACCCTATACACCCAAGAGTCCCGGGGCTATGGCATTATAAAAAGTACAGATGTGTGGACTTTACTTAGGAGATGAGTGAGACCCAGAAATCTGCAATGAAAATAAGCTTTGAAATAATTTTGAGGGGCTGGCATTGTGCTGTAGCAGGTAAAGCCACCACCAGCGACACCAGCACCCCATATGGGCTCAGGTTCATGTTCCAGCTGCTCCACTTCCTATCCAGCTCCCTGCTAAGGGCCTGGGAAAGCAGCAGAGGGTGGCCCAAGTGTTTGGGCCCCTGCATCCACATGGGAGAGCCACTCTGGTGTGTAGACATGAAAAAGCTGAGCAGGAATCCTTTCCTATCCTCCCCTGCACTGCTGAGTGTCGGAAGGGGAGCCAGCACCTTGCACTTATCTGGAGACTGTGCACCAGGAACACCAGGGGACCCGGACAGCTGAGTGGAGAGCTGATGGAAGCGATGTATCTGCATCCCAGGCCTCTCGATGCCCAAGGGTGGGGCTAGGACTCACTGAAGCTTGCCCAGCGATCGGGGTGCCTTTACCACGATTGTCTGATTACCATTACTACACACAGTCTTCTTCACTAAAATGCGACTGTATTTTTATCTTCTTAGAACAAAACCCAGTTTCAACTGTTTTCTTATCTTTCCATGTAAAACAACCCCAGCAATTAAGTCTCAGATGGGAACAAAGCTTAGCTAAAGCCTCAGACAGAGATGCTCAGACTGAAAGCTGCCCTAACGTCTCCTCACGGCCAAGTGCACGGGGTGGTGTCCAGTGCCCATGCACCTGCCAGAGACCGGGCTTCCACTGCCTCATTGAGCAACTGAAGTTTGATATAAAGGAAAAGAGCGTCCGCATATTAACAGGGATGAGTGATTGACAGGCCACACTAGCTGCGAACTGTCAACCTACCTGCTACCCCAGGGTCATTTCAGCCAGGGAATTTCTGGCCCAGGGGCTGGCATTGTGGTGCAGCAGGTTATGCCACAGCTTGCCATAAGAGTGCCAGCTCACTGCTCCACTTTCAGTCTAGTTCCCCACTAATGCACCTGCAAAAGCAGAGGGTGATGGCCCACGTACCTGGACCCCTGCCACCTGCATGAAGACCCGGATGGAGTCCCCAGCTCCCGGTTTCAGCCTGGCCCCTCATTGCAGCCATTTAGGGAGTGAACCAGCAAATGCAGGATTCTCTCTCTCCCTCTAATTCTCTCTCTGTCACTGCCTTTCAAATAAATCTTGAAAAAAAGAATTCCTGGACCATTGAGATCAAAGTCACTGCTTCTTTCCCTAGGTGGATCTAACTATGGAGAGTTAGGAACAAAGGAGAGAAGTATCTAGTCTATAGCATGTTTGAGTCGGGCCTGCACCGGCTCTGCCTCTCTCCCCACAGCAGCCCTACCTGTGCTTATTTATCAGTGTTCATGCATAGTTTAAAACTCATTGGCAGGCGGCCCTAAAGGGATTACAAACTAAAATTCAAAGACGTTCAGGGCAAATGTTCTGCTGACTCTAGATCTAGTCTTAAAAAAATAGACCTTTAGCAGCGTGAAGTAAAGAAGACACCTGCCTGGTTTGCTTGGGCCCAGAACCTGGAGGTGTCTCTGTCCAGCTGGTTCTATATGGGCCTCTGTTAGAGGACGGCCAAGTGAAACAGAATGCTCAGTTAAATTTGAACTGCATTCAGAAGAACAAATAAGGGGCAGGCGCTGTGGCACAGCCAGTAAAGCCACTGCCTGTGGTGCCAGCATCCCATGTGGGCGCCGGTTCAAGTCCCGGCTGCTCTACTTCCGATCCAGCTCCCTGCTGGTGCGCCTGGGAGAATAGCAGAGGATAGCCCAAGTGCTTGGTCCTCTGCACCCACATGGGAGACCTGGAAGAAGCTCATGGCTCCTAGCTTTGGATCGGTCCAGCTCTGGCCATTGTGGCCATTTGGAGAGTGAACCATTAAATGGATGGAGGATCTCTCTCTCGCTCTCGCTCTCTCTTTCTAACTCTGCATTTCAAATCAATAAATAAATCTTATGGTCGGCGCCTCAGCTCACTAGGCTAATCCTCTGACTGCAGCACCAGCACCCTGGGTTCTAGTCCCGGTTGGGGCATCAGATTCTGTCCCGGTTGCTCCTCTTCCAGTCCAGCTCTCTGCTGTGGCCCGGGAGTGCAGTGGAGGATGGCCCAAGTCCTTGCGCCCTGCACCCGCATGGGAGACCAGGAGGAGGCACCTGGCTCCTGGCTTCGGATCGGCACACCGCGCTGGCCGCAACACACAAGCAGTAGGGGCCACTTGGGGGCGGTGAACCAATGGAAAAAGGAAGATATCTCTCTCTCTCTCTCTTTCTCTCTCTCTCTCTCTCACTGTCTAACTCTGCCTGTCAATAAATAAATAAATAAATCTTTTTTAAAAAATAGAAACAAATAATTTTCAACATAAGTATACCTCTTGCAATGTTTAGGATACACATAACACATATAAAGTACTTAAAGCTGTATTCACTGTTTCTCTGAAATTCAAAATTAACTGAACATTTTAGCTTTATGTGAGAAGTCTGGCAATTCTGCTCTGGCACAGGGTATAAATACCATGCTCCTCCCGGCTCTCATCCGGCATCCAGACCTCCGCTGAGTGTCTCAACATGGGATTTCTGTGGATTTGGGATGTGCTGAGAGCTGGCACTCGCAGTGGATGTGGGGGCCCTGCAAGGTGGAGACTCCATGGCCAGTTGTCTCTACTTCTTCCCTACCCAAGAAGAGTGTTAAGGGGCAGCCCACACAGCACAGATACACTGGACAAAGGGAAAACTCACACCAGGGCGAGAGGGAGAGGGGTTGCACCAGATGTCATCATGCTACTAAGAACAACGTGCTGTTTCAAGCACAGGGATTTATTATTTTAGGACTTTTCCATTTAACGCTTTCAGACCACAGTTGATCATGGGTGATTAAAAGTGCAGAAAGTTGGGGCTGGTGCTGTGACACAGTAGGCTAAGCCTCAGCCTGTGCAGCCCACATGGGCGCCAGTTCGAGTCCCAGCTGCTCCTCTCCCAATCCCACTCTCTGCTATGCCCTGAGAAAGCAGCAGAGGATGGCTCAAGCACTTGGGAGATCCAGAAGCAGCTCTGGCTCTTGGCTTCAGATCGGCCCAGCTCTGGACATTGCAGCCATCTGGGGAGTGAACCAGCAGATGGACGACCTCTCTCTGCCTCTGCCATTCTGTAATTCTGCCTTTCAAGCAAATAAACGCAACCTTAAACACACACACAAAGAGAGAAAGCAAAGAGGGTAAGGGAGGGCTGCTGTACGTCCTTGAAAGCCCTCTATAGAACAGGGCTGGCCTGACCTGGGAGTTATGATCCAAGGCCAGATGCACAGCTCGCTATCCGCCCTGCGGCAAAAGGACCCCAAAGCACAGCCTGCCTAACCTGAATCCCCTTCCTAACGCCCCTTACAGCCTGCAGGTGTCTCTGCTTTTCGAGTTGTCCTGCTCAGCACGTGCTGGAGCTTCCGAGGCTGAGCCCTGCGTGGCCTCCGGCCCTCAGAGTCAGCACAGATCCAGGAGCCTGCATGGAGGCGCTCAGGGCCGGCCAAGCTCAGCTCTGCGCTCCCGCACGCATCGGCTCCGAGTCCAGACGCTTTTGAAGGTTCCCCTGTTCACCCCTCTCTCGCCCACTACACCTTGGTAACCCCAGCCCGGGGAGCTGGGCTGCTTGCCCTGGGTGCCCAGGCTTGTGTGACGGCCATCACCGCTGGGATACGTTGTGGCCGCTGGCATGTACCTCCTCCACCCACAGGGCTCCCCTTCCCGCCTGCTCCGCTTAGAGATGAGACAAGGAGACTATTCCACGTCTGTGGGCCCACCTTCTCCTGGGACCAGACATCCTACACTCGGGTCACTCATTGTACGAACAGAGTCCCCAGTTTGTGCCAGAAAGTCCAGTTGACAACTTCCACCTCCATGAGCCAGGGGGCTGAGAACCTGCGATCGTCGCTGGCTTACGTGCCTGCCCCGGGCCTTGGAAGCCCAGCGGGGCCCCTTAGCGTTCAGTCTCCTCTTCGGGCAGTCCCTCTACTGTCCTGTCCGACGGCCCGGCCGCCTCGCAGCTCTGGAGTCCGTCTCCGGCCTCTCCCAGCCCACGCTGCAGACACATCACCTGCTCTGCCCCTGGGGCAGCTGCTATGAGAAAGGCACCAGGCGAGGCCGCTGTCTCCGTTACACCCTGAGTGTGCGGGGTGGGGCCTGGGAGCGGGTTCTAAGCAGCCAGCGTGTCCTCACCGACCCAGTTCTCTCGCGGCTCCCCCTCAGCTAGGCAGACGGGCTGGTGCTCCTGGCACTATTTCCTCCGGCGGAAGCTGCAGCGCGCCGGCTTTGGACCTTGCGTGTGATTTGACTGTTTATTTGACACGCAGCTTGTCCCAAGGGGGGAACGCACAAAGAGTGGCGTGGCATCCCTGGGCACCAGAGAGAAAGGCAGCTCACCTCGCCGCGGCCCCTCCTGCCAGCATCCTCCCAATTAGTCTGCGAGCGTCTTTGCCCCAAGGCGGTTTACTGCTCCAGGGCACTTGAATTGGCGTAAAAAACATTCTTCCCTCCTCGTGCCCCATGTGAGGGGGCATTGTGTGCTCTCTAAATAATAAGCCCTGCTTTGTGTGCCCTAACTGGACAGGGCCCTCTGAGAGATTTCTCGGTTGCAGAGAGAGCAGTCAGCTGCGCCCTAGGAAACCAAGAAGTTTCCAGACCGCGGGGACAAGTCGCTGGCAGCAAGACTTCTGCTTTTTCCTTACGTTGTGTTGTGCACGGATTCCCCCTTCCCCCCTCCCACAGTGTTTAGAGTAATTAGGTGAAAGTGCAACAGACGGATCCGAATTTATATTTTGGACCTACAATAGCATTTAATCAGATGCGCCCCACTCTACCTGATATCACCAAAATAACAAACAATCGACAAATCATTTTAGAGCATGGATTGTGTGTGAGGCATTCTCATTGATCCAGGTAATTATCTATTACACGTATTGATTTTTCTTCTTAGGTCCCAGCACTAGCTAGAAGCAAAAGGGTTAGAGAGAAGGCCTGGTCCTTGGCCTCTGCTTGCAAGCCACTCAGAAGCGAACCATGACCTGAACTCAGAACCTCCAACAGCGCCAAACTAGGAGTCTGCCGCCTTCCATCGTCCCCATAACTCCTCATTTTACAGAGACGGGAACTGAGATCCACGGCGTACGGAGCTGGCGTGCAGCATGAGACCCGCCCCAGAGCTCCCCAGGACAGCGAATGTGTGACCTCTGAGAGGCGAGGTGGACTTTGAGATGGACAGATCAGCCTGGCTGTGCTGAGGGAGTGCAGTGGAGTCTCAAAAGTGCTGTAAGTCCAAGAACGCAGATGGCTTCCTCAAAGTTGACAAAGACAAGAAAACAGAGCCTGGGGCCTCCTGAAGACACCCCCTTTTGCTGACCCATTTTGGAACCTCTGACCTCTGGAACTCCAGGGTAACCAATTTCAGTTGTTTGGAGCCACTAAATTGGTGGAAATTTGCTGTGGTAGCCACAGAAAATGAATGCTGTGTGCTATTCACTCTGCCCAGCTGCGTTCCACAGTGGACTTAACTGGCCACCGAGTGTTAGAGCCAGACAAGGCTGTCGTATTGTCTAACTGGGCCCCGACTCCTGCAAGGCCGAAGCCCCGGAATAGGATTCCAATTAAGTCATTGTGGCCTTAGGCTCTGTGTCCTTTCCCTAAAGATGCAACTGGAGACAAATACCAGAAAAGAAACACAACACAGCGTGGTCAGTGCATGAGTAAGGAGTTCAGGAAACGAGTGAGTTCCCAAAAAGCATTATTAGTGCTTGCTCGAGAGATCTGGGAAGACCACTTGGAGGAAAGACAGCTTAACCTGGGCTGGAGGTGGTGCTCATGGCAAACAAAAGGCCTTGTAGACTGGGTAACAGCTGGATACAAAAAAATTGCCCCCAGGAACAGAAAGAATGAACCCGTTTTTCCACCCTTCCCTTTGTATCCCCCACCCTTACCCTCACCCAGTCCTCTGCTTGTGGCTTCCATTAACCCTTCCATCCAAAGTCTCAGCAATGGTCTCCCTTACCTTACGGATGGCAACTCTTCACTCAAAGGGGTGTGACTTGCCTCTCCAGCCCGCGGTAATCCAGGCGCTCAAGTCTCCCAATCTGTTGCTCTCCAGTAATCCGGAAGAAGGTGTCGTCCGTTCTTCAGAGTCAGCAGTCGTACCCTTTGTATGCGCACACGGCCCGTGGCACGTTTGGTTTAGCGTGTCCAAATGAAGAAAAGCTGGATCAGATTTCCAAACTGGGACCTCAGCTTGGCAGGTTTGTGAAATGCAAGGATGCCAAGTTCAGCAGCGTACTTTGAAGCCCCACCCAGGTCATAATTAAGCAAATCCTGAGCAAAGCAACATAGGATCAAAATGACCTACCCGCTCTGCTTCTGCATTCTACCGTCACCTGCAGTGCGAGTCTTCTAGAGCTTGGTTTGGAAATTCGCTCAGTCACTTGAGATGATGGGCCAAGGGCTGCAAGCCCCGGAAGCTCTCATTCAAACTGGAAGAGACACTAAGGAAATGCACGGTGCCAAGTCACAGAGAGCGGCAAGGAGGCCTGGGAGCTGGTGACTCCGAGGCTCAAGGACACCATCAAGGACATGGGTTCTGTCTGTCTGTCTCTCTGTTCTGCCGCCCGAGTGGCTGCTTCACCTGGCGCTGGTAGGAGAAGGTAGGCACGGTTCTCAGCATCGCATGCAGACGCGAGGTGTACAGAGGGAAAGGAGAGAAGTGCCCAGGCGACTTCCCTTCACAGACGTTGGCCTACAATGATCACATGCATCCATTTGCAAACCAATGATTAGAAGGGAGACTTTTCCTGGGGAGTGTTTCAGCCTCCCCTGAGGGCGGAGGAGAGAGGGGGACAACTGAACAAAAGCATATTTTTGTGTGGAAGGAAAATGGAGACAAGATGGATAGGAAATGTAGTGTCGTCTCTCTAGGGTCCCGGCCAGTGTGAAACAATTTATAAATTAAAAATCACTTGATTGTCTGCCTGGTTTAAAGCCAGACAGCCAATCTGCGTGCCTAGCTGGAGCCAAGGACAGTGCTGTGCGCCAGGGACACAGCCATGGGCGAGAGCCATGGAGATGACATGGGGTGAGCACCCCACTTAAGGGCTCCTGGCCACAACACAGCCATGACGATTAGCCCCACTGCTTCATCCCTCCTAATAACCCTCACCGCCAGCGGTGGCCCTGGGTGACCTGACACTTCTGGTTATAGAGATAAATGAAAGAACGCAGTTGCTAGTAATTTATGCAAGTTACATGTGAAAAGCTGGGCAACCAACAGCTTGTTCTCTACCCTCAGACAAGCTACAAAAATCTGGTAGTGTTCCACAGTGAGGAGTGGGTGGTAGATTGTTACATTTTCTTTCTTTTTTTTTTTAAGATTTATTTATTTATTTGAAAGTCAGAGTTACACAGAGAGAGAAGGAGAGGCAGAGAGAGAGAGAGAGAGAGAGAGAGAGAGGTCTTCACTCCCCAATTGGCCACAACTGCTGGAGCTACGCCGATCCGAAGCCAGGAGCCAGGAGCTTCTTCCAGGTCTCTCATGTGGTGCAGGGGCCCGTGGACTTGGACCATCTTCTATTGCTTTCCCAGGCTGTGGCAGAGAGCTGGATTGGAAGTGGAGCAGCCGGGACTAGAACCAGCATCCATATGGGTTGCTGGTGCTTCAGGCCAGCATTAACCCGCTGCACCACAGCGCCGGCCCCAAATTGTTACATTTTCTTTTGTTTTTCTTTTTTAATTATTATTATTTGAAAGGAGGAAAAAGAGAGATTTTCCATCCACTGGTTCTCTCCCCAAATGGCCACAATGTCTGGAGCTGGGCCAGTCTGAAGCCAGGAGACAGAAGCCTCCTGTAGGTCTCCCATGTGGGGTGCAGGGGCCCAAGCACCTGGGCCATCTCCCGCTGCCTTCTCAAGTGCATTAGCAGCGAGCTGTATCGGAAGTGGAGCAACCAGGACTCAAACCAGCACCCATACAAGGTGTCAGCTTTGCAGCAGAGGCTTAATGGGCTCCCCATTTTCTTAAAAGAAAAGACATATTGGCTGCTAGAGTTATTGACCTCACATTAACCATCGGCAGACTGTGTGTGTTTAAACTCACTTCTGGAGCACTTGAATGAAGAATGACATTTTCTCCTAGTGGAGACCTGGTCCCTAGAGTTATTTCTTACAGCTGCAACAGCTATGATAAAGAAAATAGAAACGGATGGAGAGTTGGTGGGAAATTGTATACTTCTCCTTTGTCTTGGGAGAGGAGGGTTCATTGTACTTGCTGAGATCCGATGACCTGTGTCTTCCTTTCTCTCTGGCTGGATCAGTGACTGTTCCATTGAGCCAGGGCATAGAACACGGCCTCTCCCGGCAGGATACTTGGGTTTTGATTGTGTAATCAAATTCTCCAAGAAAAATTCACCAAGATATGTGTTAGATCAAGGAACAGGCACAGGAGGTATGTCTTATGTGATGTAGCTAGTGAGAAGAAATTGTCAAAAAAAAAATCCTTTCTTAAACACAAAAGTCACCCCTCCCTTCTTCCATAGTGCATGTGATGATAAACTTACAAACCTACCTCACGACAGTTGTACCAGACAGGCAAGAGAAGCAGAAGCAATGTAGAGTAATATTTGAAAGAAAGAATAAAGCACTTTTAAAGTTTTAATCATTCTACCAAATCGTTGCTTCCACTTTTGAACCATGGATGGGGAGGGTGTACTGTTGTTCAGATACCGGGCTGGGATTTGTCTTCCAGACATGGGCCTGGACAGCACACCTGGTTGAGTTCCATCAGACCTGTGATGACACTGAGAATCTCCCCTTAACCTATCGGGCTGCTATGGAGCCCTCCTCACAGGGGTTGCACAGCCTCACCCACAGTGCAGTGCTTTTTCCCAGCCGATGATGGAGCGGAATGGCCCAAACAGGGAGAAACCTAAGAGAAGAACGAGGAGAAAAACCAAACCCCAGAGGCATGCATAGACGGAATAATCTGTCCTCGAAACATGGCGCGCCTAACAGGAGCCCAATAGAGGACAGATTGCATTTGTCCATTTTCCTTCGGAGCCCCATGGCAGGTCCCAGCTTGCTCCTACCTCCTAGGCCACATCCTAGAAATTGAAAGAGCACATTAATGTGCTGGAGACTTCTTATTTGATGTCGCAAGGGTCACATGCAGCTTTTTATTTTCCTCCCCAGCATCTTTCGCATTCCTGCTGGAGGTTTTTCCTTGGGTGGGGGCCAAGAATCCTTTACTTTTCATCATCCCAGGGTCTGTGCTCTGACTCTTGATGCATTCGTCACAGTGGCAAGGAGCGGGGACAGGTCAAATAACTCTACAGTCCAAACCCAAACCTAAACAGACGGCTCCTTTATTCCAAGAAAATGCGAGGACTTGTAGGCCTCCTGTGCTAATGGGATTTGGCCTGATTGTTAAGGGAAGTCAGAGCAAGAGTCAGCAAGCTGGAATTCAGGCCCAGGAGCCAAGGCATCAGGGCCTCGAGGCTCGATTTCAACCCCAGTCCCGTTGGCTACATGGTCTTCCAGGCAAGCTAGCGCTCCAGGATGGGCTAAGAAGACGAATGTGCGAGGCAGCCATAGGCAGCCTGACCACCTGCTCCAGTGCCGCCCTTGATCTGCCAGGTCCTAGCAGTTCCCCTGAAAGGGAGCCCCTTCCTGGAATCAGCATTTTTCAGGAGGCTCATCGAGCGGTTTTCCTGTTCACTGAAGCAGGGAAACCACCTCTAGGCTCTTGGTGCTCAAAGTGAGGTCCTGAGACCAGCAGCATGGGCACCACCTGGTAGCTTTGGTAGAAATGCGCGGTCTCGGGCCCCGCCCAGACTTGCCGAAGCAGAACCTGCGTTTTCACAAGATCCCCGGGCAACTCCTTGAAGCTGGAGGAACATTTTGCTAGGACAGCTTTTGCCTGGCAAGCTAGGTCTCACCAGGTAGGGGAAGAGAGACACAGAAGGCAGGGCAAGGCAAAAGGGGGCCTCTAATCCTAATCTACATGTTAGAATCTCTAAGAAACTTTGCAACAATACAGACTTCTGGGATTTTACTACTGCTGATTTCATCCGCCTCCTGGAAGTAGGGCTGGGCATCGGCATGCTTAAGAGCTCCGCGGCTAGTCCCACTGTGCAGCCAGTACCAAGACCCAGTGTTCTGCTGAAGCAGAAATGAAGAAGCAAAGCCTAAAGCCCCAGCAGCAAGCCAAGTCCCACTCCCCTGAAGAGCAAGCAGGCATTTGCCTGGTAACAAGGGATTCCTAAAATATTTGCCCTTTGCTAAGAAGAGGCAGCAAATGGCCTTTTGAATGGCTACTCATTGTCCATGCCTCATAAAAATGTGCTGGGCCCCGGCTGCCTGCTGCCCGAGGAGCTGGAGTGCGGCATTCCCGAGCCCCGGCCCCGGGCGTCCTGGGATGGGAAATAGCGGCTTCGGGGGCAGCATCGCTCTTTGCCTCCTCTGCCCCCGGGATTTGTGATCCAGAGGAGGCATATGCCTTCTCACCATGTCACTTTCCTCATTTGCAGAGGGAAAACACAGCGTCCATTGATCCCTTTGGTTAAGCTGACTGGTGCCCCTGGCTGACGTCCAGTGACTGTTTCTCTTTGCAGCAGTCCCCAGCTGGGGGACAGCCAGCAGGGAGATGGCTGCCCACTTAGGGCTCAAGTCGGAGTGCTCTCTGTCCTGGGAGTTCTGCACATGCCAGCTTGCTCAGCTGACTCACCTCCGTGCCGGCGCGTCCACCAGGACGCCTCGGAACAAGTTTGAGAATAGAAATACTAGTCCTGGGGGGTCCCCTGAAGTGTGTGAGTATTGTGGGAGCCCAGGCTGCAGCAGATCCAGGCTGTGGGAGAATAAGCCTGGCCATCCGCAGGGTGTCCTTATGGTTGATGTGATAGGCTCTCTGGGACTCAAAAGTGCAATGCATGAGCATATATCACTTCTGTCTCTGCACTTATTGGTAATGTATTAATTAGTGACGAATGTATTTTTAAAACCTCCCTATTCCATGCTGTTGGAGTCATCCTTCCTATTTTTTCACCGTGATACAGAGTGCTTGTCACAGGACAAGGCATCTCACACGCACATGATCACTTTATCCTTACCACCATTTAGGAAGGTAGGGTCTGTTGTTATACCCATTTCACAAATGCAAAGCTGAGGTTTAAATAACTCAGGATCCGCAAGGTAAACGTGGCACAGGCTGGCCTTCATCCGAGTCTATGCAATGCCAATGCGCACAGCTGCAGAGTGAGCCTGGTTCCTGTTTGGGGGAAGCTTCCCAACCCCTCCCCTCTGGCCTCCGGGTTTCTTTCAGAGTCTCCCGCTCCAGGTTTTTCCCGCTGGCCCTGTTACTCTGGGAATTGGCTCTGGTGCATGGTAGAGTCGGAAGAATTCGGGACTGCCCATAAGGGCCGGGAGAGTAACGCAGGAAATACACTCCCATTCCTACTTCCAGCCACACGTCCAGGTAAATTCCAAAGGAATGGAAATGGAGCTGGCGCCCTGCATGTTCCAGCGGTGTGTGTAGGTGAGAAAACGCTGAGGCTTGGAAGGACCTCATAGAACGACACCAAAGAAGTCATAGATTACGGTACTGAGCGCTGGACTATGCAGAATTTTTAAATGCAAATTCAAATGTGAGAACACATTAGCAAATGAGGATATAATGGCAAAAAGTATGGCCAAGAATGACTAGGTTGAGTATATAAAATGTTCTTAGAAAACAGGAAGAAAAAGGCAAACGTGCCCATTTAAAACTCAGCAAAGAGAAGAATAAAGAGGAGACCAAGCTGCCTGGTTGATGAGGGCGGCACTCTCGGCAGGTGGGCGTGGGAATGGACATAACCTTTCCAAAGGTCGATTTGACAAAACGTAGGGAGAGTTTGTAAAAATGTATAACAGCTGACCCGGCCCATTGGAGAAATGCATGGTAAGGAAATAATTAAGGACATGCATCCTGACCCAGCAGGGGAGTGCCCCTGGAGCAGTGTAGTCAGAGGTTAAAACACACACACACACACACACATACCCCAATGGGCAACACCCTAACAGCCCAGTGAGGGAATGGTTGAAAACAGCACATTGCTGCCCTGCCCTAAAAGTGCCCGCAGGCCATGAAGGAGAGGGCCTGTTCATCCGGCCACACTCACTGGAAGGATGCCCACGAGGAGAGATGTTCCCCAAAAGAAGAAATCACCCCAGAGGCCCTGGGTGTGTACCCAGGATGCCCCGGAAAGGTTTGTCACCACGTGGTGAAAGCGCGCTTGCTTGGTTCTGACTTCCCTCCCTTTGTGTGTCTGTATTTTTCATTGATTCGGCAGTAAACACGAACTGCTTTTGAAATGAGAAAGAAAAGTACAGCAGAAGTTTTATTTTTTTTTTCAGGTGAACAAATTTCATGTATTTCATGGAACATAGTGATGCTTCCATTCTGTGCTCCCTCCAGCCCACACCCCCACCCTTCTGCCTCCTTCCTCTCCTGTCCCTACTCTTAGTTTTTACAATGATCTACTTTCAGTTCAAGTTCTACTCACAAGATTAACACTGTACTAAGCAAAGAGTTCAATAAATAGGAAGAGAAACATTGTTCCTCAACAGTAAAGACAAGAGCTGCAAACAATCATGGACGCTCAAAATGTCAATTCCACTCCTACACCTTACATTTTTTGGTACTCTATTAGTTTCAAGAGAAGAGCCCAGCACTAGGCTAATCTTCCGCCTTGCGGTGCCGGCACACCGGGTGCTAGTCCCAGTCAGGGCGCCAGATTCTGTCCCGGTTGCCCCTCTTCCAGGCCAGCTCTCTGCTGTGGCCAGGGAGTGCAGTGGAGGATGGCCCAAGTCCTTGGGCCCTGCACCCCATGGGAGACCAGGAAAAAGCACCTGGCTCCTGCCATCGGATCAGCGCGGTGCGCCGGTCGCAGCACGCCGGCCACAGCGGCCATTGGAGGGTGAACCAACGGCAAAGGAAGACATTTCTCTGTCTCTCTCTCTCACTGTCCACTCTGCCTGTCAAAAAAAAAAAAAAAGAGAGAGAGAGAGAGAGAAGAGCCCAGAGCGGCCAAGAGTGGGGGCCTGGGTGTTTGGTGGTCGCCTTGACCCCTGCTCTCCTGAGAGGACATTCTCCCACAGCTGTACAGAGAGCCTGACCTGGTCCTGTGTGTGTGTGTGTGTGTGTGTGTGTGTGGCTGCGGGGGACCAGCCAGGTCCTGCGAGCTGGTAGGTAGGGGCACCTGCTGGCCTCAGGAAAGCCGGTCCTGCCATGCAGGCCAGCCCAGCCATCAGCCGTAGCTCGCCCCACCACTCCTCACAAGGATCCTGGCCACTGCTCTGTACCCAAGACCGCAGATGCACGCCCTGCAGAGGGTGCCCAGGAAACCAGCGGCAGCCTGAATGGAGGAAGCTCCCCGAGGCAGGCAAGGCCCTGAGTCCGCTCTGGGCCCCGCTTTGGCCACAACTTAAAAACTCCCTTTTTTGCCTTCTGCCCTTGATCGCACTTCCCAGGGGACCTGAGGTGGATGCTTCCCTCTGAGCCTGCTGACAGACCCCCTGTCCACGGGCTCCCCCTGCACCGACCAGGGCCAACCGCGACCCGGCCTCGATTCGCCCCTAGGAGGCTGCAGAGCCTCGAGCAAGCTCCAAGCTCGTGGTGGCTGGGAGCCATCCCTGCACTGCCAGTGGGCACACAGGGTCCTGCGGATCGCACAGAACGGCCGGTTCCAGGGGTGAGGATGCGGGGTTCAGCCCGCGCCATGGCCTGCTGCAAGAGGGGCGGTGCGCGCTGCCAGAACCGCGGCTCGCAGGACCCGGCCGGTCCCCCGCAGCCACACACACACACACACACACACACACACACCAGAGCACCGGCTGGCATCTCCGGAACCCCGGGTGCCCGCAGCCCCTCGGACGTTGGCCGGAGTTTCTGGGGTGGGGCGGTCCCCAAGCGTCCCCGACTTGCTGCGCTGCTTGGAGCCCCTGGGCGCCCGGCTCTGCCTCCTCCTGGCCGGCGTCGGGGAGAGAGGAGCTGGGTTCCCGCCCCAGCCTGGGCGCCTGCTTCCGCCGGGGCTGTCTGCACGATGGGGCTTCCTTGCAGCCTTCCCTGCCTTCTTCGCCCATCTAGGGACCCGGGACAAAGGCGACGACCTCTGCCCCGGGGATCCTGCCACCCCCCTCCTTGGGCGCGGCTCCTGGGGAACCTTGGCGCGGGGTCCTGCCGGGGGCGCTGCGGGGCCTGAGCCCGCAGATCCAGGGGGCCTCTGCGCTGCCACCTTCTGCACATCGGCACAGGAGATCCCCAGAGCACAGCGCCGCCCTCGCCCCGCGCCACCGCGGGGTCCCGGGCCTGGAGCCGCGGGGCGCGCCCGAAGAAACCGACCGGGCCCTGGGGAAAAGGGGGGGTGGTGACAGTCCCCGCTATCGGGCCACCTCGGAACTGCCGACCATTTACTAAAAGCAGATTTTAAAGAAGGAATCTGAAACAGTAATAACAGGAAGAGCTCTGAGAACAACAGGGGGGAATAAAAAAAAGTTGCGACTCAGGCTTTCGCGCAGAGACTCGGATTTTTCGCAATCAGCGCTTAATTAAAAATAAAATATATTGATGCGGTAGGCAAGTCGCGTTCCTAAGAAGGTAAAAATACAGTGGACTCCCCCACAGCCCAGATGCTCCACCTGCCTGCGGTAATTACAGGGCTTCAGAGAGGAGGGAGAAACACGACAGAGAGAAATCTGCTTGCATATTTTTCTTCTATTGTGCGGGCCTCATTTGAATTATAATGTGTTGCAGGCCAGAGGAGGAAATTTTGCGCCTTGAATAATGAATCCCCCTGGAGTCCCCGGTACCTGCACCTCTTTTGAGTGTCCACTGAGAATAACGCGTTCGACATGTAAGTGACAACACCGGGAAAGCGCTCGCAGCCGCCGAGCCCCCACGCCCGCAGGCCCGCGCGCTCCTCGCCTGGCCGCTCTCTGCTTCCCGACGCCGCCAGCTCGCTCCCTTTACTGCCCATGCGTTGTCTTTCACGCGGGCCCTGGGTGTCCCGCAGAAGCCCCGCACACGCAGGCAGCCTGCTGGTATGCGTTCTCAGACGGGAAGAGTGGGGACTGAGCGCCTCAGTATACCCCAACCCCGCGGCCCTCTGGTGTGGAGTTGAGGCTGGGCTTCCCTCCGCAAGACACCTGCATCTGATGACGCGGTGAGAAGCCACCGTGTGAGTCACAGCAGTGTCCAACACCCCACCCCCACCCCGTTCCGAAGAGCTATGTGGCAGAGATTTCAAGTCAAGGGACAAATGCTGGGGGGGAGGGGGGGGGGCTGTCAGAAATCTCAATCGGGTAAAAAAATCAAAACTATCAGAAGCAAGTGGCCTCTTGTGCCGAAACCTTTCAAAAAGTGTTTGCTTTTGTTTTCTGGATTGGACATTCTTTCTGCTTTGAAAGAAACTCGGAGCCTTTTTAAAAAACAGGTCTCTTTTGGCCCAGTAGATGAAGGTATAGTCATACACCATAGAACTGATATCGGACATGACCCCCTAAAATATGACCCCCTAAAATATATGAAATGTGGCCCCTTAAAGTCCTCCAGAAGTCCCATCTGGGGTGTCATATATGTTATTGAAATGTGGGGTGCCGTACGATATCGCCATATGCTTGTTAATAAACCCCCAATATTAATAAGCCTGAGAGGGTTCTTGCCTAATATTTAGAGAACTGTAAATACTGGCATAAATAAACAAGGCAGCATGGTACATTTTAAGCTTTTATTTAGTATGAAAGATGCATAGGAGAGTGAGAGCTTTATCTAAGAGAGAGAGGTGAATCTGGGTTCATATCGAGCACCAGGAACCAGCCACGTGGAGGAGCATCTAGGCCAGGAAGCCTAGGGCGGGTGGCCTGAAGGCCAAGTGCCCTGGAGGCGCAGGGCTACAGCAAGCCCCCTCCTGGCTAGAGGCCAGGGAAAAGAAGAGACAGAGAACACACCATGTCCTAGGCTTTTAACCCACTTCCAAAGGGGAGTGGTTAATTAACCTGATTGGCTGATGGGCACCCAGGTGCGGCCAGGTAGGGGGATGAGGTCACACAGGGGCGTGGTGAAGGCGTGGTCTTCCAGCTCACAAACCTAATCGATTTTAACCTGTATGGCTGCCTACTTCAGAACCATGCTTTTAAAGAGGTCTTTATTGATATGGAAGAATGTCCATGATCCCCAAAATCAAACCTGCTACTTGTGTATAGGGTGAAAAAAGAAACACAGATAGGGATTTGTGCTTAGCTGTAGGGTACCCCCGCATGGGAAGGGGATGGCTAAGGGTCGGAGGGGAGATGCTTGTCCCTTTGTCTAAATCCCTTGTCGTTTTGTTTTAGACACCATAAAGACTTGCTTACTTAACTAAAACAATACATGTAATAAACAGGACAGTCGTTCGAGCTGTGCTGCAGGGAGGTGCAGCCTGCACGTTGGGTAGGCGGAAGGGCAGAACCTCAGCCCTGCTCTGTAGCCTACGGACGCTCTCTCATCTTCCCATCACCTCCACCCCCACCCCCCCCACCCCCGCCAAAGGAAGCTGCCAGGGAGTTTTCTCCTCTGCCTGCCCTCTGCCTGCCCTCGGCTCTAACACAGGAACCCGGAGCAGGGACCCACCTGGAAATGGCCCGCAGGAAGGAACGGGAGAAGCAAGCCAAGCCCAGCTTTAGTCAATAGGTTAACAGAGGACAGCTGCCCACACGCCTGTACTGTCTGAGCAAGGACTTTTCCTGTGCGTCCTGAGAGCTGCCTCAGGATTTTGGGTAAGGCTCCGTGTAATTAACATTCTGACAGCTTCCAGCTGAAAAGCTGAGAACCCCGAAGCCTGGGAAAGGCCAGCACTCGGCCAGGCCTGCTGGGTCTGGCTGAACATCCCAGAACAGCTTTTGAGACTCCACTGTTCCATTTCCAGCAGCCTCTGGGAGCAGGGACACTGAGAGTGATGCCTACACGGGGTACGATATTCCCCAAAGAGCTCCCACACCTGTTTCTTGGGTGCTCAGTCCTGCCGCCCAGCCAGGACACCACAGGGTGAGCTGAGAGAGCCCTCCTGGCCCGAACCAAGGACTATCCTCCCCAGAGACACTGTGGAAACCTCTGCCTCCCCCAACAAAACAAAACAGATGCCGCAGGCCTCCGTCCCTCCACCTGCTCTCTGGCTCCCTTCAGTGACTTTCTGCACTCAGCAGGTCTCTTGACCTCAGCATCTGGACATCTGGCACCAAAGCCGTGTGCCCCCAGCCTACTAAGTGCCAGCAGGGCCCTCCCAGAGTTGTGACAACCAAAAGCGTCACCAGACACTGCTACCTGTTCCCTGGGGAGGGAGTCCTGTCACTCCCATTGAAAGCCATGTCATTAGAAGCCAAAATCCAACACTTAGGAGAGATGTGCCCGCTCTTTTCTGACCTTAACACAATGGTAATTTATCAGCAATATTAAAAAATAAATAAATAAGCAGTGAGGGGTCCAGGCATCGTTCTCGATTCCCGGTGTGGCTCAATGTGTCACCATGTCCAGAGTCCTTGATGTCCTGCAAAAGAAGGACAAGGATGTCCTCAAGTTCCTTGCAGCAAGAACCTACCTCGGTGGTACCAACCTTGACTTCCAAATGGAACAGCACACCTACGAAAGGAAAAAGCAATGGCGGGGGTTCCGGGCGAAGCTTCCAGCGGCAGCTCCTGTGTCTGTTGTCACTGAAAACCCTGCTGATGTCAGTGTCACATCCTCCAGGGGGCTGTGTGGAAGTTTGCTGCTGCCACTGGAGCCATGCCTACTGCTGGCCGCCGCCCAGGGCCAGGCAGCCTTTTTGGAGCCTTGTCTTCTGGTGGTTACTGAGCCCAGGGCTGACTGCCAGCCTCTCCCGCCAGTGTCTTCCGGAACCTGCCCTCATGGCACCCCATGACACGGACTCCCCTGCACCATGTGTACATTGGCATCCTGTGCAACAAGGGAGCCCGCCCCGTGGGTCCCATGTGGTGGAGGCTGGCCCAAGAAGTGCTGCACATGCATGCAGGTGCTGTCTCCCAGGAGCACCCGTGGAGACCATGCCTGACCTCCCTGCAGAGATCCTGAAGAGACTGCAAAGGAATGACCTGCCGGAGTTTCGGGGTGCAGGGACTGAGCCAGCTCCTGGGTTCACTGCTGCTCGGCCTGAGGGTGCAGCCTGCGCTGCAGGCGTGGGGATGCCCGCTGTGCCCATTCAGCAGTTCCCGCTGAAGACGGCGGTGCTTCCCCCAACCGCTGAACAGCGGGCTGCAGCCCCCACTGCCCAGGCCACGCTGCGGCTGAGAACAAGCACTGAGTGGCCTCAAGCTGCCCTTCCACTGCCTTTGAAGCAAAATGGAAATGAGGCTGCTGCAGAATAAACACCAGCTCCTAAAAACACAATCAGATCAGCAAAACACCATTAACACACAAACCACGGAGGGGCAGGCGATTTGGGGTGTAGAGATTTTCTAGAAGTCTGGGGCAGCCATACAGCTTAAAATCGATTAGGTTTGTCAGCTGGAAGATTCAGGTGACATTAGGATGATGTCCTGGATATGTTTGTCTGCCCCCTTTTAGCTCTCCAAATGTACTCTGTGCCTGTCTCCACCCTGCTGTGTGACTTAGAGAGCTGATCCTGTGGGCTCTCGCTCTCTCTCTCTCTCTCTCTCTCTCTCTCTCTCCCCTCAGCCTTGGTTGGGTTTGGCCAGTGGCCAGTGGCCAGTGGGGGTGTGAGAGAAGAATGGGGTGGATTACTCTGGGTCCCCTTGGCCGTCCTGGCTGGCAGGCTGCTTCCCTCTTGCACAGAGAGGCCCTGGCTCCCGTCAGTGGACCGTCTCCCACAGTGCTACTCTCTCGGGCACATGGGAATTACTTAGTGTCCTTGGCTTCTGGACCTAGCCAGCGTAATGGCTCCCTGCTGTTGCCAGCTCCAGGATACTGCCGAGTCCCTCCCTGGATTCCCTAAAACCCTGTCCACAGCTTTATACGTCATCCCGTGGTGAGAATCTCCTCAGCCTGAGGGTGACTCCTGTTTCCTGCTCACAGGATGTGGGCAAGGTTTGTCGGCTGGGATAGGACTGAGGGATTCTCAGAGCTTTGGACCAAACACCAAGCAGGTGGAAATGTCTCACAGTGGAGCAGGCAGTGATGCCCCTTCTCTCTCCCATCAGGAACCACGGCCACGACCAAG
Source organism: Oryctolagus cuniculus (assembly GCF_964237555.1). Classification (NCBI taxonomy): domain Eukaryota; kingdom Metazoa; phylum Chordata; class Mammalia; order Lagomorpha; family Leporidae; genus Oryctolagus; species Oryctolagus cuniculus. The sequence continues at coordinate 82,481,991 of NC_091445.1, read as the reverse complement.
ATCACCCACTTGCCACTTGCCCATCAGAAAGTGCTGGTCCCTATCCCGCGGGCAGATGCTATAGCCAGACCACACTAGGCCTTCTCAAACAGGCCTGATCAAGGACTCCTGAAAAAGAGAGAACAGGTAGCAAGACCTGCCCCTAGGAGACCAAGCTCTGCCCCTGTCCCACTTCCGTCACCAGATGGAGGGGGAAAGCGTTGTCAGGCTCACCCCCTTGGGAACGCTACCTGGGGAGCAAGCATCCTCCAAGTTAGCACCGAATGTCTTCTTTCAGCCTGGAGTGCGTCTGGCGGGATTCTGGTATATCCGGCACGGGGCCTTCTTCACTGGCCCCTGGGCTGTCTGGGTCAGAACCAAAGGAGAGCGGCTACTGCCTGAGACCCCAGCTGCCTGGAGCTAGGACGGCACGGAGCTCCCATCCGGGCTGCCGGGTGATCAGCAGGGCAGGTGCAGCAAGACAGGCCCCGGGAGCCAGCTCTCCGTCTGGCCGCGATGCCTGTGGGCCAGGCCGGGACAACAACCTCGATTGTCCCTCCCAACAGTAGCCCTGCTGATCATGGAGAAAAGAAAGCCGCGGGGCCGTTTGGACCGAGCCTCTGCGGGAAGAATACTGCCCTTTCTCTGCGGCTCTGGAGCCCAGAGACATGGAATCAACAGCTCCGATGCTGGCAGCCCCCTCGGAGGCCTGGGCAGCCTCCACCAGGGTCACATGGCCCCAGACACTCTGTCCTTTGTGACAAGTGCTTGGCAGGGTGGGCTGGGGACCTCTGCACACAGAGATGCTTCAGGGCCCCTGAACCCCCGCAACTTGATGAAAGTTCTCATCGGCGCTCCCGGCAGGCCCAGCGCTCCCGGCAGGCCCAGCGCACCTGACCCCCGGGCCTCCCCGCCAGCCAGGGCTTGCTGCGTGATTCTCAGCAGAAACAGAGAGGATCGGATTCGGGGAGCGGCACACACACCTCCAGGGGCTTGCCTCCTGTGGCTAAGGTCAGAGATGTTTTATAAAAAAAAAAAAAAACAAGATTGGAGGTCACGTTGCTTCTTGGATAAAAGCAACTTTGCTTCAAAGAAATCAACTTGGTAAACAAAGCCAGGAAAACAGCCAGGATGCGACCCACCTTCGAGCTGCCCGCTGTTTCCACGACTGCCAGGGACAACACTCGCAGCAGCCCGGGGTCCCGGGACCCGATGGCCGAGCCCCTGAGGTATTCAGCAGCCCCCGCGGTGGGGACGCAAAGGCTGTCCTCTCACTGAGCCCCGACACTCTCTCCAGCTCCACACTGGACGTCCTGTGTCTCGGCACCTACTCAGGAGACATGCGCCAAGAAAGCAGAGGGGAGGCAGCGTAACCCTGGAGCCAGGCCGCCCAGATGTGAAGCCCAGCGCCACACCTCGCCATCTGCGTGACACCGGGCAAGCGGCCGCATCTCATCTGCAAAGTGGGGAGGGCCTGAGTGCACGTGCCCCAGAGGATTGAATGACATCACGTGGGCAAAGCGCTGGGGACAGCACTGGCACAGAGTGGGCGTGCCGGCGGCAGTGGCTATTTCCCCTGCTCCTTTGCACAGAGTGCCCCTAGCCTTTTCCTGTTCCTCGCTCAGCCTTGCTCAAAGAGGTGTGGCCAACAGGTTCTCCTGGGGCAGGGTGGCATCCTTGGGGTGGAGCTGGAGCAGATGTCATCCCTCGTCCCTTCTCAGCCTGTGTTCCCCTGAGCCAAGAAGGGCACTGCTTTCCCCAGATTGGAGACAGGAGCAAAGCACAGACAAGCGCCCATCCAGGGCCTCCCAGCAAGCCACAGCCAAGGCTTCAGTCCAGACCCTGAGCTGGCATCAGGTTCCTCCACCTGCCCACGTGACCCCCAGCGCCTGTTTAATGTGGCCCCCAAACTCCAGATCTGTGCTCAAAGTGCGCCCTGCCGGTGAGCCGCCCTGAGAGGCAGAGGGCACAGCCGTAGGAGCCCAGGTGCCGGGGACAGACTGAATGTGCTGGAAGCTGTGCAGTCACTGCCCCTGTGGACCAGGACAAGAACCATGGAGGGCTGGCTGGGCTGGAGTTGCCGTGGAGGGAAAGAATGGGTCACGACTCACAATTCCAGCCCACGCAGGGCCTCGGAGCTCCTGCTTAGCCAATCAGTGGTGGACAGCCATTGGCAAACACCTGCTGGCCCAGGCCCTGGCTGTGTTCCCTCTCCCTCTCTGCACCCCCTCCACCCTTCCCTAGGCTGCTCTTTGCACAAAGGCCACAGCTTCCTGAGTGCGGCCCACAGGAGGCGGTAATGTGAATGGAGGGCGAGGGAAGTGAGGCCAGGCTGCTCACCTCCCTGGTCCCGTCCCCCACCCACACACGGGGTCGCAGTGCTGAAAACCACAGCTTCCATCAGAAGGCCTTGTCTTCAGCCTCCTTCCCTGCCCTTGACCTTGCTGGTCCTGGGAGGGACCGAGGCTCTTCCTGGCATTCACTCCTATTGTTCTCCCTCAACCCTGCCTTTGTCAGTAGCCTCTGCCTGTCCACAGCTCCACCACCACGACATCTGTTTCCTATAGGGGCCCTGGAAGAGGCCGGCGCTGCACCACGGCTCACCACTCCATCTGCCTGGCCTGCCCTTTTGCTGGGTCCACGTTGGTACCGCAAAAGAGCACATCTAATCTACGTGTAAGATATAAAGCCATGAACTGAGAGAAGAATACAGGGGCATTATGGAGAGACTTGAAATGTTCTCGGGCTTCATAGTCACCCCCTGTCGCCAGAGCCACATACCCATTGGTGCACACACACACACACACACACACACAGATAGGCACAATTCACCGCAGCAGAAGGCGGGAGGGACACACTTCCCTTCCTTTTCTGCTTGTCATCCCAGGGCTCATGGCCTGGTTGGCCCAAGAGGCCATGTCCTGGGAGTGCTGTGGACCCTGAGGGCCACCCAAAGTTGGATTCCCAATGGGCAACCCACTGGGGTGAAGGTGGGGGGGGCACACTATAGTGATCATGTGATCATCCCTTCTGCCTCACAATGGGGATGGAGGACAGCGCGCCGTGCACCCAGAACTTCGGGATGGCTCTCCTTCCTTCCTGCTGTGATAATCACTACTGTAGGCAGCCCAGCAATTTGGCGCCTCAGCAACCAGACTCCTGGTAGGTGCCTGGGCTTGACCATTATAGGGGATATCATGATCATGATTACAGGATGCCTGAGCCGTCCGGCAGAGTGGCCGGTAATTTGCAATCTAATGGCTATTCAGCCATGGGTAATATTATGGGCCTTACCCTGCAATTGTAAAACAGCCAGCACCCTCTAATGTAGCAGTTTTCTCATCAAAAGCCCAGCCTTTGCTTTTGATTTCTGCTAATCAGTAGCTGTGCCAGCTTTGGCTTTAGATTTGGAAAAGCTAAACAAGGGAGCATGAAATGATACACTCCTCTTTAGAGCCCCTGAATGGGAAGTTTAGGCAGCTCTGTCAAGTGGAGGAAAATAACAAGTGAAAGAAGCATCTGGAAGGCGATTTCATTTCTTAAAAGAGCAATAGAAGCCGGCCTCAAAAGCTTTGTAGGAGGTAGCAAGTGTTGCTGGGAGTCTGGGGAACCAACAAAGCCAAGCATGACATACACAAACAGGCAGTGTGCACACAGGTTCAGTTGGGCATGTGCCAGAGGCCATGCCTGCTTGTGAACATAGGCTCACGCGTGCGCACGCGCGCACACACACACACACACACACGTGCACACAGATACTGTTTGCTCCCACCATGGGGTTGCTGCCTGATAGACGCCCTACTTGGGTGTTAAGAGTCATTCGGGAGGCTGTCCATAACGCATGCAGCACAGTCCAGTGCCCTGAGCTCAGGGGGTACTGTCAGGAGAGAAGGCAGTCTGATTAGAGGCTCAGGTCCCACGTGGGTCCCAGTCCACAGGGACACCTCGACTTTGTGGCACTCCGCAGCACTGTACAGCACAGGCTGCAGGAATCGCTGGATGCCCACGCGTTTGACCAGCTGGGCCCTGAGTGGTCAGCATGGCAGAGGGCAGGCAGCAGAGCTGGCGAGCCACCCAGTGCCCAGTTAATAGCTCACTTTGATGCCTTTCCTGCTCACCTCACAGATGATGTCTTGGAGCCAAATGAACTCTTGTCCAGTCACAGAGGCTGAGCAGTACTGCCCCTGGCCTGCTGGGGGATGGACCGTACCTTCTGCCACAGCTCCAGACTCAGCCCCAACCTCCTGGCTCTAATGGAGATCAGAGGGTTGGCAAGCGTCACCTGTATCCCTCGGGGGCAGGAGTCACCTCTACTGCACAGGGAGCCCTAGAATACAGGGAAGGGGGAAAGGAAGGGGCCCAGTTCTCTAAGCCTTTGGCCTTGAGATTGGAGACAGGGAAATGGTTTCAAAGAACACTTGGTGAGCTCGTCTCTTCCCAATGCCTGACTTCTTCCTGAGCACAAAGACAACTTCCCAGGTCCCTCACCACTGCAAGCCTCAGTGGGATCCTCAACAGGGCAAAAGTTCATGAGTACAGAAGCCATACCTTTTCTTCTTCACCCTGGGCCAGGTCGCTCCTAGAGCAAGGAGTTGGTGGGAGCAGGAAATTGACCAGTGATAACTGCTTCACGGGGTACATGGTGCTGGGACTTAGAAACCAAAGTGCCTCTAGTTCTGGTTACAAGACAGCCATGTGGTCAGAACAGATAGGAATAGATCTCGACCTGTAAGCCCTCTCCCAGCCCTGGGGCCCAGCTCCAGTTTGGTCCTGCTCCTTTTAGTCTGATCTGCCTCCTTACCAACTGCCTCACTCCATCTGGGCCTCTCTCATGAGTGGCAGGGGCCCAAATACTTGGGTCATCTTCTAGCACTCTCCTAGGCTCCTTAACAGGAAGCCGGACTGGAAGTAGAACAGCCTGAACTTGAACCTGCACTCATACAGAATACTGGCATGGCAGGCATTGGCTTTACCTCTCTGTGCCACAATGCTGGATGCTGAACAATCTTTCTAATCAGCCCCTGTAAGCCCAGGCTCAGGCCCAGAGCAGCCTGGAGCCAACTGAGTCTACAGGTGTGGCATTCCTGGCTTCAGCCGCCAATCAGAGAGTCGCGAGGGCACAGAGCCAGCCAGCCCATTATAAAAACCCATTCAAGAGCTTCTGGAACACAAGTGTCCCGGCCAGTTGGGCATCTCCCCTTCCCTCTAGAGACCTCCCCACAGTCTCCTCATCAGCTAGGGCCACAGCTGCCGAGCAGAGAGCCTGATTCCAAATGGGGACAGTGCTCCACGGAGCCCCTCTCGGAACAGTATATCCCCTGAACAGCTGGGGCTTGGGGCACTTGTCCCCCAGGAAAACGCTTCATTCCAGAGCAGTGGAAACCACATTTAAAGGCAAAGTCTCTCCTTCCTGCTCCTTGCCATATAGGAGATGGTAGGCACTGCGGGCTTCTGGGAGAAAGTCAGCTCAAAGCCCATCCCCACCACAGTGCTGAGACTATGTGTGAGCTTTTGTGTCTTCAAATGCGAGCAGCCATGTTGCCTTAATCACTTTCAGGGACGCATAGGGTGCCGAGGGTGCAAACGCTCAAAAGATGCAGCCCTTGGCGTTACAGATCAGTGCAAGATGGTTGAGGAAGGCAAGAGAGGAGCCGGGCGTCCTGGACCAAGGCCAGGCTGAAGCTCAGGTCCTCGCACTCCTGGCCAGTGTGGTTTCTTTCCTCAGCCGAGACACAAGGTCAAGATGGGTGTGTCAGCCGGCGCCAGTGGCTCACTAGGCTAATCCTCTGCCTTGCGGCACCGGCACACCGGGTTCTAGTCCCGGTCGGGGCCCTGGATTCTGTCCCGGTTGCCCCTCTTCCAGGCCAGCTCTCTGCTGTGGCCTGGGAGGGCAGTGGAGGATGGCCCAAGTGCTTGGGCCCTGCACCCCATGGGAGACCAGGATGGTGAACCAATGGCAAAAGGAAGACCTTTCTCTCTGTCTCTCTCACTGTCCACTCTGCCTGTCAAAAAAAAAAAAAAAAAAAAAAAGGGTGTGTCCAGAACAGGGTGCCTGCCAATGCTTCCAAGCCAAAGTTGTTCCTTCACAGGGACCTCTGGGGAGAAAGCTCCTTTGTTCCCTGCCAGTCTTTACTATTATTATTACCATAAGTCACGAGCAGTCATATGGGTGCCTCACGCGGCTCAGTGGCCAGCAGGAAGTGATGCAAGTGCTGGTTACACACTTCCCATGTTCAGAAAGAAGAAAAGAACTCATTAGCTCGTCAGCCTAGAGGCCAAGCTGTTTGCCAGCTGGATCAGAGGGCAGCGTGGGCACATGGCCAACTGGGAATCCTGGTTGACATATCCTCCACCAAGGAGCAGCCAAAATTCAGCCCCATTCTGTTTCTGGGTTCCCAGGGGACCAGGGCCTGGCACAGAGGTCCCTGAAGCTGGGTGTACATTAGAGTCGCTTGTGGCAATTTTGCCCAAGGCACCACTTCCCCCGGAGTCTCTGGATGGAGCCCAGACATCAGGGTTTCTCAGGGCACCTGCTGGTGACTCTGTGTGCACCTGATGGATTACAGACCCAGGAGTGGACAGTGCGGAGTGGGGCGCCCCCAGCCAGTGACTTCCCAGGCTGAGGGAAGAAAATACTCCTTTCCTAGGACTCTTTTCACTTGTGGCAAGGTGTTTCCTGGCCAAAAGACCCTGGTGTGGGCCAGATGTGGTCTGCTGATAACTCCCAGTAGGAATCTGGCCTACGCATGCTCACATGCCTTTCTTACATAGGGTGGGGCTGGGGGTCATGGAGTAGGGTCACCCCCCACCTCCTGGTCCACAGGAGAGGGTGAAACAACGCAGCACAGTGTCTCAGGACACCAGGGAAGAGGGAGGAAGAAAGATCTGCGCACTGCACATCTCTCAGGAACGCACCCCTCATTCCCGTCATTTCCCCTGGCTTCCTGGGGCAGCACAGAAGGGAAGAACAGGCTGGGACCATCCTGAATCCTGAGAGTGAAGACCTGGAAGAGACCTCAGAGTGGGCAGGGCTCGGGGTCAGGATGGACCTCTGCTGTAGTGTCACGGACATCATTCATAACTGGGTTTCCAAGCCCATCTCGGACAGTCGGATCCAGGAGGGCCAGGGAGGGGCTTGCTCAAGAAGCTCTCTACGTGGCGACCCAGCCTCAGAGCCAGCCAGTCCTCTGCCAGGGGAAGCCTTTGAGATTCAGGGCCCACGTCAGCCAGTGTCGGGGGTGCAGCTTGGCAGAGTTAGAAGGCCTTGGACTTGGTCCTTCTGTTGGGGTCAGAAAGCAGCTCTGCCACCCGCTGTCTGGGAGACTTAACCTCAGCAACCCCAGTATCAGACATTCCTATCTAGCCAAAGACAGGGACCAACCTAATTTCCCATCATAAAGAGAAGTGCTATAGAATTACAGCACATCAAGCTTACGTCACACTGTGAAAATTCTACAGGCGAAGCAGAAAAGCAGCAGTGCTGAGCATGCTGTGAGAAGTGCAACAGCAAGGTCCACGCTCTTACCTGCACCCCCCCCCCCACCGCTGCTGCTTCCGGGAAGAGGCCCTCAGTCTGGTGGACTCCATCTCCCAACTTCTCCAAATCCATGCCCTTCCCTCCCCACTGCACCTTCTCCCCGTGGGTCCTGTGACAGCTCTCCTCCCGCCCAGCCCGGCCTCCCAGGCATCGCCATGTACAGATCTGACCTGCCCACCCCTTTCTACCATTAAACCCCTTTGTCAATGCCTCATCAGCACCTGGAATGTCATCTCCAGCAACATTGCATTCTCCCGCCATAATTCTGAAAATGCACCCTTTCTGTCTTACCTGCAGATCTGCTGCACCCAGTGTCTAGCCATAGCCACACTGTCTTCCATGGAGAAGCCTCCTTCACAACATTGTGGCCTCCCCGCCAAGCCCAAGTTCTCCCATCCCATCCCCTGGTTCAGCTTTCTTTCCACATTGTCCTTGTACATCTCTCCCTTCCGACTTTTCAGTGCACCTGCAGCTCTGGGAGAAGGGGACCTCAACCTGTTTCTCTCCTGGGCCTCCAGGATCCAGCACCACCATGAAGCAGATGCTGAATAAATATTTGTCTGATGAATAAATAATAGCACTCACCACAATGTGTTAACAATTATCTGAGCTCATCAGTGGCAAGCTCTGGGTGACAGATGCCGAGGATATAAAAATGAATTGGCAGTGTCTGGGACACAGGGAAAACGCAAAGGAAAACATCCAAATGCGTGCAGGAGGGCTGTCTTCCTCTGCGGTGCATTTGAGCATCTCAAGTGCTCCCAGAGCCTGGAGAGCCACAGAACGTCACAGCGGTCACTCCGCGCCGACGCAGAGGGTCGGAGAAAATGGGCGAGATCATCAGGCAGGCCAAAGGGCTTCAGGAACAAGAGAATGCCTCCTGAGAAAAACCTGGTGCACTGTGAAAAATTCATTGTTTGCAAGATTCGAGGTGTAGACCCTCCGTACAGCATTGTTGGCAGGATTCTAGGTAACGCATGCGTCATTTGTCAGTGCTAAGGATCAGAGCTCCTGCAACCACGCTGAGATCCCATTCATTCGGGAACACAGAGCATTCTCTCCTTCTTCTTCAATGCACTAGGCACCATTGGCAAAATGACATCTCCTTGTGGGTTTGTTTGTTAAATATCTAATTCTGTCACTCACCTCTAAAGCTACAGTCAGGGCCAGGAAAATGTCTATTTCTATCTCCAGCATCCAGCAAGGTGTTCTCGCACTTAGTAGGTGCACTAAATGTTTGTTGTTTGAATGAATGACTGAATGTGTACTCAGAATACAGCGTGGGAGTCCATTCACTCATGGAAAAGTACTGAGCCCTAGACAGGAAAAAGCCATCACGAAACCACTTTGAAAACCAAGGCAAACGAGAGGCAGGGCTAAGCCAAGGTCACTAATGAGTCAGATTTGCAAAAAGAAAAAGGAGAGATGACCAGAAATGTGGACACAGGAGGAAGGAGGCTTCGATGCGCACTGACAGATCAATTCGGGGAGTCGTCACGCCCTGAGCTGTGGATAAAATCCTGCTTACCTAGGCCCCGCTGGCGAGCTTCTGCATTGTTTGCGTTTCGCTTAGATGAGAGCGCCAAGGCTGCCCGTCAGCCTCCATGTTCAACTGCCCCAATCAACTGCCGCCTGTAATTAGGGAGTGCTGGGGAGAGGACGTGCAAGAGAAATCAGCGTGCATATTTTTCCTTCCATTGTGGCTGGCTCATTTGAATGATAATGGTTAGCAGTCGAGGGTGCAACACGGACTGTGTTGAATAATGAGGCAGCCCAGGACTTCCAGTACCTGAGCTAGTGGCCCGCTTAGTGGCCGGTGACAATGCAGGAGCAACATCTTTGGATGGTCCACTGATCTGAGCGTGGCGGGAGACAGCTGCTGGGGCATCTGCAGGCAGCATCAGGAGCTGCCATCACTGAGAGCTTTAGGCACTTTATTCGCAGTCATTTTTCCAGCTGAGAGACCTGCAAGGCGTCCAGCCCGCGACGTTCTGAGATGATAAAACACTGGGGCGGCGTCCAATAGAGGCACAGGACACAACCCCCGCCTCCCCCCCGCCAGGGACGCTTAACACGCACAGAGCCCATTACCTGTTTTCAAGGATGCAGGGAACAGAGCCCAATGCCAGCCGGAGGGTCCTGCCAGGTGAGAGATTTTTTTTTAGCATCACTTTATTCTTGTGAATATGGATAGCCCTGGAAAGCCCCCACACATATAGATACCTGGCTCTGGTCACCTGGAGGAGTCCAGGAGCAAGAAGCAGCATTGTGCATAAGGAGGAGGGCACTCCCTGGATCCAGACTGCCTGGGTTTGCCCATTCTGCCACATCCCAGCCACGGCACGGCTGTGGGCCTCCATTCCCCCGTCTGTAAGACGGAAAGATGATAACAACAGCACTTAACCTCATATACAAGGTCGCCATAAGATTAACCATGTAACTCAGCATAAAGCACTTACAACAGTGCTTCATACACATCCAGCGCCCCATAAACATTAGCTATTGTCAGTGACACCTGTGCAAATGCCAGGAGCTGCCCAAGCGGCAGAGGGTGACTGTGGTGGAGGCCCTAGGGCAGACTCTGGAGTCAGGGCATTGGTCAGCTGGGTTACCTTTGACAGTACTTAACTCCCTGAGCCTCGTTCCCTCACATGTAAATAGGACCCCCTAATGCAACTCTGTCATAGCATTGTCTCCAGCACTTAAGAGAGTACCTGGTACATAGCATCAGTAATAAAGAGGCTACATTATGTTGCCACATTGTTATTACAGAACACAGGAAGGAGGGTGGTCTGTGGGTGGCAGGCGGTGGAATGTCATGGGCCATTCATTTGGGGGGGGGGCTGCCTGTCCCCCTCATGTGCTAGCGCTCTCACGCCAGCAGCAAGTTGGCAACTGAACTAGGAAGGGGAAGTCCACCAGGGAGACCAGCCAGGAGCCCCCGCAATCGCAGGGTGACCAAGGCAAAGGATGGCAACCCAAGTCACCCTTCAGAATCCCTTCCATCCGGGCGGATGCCTGGGGCATTCACGTCCCATATCGGAGCACCACTTCGAGTCCCAGCTCCTCCGCTTCTGATCCAGCTTCCTGCCGACGTGCTGGGAAGGCCCTGTACTTGGGCTCCTGCCATCCATGTGGGTGACCAGGCTGGAGTTCCTGGCTCCTGGCTTCAGCCTGGCCCAGCCCTGGCTGTTATGTGTATTTGGGAAGTGAACGAGTAGATAGATTTCTCCCTGTCTCTCTCTCTGTCACTCTGCCTTTCAAATAAAAGTAAACAGTCTTTTTTCCCTTTAAGTTCTTAAATATGGGGTAGGTGTTGTGGCACAGCAGGTTAAGCTGCTGCTTGGGACATCTGCATCCCATAACTATCCAAGTACAAGAACCTGCTACTCCGTGTTTCCAATCCAGCTCCCTGCTGATGTATCCTGGGAGGCAGCAGACGATGACTCGTGTGCTTGCATCACTGTCACCCATGTGGGAGACCCAGATGAGTTCCAGACTTCAGCCTGGCCCAGCCTCCGGTTGTTGCAGGCATTCGGGGAGTGAACCAGTGAATGGAAGAGATTCTCTCTCTCTCTGCCTTTCAAACAAATACATTTTTCTTTTAATCCCTTAAATAGCCAGAACCTGAGCATGTGCAATTCACATCCCTTATTACTGTCTTCTCCTTCCTCTTCTTCCTTCTTCCTCTTTCTCTCCCCCCCCACCCCCCACTTTCTGTGCTATGCCATCCCTTTCCCTGGAGGACAGGTGGACAAGGCCTGGCTTACTTTGGAAAAGTGAAAAAGTTAATGAAGCAGTCTCGGCTTTCCTCTCTCTCTCCACACAGCCCTTACTTCAGTACACACTGTTTAATGTGTCCCAAATATACAGCTCAATTCTATTAATAATATATCACACCAAGACTTCTTAAAATCTTTCTTTATGGGCAGGCATTGTGGCGCAGAGAATAAAGCCACCACCTACAATGCCAACATCCCATATGGGTGCCAGTTCAAGTCCCACGTGCTCCACTTCTGATCCAGCTCCCTGTCAATGTGCCTGGGAAAGCAGCAGCAGATGGCCCAAGTCCCTGGGCCTCTGCACCCAGGTGGGAGATCAGGAAGAAGCTCTTGGCTTCAGATCAGCCCAGCCCCAAGGGTTGAAGCCATCTGGGGAGTGAACCAGCAGATGGAAGATCTGTGTGTGTGTGTGTGTGTGTGTGTGTCTCCCTCTCTCTGCGGGTCTGCCTTTCTGGAGCAAGACAGGAGATTAATACACAGATCGATCAAGCCAGCAACATGGGTGTGGGGAGCCGGGTGAAGGTGTTGTGAGTCTGTTCCCATAGGCTGGGGCACCACTCCCATAGCTCCTCCAGGCCTGGAGCCTGGGACAGCGCTCTGGAAGCCACCGAAGCTGCTTTGCCAAGCGCCCCTCCCCGCCGGCTCCCCGCCCCCTCCCCACGCGCGGCCCCACCCCCGAGACAGGACACGCCCCTCCCTGCTCGGCTCCCCGCGCGAGGGGGGACGTGTGCAGCGCGGGCGCCCAGACGGGGCTCATCATCTTGTCACCGGGACAAAGGGAAGAAATCCCATTATGTCACCTTGCACAGGCGGGCGACAGCGGCAATTTTCCGCGTAAACACTGCCCTGACACTGTTGTGATGGATCTCAGGCGCGCCTAATCAGTATGGCAGGCGAGCGACCGCGGGGGCTCTGCAGCCTCACAGACGCCCTTCAGCGGGAACTGGGGGCTCCCGTCGCCACCGAGGGGACCGGGCTGGGGGCAGCCAGGCCGGCAGACGCTGGTGCGGGACCCGCGGGGTCCGCCCTGCTCCCTGTGCGCGCCCCGGTGAGGCCGGAGTCGGCACCCGCCCCCCTTACCACGACCTCCCCCGGACTGACCCCCTGCTTTCTCCCCCTCCAGATTTTACGATGGTAGAGGTGTTTGTTTCTCCAGAAAGGACTCTTCTTTCTCTCACTTTCTATTTCCCCAACAGCAACCAGGGCCTTGAGTTTCCCAAGGGGAGCGGGGCAGGGGTTGGCACAGCCGGTCAGACCCCGCTGGGGACGCCCGCGGCCCGGCCCATGGCTGCCTTCCAAGCGCTGGCCACGGCTCAGGAACGTGGGCTCCTCTAGCCCATACACGAGACCTGGACTTTGTTCCAGGCTCCTGGTTTGGCCTGGCCCAGCCCCGGCTGTTGTGGGCATTTGACAACCAGTGGATGGAAGATCTCCGTCCGTCTCTCTGTTTTTCAAATAAAGTAAAAATAAATTTTGAGAAAATAAATGTATAGCCGACAGTACCCAACCATAAATGTGTTTTCCACTTCAAAGCCGTGTGTTCTCTGCCTACAGTTGTTGACCCATGACCAAGGGAGCCGTGGTGGACAGCTCTGGTCAACATCCCTCAGGCTTCCTGTCACCACGGGCGGCACAAATCGACTTCAGGTGCTGCCTAGGGGGATGAGCTGAGAAGCACAAAGCACCACTTTCAGATCCCAAATTATGTAGGCAGGGGTACCCCCCTCCCTCCTGGGCAGGCTCAAGTCAGGGATCCCCAGGAAACAAGCCGGCCTCAGGTGCCCTACCCCAGGCCACTGGTCTCTGCTGAGTGCAGGCGGGGCACTGGGTTAGTGCTGTTCCCCTTGAAATGTCCCGAAGGCAGCCTTCACACTCGACCAGCTGAATGGAATTCTGGGCAGCAGAGCGGGCCCGCCAGGAGACACCCCAGACCAGGGTTCCCACCCACCTTGTCCTGGCTCACATCCCAGACCCCGACCAGTGCCCAGTGTGTGTCTTCTACAGACAGCCTGTGAATTAGAGAGACTGCACCAAGTTGCAGGATCCCCCGAGGTCCTGAAAGTCGCCCCTCACCTCCAGTGCACTCCCTGAGACGGAAGCAGGGGCTTGAGCTCACTGCAGAGCTGCTGTCCCCGCCTGCACGTGTCCCCAGGGAGCCACTCAGCCTGGCGGGCGCCCACTGCCCTCCTCCACCGGGTGGGGTGCTAACAGTACCCCTCCCATGGCTCTCTATGCAGAGTGCTTGTCATGTGGGCTGGCACCCACTTGACATTATAAAAATAGCAACCCTCTAATTTTTGCTACTCTTCTTTTATTTTACCTGGCTGGCGATGACTTTTCTGGCACATAACATGTATCTCTGATGAATGTCATTTTATTTTAATTAATATTAATGACTTTTTAAAATTGTATTTATTTATTTGAGAGGTAGAGTTACAGAGAGAAAGGGAGACACAGAGAGAGAGGTCTTCCATCCACTGGTTTAGTCCCCAAATGGCCACAACGGTTGGAGTTGGGCTGATCTGAAGCCAGGAGCCAAGAGCTATTTCCTGGTCTCCTACACAGGTGCAGGGACCCAAATGCTTGGGCCATCTTCCCATCTTCCACTGCTTTCCCAGGCCATAGCAGAGAGATGGATCGGAAATGGAGCAGCTGGGATATGAACCTGCACCCGTATGGGATGCTGGTGCCATGGGAGGAGGATTAACCTGCTGTGCCACAGAGCCGACCCCAAAGACTTTTTATTTAGGATATAGAAAAAAAACTCTCATACAGTGGCTTGCTCCCTGAAATGCCTACAACTTCCATTTAGCCAGGAGCCTGGAACACAATGCATGTCTCCCTCGTGAGCAGGGACCCAAGTACTTGAGCCGTCACAGCTGCCTCTCAGGGCACACAATAGCCACATGCTGGTGTCGGGAGTGGAGCTGAGTCTCCACGCAGGCACTCCCATATGGGAGGTAGGCATCCCAAGCGGTGTCCTAAGAGTTATGCCAAACACCTACCCCTAGTACCAGTCTTGAACACAATATTCTCAATTTTTACACTCACAGCTAAGAAGACATATTTGAGTTCCACCATCACGTCCTCCCCCAGAACCCCCTCCAACTCCCTCCACTACCCTCCAGCCACCATCCTCTCATCTAATGTAAAAACCACATGGCAAGGCAAACCCAGAGTCTAGGGCTTGCCCACCAGTTCTGCCACTCGCCAGCCGGGTCCTCTGGGGAAGGGCACCTGACCTCTCCATTCCTCAGTTTCCCTGACTGTAACAAGAGGGTGAGGAACACCCACCTCCCTCAGGTGTGCTGCAGGATGAGTGGAGAGGATACGTGGAAGTGTTCAGGGAGTGCCTGGCGCATAGCAGCAGCTCAGTAAATCACATCCACTATGATAGCCCCGGGGAGCTCACTTTTTAGAATGGAGATTAAAGAGTTACTTAGGGCCAGCACCGCAGCTCACTTGGCACCCCGGATTCTGGTCCCGGTTGGGGTGCTGGATTCTGTCCTGGTTGCTCCTCTTCTGGTCCAGCTCTCTGCTGTGGCCCAGGAGGGCAGTGGAGGATGGCCCAGGTCCTTGGGCCCTGCACTCACATGGGAGACCAGAAGAAGCACCTGGCTTCTGGCTTCAGATCAGTGTAGTGCCGGCCGTAGCGGCCATTTGAGGAGTGAACCAACGGAAGGAAGATCTTTCTCTCTCTCTCTCTCTCTCTCTCTCACTGTCTAACTCTAAAGAAAGGGGCTCAGTCTCTTCCCCAATGCCATCAACAGACTGGATAAGGCTCACTCACATTACAAAGGGCAGTATAGCCTACTCAAAGTCTGCTGATTTAAATGTCAATCCTGCGTAAAGAAATAAATGCCCTCCCACAAACATCTAAAGTAGTGTTTGACCAAATATCAGAGTCCTGTGGCCTTGCCAAGTTAATACATAAAATTAACCGCCATGGTATCCAACACCGAACAGCTTCAGTGACCTTCATAGCCACAGACCAAGGTCACGGTGTCCTGTCCACCTTCATCTAAGGACTGTCCAGGCACAGGGTGAATTGCTATCACCCTGCTTTTCTGTCAGTTTGCAAGCTCCATCCACATCAATGCACAGATGTTTGTTTTGAAAGGCAGAAAAAGAAGGAGACAGAGGGGTAGAGAGAGACAAATAGATTTCCCATCCAGTGGTTCACTCCCCAAATGCCTGCCACAACTGGGACCCAGCCAGGGCTAAAGCCAGGAGCTCAGAACTCCACCCATGACTCTCACTCAACTACTTGAGCCATCACCAGCTGCCTCCCAGGGTCTGCATTAGCAGGAATCTGGAATGGAGTGTGGAGCTGAGACTGGAACTCCAGAGAGGATGCAGACCTCCCCACAGTGTCTTATCTGCAGCTCCAAACACCCTCCTCACAACTGCTTTTCAAAAGACTTCTTTATTTGATTGATTGATTGAAAGGCAGAGCTACAAAGACAGTGAGAAACAGAGAAGAAGAAGCAGAAGAAGAGAGAGAGAGAGAGAGAGAGAGAGAGAGAGAGAGACCGACCTTCCATGCACTGGTTCACTCTCCAAATGTCTGCAATGACCTAGTCTGGGCCAGGCAGAAGCCTGGAGCCCAGAATTCCATCAGGGTCTCCATATGGGGACAGGGGCCCAAGCACTTGGGCCATCTTCTCCTGTTTTCTCGGGCACATTAGCAGGGAACTGGATTGGAAGTGGAGCAACCGGGACTTGAACCTATGCTCTTATGGGATGTCGAGAGTTGCAGGTGGCAACTTAACCCTCTGTGCCACAACGTCAGCCCCAAATGTTCCATTAGTTGTTGCGCCAGTGACTAGCTTGGTCTCAATCTGAAAAATAACACTCCGAGCCATTTCCCAGGCAATCACTCTTTAAGACCAAACCCTCAATCCCACTTGTCCAATGTGTCATCAATACCTATTTTCCCTCCCAGGATTCTATCACAAGAGGACACAAGAAAAACATCAGCAAAAGCCATTTTACAAGGCAGGTTCCAGGAGGCCAGGACAACTTGCTGGCAAGGAGAGGATGACACCTAAAAGCAGAGCTGTTCCGAAATGAAGTGGGTGAGGAAAGGGAGGGAGAGCAGCAAGTGCACACACCTGGAGCATGGCACAGCCCAGTGTCCATGGGCCCTGCCCTAATCCCCCGGAAGGCCACCTGCGACCAATCAGGGACACCCAATGGCATTCTGGGTCTTTGGGCCTGAAGGACACTCTGTTACTGCAGCTGTAGCAAGTGATAGGAAAGGGTGCTGGAATGAGGGTGGTCGCAGTGATGGAGAGAAACAGGGACACCGAGATGCCTTCAGAGGGAAGTCAGACCCTACACCTTGTTGCAGTGGAGGGAAGAGAGATGGGACTGTCTGCTAACTCAGACCACAGAGAGATGCACGGGCATCACCTGCTGACCTGGTTCTCTCTGCTTTGCAACAGCCGAATCCAGGAGTCTCTGGCTTTCTCTGTTTACCGGTTCCCACACCACTTCTGGTCATCCCAGACAGGAAAATGCCCAGGAGTGTGGGGCCTCCCACTCATACCACCACCGGGCGGACCCCACCCACAGGTCTGAACAAGAACCAAGGGCAGGAGCGGCCCTGAGATGCTCCCAGCAGCCTCCAGGGCCAAGTTCAACCAGGCCAGGGTCTGAGGCTTGGGCTCTGGGCTGACAGCGCATCTTTCAGAATTTTCTTTTTTTTATTGCCTTCATAGAAAGGATTATAGATACCTGACATGTGTGAGTGAGATTACTTCCATCCATAAAACAGAGACTATAAAATCTTCTCACCCTCATCAGAAACAAGCATCCTTTTGTCCCATTGCGTCCATCAATATGTCATATTTAACAGTTACAATTATTGACAGGTATATAAAATGTTTGGTGACAGAGAAAATAGCTTCCTATAAAGGGTTCATTCTTTTTTTTATTGATAATAAGTTGGCTTCCCTAGCCCTACCGAGAGGAAATGGATCACCAGCAAGAGATCGAATTCATGTCTAGGACCTCACTCCTTCAACTCTGGGGCTGTGGTCTTACCCTACCTTTTGAATTTCAGCGACAGTGGGAGCTCGGAGCCCCAGAGCAGGGTCCTGTTACTTCTGTAATGAGGTAAGTATCATTCTAACGGCATCCCTCCGTACACCCTTTCATTGTTCATTCTCAAAGTAGACTGTGCTACTGTGTGCCTACGACTTGAACCTTCCAAATAGAATTTCAGCAACCGAGGAATAGTAATCAAAGGGCCTGGGTGCAGTGCCAGGCGGGTATTGGGCATAGGAATACTAGCAATGTATTAATAATAACCATACATGTAATTGCTACTTTACTGAACGCCTACTGTGTGCCAGGCACTTTACAGAAGCCACAGTGTGGAGCTGTGCCCTGCACAAAAGCATCCGATTGGAGGCAGGTGGGGACTGAAATCTACTCACCAAGCCCTTGTCCTTGAGTTGTGTCGATTCAGAGCAAGGGTGCTGTGTGTGATGCCGCGGTGTGTGTTAGCAGATGCCTTGCCTACTTGCTTGCCTATCCATACATTCTTTCTGGTCACTGGGACATCGGTGTATTTCACCAACATGGAAACTTGAATTTCTCTGACTCAAGAACTCTGGTGACAATGATGCTTTTCCACAGAAAGAAAACCTACAGATAAAATTTTCTTCTAACCCCAAGGGAGCACCCACAGAACCAGAACTGATTCCATCATAAATGCCCGTCCGTCTCACAGATGTGCATTTGATCTCTCGGTTGGTCTGTCTATGGATCTGATAGAGCGGATCATTCACGTGGCAATCACCTGCCCACCTGCTCGCCCCCACGCTCTGCCGCAGCAGCAAGTGCTGATGGGAGGGAAGGCACCATGGCCTTCAGCCCGCGTTCTCAAGAGAAAGACATCTGAGCAGAGAATTACAACCCCGAAGTGGGCAGGGAGCAACGCCAGCACAGAGAGGCTCAAAAGGCATTGAATGAAGCCTTGAAGAGTGAGAAAGTTGTGTACCCGGGAATGCATGGGGCTGGGGGTGACTCCAGGCAGTGGCATGAAAGCTGCCCCCAAGACAGGAAGCAACACCGCCCCATCCCGGCTCTAGCCTCAGCCTAGCCTTCGTGTCTGCCGCTGCCCAGGCACCGACGCCCGTCTCCTGGCCACATCATGGCCACTCAGGCATGGAGCACTGTGGACAAAGTGGGGCACCCCTGAAGGCAGAGCCCCTTCCCATTACTCCTCACCTGCCCACCGGGCCCCATCTCCCCAGCTCCCTGCCCTGGCCTCAATCTCTTCTTTCCCATGCATGTTGTCAGCAGAGTATTTATTGTTAATAAAATTACTGGGTCAGAGTTGGTGAAGCTGTTAAGACGCCACCAGGGACACCCACCTGCCACACCCTGCACCCACGTGGGTCCCTGCACCCACGAGGTAGACCCAGAAGAAGCTCCTGGCTCCTGGCTTCTGCTTGGCCCAGCCCTGGCCATTGCAGGCATTTGGGGAGTGAACCAGCAGGTGGAGGATCTGTGTGTGTATGTGTATGTGTGTGTGTGTGTGTGTGTCCCTCTCTTTGTCTAACTCAGACTTTCAAATAAATGTTTTTTTTTTTTTTATTTTAAAAGAGAAGAAAGAGGCTGGCGCCGCAGCTCACTAGGCTAATCCTCCGCCTAGCAGTGCCGGCACACCGGGTTCTAGTCCCGGTCGGGGCGCCGGATTCTGTCCCGGTTGCCCCTCTTCCAGGCCAGCCCTCTGCTGTGGCTAGGGAGTGCAGTGGAGGATGGCCCAGGTGCTTGGGCCCGGCACCCCATGGGAGACCAGGAAAAGCACCTGGCTCCTGGCTCCTGCCATCAGATCAGCGTGGTGTGCCGGCTGCAGCACGCCGGCCGCGGCGGCCATTGGAGGGTGAACCAACAGCAAAGGAAGACCTTTCTCTCTGTCTCTCTCTCTCACTGTCCACTCTGCCTGTCAAAAAATAAATAAATAAATAAATAAAATAAAAAAATTAAAAAAAAAAAAAAGAGAAGAAAGAAATGAAGGAAGGGAGGGAGGGAGGAAGGAGCAAGCCCAAGGGCACACAGCAAGTGCACCCGACGGAAGCCAGGCTCTGATCACAAGCCCCTCTTTCCCGGACTGGATTCAGTCCTCCCTGGGAGGCTCTGGGGTCTCAGCACCCTCTCAGGATAGATGAGCTGAGTCCAGCACGTAGGGAAGACAGAAAATTCACTCCATTTCTGCAACATCACCAACTGCTGTCAAAGTCCCTTCAAGTCCTTTCAAAGTTCCTCCCCAGAGCCACGAGAGGAAGAGGAAGCCGGCCTGATTCTTCCCCCTGTTGACATATAACGGGTTTGGTTTTGGTTTGCCTGGCTCTTTGTGCCTCTGGTTCTCACTGCTTTAAATACCAGCACTTGCCAGAGATCTCACTGTGTGTTTCACGTCTGCTGCTCCAAACCCAAGCAGCGACTTCTCCACCCCTGGGAAGCAGTGTTTTGCCTACAAAGCACCCCCATCACTGTCTTCAGAAGGCTGCATGGACGTGGCCGTGACCTCCTTCACTTCCAAACCCCAGCTTAGGAAGCAGGAAGCAGAAGGGTGAAGCGTACGCCATGGGGCTCCGACTGGAAAGGGATGAACTGTCTACACAATAGAGATGGTTTGAAATGAGCAAGACAGAGAAGCCATGTCAGACAAAGCAGGTCTCCTCTGTGCAGCCCGCGGAATGGGATGTGCTGGGTGAGATGCAGGAAACAGGCTGCGGCCCACGGTCAAGGTTAACCCTGGTGGGTTGGACTTGCCCATGGGGCGGGAATCTGCTCCCACACAGCCCCAAGCACCGTCGCTGAGGCTCTCGCGTCCTCTCGACCCAATTCTGAGAGGCCCTCGGCCACCAGACCGTGGGACCCAGCTCTGCTGGGGACTCGGCGGAACTCCTCAGCTCCAGGAAGTGAGTTGCTTTCCTCATTCCCACGAAGCAAAAATGCCATGAGAAATGCAGGGGTTGCACTAGTCCAGGAGGGCCCAGCGGTGGATCTACAAGCCACTTCCCGCACAACGGGAGCTCCCAGCTGCTCCGGGGAACGCAGCTTGGGTGGAGACTCTTCACGGCTGCAGAGGGAACGGGCAGGCGCCGTGGTGCTGCCCCGGTGTGTACGGCAGGCAGATGCAGGGGTTTCGAAGCCGCAGGCCCACTATGCGGTGGGCTTGTTAAACACAGATGCTGAGCCCCGGACTGTCCTCCGAGACGCTCAGTCAGCAGTTCTGGGGCTAGGGCCCATGAGCTTGCATTTCCATCAAGTTCCCAGGGCTGCCGCTGCTGGTGCTACTGGTGCATTCTCCACACTGTCAGAGCACTGCTTTGCTACCACACTCTGCCTCCCAGCCTGGAGCTACAGGAACTGGTAGGTGATTCAAACTTCACAAAGACCTGCCTTGTGTGGTTGCATGGTGTGTGCACTGCCCAAAGGCACTTGGCTGAGGCAAAGGGGGTGGTAATTGAGTTCATGGTCCACTGGCCAAGCTGTGTGCTCTGCCAAGAGGCTGTGTCAGCCTAAAAATGGGGCTCATGCATCTGGAGAAGGTTTCTTTTTCCAATCCATTGACCCAAAGAGACCACATTTGAAATCTGCAAAAGCACACACACAGGCTGGTCCCCTTATATAAATGTCCCTTATGCCTTCTGACACATAGTGGGACATGAAATGCGTACCTACTGTGAGACCTGGAAAAGGCAAAAGGTGAGTCTACCATTTGGGGCAGGTCCAGGGAAAAGTTGGCTTCTCAACCTCACTTCTGTTTTGGTAAGTAAACTTATCTTACCGTTCCATTTTCCATGCATTTTAAAAATTTTTTGAAAGACAGACATAGACAGAGCTCCCCAGTGGTTCACTTCTCCAACACCCACAACAGCCTGGGGCTGAGCCAGGCCAAAGCCAGGAGCCTGTAATTCAATCAGTTCTCCCATGTACAGGCAGCAACCGATGAGCCATCCCCTGCCGCCCCGCAAGGTGCACGTTAGCAGGAAGCTGGAATCAGAAGCAGAGCTAGGACACAAATGCAGGCGCTCCCACATGGGAATGGGTCTCCCAAGTGGTGCCAGCCACTGGGTCAAATGCCTGCTCCCTGCAGCCTCCACGGAGGCTCTCAGCCAAAGAGGGACAAGTCATTTCCACAGCCTTATCACTGCAGAACCTCAGATCACCAGGCAGGGAGCTGCTGCCACAGAAAGAATGTTCTATGGCTAATCCCTGTCTTCACTGGCTGGCGCCACCACTATTGAATGTTGTCTACACTGCAGGCACTCTCAGGGGAGTGCTCCCAAAAGGCCTCCTCTGACTTAACTGACGCTATTGGCTGGTGCCCAGCCACCCCCTTCCCACTATAAAACCTCTTATCTGCTCCCTGCAGCGGGCTGACCCTCTCGGCCACCGCCACGGGCAGCACCTCCCGCTAGGATGCCCACGCCGTCTCTGCCTGCTGAGCTGTGCGCCAACCAAGAGTTCAGCGTGCATCTTCCCAAGCCATCGACGCCAGCTGAGTGTCCTCGTCAACACGTGGTTTCATTAACTACCCCGTAAGCCGGACAAACACAAAACAAAAGAGAACTTTGGGTTTCCATGAAAATTAAGTTGATTGCTTTGGAAAAGCTCAACAGAGGCAAGTTTCCAAAACAAAGATTACCGTCTAATTAGACAGCGCCGGGGGCAACACATGCACAGGATGGAGGCGCCGCCCTGCAAATCTGGAAGCTCCGTGCTTGGATCCCTCACTTAGCGCACACAGTTTCCATCTACAGATGCCGGAGGTGGGGAGGGGAGCTGCGGCGTTACAGGGAGGGTCTCCACGGGGAGCAGGGGGTGTCTGGTGGCAGCAAAGCTTCAGTAAGGATGCATTTAAGTCAATGCAGAGAGCTGCAACAGAGGGGTGGGAATGACAGCTGGGGAGCCCAGGTCACTGTGTCTCCTTCTAGCGGAGTGATCTCGGATGCATCACAGTCCAGCCCTTGAATTCCTCACCTGTTAATGGGGAGAAAGCATCATGCCAGGGAAGATGTGAGAACAAATGGTGTCCGCTGAGTTTGCAAGCTGGCGTCCCTCTCCCCCGTCCCCCACGTTGTCCCCACCTTCCTCCATTTCTTCCTCTTCCCCGGTCAGGTCAGGGCTGGTGAGACTCGAGTTAGGAGGGACCTGACCTCCCTCCTCTCCTGGCTTGGCTGCTGCGGTGAGGTGAGCCCGAAGCTGCCCGGAGGGCAAAGGGAGCCAAACAAACTGGAGGAGGGAGAGCAGGGAGCGGTAGATGCCGTTTGAACCCTGATCAAGCCAATCCTGAAGCTGGACTTTCTATTATCCACGCTAATAAATTCCTTTGGCACATTCAGACAGTTCATTTGGGAGGTCTTAACTTATTTTCCCCAGAGTCAGACCCTAAGGCTGAAACTGAACAGCAAGATGTTGATCTGGGAGTTGATCCCAGGAAGCATAACGAGAGGAGTGGGGAGAGAGCCAGGTGAGGCCCATAAGGGTTCCATTGCTTAGCAGGTGTCACAGTGAGGAGGAGCCCCAGAAAGCAAGGCAAAGCACACTCTGTGGGCTGTCCCACCCAGAGGCCAGGGAACAGGAGGTCTTGCTCTACCCGGACCACCCACCATTGGTTGCAGGCTGCTCTGCGGTGCAGGTGAAAGACGGAATCGTCCCCGGCACTCCTGGTCCATGCGCAGGCAGAGAGGAGGACTCCTGCTTCCAGAAAAAGACCCTCCAAGATAGCAGGAGCTGGCAGCTGGACACAAACTGGGTTTAAGAGGGTGTGGCGGCGCTAGCCGCGTCTGCTTAGCTGGATTCTCCATCACTCAGAGATTGCAATCTTTCTTGCCGTCATTGTCATTGGTACTGACCAAAGACCCAGCTTGTTAAGCAATGACAAGTACTGTCACGTTAGCTTCAGAACTCTGGAGCAGAGATGAAGAAGTGTTACCTGAAGGGGACTCCCTCCCCGGGCTCCCCGGTGGCCTTGCCAGCCACAGCTCCAGGTACAGGAAACTCCACCCACAGGCTAGGCCCGCCCAGGGGCGGGGCTTGTCTGAAGCCCTGAGCCAACCAGATCCAAGAGAACCCTTGAGAGTTTTGAGAAAGCCCAGAGGTGGGGAAGTTGGTGGCTAGAGATTGAGCATAAAGGTTAAGACCGAGACCTGGGGAGGGGGCGGGGCAGCGTTGTGGCCTAACGGGTTAAGCCACCACCCACAATGCTGGCATCTCAGACGGATGCAGTTCCAGTCCTGGCTGCTCCACTTCCTATCCTGCTCCCTGCTAACGTGCCTGGGAAGGGAGGAGACGATGACCCAAGTCCCTGGGCTCCTGCCACCCACGTGGGAGACCCAGAAGAAGCTCCTGGTTTCGGTCTGGCTCAGCCCTGGCCATTGCAGCCGTTTGGTGAGTGAACCAGTGGATGGAAGGCCTCTCTCTCTATCTGGACCTCTAACTCTAACTCTCAAATAAATCTTGGTCTCTTCTTCTCCCAGTCTTGGTTGCAGACCCCACTTCTCCTCCTACAACTAGGGAGGAGACCCAAGGTTGAAGACGCTGATTCGTTCATGGTTAATTGCTTGGAATAAACATACTTAAGCACTCAAGGGTTGGCCGTAGAAGCTTAGCTGTAAGAGTTCATGAAAAAAGCTTGGACCTTCCTGAGACAGCATCGACTTGCTCTGTTTGGGTCTCGAGGTGGATCGGAACCCAGCACCAGAGATGGGGTACAAGTTGGGACCCGGCCACTCCCTCGAGGGCTCCTGGGGAGGCTGCCCTCAGCCCGCATCCCCGAGGCTCCCAAGTCCCAGGACGACAGATTCCAGGCGCCTTTGTAAGCATTTGGCCACCCTCGAAGGTGGGAAATACTATTATCCCCATTTTACAGTTTCACATTTTACTACGGTGCCCAAAGGACACATGGCCGGTGAGCGTTCAAGCCCGCATGGGAACACGGGCATCCTGGCTCCGAGGCCACGGGGCCGCCTGTTGCAGGACAGAAGGCTCTAGGGGCTGCCGTGTGGCACAGCGGGTGAAGCCGCCGTTTACAACACCCGCTCCCATAGCTGAGTGCCGGCTGGAGTCCTAGCTGCTTTGCTTCTTGCTACTGCATGTGGGAAGGCAGTGGAAGGTGACCCCAGCTGAGCCCCTGACATCCGTGTGAGAGGCCCGGATGGAGTTCCTGGCTCCTGGCTTTGACCTGGCCCAGACCTGGCTGCTGTGGCCATTTGTGAAGCAAACCAGTGGATGGAAAATCAATCTTCCCCCGCTATGCTCCGCCTTTCAGTTAAATAAATAAGTCTTTCCAAAATAATAACAATAAGAGTAGCGTGCCTTGAATACAGGGTTTGTGGAAGCACAGGTTGGGTGCCCCCCTCTGCACCCAGCCAGGAGGGGGCGGCGTCTTCCCCCAGCGCCCCTCTGCCTGCACCTGCTAAGCAGGGACTCCTGCTGCTTGCTGTTCCTGTCCTTGCTGGCATCCCGTGCACCTGCGGGTTTGGCTGGGGGCGGCCATCTCTGGTAGTGTCGTCCGGCACAGCCTAGCCCATCTACCCAGTGAGCTGCGGGTACGGCGGGGGAGCTGGGCGCCCCGCTGGTGCGGTCAGGCAGAACTGCTTCCAGGAAGTCAGGGAGGAGCGCGGGCCTAAGTGGGGACTCCAGAAAAAATCCAGCAGGGACGCCGTGGCCAGGTGTACACGCAGAATCCTCCTACGCCAGGGAATCGACCGGTTCTCCTCCGATCTCATCTTCTCCGTCAATTGCAAACAATCGTGCCTTCCTGGCAAGGCGGTTGCAAGATGTAAGTGAGAAAGCCTAGGTGGGGCTGGTGCCTAGCACAGGGCACCGCATACAGCAGGCTCCCCATAAGTGCTCACTCCCCTCTCTCTCAGTAGAAAAACGGGCCACACGGAAGGCCGATGACCGTCCGGTTCCGGGAATAGTGGAAGTGGTTCTGCTGATGTCATGGGAAGGAAAAACCTCACTTGGGAATGGACGCTTTCTGGGGAAGACAGCTCAGCTCGGCGTCTGGCCGCGGGGCGTGGGTGCCCCGGCTCGGGCTGCGCCGGGAGACGTTGGCAGCTGTTGATGTGGCCAGGGTAAGGGGCAGGGGAGGATTCCTGCTCGGGTCCCCATGTCTCCAGGCCACACGCACCTCCTGAGACTCCGGCTTTGGACTGAACGTGAACCCTGCAGTTTGGGAGTTTGTTTGCTTTGGGCAAATACCGACTTCCTGTTTCTTAGAAGACTGAGCAGAGAGCTTCCCCAGCTTCTGCGCCAGGCAGCGGTTCATAGCACACAACAGGAATGCGTGGGTAAACAGAGCGGAGACCCGGGAGGCCGCCCTCCCAGCCTCCCCGAGGAGGGACCCCCAGGGCGCTTTGGCTGCCCCAGCCCCCCTGGGTTTTAACGGAGTCCCAAGGGCAGTTTGTAGGACGGAGGCTTTGCCCACGCATGCTTGCCTCTGTACTGTGAGAGTCTCACTGGACCTCGGGCACTCAGCCCTGTCCCTCTGCCTCCCATCCCCCTAGGCAGCTCTTCCCACTCACCAGGGAGTCTGACTTCCTCTGTGTTCAAACAGCGTGCTAATCTCACTCCTGTTCCCAAGCCTTGTAAGTTGTCTTGTTTGTCTTCCCATCCTTCTTGTAGGTTCAATTCATACCTCGCCTCCTACAGGGAGTCCTCCAGGATTGTTCCCCTGAGCTGCCTGTTCACAACCCTGAGCACTCAGTGCTGTTCAGTGAAGTTCGTCTCATTTCCATAGCCCCAGATTGCAGATTGTCTGGTGGCAGGGGTTTTAAAAGAGCTTTTCATGCTTCATTTCATTTAAACTTTCACAACCTTTGTGAAGGAGGCACTTTCATTATCCGCATTTTACAAATGAGGAGACATGAAGAACACAGCCGAGATCACAGAATTGCTTGGTGGCAGAATGGGGCAAGGAGCCAGCGCCCACGCCAGTGCCTGCTCCCCTGGGCCCTGCAAGGCGTGGGCCGACTCTCCCACGGAGCAGCAGCAGCAGCACCTGGGAGGGAACGCGTTAGGAATACAGATTCCCGGCCCTGCCCCAGCCCTCCTGAATCCGACCCCGCCACGAGCTTTTGAAAGCCCTGCAGATGTTTTTCTCGTGCTCGCTGGTGTTTGAGACCAGAGACCAACGACTGGCAAACTTCTTTCCATTACAGACTATATAAAAAAGTTAGACTTTGTAGACACAAGGTCGAATTGAGGCTGTCATGTGGACAGCTACAGAGCAAGACAGAAAACACATTTCCACACCTTTTTTTATTGATGAAATTCAAAATACGACCATAAGTGCCAAAGTCTGATTTTTTTTCAATAATGCACATCTAATGAAGGGAAGAGGGACCTTCATCAGGAGGAGTATCGTTTTGCTTTCCGGGGTTCCCTGTCAGCAGACACGTGGTGAATGGCCATTTGTGAAAGAGTCCTCCTCCGGCGCCTGCGCAGAGCAGGTGACGGCTGGCGCTGGTAGGCGGGCATCTGTCACACGGGGGACGCGGGGCTCGCTGCTCGTCCAACGGAACCGCCGGCCGCTCTAAGCAACCCGAGTGGTGGTTGCACACCTCCGACCCAGCCCCCACCCCAGAACAGTTGCTCAGCCCAATTGACAGATTTGGCCAGGCGCTGCAGCCTCCCAGAGCTCTCCGCCAGGGCCTTGCTCGCCTCGCACAGCTCCCTGACAGGGGGACAGCTGTCCAGCCAGGTGGCAGAGCAGCTGCAGAAAGCCGCGGCCCCGCTCCTGCTGCCACCTGTGGCTTCTGTCCCTTCCTCCCCGGGCCCTGCCTGCACCTCTGTGGCCTGCTTGCTTCCATCCAGCAAGGCGGGTGTCTGGAGAGGAGACCGTCTCCCCACCCCGCGGTCCTCGGCCAGGCTTTTGCAGCACCTGTCTGTACTTGTGGCTGAATGGGAGGCCGTGGGGAGCTGAGATACAGAAGTTGCAAGACGCTAAAGACCTCCGCTGCTCCCTTAAAAAGATGTGTAAAAGTCACCAACGGTGGTGCACTCGTCCCCCAAGTCCTCACTCCCAGCGCTCACGAATGTGACTTGACTAGGACGTGACCAAGTTAAGACGAGGTCTCGCTGGCCCCGGGTGGAGCCGAATCCAGTGATTGGTGTCCTTAGAAGATCAAGGAAATCTGGACCCAGAGACCCACGGGACACAGAGAGAAAGCCGTATGGAGACGGAGGCAGACACTGAAGCGGCGCATCCGCAAGCCGAGGCATGCCGAAGACTGCCCGCGCCCCCCGGAGCTGGGAGGGCCCTGGGCCAGGGGCTCCAACACAGCTCTCAGAAGGAGCCGGCATAGCCCACCTCAGGGCTGCTCCCTGGCCTCCAGAGCTGGGAGAGCCCTTGTCTCCGCTGGGCTCCTCCAATCAGGAAAGGTGGTCATTAAGAAAAAAAGGGCAATGAAATGCAAATGGTAATCCCTGTTCGCCTTTGGCAAAGACCGGAGGTTGGAAAGCAAGGGGCCCACCATCTGGAACAGAACAGCCGCAAAGCGGACCCCCAAGATGCTGAAGAAGAGCCTGGAACGCTCCCGGACGGACGAGCAGCCAAAGTGAGAGCAGACCCCAGCCCGCTTCTCAGCCACCCCCGCACCTTAGAATCATCTGGGGGACATTTTCTTTAGGTCCCACCCCAGGCAGACGGAACAAACCAGGAGAGGCCGCCTAGGGTGGCAGGAAAGTTAAATTTCCTTTCACTGGTCTTTGCTTTGAGAAACTTCTGAACCATTCCCCCTTGCCCTTTGACCCCAAATCCCTCGCGGCAGCAGAGGCAACTGCAGAACTCTGCCTCCGCCTTCTGCTTCTCTCAGTCGCTCCTCCCCTGCCCTCCTTCAAGCCCAGCCCCCAGACTCAGAGACCCCCGCCCTTTCGCCAGCACCTGCACAATGCTCCCTTCCAGGAAACCAGATCCACGTATGTTAGAATCACGCCAGGGCGGGGAGAAGGCAAGCACAAAGCACAAGAAGGGCGAATTTCTTGAAAAAGATTGATTTATTTATTTGAAAGGCAGGGTGACAGAGAGAGAGAAAGGGAAATCTTCCATCTGCTAGTTCACTCCTCAAGTGCCCACAACACCCATGGCTGAGCCAGGCCAAAGCCAGGGGCCCGGACCTCCATCCAGATCTCCCCACATAGGTGGTCGGGGCCACAGGACTCAAGCCATCTTCTACTGTGTCCCAGAACGCATTAGCAGGAAGGGGACGAGAAGTGCGCGGTAGCCAGGACTGAAACCGGGCACCGGAACACGGGATGCAGCTGTCCCAAGGTGGCTGCACCTGCTCCAATTCTCCTCCCGTTCAGTGACCAGCCCTGCTCCGGAAGCCAAGCAAAGGGAAATGTGCTTATGCCAGTGTGACAAGTGAGCGCCTCCGTGTCTCCGCTGGGGCTGGCAGGGCGTTTATAGGGGAGGGGGGAATCTATACAGTTGAATGCCAAGGCTCCTTTAGCAAAATTAACAAAGTGCCTTCTAGGTGCCAAGCTCACCACCAAGTCTAAGGTAGTGTCTAGGCCAGCACAAAGCCAGGCTGGCATCATGGAGGGCAGGGGGCAGGTGGGCCTGGGAGGTTGCCCAGGGAAGGCAGACCCGAGCCCAGCTCTCTCCAACTCAGCCCTTGCCTTCCAGCCCCTGGTTCTGTTCCTGCTCCTTTGCCCTGCCCTGCCAGCCCACTCCCCAGCGACCTTCCCCCAGTCTGCACGGGTCTGACTTTCTCCTTCCCCTCTGCCATGCCTCAGCAAAAACCCATCCTCAGAGTGTCCTTGGCTCCCCTCGCAAAGGACGCCCAGTCCCAACATGTTCTGTGTCTGTTTCTTGTTCATTTCTTTCTTCTTACTACAGCGTCTTCATTTATTTCATGTAGCTGTCCCTTTCGACTGATTTGTGTCTGTCTCCCCACTTGAAATATAGACTCTATAGAATCAGGTCCATGTCCCTGTTTCGCCCTACCTGACACATGGTTGGTGCCCTTCAAATACTTGCTGACCGAATGAATGGATGTGACAATACGAGTCTGCATGCTACCCCTGAGGTTATCAGACCTTTAAACAGTCCAAGAACCTGGTGCAGTTCTAGATGCTTTATAATGACAAAGGCATTTCCTAACGCTTGAGCAGGGTCTTGGAAGGCAAATAGAGTTTTCCAGGCAGGGAGAGAGGTGGCGGTGTTCCTGGCCCGGAAGTGTGGAAACACCCGGCGCACTCAGGAGCTGACAGCAGGTACGGAAGCTAGCGCAGTAGAGCAGTGGAAGCCATCAGAGGCGAGCTGGAGAGGAAAATGCAGAAGCAGCAGCGAGAGGTTTGGGGAAGCAAAGCCCGACGTCCTCCCGGTGAGGAATCCTCCCTGCAAGAGGTCTGCAGATGCCCGTGGGATGTCGCAGCTCTGCCGGGGCCTCTGACAGCCCTCCGGGCTTGGCTGCCTCCCTGTGCTTTATGGGAACGTTCCTCCCCCAGCAGAGCCACTCGCCAACATCTGCTGTGATAGGTAACTTCTGGAGTCCCCTAGACTGGGCCATGAGGTGCCCAGGTCTGGCTCTGGGTGTGTCTGGGAGGCTGAGCTCACCACTGGAATGGGCAGACTGGGTACAGCAGGTGCCCTCTCCCCAGCGGGCATCCGCCTGTCCAATCCGCTGAGAGCCTAGCCCAGGGGAAGCAATTGACTCTGGGAGTAATGGGGAGGTGTCCGTGCCTGGGGCTGGGGACTGAAGCCATCTAGGTCGTGCTTCTCAGGCCGGGGGACGAGGCCGGGACTCAGCACCGGCTCTCTGGGGACCCAGCTTGCAGCCAGGACTCGCCAGCCCCCATAATGAGCTGAGCCGATTCCTTCTGTCTCACTGTCTCTGACAAATGCAGACTCACGCAAACGTTCCTCAGATCTTGACCTTGTGGTGAGGGGGAGAAGGCAGTGGGAACAACTTCAGGGGCTCAGAGGAAGGAGGGAGGAGCAGCGTGGGAGCAGAGACAGGGCGGGCAAGCGAGAGCTGCTCACGGGGCTCCCGCTCAGTGGCTGGAGGCAGGTCCCAAACCACCAGGGGCAGGCGGAGCCAAGTGGCCTCCCCTGTCCCCACCCCATCACAAAGACAAAAGCGGGGCTCCCAGCCATGGCTGGGGTTCCAACAGGAAGTGCCCCTCCCTGGGTTTCTTAGCAACGTCCTGTGAAAGCTCACCCTCCACACTCCCCAACCCCCCCACAAGACAAGGCTTCCGGTGAGGGGCATCCCCGCCATTCGCTGATGTTCGGCCGTCTCCCAGCTGCCTTGAGCACGTGGGGCTGGGCTGACAAGCAAGGGTCCCAGTGGGCACGGAAGGGACAAGCAGGAGGCGCTGAGATTTGGGTGGGTCAGCGCCGTCCGACTCAGCTGCCGCGCCTCGGGCAGCTCTCTCCTGCTGAGGCTCCGGTGGCCGCCCTGTGAGACACGGTGTCCTTGAAGACCCCTGTGAAACTGCAGTCGAATGGCTGGCTCAGGAGGCGACCACCCCTCTTTTGCATCCGGGACCTGGAACGGCAGATCCCATGGCTTGTCTGAGCGGTCCTGTCTGTCTTAAGGAGGGCCATGGAAAATCATCCCAACAAAAACGTGAGCCAGAAACAGACCGTTCACTCCAAAGGGTCTACCTTCCCTGAAGGACCCGGAAGTCATCAGGCTCTGAGAACACGGATTTGAAAAACACATACACAGTGGTGTAGTGGATAAGCCAGAGCCTGCGTGCCGGTTCGAATCCCAGCTGCACCACTTCTGATCCTGCTCTCTGCTAATGTGCCTGGGAAAGCACTGGAAGATGGCCCAACTACTTGGGCCCCTGCACCCACGTGGGAGACCCGGATGAAGCCCCAGGCTCCTGGCTTTGGTCTTGTCCAGCTCTGGCCGTTGCAGCCACTTGGGGAGTGAACCAGCAAATGGAAGACCTCTCTGTCTCTCCCTCTCTGTAACTCTGCCTTTCAAATATATAAAAAAATTTTTTAAAAAGAAAAATACACATACAAGAGGGGACTTTAAAAGTTCATGGAGAATGTGCATAATCTTTTAGCTTCATTCTCCTGCAAATATTTCAAAGCTCCTTCATATTGTTCAGCAGCTAAGACTCCACACATAGCAGTTAAAGCCCGTGTCACGTATCAGAGTGCCTGGGTTCAAGTCCCAGCTCCACTCTCTGCTTCAGCTTCCTAATCATGAAGACCCTGGGAGGCTCAATTGGGTCCCCGCCACCCTTGTGGGAGACCCAGATTGAATTCCTGGCTCCTGGCCCCAGCACCAACTGCCATGAGCATTTGGGGAGTGAACCAGCAGATGAGATCTCTCTCTCTCTCTCTCCTCTCTCTTTCTTTCAAATAAATAAATAATAATCTTAACAAGAGTACCAGATGGAGAGTCAGTAGACTTGGGTCTCAAGTCTGTTCAGTTCTGGTTCCCGCTCACTGGATCCACTTTAAGCAATTAATTGTGTGCAAACATGTGGCGAACGAGGCTCATGACCCTTCCTACGGTAGCTTAAAGATGGCCTCCAGTTCTCTGCTTCTCCCACACTGAGTGAGGTGGTCTGCTTCCCTCCCCTCAGATGCGAGCCAGCCTGCATGAACAGGATGCAAAGGCAATGACATCGTTATCAGCCGTGGGCGGGGCCCGTGGAGTCTGGCACTCCCATGGTGGTGGTGGCGGTCTCTGCGGGTGCTGCATCTCAGCCACTCCCTCTCAGACCCCCACGCAGCGACCCGACAAGCATGAGGCCCCATGGAGAGAACCGGCCGCAAACAGCCTGGCTGAGCTCCCGGCCACACTCGGCCTCACCTGGCAGCGTGTGAATGCGCTGCCCTAGACGCACAGGTGTTAACTTGGGGATCTGCTGCACAGTCATAGACCGTGGCGCACCTGCCTTGCAAAGCAAGAGGCTACTATGTGAGATCGTCAAGCTCACAGCAAAGCACCTCATAAACCATAACGCGCTCCACAAACACAAAGGCTCATTGTTGGCATTGTGAGTCCCTGCGCTGACTTCCCTTCCACCCAAACGTGGGCCCAGCTCCGCGCCCTGGCTGCAGCCTACTGCAACTGTCTGCCTTGGCTCTGAGCCTGAGCTCTCGGATTTTCCAGGTAAGCTTCTAAAGGTGGCCCAGACCTCTGAGGACTCCCAGGAGCTCCTGGGGCTGCGTAGCTGATGCCCTTGACCTGTCTGCCTGCCCTCTTGGGCCTACCTCTGCTCACGTTTCCGGATACCCACATGCACCTCGACAGAGGTGCCCGCTTGTGCCCTCAGCACGGGGTGCGCTCCCTTGTCCCTTGTCAGAGCTGTGCACGAGCTTCCTGTGGGCGAGTGCTTGCTATCACGGGGAACCACAGAGCCCCGCATGCAGCGGACGCCCACCAGGCAGGAGCCTGGCGATGCCCCCAGTCAGCTGGCTGCACTTCCTCCCCTGCCCCTCCGTAAACCCACTGCTTGAGGATTCCGCAGCTAATTCTTCAACAGGCCCAGGCCCTCTCCCTCAGATTCCTGCCTTTTTCAATATTCCCAGCATGCATCAGGAGGCAGTGCTGATGGCACACTTTTTTTTTTTTTTTTAATCTATTCAGTTGTGCGGATTTCCTGGTCTTGTAGAGTAGAAACGATGGAAGGGAGCTTTGATCTAAAATCCGGCTCTTCAGACGAGCGCTCGTCAATGATCTCCAGGTCTCCCACAGGACTGATGTTTGTCCCCTGTGCCCCCACTCGTCAACCAGTGCCGATGGAAGACAATGCAGCGCCCGTGCGAGGTAAGACTGCTGCAGGGGACACTGCGTGTGGCACGGCCGGTCCACAACATTCTCACTATCTGTGCTGCCTTCTGGGGGCTGGGACCCACAGCGGGCTGGAGTCCCACAGACATCATTCCCCAGGCCAATGCACTGGCAGGAGACCGGAACGAGGGGAGAAGGCAGAGGGCTTCATTTGGCTTGCTGCTACCATTGGCGGCAGCCGCAGGTGCAGGCAAAGGGCGCTCCTGGCTTCCTGGCCTGCCGTGGCAGCCTCTTAGCAGCCCCGTGCTATGGGCTCTGGCTCCCGCGGCAGCACTGCCATGGTCAAGGTCTCCATAAGTCCAGGCCCCTGCAGTCCCAGCAAGAACAGATTCTGGCTTCTTGTAAAGTGCTAGCAGCAGCGAGACCGGCGGCAGGCACAGCAGCGGTTCTGAGTTCGGAATGCTGTTCTGTCTCCTCTGCAGTCAGCACCTAGGGGTGGCAGGGACCCCCTCCATTCCTCATGCCTAGGTAAGCTCATTGTCCTCTTGTTTTCTTCTCCTGTGACCCTTCTGACCCCTGTCCAATAAACAAACCCCTGCCATGAATTCCCTCTGCTTGACACACCTGGAGTGGCTTTTCTTTTCTTCTTTAAACCTGGCTGCTACTCAGTAGGCCAGCACCTCTGGAAAACACTGTCCACTGTCCACTCAGTATCCACTCCCCTCCCTGTCTGGTAAATGCAACTCCAGTTGTGATTAGATTAACAACGTTTCCAGATAAATACTCACTTTCCCAGTCTCCTTTGCAATCAGAGAGAGACCATGTGGCAGCTTTAGCCAATGAAACACAGAAAGTTTCCTGAGATTTCACGGAAGGTTTTTTGTCTTCCTGACAAGATGAACAGACAGTATGGGTGCTCTTTCTCCATCTTCCTCTCTGCCTTGAGTGCAGATGCGATGTCTGGACCTGCAGCAGCCTTCTTGCATCCCAGGGTCCACAAGCATGAGGACAAAAGGCAATACTCTAGAGATGATATAGTAGAAAGAGCAGAGCCCACGAGAAGAGTCCATGCCCACGTGGTGGAGCAGCTAAATTAACTGCAGCAACCCTAGGATCCAGGCCCTGGGTCCTCCCTAACCCCAGGGTCGACGCTTCAACCCCATCCTGTGGCAGCCGTGCACCCTGGAGCTTCCCCAGTTCTTTTCCGTAAATTCTGCTTTAATTTGAACGCTGCAAAGTGGCCTGCAGCTCCTGCACACGCACTCAGACAGGCCTTCCTCAAAGAGGGGGAGGGGGCAGATTCCGCACTTGAATAAAGGAATATGCCCACAAACAGGGGAGCCCACGGGAGACCGCGTCCCAACCCAAACTGAACGGAGCAGCCTGCGTTACCCTCTGTAAAAGCTCCCCACACAATTCTCATTAGAGCCCCCGAGATAAGGGGGAGTAGGGCAGAGACAGATTATTTGGGTCACGGCCAATAACGCAATATCGCAAATCCTTCCCTCTCACCCTACTCCTTGCTTGCCTTTATTTCTGTCTGTCTGTCTTTTTTTTTTTTTTTAAACCAAAATTGGCTTTGAAGGCGCATCTTCCCGTAGAAGCAGGTTGATGGCCCCTGCTGACCGCGGTCTCTCTTGGCAGCAGGTCTAGCGTGCTGGGTCCCCTGTCTCGCTGAGCCTCTCTCCCCGGGAGCCCTCCCACCGCCTGGCCCTGCTTTAATTAAGTGGACATCTCGTTCCCGCAGAGGTTGTACAGCTGCTGTGTTCTGCTAGGATCTCGAAGTCAAATTAGAATTTTTCAACTCCTTAGCGTTTATTTGCTGAGTTCCCTGCTATCTTGCGGGAATCGCACCCCTCACCCCACCCCCACCCCAGTTCTTTAGGAAGCCTGGCCGAGAGGCAAGGAGGAGGGGTCGCGCCCTGGAGCCCATCACTGTCACGTGCTCGAGCACCCTATTTGCGAAGAAAGGGAGGCAATGAGGAGAAACCTCATTTCTCTCCTTCGATTTGTTTTTTAATCAAATCAAATTCTTAATTACATTTGGCTGGAATGAAATTATGCCTCTGAAGAGCTTCCAGATGGAGCTCGGGAAGTGACTTGAGCTGAACTGTGCAGCCATGTGGGTCAGTGGCCGCAGCCGCCGTTCTCTCCTGAACGGGCTGCCGGCCTGGGGGCTCGGCCATGAGAGGCAGAGGGCACTTCTCCCCCAGCTCCCCCTGCAAACGTGGCTGGGACACTCTGTTCCCAGGTGGAAGGCATGGCCTTGTGCAGCTTGTGGGAGTTCTTATCCTGCAGGTGGGGGCTCCAAGCTGACCTGCGCTCCCCAGGGTAGCAGGAGGCAGGGCGTCACCCCCCAGCCAACCTCCTTCATAGGATTATTGCAAACAATGGATCGCATGGTTTCCACGACTGCCAATCCTTTCCTTATTCTCCCAAGAGAGAACCTTGCCCGAAGAAGCTCGGTTTGATGATCCTGTTCTCAAGGTTTGCGCAGCGGGCAGGCATGCACCCATTGTGTTGGAGAGATGCAGTTCACACCCCTGGCCAGCTTCCGTGCCCAGCGTCCTCAAGTTCTGCTGTCCTCAGCCTGCTGGGTGCTTTGCTGCAGAGTGTCCTCTCTCCTCTCGGGCTGCGTCGTCTGTGCCCATCCAGCCCAGTCTCCTAGAAATGAGTTCTTCCTATAAAGCAAACACAAGCCCAGCAAGAGGCAGGCAATGGACGTCGGCTGTAGGAGCCCAGGTGGGACACTCAGGGATTCCTCCAGACTCCATCCCAGGCCCAGTGGACAGGAAAGGGGAGGGAAGGCAGGAGGAGAGCAGACCTGCTCGTGTAGGGCAGCGCAAGCTCAGATGTAACCACTGGATTTCTGGGATGTGATGAACGACATGCCCAAGCCATGTGGTCCAGTGCACCCGGCACACAGTGCAGAGCCCAGCAGGCAGAGAAAACAGCAGCTGCTACAGAAGCTTCCAGAGCCGGGCCGCCCATGTCCTGATACACACTGGCCATTCTGCCCCCATGCCACCCCCACCACGAGCACATGTGGGATTCCCAGAGGGGGCTGGCATTGGGTGAATTTCTAGGACAGGTCCCTTCTATGTTCTCAGGGGCTTAGGCCAAAGTCCCCAGGCGTGGCTCGCCTGCCCCTGAGTCCCAGCCGTCCCAGGAGGAGCCGACGTCAGAGGCTGCTCCGTTTGCAGCTTCTGGAAGAAGGCAAGATTCTCCCTTTCCCTTCTTCATGGCCCAGCTCTCACATTTGCTGAAATGTTGTGAACGCCATGCTTCTTAACATGATGAGAAGTCCAACAGAGACGCCGCACGCGGGCACAGCCACGTTGGGGTTTGCTGTTCATCTTTGGGCTGAATGCGCTGACTTCTGAGAAGCCGTGCGTACGTATGTATGGGTCCTCATGCTTTATTGCAGGCTGCTGCGGAAGGTAACGCAGATTGGCTTACTTGGTGCTCATCACCAATCACACTCCTCCTTACCTTCCTAACACAGAGGCTGACAACTGAAGCACTCAGCTCTCCCAGTCCGCTTCCAGCCAGAAACCGCCACGCTCTGGCCAAGGAGTTGTCGGTGGGAACCACAGGGAGGCACCTCTTTTTTCCAAACAAAAAGAAAAGGCCTCCCAAGGAGAAGGCTTTGGCATTCCCCTTCTTCCTGCCTGGAAGCAGTCTTACAAACAGGAAGCTCAATGCTGCACGCTAAGAATGACGGGATAGACAAGGAGAGAGAGAGAGAGAGACAAAGGAACTGACAGCGTCCTGGAGCAGCTGTGCCAGCCCCAGGCTGCCCGCCTCCACACTTCTTGTTACTTGAGAAAAATAAAATCCAACTCAGCAGTTCAAGTCTCTCGGATTTGGACTTTCTGTTATTCAGAGCAAAACTCATTCCTAAATTATATAAATATGATCCCACAAAGATTCTGAAGAGCCAGGGTATTTCTGGCCCTAAAGAATCACAAGTGCATGTATTAGGACCTGGATTTTTGTTGTTGTTGTTGTTTGTTTGTTTGTTTGGGGGGGCACAAGGATTGTGCAAAGGAAGAGTTCACAATCAGCCACAAACCCAGAGCGGGGGTCACAGCTGCTGGATTGTGTTGCTTGCGTTACGGACTTCCTATTTCTTTGTGTTTGGGGATTTTTTTTTTTTTTTCAGAATTTGATATTTAGAAGGCTGGATGAGACTCAAGTCTCCTGACATAAAAACATGAATGGTTTCACTTCTCAAACATTTCAGTTGAATGTTTGCCAAAGTTTTTATCTCAGGGAAACTATTTGCTGAGGTTCTGATATTATGTAAAATACTGAAGCAAGACTCCCCCCAGGGGATAGTACTATTTAGTTTTATATTTCTTCTGATGCCTCCAATAAATCATGAACTTCTTCAGAGATGTCAGAGGGCAGCCTGTCTCTTGCACTGCAAATGACAAGCCATGAATTATGCACACAAATCTCTCGCAGGGAAGCTCCCAGACCAAACAGCCCATTGCCTTCAGGCCTGGCTTGCCTTGATCAGTGTGTGGCAGTAGAGCCTGGCTTCTGATCGGTGCTGGTGAGCCCTGGGCTGGGCAATCACGGTGCATCCCCGGGGACAGGCAGACCCTCATGGCATCGGGAGCACCAAGAGGTGGCTGCAACTGCCAGAAGAATGAAGCCAAAGAACTCCCGAGAAGCAGCCTATGGGTTCCAACCCTTTCAGCTGGACTCAACGCCCCTGCAAGACGATCTTGGTCTCCGGTATTTCCTAAACTAGTGCCCCGGCCTTAATAAAGAGCTGATGCAAATTGATTGTGTGGAAGGATGGACATGTGGATGGAGGGAGGGATGGAGGGAGGGATGGAGGGAGGGATGGAGGGAGGGAGGGTAGGAGGGCGGGATGAGCTGCCACAGAAACACTATTGGCAGAAATCAGATAAGCAGTCTAGAAATCATAATGAATAGAAACAGTAGCAAATAAAAGCTTGTTTGCCAAGTCATATGCCCAAAGAAACTTCCTGGGGACGAATGGCAAGTGGAGAAGAGACTCATCTTGCTCATCATGGAGGCACCAGAATGACTTCTCTGTCCTCTCAGACTGCAGCACCTCGCAAGTCCAAGGCCATGAAGATGGACTGCAGTCAGTCTGCCAAGCCTAAATTCTCATGAGAGGGATTCTGATGAGGCCAGCTCCTATCAGAAAACCACTCACGATTCCATCAGCCACAGTCAGAAGTGTCTGGGTGGGTTAGAAAGGGCACTAAACCAGGCTAAGAAACAAACCCACACCGGAAAGCTGCCTCAAGACGCACCTTGTCCAGCTCTGACGTCACAGGTGCTCTGATTTCAAACCAAAGGTCTGTTTTTCGTTGTTGTTGTTTTGTTTGTTTGTTTTCTGTATCCCCACACTGGCCTACTACAGCCAGACATATCCAAAATCGAGGGGTGCCCCTTCAGCAAACACCTTGGGATTTCTTCATCGCCATCAACATCAGCTCTCTCCTGCTGGCTAACATTTCAAAGTTAATCTCAAGGTCTCCCTTTCTTTAATGCTTTCCCCCTAACATTCTGCCCAGACAATAGTCAGTCTCTCGGCTTCATTACCTTTTCCATCCTGAAGGAGCCACTGTGGTTCAAAATGCAACAGTGACTGCCACCACTTGTCAACCAAAGAGCCAGCCGGAGAAACCTCCCTGCTACCCATAATGCTTGAGTAAAGTTGGGTGATGGAACATTAACTAAGCTACCTTGGACTGAATCAAGAAAATTGTAGGAGCAATTGTTGATACTAGAATAAAAATGAACTCTATTACAGAGAAAGGACAAACCAATCAAGTAGTTTTTGAAAGTCAAAGGAGGGGCCGGCACTGTGGCATAGTAGGTAAAGCAGCCACCTGCAATGCCAACATCCCATATGGGCACCAGTTCAAGTCCCAGCTGCTTCATGTCCAGTCCAGCTCTCTGCTGTGGCCTAGGAAAGCAGTAGAAGATGACCCAAGTCCTTGGGCCCCTGCATCTGTGTGGGAGACCAGGAAGAAGCTCCTGGCTCCTGGCTTCGGATCGGCGCAGTTCCGGATGCGGTGGCCAACTGGGGAGTGAACCAGCCTAGGAAGACCTCTCTCTCTCTCTCTCTCTCTCTCTCTCTCTACCTCTCCTTCCCTATGTAACTCTAACTTCCAAATAAATATATAAATCTTTAAAAAAAAAGAAAAGAAAAGAAA
Source organism: Oryctolagus cuniculus (assembly GCF_964237555.1). Taxonomy (NCBI): domain Eukaryota; kingdom Metazoa; phylum Chordata; class Mammalia; order Lagomorpha; family Leporidae; genus Oryctolagus; species Oryctolagus cuniculus. The sequence goes on along the minus strand of NC_091445.1, from coordinate 82,442,744 downwards.
GAAAGAAAGTCACAGGAGAGGGCCAGCATTGTGGCCCTGCTGGGTGAAATGGCTGTGGGCAAAGCCAGCATCCCCTAGGAGCCCCATTCAAGTTCCTGCTGCTCTACTTCTGTCCCAGCTCCCTGCGAATGCTCCTGGGAAAGCAACAGAAGATGGCCCAAGTGCCTGAACTCCTGCCCCCATGTGGGAGACCGGGTAGAAGTTCAGTCTGGCCCAGCTGCGGCCACATGCGGAGCAAATCAGTGGATGGAAGATTCTCTCTCTCTCTCTTTCTCTCTCCGTGTGTGTGTGGGGGGGGGGGTCCATCTCTTTCTCTGTCACTCTGCCTTTCAAATAAATAAATCTATCTTTTAAAAAAAGTCAAGGCATTGGGTTTGGTCTATTTAATTAAACATGAACAGATGAAACAATTGGAAAGGAGAGGCAAGGGAAGAAAGAGGGCAGGACTGAGTCAGTACTCAGTGGCAGGGACAACTCACTGAAGATGTGAGGGAAATGGAAAAGAAACCACCACGACCCAGGAAAATCTCAAGCACAAAAACAAACAGAAAAGAGAGGACGATCGCATGGGTCTCCCCAGTAGCACGCAGGCAGATATTTCACAACTCCCCGAGAAAGGCCTGAATGTGCACCAGTTTCCATGGTGACAATTGGCCACCCCAGCCGCTTGCATACCGTCCTCACCTCACTGAGCTAGGAACCGGACCAGGTGCTCGCACCAGCAGATCCGGTTCTCACCCTCCACCAGCCATTGCCAACCTCCCTGCTCTCGGGGGTCCTAGAATGGAAGGAGCTGCAGTTGACCCAAATTAGAACCCTTCCCAGTGAAAAGCCCCTTGCCTCAGCCAAATGAAAGGACCCGGAGGTCTTTGTTATTAATAAAACACGCCCCTCCCAAGATCAAACATCTCTTTGATCTTGCCATAAATCAATTTGTAATCTAGTATGCATTGGAAGAAATGTACTTTGAAAAGGGCTCTTAAAGAAGAGAGGAAAGGAGCCGGGGCTGGGGCTGGATTTGGCGGATGGGGAGTGCAGGTGGGGAAGAGGCAGCCGCAGGCAGAGGTCTAGACTGAGACCCCAAGACGGGGAGTCAGGGGCAGGGGTGTCGTTGGTGTGCAGGGCTAGTAGCGTGAGCTCCGGTAATGTCTCCGGGGCAGCCTGCTCTGGGCCACCCGCGCCTTTGCAGTGTCCTCTGGCCGCAGAGGGACTGTGTCAGAGCTGTTCATGGTGGACATTGCTCTGGAAGCCGCGTGTCCTTGGATGGGGCGTGGGCTGTGCGTGGGTGTGCGCGAGGGGGGTGCGCACGTGCGTGTTGAGGGTGTGGTGGGGATGAACGTGATGAGACCATTAGTGAAGAAGCAAACCAGAAACTGTGGCAAAGTCATGGGATCTAGGACTTAAGGGAGGTGGCCGGAGGATAAAAAGAAAGTGGTGACTCCAGAGACTTTGGTCAAACAAAGAGGTAAATATTATTTCTAGAGACACAACATCTTTGCGGGGGAGGTTCAAGAGCGAGCTCCCTTGGAGGCAGCACTGTGGTTTCTAGTAGATGCGTCGTGAGGCTCCATTCCCAGATGCCCCCCCACCCCACCCCCCGCCACCGTGTCCCTCCCCTGCCCTGTCCCATCCCTCACTCCCACACGTGGTAGGGTCATTGCATCCGCTCAGGGCTGGCCCTTTTGACTCAGGCCATGGGGAAACCTCACAGCGGGACATGCTTTGCTCTTCTGAACGAACTCAGGAAACCTCCTTCGACACTTCGGCTCACCAGCTATCTTTGCAAGCTTAGTTACAAATTTTAGTTTAATTTTAAAAATAGGAAATAAAATTGTATCATTCACAAGTCCCAAAAGAGGAAAAATTATACAGTACCTGTTTCTCTCCTACCTGCATCCCGCACCTGTGCGCGTCCCGCCTGACCCCCCACTTCGGCTACGTGTGCTGGGTTTCTTGTCTGCTCTGTAATCCTGACCACTTACCTCTCCATTTGACTGACGTCTCACAAATCCACAGCTTGCTTTCCCTTCCTTTGCCGCCTCTCTCAAACCCAAAGCCTCATGTCTCTCTATTCTCTCTTTGCCAGCATCCCTCTCACTTTCACCTCCTCCAACACGCACGTGCGCACCCCCCTCGCGCACACCCACGCACAGCCCACGCCCCATCCAAGGACACGCGGCTTCCAGAGCAATGTCCACCACGAACAGCTCTGACACAGTCCCTCTGCGGCCAGAGGACACTGCAAAGGCGCGGGTGGCCCAGAGCAGGCTGCCCCGGAGACATTCCCGGAGCTCACGCCTCTAGCCCTGCACACCAGCAACACCCCTGCCCCTGACTCCCCGTCTTGGGGTCTCAGTCTAGACCTCTGCCTGCGGCTGCCTCTTCCCCACCTGCACTCCCCATCCACCAAATCCAGCCCAGGCCCAGCTCTTTCGTGTCAACAGGGATTTCCTGTTATTTAAGAACTGGTTTAAATATATATATATATAGAGAGAGAGAGAGAGAGAGAGAGAGAAAGGCAGAGTGACAGAGGGAGAGGCAGAGAGACATACCAAGAGACATACTGACAGATCTTGCCCACATGTTCCCAGCAGCCAAGGCTTGGCCAAGGCAGAGCCAGGAGCCAGGAAGTCTACTTGGGTTTCCCATACCGGGTGGGGCAGGAGCCCAATGACTCGGGCCACCTTCCGTTGCCTCCAGGTGCATTATCAGGGAGCTGAATCCGAAGTGGAGCCGCCAAGACTCCAACCGGCGCTCCAGTATGGGATCTGGGCACCCCAGGAGGCAGATTAACCGCTTTGCCACGACATCTGTCCCTCCAAGAGCTCTTTGCAAAGTCAGCCTTGCACATTTCCTGGGAAGTTGGCTGCATGGCAGCTTCCTTAAGTTAAGCATTATCTGCTGTGATAGGGCGCAGAGGGCCCCCTGACTAAGCACCTATTTAGCTTAGTACATTTTGAAAGTGCAAGGCAGAAACTGCTAGCTGTCCCCTCGTACCCAAACTCCACTGCTTGCTTCCAGGGAAAGAAAACCTGTGGCCTCCCGATGACCCTTACACCTCCTGCCTCCCCCAGTTCACACTGGCCTGGCGCCTAAGTGCTGGCCCACAGGAAGTGAACCAAAAGGCAAGTGCAGTTCCAGGTTTTTCCCTTAAAAGGAGGAGTGCCCTCCTCCTCCCCCTCCTCCTCCTCCTCCCCCTCCTCCTCCTCCTCCCCCTCCCCCTCCCCCCTCCTCCTCCTCCTCCTCCTCCTCCTCCCCCTCCTCCTCCTCTTCTGTGGCTGGAAGGCAGCTGTGCTGGCCTCCATGCTGGTCCCGGCAAAGGTGAGCAAAGCACCCTGTCAGTACAGAGAACGAGGAGGCAGGCAGCGCGTCCCACGTTACACGGAGCTGCCTTTCCAGCCAGCCGCGCACAGGAGGGCAACGCAGGTCCCCTGTTCTCGAGCCACTGGGACTTTGGGTCTGCCACACACCTGCGTTTATCAACAAGGTGCTTACTGTCTGTTTCCTGAATTCACAGGTAGATGGATTCAAAGTTTGTACAGGAAATAGGAAAGCAGAGGATCCTCTTCACAGGTTCAGATTTAAGTTTTGGGCAACTGCACCTCACACGACCACCCACAGAGCTCCCCCCCACCCAGAGCAGTCGTTAGAAACTTCAGGAGCCAGGACTTCAATGAGGAAGGGCACTTATCGGAGATCAAACATGCCCCAGTCGTGCCAGACGTCAAGTTCATGGAGGGCCCTGGCCAATTTTCTCTTTGCTGGGAGAATTTGCTGCATTGGGGCAGCCAATGAAAGATAGCCATTCACAGAGCAGGGTGAGCAGGTGCACCTGCGGAAGGGGCTAGCGAATGTTCTTGCAAACATTCCCAAAACCCACAGTGCCCTTGCACCGCCTTCTGTATGTAATGTTCTCATTTTATTAAAAGAATTATTGATTTATTTGAAGGAGAGAGAGAGTCCATTGGCTGGTTCACTCCCCAGATGGTTCCAATGGTCAGGGCTGGGTCAGGCCGAAACCACGAATTCCATCCAGATCTCCCACGGAGGTGGAGGGGCCCAAGCCCTTGAACCATCCTTTGCTGCCTTCCCAGGAGCGTGAGCAGGGGGAGCTGGATTGGACATGGAGCCACCGGGATTCACACTTGCTCTCCAATACGAGATGCCGGCGCTGCAGGTGGCAGCTCAGCTGGCTGCACCACGACACCCACCCTGTTCTAAGTTTCTAAAGTGACAGCATCCCTGGGGAGTGTGAGCACCACACTGGCGAGCAGTGCTTCTTCCTCGATGAATTCTGCGGGCTACCCTGCCCTACCGCACAGCCAGGCTCCGTGCAACTGAACAGGCCTCCCTGGCTGCCTTCTCTCCTAACCACTGGGCTGGCATCACGCTACTTACAGGAACTGCACGCCACATGCGAGTGAAACAGGAGATACAGGAAATGAGCCCGCTCCCGGGCTGGAGGGAGGGCTCCTCGTTCAGCAGAAGCGAACAAAACAGGAGCAGCACACATGGCGCCCGAGCCCTTGGCACACTACACAAAGCAAGGCTGTGTCCGCCCCCTCTGGAGATGGTGTTGGGCTGCATTCTGAAAGCCCAGCTTCTCTGCTTTTCCTCTAAGCTTGAAGCCTTGAGAACTCAAAGTTGTGCACACATGTGTGTGTGTGTGTGCACGTGCCCATGCGTGCTTGTGTGTGTGCATGCACATTCCTAACATGGCTGTGGATCAAACAGACTGAGGATCTGTAGACAGTTAAGAGACCAAGTGGGCTCCCAGCCGACTCTGCCTGCTCTGCGAAGTCCACATGGGAGGTCCGGGAAGTGGCCCTGACTCAGCAGCTCCAACCACACACTCAGCCCAGCCGGGCCAGAGCCCCACTTGCCGTGCAAAACGAGGGGGGAAGGCCCTCCAAAGAGCCCAGGCGTCCAGGTTGGGGACTGCCCCCAGAAGCGCCCCTCCTCCTCCTCCTCCTCAAAGCTGCATCTCTGCCTTGGGGGTGCACAGCCCCTGCCTCTGAAGATGTGGACGCGAAACTCTTACACTTTCTTGGTTCCTCCCAGGACCCTTCGCTCTTCTTTTTGCCAAATGCACAGATGCACACAGGGTATGAGTCCTGCAAGGCGATAGGAAGCCCCCTGGGGGCAGGGGCTCCAATACCTCTGCCTCTACACAGTGCCCAGCACAGGCACCTGGGTTTGGTTTTCTCGGCAAGGATGCCTTTCCTCTGCTCCTATGAGATAAGGAGACACCATGGCCAAGTCTCCCCCACCATCAGACCCGAGGGTGCTTGGAGATTGGCTGTGTGTCCCCCGCTGTGGGCTACACCCAGGTCACCATTGTATGACTCAGAGACAGCCACACCCCGAGTCCGCCCTGCTCCACACCAGCTTCCCCGGGGAAAGGTTGGCCTCGGGGGCAGGGGGCAGAGGAGGGACCCCATGGGGACAGGGACTTCCTCCCGGGGGAAACCCTTGCTCCCCACCAAACAGCTTCCCATCAGACAGAGGATCCGGAAGCTGCTGTCTGGTGACATGGAGTGACCCAGCCTTTGTTTTTCTTCCTGCGGGCACAGAATCCACCAGCAAGCCCCAAGTGTCTGCAGCGGCTGCAGCCATAGGTCTGGTACATGCGACTAATGAGGGGTGACTGACACGTTTCTTGCAGATGTCCCTAGCAAGGGTCCCCTTTTCCCGGTCACAGGTGTCACCTCTGTGGCAGGTGGCGGCAGGAAGCCCGCGAGCTTGGGCCCTGGGAATGGGTGGCAGCTCCCACCCTCTGCAAGCACAGCCCGCTTTCTCACACCAGTCCAGGGCTCCCGGGGTCCTCAGACGCACCAGGCACGTTCAGGGTCAAGACCTTTGCATCCGCACCCGCCCCTCCCCCTCTTTTGAGTGTGTGCAGATGCCAACCTCTTAGGGAGGAGCTCTTCCCCAGCAAACTGCCCCTGTGCCCCAGCAGGCCCCGAGCCCCACGCCAGCTCTGCCTCTGCTGTGCTCACAGCTGCCCGATGGGCCATCACGCCAACTGCACATTTTGCTTACTCCCTGCCTTTCCCCTTGACAGGGTGAGATCCACAGGGGCTGTTCTGTTCTCTGCTCCTAGAGAACACCAGATAAACAGGAGGCACTCAAAGATACTTGGCAGCTTCACCAAATAAACACAGGAATTTGTCACCTTGCATGGCTCTGGGAGTCAGGACTTCAAGGCAAGGGGGCCACAACTCAGCCCACCACACTCCACCAACCCACAGACAGACGGACGGACGGCCTCCCGAGCAGTGTCCTCTTCTCGTGCTACTCCCACGGCTTCTCAAGGGAAGTAACACAGACATCACACAGAGCTGGGCCAAGAGCAGCCCAACAGCCGGCGCCCACCTTCCCCAGGCCTTCCCAAAAAAGGGCGTCGTCTGGGCAGTGTGGGCTGCCTGCTCCCTGACCGGCAAAAGGAAGTGCCCCCCCACCCCCGCAAGCGTCCCGCATCCCTTGCTGGTGGGAACACACCAGCGCTCCGACAGAAACTGTTCAGACGGTGCTCCTGAGCAGAACCTCAACCCTGAAAACTCAGACCCCACAAATGCCCCGGGCAGGCGGGTGCCGGCCGAAGGTGGGCTCACCTAGCATGCACTGCCGTGGGGTGGGGGAGCCGCCAGCCCCTAACTAGGGCACCTGCACGCAGTTCCCAAGGCACACGCTTTGAGGAAGAGCGGCAGCCCATCCACGCTTTGCAAACAGCCCAGAGATGTTCCGAGGCCTCGGTGGGATTCATTATCCAGCTGCCCGTCAGCGTGGACACGCGGACGCTGGTGTCGGTGTCACGTGGTGCGCCCCAGTTCCTGGTGCCTCACAACGTGCTGAGAGTGGGCTGGCCAGGTCTTCTGGGGGCCTCCCAGGCGTTAACCCACGCACGTCTGCTCCCCTGGAGAACGTGGGTGCTGTCATTTTTACAACCAGGAACAGTTTGATTCGACCAGAGCTAAAACTGGAATCATTAAAACCCCACGGTCCAGGCCTGGCTGTGCGACCTCAATAAAGCCTGAGCCCCGATTGCCTAGTGCAAACCCTTCAGAAAGTTCACGGAAATGGGAATAAAAAGATAAATTTATTTTGGTAACTGCCCCTCCCCCCAAAAAAATCCAGGCATCATTTTTTTTTCCGTGAATATTTTGAAGACTCCTCGTAGGTGTAGATTTCAAAATTTTTGCACCAAAATAAACGTTTGTAATTCCATTTCCCATGAACTCTTTGAAGGGCTGTTGCACTGGCTGAAGAGTCCAAGTCTTTCCTTTCACTGCTGCTGGTGGGGATGTGCAACCGGGGTGCACACAGTAGGTGCTCACTAAATGCAAAGGTCTCAGCTGAAGGAGGAAAATCCCCCAGGCCTTGGGGCTGCGTCCCTCTTCCCTTGCTGTGGAGGCGGACGCAGCCAGAGGCGAGGCCGGGAAGCTGGGGGCTCAGCGCTCCCAGCGGGCAGAGTGCGGTCCGTGGCAACTTTTTCTGCTGCTTCGATTTAAATTAAAGCAGGAAATTTGCATTCAGTCCCCTCAGGGCCTGGCTCAGTGACCGAAGCCTCAGGTTTGAAATACTCTGCTCCGGGGAACTGCAGGTTCAAATCCCAAAGGGCTTTCTGGCAGCCCTGGCATTCTTCTGAGACACATCATTTGAATAAATGCAATTTAGGGAAGGCAGCGCTTGCCGAGGAGGGCTGGGGGGCGGCTGTGCGGGCGGGGGGGGGGGGTTTATCAGTCTTCCCGGTGTCCTTGCCAGACGTCACGCGTGCACAGAGGACTTGGGGGGACAGAGAAAGTCCATGGGGTGCCTCCACCCCCTCCTCGTCTCTAGGCTGCATCCCCCATCTTATCTTCCAGTGGGTGCTTTGTGAGAAGGTGGGAGTGTCTGCCTACACCCCTGGCCGGTCTGGGGCTGGGCCTTGCCTGCTCCAAGCTCCAGCCCCTAGGACAGAGGTCAGCTCATGGGCTGCAGCTGGGGGCTCCAGAGTCGGCCCTTGTGTAGTCCTGGCTTCTCCCAGTCCTGCCTGCATGGCCCAGGGCATTTCAAAAGAAAACGTACTCTTGTCTCTGTGCTCTTAAAAAATAGCCCAGGGGTAGGTGTTGGGCACAGCCATTAGGCGGCCACTTGGGATGCCCGCATCTCATATTGGGGTGCCCTGGGTCAAGTTCTGGCTCTGCTTCTCATTCCAGCTTCCTGCTACTGTGCACCCTGGGAGACAGTGACTGGCTCAAAGCACTTGGATGTCTGCTTCTGATGTGGGAGCCTCATCAGGGCGGCTGGCTTGGCCCTGGCCTAGTCCTGGCTGTTGCGGGCATCTGGGGAGTGAACCAACAGATGGAAGATACACCCCCACCCCACCCTGCCATCTTTCTGCCTTTCAAATAAATAAAAATAAACAAAATACAAACGTTTAAACACCTCAGAGCTATCTGCTCTAAGGTGTATTCACAGTGCCCTGCTGCCCTGAGTGGGTGGGGGGAAGTTGGGGGGCTTCTAGAACAAAGGGGTCTCCAGGAAAGCTCCCCCTGGCCTCCTGGCCCCCCAGCAGTGCAGCAAGGGCACACCAGGGGCTCCCTAAGGTCCCAGATACACCCTGGAAACCACTTCTCTTTCAGTCCCTACCCAGCCCAGAGGGCACCACAGGCTCTCGGGCTCTGCTCCTCACGGGGGAATTATCAAGGGCTACAGAGACAAACGAGAAGTGAAGCAAGAGGGGAGCCCCGTCCCAAGTTGGAGCCCCCAGGAGGGACCACGGCCCGTGGGCAGCGTGGATGTCAGGGAGTTCTCAGGGGCTCAGTGCTTACAGAAGGGAAGGGAAGGGAAGGGAAGGGAAGGGAAGGGAAGGGAAGGGAAGGGAAGGGAAGGGAAGGGAAGGGAAGGGAAGGGAAGGGAAGGGAAGGGAAGGGAAGGGAAGGGAAGGGAAGGGAAGGGGAAGGGAAGGGAAGGGTGGCACAGAGGGCGACAGAGCCGTCCCAGGTGGGGAGGGCGCCGGGCTGGGCTCCTGCCCTGTGGCTCAGTCTCGGGACACGCGCTGCTCAAGGAAGGGGCCCTGGTTCTGGGCAAAGTGGCCGTCGTGGTGGAGGCAGTTCCCAGAGAGAACCAGCCGCTGAGGGCTGTCTTCCCGTGAAGCTGAGAGCAAGATCTGTCGGCGTCCGCCACGAACCCCTGCCGCGACCACCTCTTCCTTCGTGAGCGGAAATACCAGCCATGGCAGAGCTCCTCAGTGGTCCCAGAGCCCAAAGAAGCCATTTCCTTTCAGCCAGGGGCGCGTCCATCCAGCCCCGCCTCTGAATCCGGGCCAGGGACAGACATAGCAATATTTCCATCCATCCAGTCCTTGGGTTAGGAAGGAATTCAGGGGTCACTCTGGATCCCTCACCCAAGGAAAAGGCCCCCATCACACCCCCAGGGATTGTCTTCATCTTGCTGCTCATGCCTGGCCCCGAGGCCTGGGGCCACTGTTTACTGACAGGTCCTTGCCAGTGTAAAGATCCTGTTGGCACCCCGGCAGCCATCATGGATAACTCACAAAGCAAATTTCTCTCTCATCCATCATTCTTCGGCTGTTTGGGACCAGAGATTCGGTTCCCTTCCACGGGCACCAGCTGTGTGCTTCCTCGAATTCACGCGTTTGGCAAACATTGCCTGGTGCCCTCCTCCCAGTCCCTTTGGTGTGCACTGAATGACTCAGTCACTGTAGGAGTCTTCCAGCATGTCCGTCCCCGGTGCCCACCCGGGACAATGAGGGAAGCTTCCCCCAGGAGAGGGGGACTTCAGGCTGGGTCTGGAAGAGCAAACGGAAGTCTCTTATCTTAGAGGGGGTGGCGTTCCAGGCTGGGGGGCAACACGAACGCGGAATCAGAGCATCAGAGGGCCTGGCGTGTTTGGGGAATGCTTCGGATGCCCGCGGAGCAGTGGTTTCTAACCGGGGACAGTTGCTCTCCAGGGGTATTTGGCAATGTCTACAGGCATCTCTGCCACAGCCGGAGGTGGCTCCTGGCATGCAGTTCACGGAGGCCAGCATTCCCACCAGACGTACTCCAAGTCATGTGTTATCTGGTCAAAAGTCTCAGTGGCGCAACAGGTGAGAAACCCAGATCTAGATCTTTGGGGGAGGCAGAGGTGGTGAACACAGAAACTGGGGCTAGATTCTGAAGGACCAGGATGTGGCCGAAAGCGGAAGATTAGGGTCAGGGGTCACGGAGCTCATTTAGGCGACTTCGGAACTGCCCACACATTGGTTCTTTCCCTCGTCATCTGTTTCACAGTTGATGAGCATCTGTACCTACTGGGCTCTGTGCTCGTCACAGGAAGTCAACGCTAATAAAACAGAGCCAGTCCACCCGCGTGGGTATTCCAGCCGGAGCCACTGAAGAAGAGAGACACATTTAAGTAATCTTGACAGGGTGCGCGTTTAGCTGAGTGGTTAGACACCTGTCAAGATGCCCGAGTCCCATATCCAAGGGCCTGGCTTGCGTTCCTGACTCCAGCTCCTTCCTGACTCCAGCTTCCAGAAAAGACAGACCCCAGGAGGCAGCAGCGGTGGCTCAAATACTATATAAATACCTATATAAAATTTTTAAGTAAATAACTAACCTCACGAATACGTGACCACACAGCAGCAGGCAACAGCAAGGGAGCTACCAAGTGATGTGATGGCAAGAATCGGTCAAGCCTGGCCCCCAGGAGCAGAGCGGGCTGAGAGATGGGCAGAGAGGGGAGGAATCCAGGTGACCGAGCCACCGAGCCTCTGCTGGGCGGGGCGAGAGAGGCTGCGCCAACTCAGCACAACCTTCGGAGGCAGACCCCTGGGACCAGGTCGCCTTGTCGGCCTGGGTCAGTGGGAGCGGCTGGGGTCCTGCCTGGGTTCCGGTTCCAGGTATTGCCTCACTGGGCGGGGGGGCGGGGGGGGGGCCCGGGGGGGTCACACCCTGATGGAGAGCAAGGTAGGAAGAAGGAGCCTTCACATCCGTGAGAGGCAACGTCCGAACACACCAGGGCTCCCAGCTCCCTCTGGGCCCCAGGACATACAGAAGTAATCCAGCAATGGGCGCTCCCTGGGGCGCCCTTTCCTGCACTCCCGTTTATCTCATTTTGGTTCCGGAAGAGCCTTAGTCACGAAGCCTGACTCCAGGGGACAGGTGAAGCCCCTGAGGCCAGAGGGGCAGGGGGACATCCCCACGGGGTACCTGCTCTAGACAAAGCCAGTCCCAAGCCCCAGCAGCAAGCACAGCAGGGCAAAGGCAGGCCCGGCCTTCTGCTGCCTGGTCACACTGGCCATCCCCAGATCGAGGACCAGTGTCTGTCTGAGGAGGCCTGGGCTAAGTTGCTTTGGGGGCACTTCAGCCCCTGGTCCCCAGCAGCAAGGTCACAGCGAGAGAAGGTGGGGCTGTCAGGGAGGCTAAAGTGCGTCCAGGAAGCAGGAATGAGGCCCAGGGGTCCTGAGGGGGAGGGAGGGGTGGGAGGACACGGCCTGCAGCCTCCAGAAGGTGGTGGAAGATGGGAGCTGTCCCTGGGCTCTCACACAGGACTTTCCTGGCCCCAGCACCAACAGCAACAGAGCCTTGGGAGCCCCACCTTCTGCGGTATGGTGTGGAATCTTCTTGCAAATGGCTCTGGCTGGTCTGGCCCTGCAGGCGGTGCAGGCTGGAAGCTGAGAATGAGTTGGAGTCAGCCTTCCGGGGACAGATGAGGCTGGTGGGAGTGAAGTCTCTGGGGAGGCCAGGCTGTGCCCCAGGCACAGACCAAGCCAGGGGATCCACAAGGAAACCGCTCTGGAGGGGGCTTGGGTGTGAGTCCTGGAATTAGGCAGCTGAGTGCCAGGTGGTGAGCTTGGAGGCAGAGCTCTGGCTGGGTGAGAGGCACCTGCTAAGGCAGAGACAGCTGGGGAGGGGCACCCCCAGAGGCACCGGCTTCTGGATCCCCGAGGTGGGAGGGCGTGGAAGGCAGCACGAGGAGAGAGCAGGAGATGCAGGGAGCCACAAGGCTCAAAGGACCCGCATTTGGGCGTCCTCGAGGGCCCAACCCCGATTACTGCCTCGACGCCTGGGCTCTGTACACTTGTGCTTGCGTGAGTCCCTCTCTTAAACTGGCCCCAGGAAAGGCCAAAGGAACAAGGACCGGCTGGGTAACAGATGGGGTGGGACAAGAAGGTAGGACCTTCCCACCGCAGGCTTCCAAGGTCAGCCCCGAGCTGTGCATGTGTGCGCTCATGAGTCTGTGTGTGTGCGCACACGCAGGCACATGTGCACCTGTAGGGGGAACGTGTGACAGGCAGGCAGGGATACACTTGAAGTACACGGACGAGTAGAGCTTTGATTGAGATGTACTAGATTTGTAATCGCTGTGGCTATTTTTAAAATTTATTTATTTGAGAGGCAGGGAGGCAGACACAGAGACAAATCCCATTTGCTGGTTCTTTCCCCCAAATGCCCACAAGCCCTGAATAGAGCCAGGTACCTGGAACATAATCCAGGTCTTGTGTGTGGATGGGCAAAACCTAATTCCTTGATCTGTCACTGCTCACAGCCAGGGTCTGCACGGGCAGGAAGCTGGAGTGAGGAGCCGGTGCTGGGACATGCAGTGGGCACTCTGACGTAAGACGTGCGCATCCTAACTGCTGGGATGAGCCCTGGATCCCCGAAGTAAACTGTTCCAGAGGATGAAACTGAACTCGAGTGGGAAAGCTTTGTGGCCACCCAGGGATGTGGAAGGAGGAACCAGGATACAGCCCGGGATGGCGCTCACACCTTATCAAGTGCAACTCACACGACAGACAGATCACTCTTATGCAAAGAAGCCACAGCCTGAGCCCGCCTCTGGACTGGGCGGGGCCTGGCGGGGGTGGGGGGCGCAGCAGTGGCAAGGCAGACCTGACCGACCAGAGGCAGAACGGGCCCTGCGTCCTGGATTGCGGTCTCTCTCCACACCCAGCAACCTTCTCAGGAACCATGCCGCTATACCTTTGGGAAGAAAGACGAGAAACCAGGGCTGAGTCCTCGGAAAGAAAATGCCAGCCTCATATGCAAGCCTGCAGGCCCACGGTCCCTGTGGCTGCAGCCCAGCCCCGCACAGCCCACCGGGAGACCCTTACCCCAGACTCCCCCCGAGCCAGGACGTTGGCCTTGCCTCCCTTCCCGGGCGGAGGCGGCAGTGGAAATGGCCCCGCTTCCCCTTCACGCAGATGAGAATTCGTTGGCCATGAGCCTTTTTAGCATGCATTTCCTTCCCAGGAAGCTGGGATTCTTTGCATTGAGGCTGTGAATTCCTGCTGCCTGTCTCTCTTCTCTGAGGCCCCAGTCCCTCTGGGTGCTGTGAGAACAATGCCAGGGGCCACTCTTGTCCCCACAAAGCAGGAACCGGCCCACCTAGTGCTCAGATGATGGGCTGGGCTGGGCTGGAAAGTCCTTTTGGCTCTGCACAAGCCAGAGCTGCCTGACCCCAGCAAGGGCTTGGACTGGGAGGTCAGCGTGTGGAGAGCAGGGGCGGTGCTGAGAAACAGTATGGGAATGGCTGCGAGCGGGGCAGGCACGCAGTGGGTACCCACTAGATGTTGCAGATTCATTTCCCTGGTTGCCCTAGCAGCTTGTGGGCCAGCTCGTTATCCCACTGGCTGTTCTCCAAAGCCACGTGTGGAGGTTGGAAAGGCAGCTGAAAGCCAGGTGCAGGGTGGTCTCTGGCGGCTTTTGGCAGAGCCCTAGTCCAAGGCTGGACCTTGTCTTTCGATACTTATAACCCACCCTTTCCTTTAGCCTCCGCGATGGTCGCATAAGGCCTGTGGATGAGCCAGGCTACCAGTGTGTTGATATCAAGGGGAGAAGGTGAGAAAGAGGGGGGCCTTTTCCAAGGTCCCCAGTACTCAGAGCTCCTTATTCAGGATTCTGCAAGTTCCCAAGTCCGAAGCTCTCTGGCCTCTGATCGGGGAACCACATTGCCTTTTCTTCCTTATTTTCTTGAGCTCCATTATGTATTCCACCCACTGTGCGTTCACCAAGCCTGCTAATAGCCCTGAGTCCTCCATTATCATTTATGCTTCAGTGGGCTTGGGGAAACCTCAATAACATTTCACTACGTGTTGATTTCACTAGTTGAGCCTTCGCAACCTCCAGCTGACCGAGTGAGGAGGACACCCCGTCTGGCAACTTCTTGGAAGGCTTTCATGCAAAGATATCTTCCAGCCACAGGCAGGACGGTCTGGGCTGGTGGGAGGGTGTGACAACAGCGCCATGTCGATGTCTAAAGAAATACACTTCCGCTTCTTCAAGCTGCTGTTCCACATCTCTGCAGCCAGGGGAGGAGCCAGGAGCCAGCTAAAAGCAGAACGTATTTGACCAGAGAATTGAAAGGATGCAAAGATGAGAGTCGAGATCAGAGTGGCTCAACGTTGGAGCTAGGTCATCTGGCCGCACTTGGAGGCTAGAAACCAAAAATGCATCTCGCCAGACTGCAGCAATAGTCGGACCCTGTGCCATGAGGCATCTGTGTGTCTTCGTTGCGAAGTCTTGGGTCCCTGGTAGTCGTTCCAACTGCCAGATGCCCTCCAACGGGGCTTCCCCTGGTGGAAAGGCTTCCCCAGCCTTTGGAGCTGGGGCCAGGATGTGGTGCAAGCCCAGCTTGCCGCTTGGCAACAGAGGCTCGATGCTATGATTTGAATGCACTCCCTTCCTCTTAAACCCAGGAGTGACCCACGGGCTAAACTGAGAGATGATTAGGACATGAGGGCTCCTCTTCGTGAATGGGGCCTGTTGCCCTTTGTGAGAGGTGTTGGCAGAGGGAAACCTTCTGCTCTTTCATTTTCTGCCATGGGAGGACACTGTGTGTTTTGCCTCTGCAGGATCCGGCATTCAAGGCGCCATCTTGAAAGCAGAGAGCAGCCCTCACCAGAGACTGAGCCTGCTTTAATCTTGGCCTTTGCGGCCTCTGACTGTCAGCTACAATTTCTGTTCTTTGCAAATTGCTCAGGCTCACGTATTCTGTGATAGCAGTGAACAGGCTAGGTATGGGGCCCTAGGCTCAAGAGTGCACAGAGTGCGGAAAGGCACGGCATTCCTGAATAGTTCAAGGACTCTGAAAGCAGCTCACAGACCACTCCCAGTGAAGAAATCTTCCGGGAAGCACACTATAACCCAGGAACCCACTCAGGCCGAACAAACTGGGACCCAGGCAAAGAGTCTCAGAGAGAGAGGAAGACTGGAGAAGCCCAGACAGCAGACCAGAGATGGAGGGGAATGGGGCTGTGGGCTGCCTTGAGTCCTGGCAAGCTTTTGGGCCCAATCTAAGTAGATGCTAAACACACGCTTCTCTCCTGAGCTCACTGACACGTGTCTCTATTCCTCGATGCGGCGATGCCTTCACAAAACCATCCTCAGCCAAAGAAACTGAACGCTGAGAACCCCTTGAGTGACTGTCGCACCTGCGCCTGTGCCTCTGTCTGAGAACCACTGTCTCCATTTACCGAGTCCTGCAGAGCCTGGATGTGGCCCTCATACTTCAGTCTCAGAGGTGGGGTAGGTACTGCCAGCTCCACTCTATACATGTGAACGCAGACTATCAAATGGCTTTAAAAAACAATGACTAAACCTTCAGACATTACTAGTGGGAATGTAAAATGGCACACCTACTTAAAAAATAACCTGAAGGCTCGTCAAAATGTTAAACATAGGGGCTGGCCTGGTGGTACAGTGGGTTAAGCCACTGCATACAATGCTGGCGTCCCATGTCAGGGTGCCAGTTCAAGTCCCAGCTGCTTCACTTCCAATACAACTCCCTGATAATGAGCCTGTGGAAGCAGCAGGAAGTGGCCCAAGGACTTGGACTCCTGACGCCAATGTGGGAGATCTAGATGGAGTTCCTCACTCCTGGCTTCAGCCTGGCCCAGCCCTGGCTGATGTAGCCATTTAGAGAATGAACCAGCAGGTGCAAGATTCTCTCTCTCTCTCTCTCTCTTTCTCTCTCTCCTTGTCTCTCTCTGTTTTCCTCCTCCCTCCCTCACTTTCTATATCACTCTGCCTTTAAAATGAATAAATCTTTTTAAAAATGCTAAACATAGAGATATCACGTGACTCAGCAGTTCTATTCCTTGGGATGCACCCAAGAGAATAAAAATCATGTCTATACAAAACTTGTACATGAATGTTCATAGCAGCATTAGTCATAATAGTCAAACACAGACGTTCCAAGTGCCCATCCACTTAAGAATACATGCATAAAATGTGGCATACCCATACAATAGAACACTATTCAGCAGCAAAAGGAATGAAGTCCTAATCCGTACTGCAACATGGATGAGCCTTGAAAACATCGTGCTAAGTGAAAGAAGTCAGACAAAAATGCATACACGTAATTCCACTTGTAGGACATGTCCGGAACAGGTGAACCCACAGGGCGGGGGGGGGGGGACAAAAACGCAGCAATTGTTAATGGTTATGCTGTTTCTTTTTGGGGTGATGAAAAGTTCCAGAACAAGATTATGGTGAGGTCTGCCCAACTCCGCAAAGCACACTTTGAACCACTGAATCACGTATTTCAAATGCTTGAATCCAAGTGGATACCTGGGACCATGACTGCAGAGTAGCCTTTGACTGTCATGTTTGCAGCTGTTTTTCCAAGAAGAGCAAACCCAGAAGTGTCTGTGTGCTGTCAGAGAGGACACAGAGCTCGGTAACAGGAAGATCTGAACTTACGTGCCCTTGAGGATGCAGTGCTTCTGTGCCAGTCTCTAATACTTTCATTAAGGTAAGTTGGGATAATATTTGTCACAGGCACTCATACGTATTAGTGGATAAGTACATTAATTATACTCTCTCAGTTCCTGGGAGAGCGACTCAAAACAAGAAACCAGGGTCCAAGCCCTGAAAACAGGGCTGAAATCCATGTGCTACAGGATTTCAATAGGAATTTAGGAACAGGAATAAGGCTGAGGTCCGTTGTGACTGCCGGGGCCCACGCAGTAAGGACTCAGGCTCAGTGACAACTTTGAACTTCAAGACTTGGGTCCAGGCCGGCGCCACGGCTCACTAGGCTAATCCTCTGCCTGTGGCGCTGGCATGCCAGGTTCTAGTCCCGGTCAGGGCGCCAGATTCTGTCCCGGTTGTTTCTCTTCAAGTCCAGCTCTCTGCTGTGGCCCGGGAGTGCAGTGGAGGATGGCCCAAGTGCTTGGGCCCTGCACCGGCTTGGGAGACCAGGAGGAAGCGCCTGGCTCCTGGCTTCGGATCAGCATGGTGCCCCGGTCGCAGCATGCCGGCCGGGGCAGCCATTGAGGGGTGAACCAATGGTTAAGGAAGACCTTTCTCTCTCACTATCCACTGTGCCTGTCAAAAAATAAAAATAAATAAATAAATAATGTCCAACCAACAATCTAGTTGTGATACTCAGCCTTATGCTGATAGAACTTGAGACGGTTAAACACCTCTTTGTCCTGATTATCCATGAATTATACATGATTCTGCAATTCATGGAAGGCCTGGGGAGGCTGTGGAGGCTGTGGAGGCTCCAACCCAGCTGTGGGGAATGGAAACAGGTGGGACATTTTCAAAGCAAGCAACGCAGAGACACGAGCAATCTGTCCTTCAACGATTCTTCACATCCCAACTGGCCATTTGTCACTGCACTGATCTGTAGGAATCTATTTCTTTCTGAAAAATTTTTAAGCCTAATGGATGAGAGAAATAAAGTGTCATTGCTTAGATTATCCATGCATTCAAATTTTTCATTCATCTCACTTATTTCCAAAGAGTTTCCTGCTCAAATCCAAATTCTAGGCCAGTGGCCCCAAGAGCTTCTTGACTCCACCTTAGAGGGCAAAAGAGGAAGCAGCAAATACACATTCAGTCAAAAAGCTCTGTTAATCCCTCTTCTATGGCATTTTTAGTGATTTCCATTTAAAACTTTTTAAAAAATGTACATAAGATCTAACAGAGCTTCCTTCCCTTGGTTCACTCCTCAAATGTCTGCAATAGCCAACAGCTAGGGCTGTTCCAGGCTGAAGCCAGGGGCCCAGAGCGCCATCCGGGTCTCCTACGTGGGTGCAGAGACCCAAGCACCGAGCCATTGTCTGCTGCTCCCAGGATGCATCAACAAGAAGCTGGATGGGAAGCGGTGCAGCCAGGACACAAACCAGCACTCTAGTATGGGATTCAGGCCTCCCGAGCATTACCTTAACGTGCTGCACAACCAACCTGCACTGCACTTGTCATTTCTTGAAAGAAAGACAGGGACTGAAAAGAAAAAAAACCTATATATTTCTATGGTTAAAACCTTAGCTCCTGATTTTCAATTCAGTCAGCCCACTTAAGATTCAAGAATAGTACTATGCTTACTGATGTAGGAGCTAGAAATACAGATAATAAGTATCTCTTAGGATTACTGTGCAGATGGAATAAGGCAGTGACCCAGTTGAACAAACTGTAGATTTGGAATCAGGCAGAAGAAGGTCTGTGTCTGAAATGCCTTTACCCTCATGCACCTACCTCAAAAGGCTGTTGTGAAAAATCACTCATCAAGGAGAGCTGTGAGACAGGGAGGTGGCTTGGGCTGCAACCTCACACTGAGGGCAATTTTAGTCTCAGATCTCAGGACTGGGGCAATGTCTGTCCTGGCAGGGGAGACCACCACACTCTCTGCGCCGTAAGGAAGAGCCATTGCTCCGCCGGGGTGTGGGGTGGGACTGGTCAACTTGGCAGGGAGAGGGAGCCCACACAGAGAGGAGGCACCTGCTGACACATGGCATTTACAAATATGACAGGCGACAGGCGACGCAGCGCTCTCTGACCTCACTGGCATAGCTGCTCTGTCCGGTCTTGTGCAGGCCCCATAGAAAGGCAGTGGTTTGGAACAATTCACCACCCAGCTCTTCTCCTGTCTCCCTCTGAGACTCCTATTAAGCTCTTAGATCCAGTAGTAAAGAAAGCAGCCACTGCTTACATCCTGAGCCTTTTGTGCCCACTGTTCCTGCCTCAGTGGGTGGCAGGTTTCCTGCAGAGAACAGAAGGAGTGACTTTTATTAACCCTCTTTGTGTGCTCACCTTTCCCTCCCTCCAGGCATGCACATTCAGCTCTGAAGCCAGGGAGGAGATGCTTTCATAGCAAGGCAAAGGGTGTCCTAGAGGCCCCAGGTGAGGGGCTGGACTTGGGTAGAGGGGGAGGACCAGGGAGAGCAGCTTTTTAACAGCAGAGGCTGCTCACCGGGGCCCAAGGCCTTCGAGGTTCTAGGATGAGAAAAATATTGATGTGTGGTTGCTCAGCCAGGCTCAAGCTGATACCTGGGAGCTAGCAAAGGGACTCAGAGCCAAGCTCAGCCAACCAGGGGAGCTGAAAGATGCAGCTGCCTAGAAAAATGGTAAAAGAAGGAGTAGTGTACACCTGAGGCTCACGAAGAGGTATCAACACCTGGGTTAAAAATAAGCTCTTGATTAGTTCATGTGAACACATGGTATAACAATCTGAAGATAAGATTGAAAACCATGTGTTCCTGTTATCCATGTATTCTGCCCCAGCAAATCCTGTCCCTGGAAGAAGGGTTTCCTGTACGTTCTTTGAGAGGTAACTCGTGCATCTGAAAGCACATGCTTGTGCAGGCATGTGTGCATGTGTGCATGCGCATGTATAATCTTCCCCACCCCATAAGTGGTGGTTCACATTGCTCTGACCTGCTTTCTCTCTGCCTGACCATGCTCATATATCTTACACACTATTCAATAGCTCTATTAATTACTATTAAATATATTTATACTATTATCATTTACTTTAAAAACTCTGATTCATCCTCCAGCTCTAAAATATTTGGAAATCAGTGTGTTTGCCTTCTTTTTCCCTTCCAGAATCTCACATTTTGGTGAAACATATTATATTTCTACATTGAAATAACATATGACACTTAAATTCAGTATTATGACCACCATTTCCTCCAGATGTTTTAATTCTCAGTCCTGTGGCTGAATGGATTTGATGCTCATTGCCATTTTTTGGTCAATGTTTCTCCACTGACCTCTGGTTGGCCAGAATTTGTCTTCTTGTGATCTCTCTGAAAACAGTCATCAGGGATGTAGATCTTGCATATCTGAAAATGGTTTTCTGTTCCATATATAGTTAACTGACATTTTTGCTGGGTATAAAATTCTTGGATTCCTTACTTTCAGTTTTCATGGTTTGGGAAAGTGTTGATTGTTGCTGTGGAGAGCTTAATATCAACCCAATGTTTCCCTAGAGAGCTGTTCACAGGATTCTTTCTTCATCTCTGAAGCCCAGTTATTTTACTAGGATGTGTGGATCAGTTCTTTTGAGAGTAGGATTTGCTCTTTCATGGCGTAAATTCAAGTCTTTTATTTCTGTAACTAATCTTGAATAATATCTTTGAGTGTTGATTCTCTTCATTTGCCTGGTTCCTTTTTCTATGGGTACTATTTACAGAGCTCATTGGACTAACACCCCCACTTGTTTTCACATTATTCTTGCCAAACTCTTCTTCATGTCCAATGCATCTCATCTGCTTTTCAGTCCTCCATATCATCTGGAATTCCCATCAGTGTTCATTCCCTGAAACACTTGTTTCAATGTGGACTTCCCTTCTCTGTGGGCACTCCCAGCTCCCTTGGCTAGGCAGCATCATGGTGACCGTGAGGCTCTAAAGGCAAGGTGACCAGAAGGTGACTCTGGTCAAGTTATCTGACTTGTGGCACTTCATCTTTAAAATGAGTAAACCAAGAGCACCTGCTGAAAGGAGGAATGAGTTAGTACAAAAAAGGGGGAGGGCACTCTGAACGCGGATGGGCACACTCAAAGGTCAGTTTGTAAATTAACAAAAGTAGATAATAACAACAACAGCTGTTTCTTCTGAGTTTTTATTTCTCTGCTTTGCTCTTAGGCCAATGTATGACTTTTTCAAAACAGATTTATTTATTTGAAATGCAGAGAGAGGGAGGTCTTCTATTGGCTGGTTCACCCCCAAATGGCTGCACTAGCTGAGACTGGGTCAGGACAAACCAGGAACCTGAAACGCCATCCATGTCTTCCATGTGGTTTTCTTGGCAGAGGCCCAAGCACTTGGGTCATCTTCTGCTGCCTTCCCAGGCACATTGAGCAGCAGGGACGCAATCTGGTGCTCATATGGGGATGCCAGTGTTGGAGGCAGTGGCTTAACCCACCAAGCTACAATGGCCCTAATTCGTGAAATTTTTAAAAACAGGATCATGGGACAGCACTGTGGCATAGTGGGCTAAGCCTTTGCCTGCAGTGCCAGCATCCCATACTGGGGCCGGTTCTAGTCCCAGCTGCTCTTCTTCCTATCCAGCTCTCTGCACTGGCCTGGGGAAGCAGTGGAAGATGGCCCAAGTCCTTGGGCCCCTGCACCCACTGGGAAACCTGGAAAAAGCTCCTGGCTCCTGGCTGCAGATCGGCTCAGCTCCAGCCATTGCAGCCACTTGGGGAGTGAACCAGTGGATGAAAGACCTCTCTCTTTGTCTTGCCCTCTCTCTGTAACTCTGCCTCACAAATAAATAAATATTTTTTTTAAAAAAAGGATCATGGCTTTTGTTTACTTAATGCTCATATCTTTTCTGGCACTTATTTTTTGACGTTTATTTTTCTTACTCGTTTCCTTGTGTTTTTCTTGAAAGCTGGTTCCTACAGACGCTGAACCGATTCCCTTTGGTTATCACTTTCAACAGCACTTGCTCCCTGGGCCAGTCTTTTACAGGAGATTGCCACGAGGCAGGCCAGGCTGGGCTTCAGACCCGCAGAAATTCTCCCACTGTATGTGCGATCACAGTGCCACACATACAAGTGAGTTTTCACCCTCCCCAGAGCTCACCAGTTACAAGGCTGTGCACCACTGGGAGTCCCTGCTCTTCATCCTCTCCCGCCAATCACCTCCTTCAAAGCTGATTCAGGCAAGCCCCACTCGGCCTCCTGCCTTTGCCACGTGCTGGTGCACACTTTGCCCATTTCAGCCATGGGAGAGGGGCCATGTGCTCTCTGGGGTGCGGAAGATGATGGGGGCAGAGCGGAAACTCCTGTTTCTGGGTTTCCTCTCTGCGGCCGGACGGTGGCTTGGACCAGCTGGGAGAGGAGAAGGCAGTCCCAGAAGGAGACGCCCCCACGCACCGCCTCCGAGGAGGGGGTCGAGGCCTCAGCGCGTGAGTGGAAGGCCTCGCCATCGGGAAAGCGAGCGAGGCCCACCTCCCAAGGGTTTACATAATCATCGGGGACTCGGGTCCCGCGCTCCGCGAACACGTCACTCCATCTCTCAGCAGTGCCTACACGCATCCCAGCCGCCACCACCTCTGCACGGCTTCAACGGGAGACTCCACACGCTTGGTTTTTGGTGATTTATGCTGGAAGGTTACATTTTCTCCCTGGCTAGCGGACGTGGAGTCTTCCTCCCTTGGACGTTTCCGGAACACAGAAGCACCGGCTGGATGGCAGTCAGATGCTGGTGTTTGTATAAATCTTCCCTTAGTTAGGAAAACCGGAGCAGCAGTAGCAGCTGAGAGCTCGCTGGCGGCCTCCAGGTCGGCGGGGGCTCCCGAGCCGCCGAGTCCGCCACGCAGAGTCGCGTGCTGAGGGTGTGCGTGAGCTCGCTGCGCGGAGCTGTCTCGCCAACACGGGCAGCTAGACGCGGAGCCAGCCGCGAGGCCTCCGAGGGACCCACTGCGGCCTCTGAGCTGTGTGTGGTGGAGCTTCTGTCGGACTGAGTGTTCGGGGAAAGAGCCTTGAGAAGGCGTGGGGACAGAGGGATTCCCCCTGAGCCGTGGGCAGCGCGCTCGTGACAGCCCGGAGGGACCGAAGGGCGCGGAGACCTTGAGGGTGGAGTCTCTGCCTAGCAGTCTGCAAAACGCTTCCGCACACCACCACTGGTTCCGGCTCTCCCAGATCTCTCAGAATGACAGCCATCCAAATTGATTCGGGGAATTTGATCCACAAACGAAGCGTGCTGGCGCCTCGTGTGCAAGCTGGGTGGCGTGGTCTTGCCGCCAGCGGGGGCAGCTGTAGGTCCGAGGTCTGACTCATCGAGACAACAAGGCTGGGTGGGCCGGCAGTGGGTGCAGGTGCGGCTCGAGCTCCGCGTGCCGACCCGGTGCACCCAGGGAGGCTACAGGTTGTGTGCTCGGGGGCTAACACATCGCTGGCTGCAGGAGCCATCAGGCCTGCAGTGTTGCCCTGGGACAGGTGTATGGCACACACTTACGATGTTGCGTGAGATGCCGGCATCACAAATCAGAGTGCCTGGATTTTGAGTCCCAGCTCCACTCCCACTTCCAGATTCCTGCTAACGCAGACCCTGGGAGGCAGCAGGTGATGGCTCAAGTAGTTAGGTGCCTGCTACCCACATGGGAGACCTGGATGCACTTCCTGGCTCCTGCTTTTGTCTGGCCCAATCCTGGCTGTTGTAGGCTCATGGAAAATGAACCAGTGCATGGGAGATCTCTCTCTCTCTCTCTCTCTCTCTCTCTCTCTCTCTCTCTCTCTTTCTCTCTCCCAAATAATTAAAAATTTTTTTAAATTCATTAGACTTGTTTCAAGAGAGTTCTCTTGCTAATGGTTTTGGTGTCTACTAACAGTTTTCACCAAGAGAAAGATCCTCTGGTGTTTAGCCCACAATTAATTCCATGGGAAGTGGTGTAGTGTGCTTGCTTATGATGGGACTTGCAAGCTTGGGAGCCAGTTGCCAGGGTTTGAATCCGCCACTTACTAACACTGGGCAACCCGTGTCTCAGTGTCTTCATTGGTAAAATAAGGCAGACGGTAACACATGCCTCACAGGACGGCTGTGAAGAAAATGAATGAGGTGATCTATACACAGAAATAGTGCCAGGCACACAGTAAGTCTAAAGCAGATGTGTTTGCCATCAGTACTGTGATTGCTATTATGGTCCTGATAAGCAGAACCGTATTCTAGGACCACTGTGTGAGCACGGGTCCCTAACCCCCTCCCAGTGCAGATGTGCAGATGTGCACAGCGTGCTGATGTAAAGCAGAATCAGCGCTCAAACCGTGCTGAAGCACCTGCCAATGTTTCTACATTTTGTATCACCTAATGGCACATCTCTACAAGGCAGCAGGCCATTTAAAAATCATTGGTGGAAGCTAGTGTTGTGGTCTGTCAGCAAGTTAAGCCGCTGCTTGCAAGGCCGGCCTCCCATATCAAAAAGCTGGTTCGAGTCCCAGCTGCTCCACTTCCTGTCCAGATTCCTGCTGATGCTTAGGCCTTGCACCCACGTGGGAGACCCAAATGGAGTTCTTTTTTTTTTTTTTTAAGATTTATTTATTTATTTATTTGAAAGTCAGAGTTACATGGAGAGAGAAGGAGGGGCAGAGAGAGAGAGAGAGAGAGAGAGAGAGAGAGGTCTTCCACCAGTTGGTTCACTCCTCAATTGGCTGTAACCGCTGCAGCAGTGCTGATCCAAAGCCAGGAGCCAGGAGCTTCTTCCGGGTCTCCCACGTGGGTTCAGGGGCCCAAAGACTTGGGGCATCTTCTACTGCTTTCCCAGGCCACAGCAGAGAACTGGATCAGAAGTGGAGCAGCCAGAACTCGAACCGGTACCCATATAGGGTGCTGGCACTGCAGGTGGCAGTCTTAGCTGCTACACCACAGCACTGGCCCCAGATGGAGTTCTTGACTCCTGGCTTCAGCCTGGCTCAGCCCTGACCATTGCAGCCATCTCTCCTCTCCTCTCCTCTCCTCCCCTCCCCTCCCCTCCCCTCCCCCCTCCTCTCCCCTCCTCTCCTCTCCTCTCTTCTCCCCTCCTCTCCTCTCCTCTCCTCCCCTCTCCTCCCCTCCCCTCCCCTCCCCCTTCCTCTCCTCTCCTCTCCTCTCCTCTCCTCTCCTCTCCTCTCCTCTCCTCTCCTCTCCCTTTCTCCTGTGTTTTAAATAATCTTAAAAATAAATTCATGGAGGAAGAGCAAAATTCCTCTTTCTATGCTTATAATTAAAGGTCCCCATCCCTCAAGTTAGGATTTATCAGGGGAGCTGAAGTTTCGGTTTTTGAATTTTTAATGCACTGAACTATGGCAATTCTTTCAAAAAGCAGATTTAAAAAGTTTCTTCATTCTTCTCCCAACTTCCAGTAGGAAGGTGTGTCCATTTGGCTGAGTGCAGAGAGGAAGCGGCTGTTTTCTCCCTTTCCCGTTAGAACTGGGTTCCCTGTGCTGCAGCCACGCATCCCAGCAGTGCTCAGCATGTGTTTTAAAGATTTATTTAGTTATTTGAAAGGCAGAGTTACAGAGAGAGGACACACACACACACACAGGGAGAGAGAGGGAGAGAGAGAGAGAGAGAGGGAGGGGGAATCTTCCATCCATTGGTTCACTCCCTAAATGGCCACAACAGCCAGGGCAGTGCCAGACCGAAGCCAGGAGCTTCTTCCAGGTCTCCCCTGTGGGTGCAGGGACCCAAGCACCAGGGCCATCTTCCACTGCTTTCCCATAGCTGGACTGGAGTGGACCAGCTGGAATTTGAAGCAGCGCCCACATGAGATGCCAGCATCGCAGACCCATGAGTGTCAGTTGCCACACTTTTAGTTCTGCAGCGAATGTGGACATTTAGAAAGTCCAGTTTTCATCTTGCTACTCTAGACTTTTCTGTGTGTTTGGAAAGCTCAGAATAAACAATTACAAAAACAAAAAAAATTAAAAGTAGGGAGGAATAAGGACTGTAGCTTCTTCATCTGGTTTTTAAGCAACCATGACGGGTCTCCAAAATGTAGAAAATCTATCAATCTTGCCAGATGACAGCAGAGTATCAGAGAAGTTCGGATCACTCACAAGGTACTTACATTTTCAAGGCTGTCCCTCAGTAGGCCGTTACTGCTCCAGGCATGGAAGGCACACATGATCAAACAGCTGGAAAGAAACCACTTTTCTCTGGAGCCCCCCACCCCCATAAATCAGGCCCCCTCCTTGGCCATGTCTGTGCTCCAGGACCCTCCCCCTGTATCCGAGTCTTGGTGGGGTCTTCCTGGGATTTTACAAACTGGAGCTCAGGGAAGTCAGTCCGTCTCCAGCATCTCCTGTCTCTCCGTGGAGCACCTAGTTAGCTATTTTAAGAGAGTTTGAAGCCCATGTGCAGAGAACAAAGACAAGAGGGAGCAGCGGACTGAGTAGTGGACAAGTGCCCGTTTGGTCAGCCAGAGGAGGATGGACTGGCAGGCTCAGCGTCACAGTCCAGGCCAGGAAGCAGACGCTTTCAAGACCGTCCGGGATCAAGTTCGCTTCGTGCCCAGTCTCATGGCTGCATACAACGTCTGACACTGAGGACTCAAGTCTGTCTGTCCAGCCCTGGGCTTTCTTGTGCACTTACTCCCATTTGATGGCTCCACGTGGCTGTCTTTCTGGCATTGCAGATTTTGCCACGTTCAGAACTCCACTCCCTGTCCTCCGAAGACCTTGCTCCCAGGCACCTTCCCCAGTTCAGCTACCGACCACTTCCAGTTGCTCATTGAAAATTCCGTGTCTCTTTTTCACGCCACATCTAGTATCAGGAAAAGGCGGCAACTTCCCAGGATTATGCTCCTTACCATCCTCACCACCCCCACAGGATCCCAGCTCCATTTTTTTTTTTTTTTTTGGCCTGGATTTTTCTAGTAGCCTCCTAATTCATATCCCCGCTTCTCTCTTGCTGTCCCAATCACACTAACAGCAGCCAGAGAATCTCACCTCATAAGTCAGATCACTTGATTCCTCCTGGTTTGCCTCCTTCAGAGTGGAAGTCTTTCCTGGGACCTACAAGCCCTGCTGGGATCCACAGCTTCCTCTCCTGCCCTTGGACCCGACCGCTTCCTCCTCTCTCGCCCTGTGCACATCTGCAGATCCTTCTGCTGATGGCCCTCAGCTTAGCTGGCACCTTCCCACATTTCCACCTGCCCTAAACTCCCTTCCTTCAG